>NC_143584.1:33792949-34399377 GCF_048544385.1 Mastigoproctus giganteus | reverse complement strand
TTCCGTATCGTCTCACGTGCGTGGTCGGCCTTCAGAACGACAGGTACAGCTGTTCGAAGGACCAGTGGTGGTCGTCCACGAAAAACAACGCCCAATGATGACCGCGATATACTCCTACAAGCTAAGAGGGACCGACACCAGACAGCGGGATCCAATGCAAACCAGCTGCACGGGACGCAGGATATCGCGGTTTACTGTGGCCAAGTGACTCCACAAAAGTGGACTGTTTGCCCGACGGCCAATACGCTGCGTCCCTTTAACACCTGCCCATCGGAGACACCGTTTACAGTGGTGCATCGAACACAAGGACTGGACAGCAGCGCAATGGGGTAAGCTACTCTTTACTGATGAGAGTAGATTCAGTCTCAGCAGCGATTCTGGACGTCAGCTAATCTGGCGAGAGGTTGGCACACAGTATCACCCCGATATGGCGGTCGAGGTGTTCTCGTCTGGGGAGGCGTTATCTTGGATGGACGTACACAACTCCACATACTGGAAGGCGGTACTGTAACCGGTGCACGCTACTGTACTGAGGTAATCCTTCCCCATGTGCGTCTATTCCGAGGTGCCATTGGCCCCGAGTTCGTGTTTATGGATTATAACGTCACACCCCATCGCAATGCAGCTGTTGATATGTTTTTGGAAAGTGAGGACATTGTTCATATGGATTGGTCTGCCCGTTCCCCTCGATCTAAATCCCATCGAACCCACATGGGGCGCTCCGGAAAGACGCCTAGCGGCACGTCCACACCCACCAGAAAATGTTCACCAGCTGAAGATGGCGCTGACAGAGGAATGGGCGATGTTACCGCAAGAACTTCTCAATAACATTGTTCTAAGTATGGACAGGCGGTACAAAGCCGGCATTGATATTAGGGGTGGCCATATCTCCTACTGAGGATCACCTCTTCCCTTTGTTCCATCTTTGGCAGTAATGCATCTGTATCATGGCAGCCAGTGCTATGTTGCCATTTTTTAATAAAGTCTCTCTGCACGGTTTTGTTTCCGTTGTTGTGTCGGTGTTGTTTCCTTCATCATTTCTGTACCTTACGAGGTTCCTTTGGTATGCTTTTCCCGTATCAAGACCACTCCTATGAGAAGCTACAGGTGAAAACCTGACTGGTCCTTAAGTTTTGCACACCAATGTACTTATAAACTCTTACCCTCTCACATACTGTAGTTACTTTCGTATGTGATATAGCTGAGTGGTCAGGGGCAGGAGTACAGTAGCACACGCTCTTTGAGTATACCGTCGTTAAAGCCCGTGACTGCTAAATAGATTAACGATTGTATTCATGATTTATTGTAAACTCCTGACCCTGGTGGTCGTGCCAGAGTATAGACAAGAATATTTCACTTTTTTATGTCCCAGTGGTGTTAACGATGAATAAAACTTTTGCGAATGGAAATATATCTACAGCACTTAACCAACACGATATAAAGAAGGAGGAAATGACTTCGTGGAATACATAGTGACAAGGTGCAGGCATTTTTAATCAAGATAGCAAGAGAGCTTTAATAGAGAGCAAGCATGCGTACACAGCACCAGTGGAAACATCAGCCATCACCATGCCCGAAGAAATTCAAGAGGTGAATTTATTCGACCGTGAGAAGCAGTGGGAAGGTTATCCTCAAGCTGTTCTAAAACTCAAAGCGACTGCTGTTTTACGCGTAGAGACGATACGTTCAATGCATTCACAAAATTACGCATTAATCCTCCAAGCTGATCTCTGGCATGTCGCCTTACACAAGGACCTCAGCTTTGACTAAGAGTGTCATTTTATTACCCAACGATCTACGTTTATCTTATTTTATTCATGTACAGTATTTGTTTTTAATTATTTAATTTATTATTGTTATTATTTTTATTTAACTATTTTTAATTTTTGCAGATTCTGGACCTTGTACGGCATGCCACCAGCCAGATACTTATGAAAACATTATTGATAACTATTGTCGATCTGAGTTCGGTAAGTTTTTTTTATTCTATTTTGCATTATTTATATATTAAAGGGAATTAAATTGTTATCAACTAATTATTATCGACTATTATCAGTTAAACTATTTTATTATCACCTTGGTGAGGAGAACTCTTCTTATGCATAGTCTCAAAACTAAACAAAAAAAAAATTATAATCAAAGTTTTGATTATAGCAACTCAATAGCACAAATTTGATTATAGCAACTCAATAGCACAAATTTGATTATAGCACAAATCAATAGCAACCAGCACCAAATCCTACATGTGCATTACACCTACAACCGTGGCTCATCGCAGCGACCTACGATCTACTTCGCTGCAGGAGACCCATTTTCTATCCAGGCCTTGGTCAACTATTTGAGGAGGTCCCTTCACTGCTGTGAGACAAGTTGTCCACTTTTTAGTCAAATCATTCCGATTTACTTTCAGAAAGATAGCAACTCCCTTTGAATCCTATGTTATATTTTTTTTTCTGGTGAACAGAACGACTCCCCATTTTCCAGAAAGGATTATTACACATTACTTGACGTGTAATTAATTCAGAAAGCAGTACCGTTCTGAGAACAGTTAATTTTGCTTTATCATTTCCTCCTTATATTCTACTAATATCCATCTTCTATGAAAAATTTCCTGTGCAAAATGCCCAAAAGTCCTGACCTTTGTATTGACCAGCAATGTCTCTTCTCCATCGCTCAGACAATCAACGCTAGGTGTAGTTTCAAGTTCAACTAAATACGCCTAAGATCGTCGTATTCCCAATCGACGAATTGGCAGGTATAACAATCAATTGAGGAATGGGCAGATATAACAGACAAGTCATTGGATCAGGCACCTGCATGAACTCCTGCTTTGGCACCAATAACAATCTCACCAAAGAAAGAGGTTTTGTTTGTTTTTTTTTTTAATGAGAGATTGGTACGGCAAAGCCTGGATGAATTGATTTAAGGTTAGTTACAGATGATACATTTTTCAAAATAATTTTCCTCGATCCTTATTATTAATTGTAATTAATATCATCTAAAATGATTCTTGCCTGAATGCGCAAATTGAAATAAGCAAAGTTTAGCTCTCAAAAACTAGTAAAGAACAGCATTTTCATTAGATAAAAGAAAGGATTACAACCACTACACGAGAGCAAGTGATACCCGTGAGTAGATAACCATATGTCAGCAGTAGCTGCAACTGAAGCTACGACTTCAAGTGTCATTATATATTTCAAACAACCATCCATTGTATGAAATACGAGCGAGGCTTCATTGGATATGCCGTCAACCCTCAAAAGACCAGTTTCTTAATTACAATGCTAGACATTAATAAATAGAAACTGCAGTCTACGGCAGTTGTTTTTGCTTTTGTCTGAGGACTGCTACATTACACCGTAGAGATAACTCAAGGACTGGAGATAGATATGACGACATCATCTTATTTTATAATGCAGAATAAAAAAATGCATGCTATTCAATAGGAAATATTAGTGGGAAAGTGTTCTGTGGCTTCCTTTCATCAGACTCTTACACCAGGGATAACAGATCCCTGTTTGGTCGATGTGCATGCAGTCAGGTTATGAATAACCCTAACTCCAATGCAGACTAGTATTTAAAATCAGCGAACACTGTTCAGATCTCGTATTAACAAAAGAATAAATAATAATCGATGTTCACTACACACCTCCTCCGTTTATTTGGCACTATTTTTTAAAATAAGAATTCCAATGCAGGCAACAGAAAGTTATCAACGTAACATTTTCAATATAATGAAATGTAAAACTATTATATATCAAACATGTTATGTTAAGAATTTTAAACAAAATAGCAAGTCATGGAATTATGTTTATATCAGTGAAATCGCCCAGAAAAATCTTAAAATTATCTTCCAAGAGATTTTGAAATCTTTAAATTCACGTTCCCATGTTAAAATATACTGATATACTACCCTCGATATTAGGACACCCCTGTTTTCATAGCACATTCGATCTTTCCGGATAAACAAGTGGCTCAGATTGATATATAAGGAAGCCGTACGAACCACACAAGTTAGGTGTTCTCCTCGTGGTGCGTAAGACAGAGCCTTCGCACTGACTTCGCGGTGTGTGTTATTGTCGGATGTCACATTGCTGTCTTGTCGATTCATGAAATTGCTGACAGACTACACCATACAAAGTCAACCGTCGATGATGTTGTCGTGCAATGGAAGTGTGACGGTACTGCCACCGTCTAGCAACTCACAGGATGGAAGAAGCTCACTCCAGGTGTGGAGAGGGTACATGGAGTGAGCTACTCGGGAGGTAGGACAACAATCTTGCCAGACATCCCTGAAAGACATCAAACAAATTATTATTTGTCTATTGAAGCGGTCTTTCAAATTTTCCCCAGTCATTGACAGGCCTAGGGTCCAAATCTCTCTCTCTCCAAAAGCGTAAGAAGTAGCAAAATTGCTATACTTAACAGAGGACCATGGTTAACTGAACTGGTCACTGTTCTACAGGAAGAATGGAGGAATATAGCCGCATTAATATATCGTTCGTTGGTGAAGAGCATACCCAGGAAGCCTCCAAAAGGTATCCAGACAAGTGTGTTTGGATACTTTTTGGAGGGTAGTGTATTTTGAACCCTAAGAAAGCAACGGAAGACAATCTAGAATTACAGTACTTTCACTATATTAGAAATGAGTTTTCGAAAATGAAGTTAACAGATTTTCGAAGCAGCCGTTTCGGTAGAGAAGTTTTTTTTTAAATGAGAAACGAGATTTCCTAATATAAAAATCAATATTTGAATAATTGTGTGCATTAATATATATATATATATATTAGTGCACACCATTAAAAAATTATGGTGCGACAAGGAGTCCTAGTCTTCACCAGCATGCATATTTCGCTCGTTTACAGATCTCTATAAACAAGTGAAAATGAAGAAGGAAAAAGAAAATCAGATTGCACCCTTGCGTAATAGATGAGAAAATCACTGCTGAACCAGCTAATACAGACGATGAATTTAATAAATAGTTACATTGATATATTTAAATAAATAGTCTTTATTGTACAACGAGAAAATAAATATTTCTGTTGTACAAGCCCTTCACAGTCAGAAGGTGGTTACAGATGTCAGCTGCTTCGCGGCAAGAAACTGTACTAGTCAGCCTGGACACTAGGCTCACTAGTACAGTGAAACTGCAAAGGACTTTACCAGAAAAACGCCTGAGTTTGAAGGCAAATAAGGTCCCTGAGTGGATGACATATGCCCAGTTATTTTGACGGAAGTGGCGAGAGATTTCATCAAACCATTAACTTGATATACATCATAGATGCAGGGGATGATTCCTTCAGACTAGATATGAGTTATTGTATACCAATCCATATAGCTAGTTCCAAGAAAGAAACAGGAAACTACAGACCAGTCTTTCTGAGTTCAGTGGCAGGGAAAATGATAGAGGAAATGATTAACACGTTAATCGAAATGATGTTTAAACAAAATAGATTCCTAAAGGCTTCCATTTTTTTTTTTTTTTCGTTTGCCCATCCAAAACAAATTAATACCAAAATCATGTGGACCAGCCACCCAAATTCATTTCACGTTAAAGAATTTACTGTCTGTGACGCTACTGTATAGTTACGTAGCTTCAACAGTAAACTGCGATAAGTGTTGAAAAGAGGAGACGCAAATGCTGCGTCTCATAGCTGGTGACGTGTTACAATGCAAATGGTATTTTCAAAAGAAAAAAGTGGTTTAAAGGGAAAAATTTCGTTTAAACTAACCTGCTGAACTATGGTGATAGCGTTACTTGCCAGTTCGATACAGGATATAACTTTGATACTGTGGATACAAATGTCAAATTTATGTCAATGTGTCAATTCGATACAGTTATTTCCTGTATTTACCTGCACGAGAGATTACTATAAGATGATATGAAGATTGGGAGCGAGTTAAATGCCAGCACGCCTTAAGGGAGGCTTTCACTATTCTTCGGTATGGTCGGATAAGAAGCAGCTGTTTTAATGCTGAAAAATACAGGGCTTGAGAAATGACAACCCCAAAAAAACTTACACTTGGAGAGGGAGGGAATAAACTAAAAACTGTAGAGGAAGAAAGGGAGTTGGGGTTATGATCTTCTGCACCACACGCTATGGTCCTCCTTTACCGCCTGTGCGAAGGGGAGATCGAACCATAGTATGCAGTTGATAATTTACCGAACGACTGCTAGAAGAAAGAGAGAGGTTATAATTCCAATAAATAAGGCAATTATAGAAGCAGCGCCTTAAAAAAAAAAAAAAACTTTTTGAAAAGGTCCTAATATGGTCCTTTGAGGCTTTCAAAGTTTTCGTCGTATGGGCGCCTTTTGGGTCAATCCCGCCAAGCGCACTGCTTGATAAGACTGGCCAGTGGGCGTCCGTAAGATGAAAGCTTCAAAAGCATCAGACAATCCTGGAAACGTTGTATATGTTTGACGGTGTCACCTTGAGGATCCTATACTTTTTAACAATTTAATTAACTAGACCCAGCTGGATGGCGGACACAAACGGATTGTTTAATATACTGTGTGCGCCAGTCTGCAACTCAATTCTGGCAGACGATTCTCTTGTGTAGTAGTGACTAACTACTGCCCTCCGACAGCTCACGGATTCAGTCAAAAATTCAGCCACCAAATACTTCTTAGTAATATCAGTGGATTTCGCCGGGGCCTTTCACTTGCTCTGGTGGCCAAGTATACTACGAAGACTCAGAGAAGCTAGCGTTCCAGCAAATCTTTACAGCTGCATACAGGACTATCTTCACAACAGAATTGTTGTGAAGATAGTGTGTGAAGAATTGTTGTGAAGACTTGTCGATAGGCAAGTCTCCAGACATTTCTGGAGACTTGCCTATCGACAAGTCTCCAGAAATGTCTACAGAGGATGCCCCCAGGGCTCTGTCCTTGGCCCTTTCCTATGGAATGTGGTCATGGACGAGTTCCTGAACCTAGACCTGGGGGATGTTTCCACCCAAGCCTTCGCAGACTACTTGATACTGACAGTCACTGGAAACTCCAGAGCTTCCCTGGAAACAACAGCCAACGGAGCCCTTGGCTGTTGTTTCCAGGGGCTTCCCTGGAAACAACAGCCAAAGGGACTTCCTACCACCATCCTGGATTTTACTACAAACCCAACAAACACCATCAAAGAAGAAAAAAAGCGCCTTGCAGTCTACCTTCTTAACGCCTGGCAAAACAGATGGAATACCACCCGCAAAGGTTCCATCACTAAAAAAATTCTTACCTGAAATAGCCAGATCTACCCTAAAGCTCCAGCATGGTACAGCCCAGGGTTATACACCACTTTCCTGATTACAGGCCATGGATCTATAAATCACAAACTTGCCTCTATGAACACCGTGGATGACCCTCGCTGTCTTTGTGGTGAAAACGAAGACTGGGAACACCTATTCTATGTTTGCCCACTCTGCGAGGACCTGCGAACGTTGCTCATATCATATCAAAAATACATGCCTTACCTTGAGGAAATTAACATTTTCTGATCAATGAGGAAGACCAGAACCACGCTTTCTCTGCCTTTGCCCATGATCTCTTCACCAGAAGAAGATCACTGGTACAACGTCCTGGAACTGATGCACATTGATCAACACCCTTTTCTCATATATTGAACATCTTCACCTAGATTGTGACCACTTCTAGCTACTGAACTTGACACTCAGGTCGCTTGAATTGTTTGATCCATGTCTCTCTTGATACGTGACTGTCTTCCCACCCTCTCGAGGGCCCTCTTCTTCCACTTCCGCTTAGGTGGGAGAATTCCCACTCAACCTGCGGAGGATGCCTTTCCTTACATCCTCCGTCGCTCTGTCTATACCTCCTTTCCTTTACCCTCTCCGGTACATCCTGTACACCCTGTACCCTATTTTTTTTTTTTTTTTTTTTTACTTGGTCTCTTTCCAGGAAGCTCAGGCGACCTGCAGGAGACTAGCCAGAGAATTATGGGCAGCCTGGCTACCTCCTAGTGGTGTGTGCGGGCAACGTGGGGTTCCACCAGGGGCCCTGCGGCCAAAAGCCAGGACACCCAACAGAACCCAGCACAATACTTCATTTACAACACAAAAACTTTTCTGGCTTTCACAATGATACTGTTTGTCTCCACAGAGTTCATATGGCGCAGATGTGGGAAACCACCGGAGGCGAATTTCCCCCAACACTATGCACACTACTGCCCTCCAGAGAAAGCAGGGAACTTGGTGAAACCACCCACACCTAGAAGGGTCATTAGCGTCTTCAAGTTCCCACACACATCGCATTTGTACTAGTCACACTTCTCGTACTAGTCACCTTCTCTAACACATGCTTCTCATTTCCGTAGTGTTTTTTTAATATCAAAACAAGGATCGATGGGAGTACTGTATATTCCAATTTTGAAAAAAAAAAAAAACACAGCTTTCAAATTTTTACATGAACTGCCATGAAAGGACTCCTCTTCTGGATTGTAACTAACACCAATTTCTTCATGAAGATCAATCAAATAAAAACGATGGCACAGGGATTCTGCAACAGTGTAAAAGCGTGCATACGTGGTATTTCTTTTTCTATATGTGGAAGCTGTAATCCGGTAAAACCTGCCCTTCTAAAAATCTCAGGAGTTTGCAGTGGATTCGGTTGAACATAAATCCCTCACTAAGTAATTCAATTCTTGCTGATTAAGGAAATGTGTTTCTTTAATTGAACAGTCTTCTGAGGTGCAATCCCAGCTATCCTGTTCACCAAATTCATCCAATTCTGAAGAATTAGTAGGTCTCCAATATGTGGCATCGAAGCAACAGAAGATGCTACGTTGGAATACATTACAGCTTTTGGATCCACGGACTTTTTAAATTTTTCTATATCCACAATACAAAACAAAAGCTCGCTCCATATTCGAGGTATACAAAAGTACTTTGTATGTACATTTAGAACTATTACAAAACCATTTCTCTAAAGTTGATTTACAACCGCTACAGTAGAAATGAGGTATCCCCAGCTTGTCTTAATCACTCATAGGCATTCCATAATAGGATTCACATGCACTGCCAAATTTGATTCCATTAAGGTCTGTTCTGAACAACAAATTTTGGATCATATCTTGTTACTGGCATGAGAGCAAGTTTATTGATTTTGGAGTGCTAAACACGGAAATAGCGCTTAAAATGGCAGATTGGCTCTTGTTTTCGAAAAAAAAAAGTTTATATTTATACAAGGTAATTTTTTATTTATATGTAATATGTAGCTGCGAACATACCTGTATCAAACACGGGGACCTTTTCGCCTTTCGCTTGTATTCAGCTTCGGGAGCATCCCTTTTCACCAAGCAACAATACTCGGCTAACATGGCGGCATTCGATTTGCTTTTGTATCTTTGCTCCATCGCTGCGATGTCTAGATGGAAGTGCTCACCATGTTCGTCGCTGACGGCACCACAGTTCGGCAGGAAGAAATCCAGGTGTGAATGTAAGAAATGCATCTCCAATGACATGTTGCACCCGTTTTTCGTAAGAAGTAAAAGTGTAAAGGGTATTTAGTGTCTAACGGTACCAGGGGGTTTCCCCATCTCTGCGTTGCTTTCATTGTAGGTGTACAAGTTCGCTGGGAAGGCCAGAGATTTAAAAGTGTGTGGATAATGGATATGTGTAGTGTTATGTTCTGTTGTTCATCTGGCCGTTTAGCCGCTGGACCCCTGTTGAGGCCAAACGTTGCCCACCCTTGGCCCCGTGGAAGCAGACCAGATACACCAGTATTTTTAGATAAGTACTCTGGCAGGTCCTGCCACCTAATTTCCTGAGATTTCAGTGGCCAGGACCTATATAAAGGGGGGGGGGGAGATAAACGCTAGAATCTAATTAGGCCGAAAGAGGTTCCAAGTGTGTCGAGTTTGGCATTTTAAATTTTTCGTTGTGTGGGGAATTCGCTTTTCGCTGGCGATATAGGTAGAGTAGGGAGGAGAGACAAAGACTGGGGGAAAGACAGAAATATGGGGTCAATACGGAAGGCGACCCCAGGTATATCAGTGGGGCATGCCCATGCCCCACCAGAGGGAAAAGAAGGGGGAGAGAACAGACAGACCGTCCCTTCACAGGAATGGAGAAAGAAAGTGGGCTGGGAAAGGGAGCCCCGCCCTTTCCTCGCCATAGCGGCAATTTGCAGTGCCCGCCAGCAAGTGAAGTCCGATGCTGACTCGTTGGTGGGGCCTAGTCCTCTTTTAGGTGTGTGGGCCCTATCTGGTGTGGGTTTATCATTGGAGAGACCACATCCTGGCAGGTGCCACTCCTATTGGTTCCTAGGTGGATGCTGTTTCAGCAATACTGGTGATCTATTTATTCTGCTGCATATTACGCCGAAAGGGTCTGCTCTTTGTGCGTTTGTTCTTAGTATTTTGCCGTCATTTCCTCTTTGTTGATGTTCATTATCAGTTTGACTTTATTTATTATTTATTGTGCTTATCTATTCGTTGTGTACGGTTATTTCTGTTCGTCGTCTGTTGAAGACGTCAGGTGCAAATCGGCTGAGGGTTTTCTATGCATCTTCTGAATCCAGTAGATGGTGCTCTTGATTTTTCGGCAAGTATTGGATCTCAGTTATAAGTCTACTTCTGTGTTCTTAGTAGCATTCACAGTCGTGCATAATATGCTGCCAAGTTTCAGGTTCTCCACAGGTGCATGTGGACTCTTCTATTATTCCGAGTGCGTTCAGTTTTGCTTTAACTGGGCCGCAGGCCGTCAGGAGGAAGGTTGAATTTAGCCCAGGGTAGAACCACGAGGGGGCTTTTGAGTACATTTTTGCAACTATCAGTACGAAGCTTCTTGTAACCTGACCCTTGGTGACATCTTCCATCTGTGCTTCAACATGTGAGCCACTGTTCTTTGGTTCTCAGTCGTCCGGCTGTTGGTTAGGTCCAAGGTAAAGTCATAGAAGGAGGCACACATATCCATGAACAGTAAATACATGAGTCTGCATCTATTTACGAGTCTGTTTATGAGTCTGCATCTATTTACGAGTCTATTTATGAGCCTGCATCTATTTACGAGTCTATTTATGAGTCCGCATCTTCGTAAGAAGTAATGAGATCTTCCACAAGCTGCCTGTAGTTGTCGGCTTTAACATTTCCTAGAAAACCAGTCGAAACATTTCCATAGGCTTTCCACGCTGATTTCTCGCTATCACTAAGGGCACGTTCAAACTGTTCGTCTTTGAAATGTTGCCTTATTTGTGGACCAATGAAAAGGCCTGCCTTAATCTTCTCTGTACTAAGTCTTGGGAATTTCTCTTGCAAGTATGTGAATGCAGGACCGTTCACTTCCAAAGCCTTCACGAAATTTTTCATGAGCCCCAGTCTGATGTGGAGTGGTGGAAGGAAGACTTTATTTGGATCTACGTTCAAATTCTACGTTCTCCATTCCAGGTGTTAATGATTTTCATTGAGGCCACTTCCTCTTCTCGTAGTGCATATTCATTGGCACGATTATCTCACTCCCTTTTGTAGTCCTAATAAAATGGCGATTACCTTAAAATCACCGAATATTTGCCACTCATACTTCTGATAGTGTACACCTATCTCAATACGTCTTGCGTATGCCGTCCACAAAAAAAACATACGCAAGAGGTATTGAAGGCAGCATATTTCCGTTGTGTAATAACACAGCCTTAAGGCTAAGCCGTAGCGTCTATAAATACAGTAGTATCCAATCTTCGGGAATGTGCCTTATGATCATTGCTGACCATCAATATCCTTACAAACAGTGAGTTCACCTTATGTTTGATAGAATTTATCAGTCTTTATTTCGAGTATAAAATGTTGTTACTTTCCCAGAATGATCTAGATTCTAGAAGATTCCACTGTTATAGCCTCGAGGCCAAAATCTCTGCCTTATTCTAAGGCAGTTCGAGATCCCTGATAAGGTCATTAAGCTCACTTTCTGTGATCTTATGTGATTCAGAAGGATAAAGTTTGGACAAAATGGTGGATCCCTTGACGTAGACGGCTGCTATACGTCTTCGTGTATATCAAGTTGATGTTCATCAGTGTCTTCATCTTCATCAAAGTGTACAGAAAAAAAAAAAAAAAAAAAACTGTGTGTGTGTGTGTGTGTGTGTGTGTGTGCCGAGCACGCATAGCGGAAGTTAAATGAAACTTCCTTAGGCGAACTTTTATCACTTGACCGAGGATCCCGTATTGACCGTATGAATACAGCAGGCGACGAATCTGCATGGATGGTAGTTTCGGAGATATGAGACATTCCGTTACCAAATCTAGTTTCTGCAAGTGCTGTAGCATCGGATGATATTTAAAACCTTTTGACTTCGAAAGAGCCGGAATCACTTTGTTCAGAGAGCCAAAACAGCTGCTACAAGCCGACATTGCGTACATCCTCATTTGGAAATGCTGTTTGAAGAGCGTGATTCAAGTTGCTACAATCTTCACATCATTCTTGAACCAAAGTCGATCATACACGGAACAGACTGAACCGAAATCATTATCCAGGAATATACGTTTAAACTGTGCATGGATACTTCGGTGTTTCTTAAAATCCTTTTGCTTCTCCGGCTGTGTATTACGCCCGCTACATGTTGAACGATTTGATAGAGTACTTCTGGCAGTCGGTTTTGGCTTCTTCGCTTTTCGTTTACGACTGGGCTTCGAGGACTGTCTGCGCCGGTAGCACAGTGGTATCGTCACCGTCCTCCCCACACCGGGTGGAAAAGGCCCGTCGATGACGCGAGGAACTTTAATGGGCTTTTTTCACTCCGTGGCTGAGTTAGTCGGTAGATAGCAAGGTTTCCTCCCCCCCCCAGAAATTTGGGGTTTTTTCGTCCAGCAAACAGGAAAATCCAGAGAACAAGAACACACGCAGTTTACAGACAACTAAATATATGGGTAGATGTCAGCAGAGCTGCCGCGTGGGTGTCAGCCACCCGTGCGCAAACTTTTATAAGCCTGCCCTGTACTAGAAAGGGGTTACAAAATTAATTAAAAATTTTATTATATATTTATTATTCTAATCACAGTACAGCCAGTTCAAAGTATTGTTAAATTTACACGAAAACAAACAGAAAAAATATAAATAGGTCACAAAATAAATTTTCGGAAAATAAATTCACAAAAAAAAACAAAAAAAAGATTACATAGTATGATAATAATCAGTTCAACTTATTAATAATAAGTATCACTAAAAAAGAATTTAAAAAAAAAAAACATATATATATATATATATATATATATGTGTATATATAAGTAGGTACACAAAATATTTTTTCAGCAGCACAAAAAGATAAGTAACTATTAGTCTAATATCCTAATCTTATATAATATGTAATAACAGTCTATTGCACTAATATTTAGGAGTATGTAAATTTGTATTATATTTTTATATAATCGAGGAATTTAATCACACACATTATAATTAAAATAACTACATAATTTGTACTCTTCGGACTTTTGCTGCTACGAAATTCTTGATTAATGCACCAATGTTCAAATTATCCATAATATAATTTTCTATGGATGTTTTCTATGATAAATCTGTTAAACGTTCCTGTGCCATAGTTGATCGTAAATATTTTTTTATAATTTTAGCTTCCAGAAACCTCTTTCCCCTAAAGCAACTGACACTGGTAGTGTCAGAAAAAGTCTTAGCACTACTGAAATATTCGGAAACGCATCCTGTAAATTGTTCTCGTATATAAAATTTAATAAATCGTGAGGAGACATTTATTTTTTTATAAAACATTGTAAGGATTACAATGTTTTATAAAAACATTGTAATGCCGCCCCCTTGATGAGCCGCCCGTGTGCGGGGCGGGGCACCCCTGAACACCTGCATGCAGCGGCCCTAGATGAAAGAAATTATGGGTGGCTCTAATATAATAATTTGAATTTGGGCTTCGAGGACTCCATCGTTTTCATTTGCAGTATCAACTTCCATAACTCCTTCTTCCAAATACACTTCTAACGTTTCTGGGGAGATGTGGATGGAACTTCTCCGGCTTCTTTGTTCAACTCCATCGCACGCTGTAATTTCTACCGCTAATAGCTGAGACCTCTCATTTGTACTTAATGGAGGTGGTTTCGGTGGTCGCATTGCACGTATGCGTGCTCTATATGCCTTACAACGCTCACTATTAGTCTTCGACATGTTGAATTATAAATTTTTTTCCATCGAAATTTTTTATTAAATACGGTGGAGAATGACGAAAGAAATAGCATGACGCAATCAGTAGTGATACTGATTGGGTCATGCGTCGCTCGTGCCTGGTATGGAGTGGTACAATGGTGCAGGGGATGGATCATTTCGTATCGCATTTTCTTGGCGATTTTTGTCAATTCACGGACGCATTGCAAGTTTATGTGCTCTATACGCCTTACAACGCTCACTACAGTGGACCCCAGCTTTACGACTGGTTTACTGTACCATCAAATCACTTTTCGAAGGGCACTCCATAATAAAATACCGGTCACTATACGATATATAATTAGCGCCGGTCATTGTGATCACGTTTACGAATTGAATTTTAATTCTATTAACGGCGATTCTAATAAACTAAAATAGGAGGAATGTTATCCACAGGCTATAAAAGTAAAGATATAAAGCAGCGATTTACACTTTATTACATTACCAATTAAAAAGAAAGGAAGGCCAAAACTAAACTACAGCTGGTAGTTTCCCAGGTGATCACCCTCCCAATTACTAACCGACCCTAACCCTGGTTAACTTCGGTGATCAGACGAAAACCGCTGCATGTATGCACCTAGTATGATAGTTGGCTGTTCAAAGCGTCTCTAGTGCGTTTACTTATGGCTTAGTTTGTTGTGTCGCATTTTCGTTGCGTTTTTTTCAATTCACGAACGCAGGTTACTTCCATCTGAAAACTCCCTGGAGCGCGTCTAAAGAAGTTGAACTTCAAAACTGTCCGGTAGTTCAGAAATAGGTAGTACTCATAATACAAATTATATATATATATATATATATATATATATATATATACAGTATATAATTTTATTCTTTATATAGAGGTACTAAGTAAACATCAATTATAAATCACTACAAAATTAAAAAGATACTGTACACCTTTTTATAATGGAATAAATATATAAATTAAAAAATAATAAGTTTAAGTAACTTAAACCCAAATTACGTGGCACCCCTGGAATGTTGTTGCGGTACCCCGGTTGAAAACCACTGATCTACAATGACATCCTGAAGACCCGCTCCTTTCCAGTTGAGTGGGAGGCGCCTCCGTAGCCAGGTGGGAAGAAGCAGCGGTGCGTAGCACACGCTTTTTGATTAGACCGGGGTTCGATCCCGTCACCACCAAATACGGAGGATGTGGAAAGGTCAGGGAATGACCACTGCATATTCCCGGAGCAATATGGCCTTAGTTGCTAATGCTCCTAAAAACCAAATAACAAACAAACAAACAAGTTGAGTGGAACAGCTATATTGTTAGGCCTATACCCAAGATCCGTAACCAATTGCTAATTAAACATTACCGCCCAATCTCTAAAGCCTCAACACTTCTGAAGTTATTGGAAAAAATGCTGCTACCAGTTCTCACCAAACAAATACTCACAGATAAGCCTCCCCAGATTCACTACGCTCTCTCACAGCGATCGACGACTATAAACCTCTCCACCACAAATGCCATACCAGCAGCGTTCGAGAGTAATCACGAACTTTCCATAACTTATAAAGATATTGAGGCTTCGTTTTATGCTGTGAATGTCCCTTCTCTTTTGTGGCTTTTACAATCATACTATAACATCAAGGGAGATGTTATAGTATGCTGTGCTTCCTAGCAGTCTGCGCGGTAGTACAATGGTATCGTCACCGTCCTCCCCACGCCAGGTGGGAAAGGCCCGGGTTCGAATCCCGTCGATGACGCGAGGAAATTTAGTGGGCTCTTTTGAAGTAGATTGCTGCCACTTCTGCTGGACGAAAAAAACCCCAGAAACTGGGGTTTTTTTTTTTTTTTTTTTTCATCCAGCAAACAGACAAATCGACAGAGAACACACGCAATTTACAGACAAAATAAATAAATGGGTAGATGTAATCATTTACAGGGAACCCTATTATCATAATTTGTTATTTTATTTATTATTTTTTTATTTTTTGCTCTCTCTTTAGCAAGATGTTGTTGCGACTTGACACAGGAGGAAGACACTATTGGAGGACTATTACCGCTGGAGTACCACAGGGGGTATCCTCTCTGGATTGTTGTTCAACAGCAATTATTGCCCCACTGGTGCGGAATAACCAAAAAATCATCTCCTATGCAGATGACCTTAAGATTCTTACCCCAATCGGGCCCAGTCCCAACCTCATCACGACCACTAACCACATTAATAATAGTCTTTTTGAAATAGCATCCTTTCTACAGCACTTTGGTCTAATGATCAATTCCGGGAAGACCAAGATGATGTTCTCTCTGAAGACCAATCCTTCTGTGATTGCTGCCACTTTTGGTAATACCAAAAACCCTGTTGTTACTTCACATTCTGACTTAGTTGTAATGTTTGATCATAAACTCCGTTTTAATACGCAGCTTAATAAACTTGCCGCACGGGCTTCGAGTCTTCGTTGGACAACAAAACAAAATTTGTTGCACATTAAAGATCCCAAAATAATCAAGAAATACACCTTTACTACCCACCTTTACTGTACGTGTCGGAAGTCTGGGCACCAACCACCCAAACGACTAAAAAGCCTCTCACTGCATCTGAATATTGACTACTGAAATGGACCAACTGGAAATCTAATCTGCCGCCAGAAGCTAGAACAACAGCATTAACAAATGCAATGGGGGTTCCCCGTCTCTCCGAGCTTACTGATTCCCGAACGTTGGTCGTTACAGTGAAAATGGTTGCGGGATTTATCTTCGAACCATTTTTTTTTTTTTTTTATGAAAACCCCAAACACGAAAGGTATCAAAAAACCTATAGTACTTAGTACCGTGCATGGGTTGAAGGAGAAGTATGAGGGAGGGGGATGCCGGAAACTTTGCTCTAGATACTAAACATGGGTTTCACCACTTCAAGCCTCCAATAAGCAAAGTGGTGGTATTTCACCGGTTGATGAAAGTCATCTACCACCTCTATAGGAATTAATTAGTAGAGATAGGAATTCTCCATGCTGCTGGAGAATTCCTATCGCTACCTTGCGGACAACCCTGACATAGCCGAGTGGTTAGGAGCGAGAGTGCATAGCACGCGTTCCTTGAGTGGACCGGGGGTTCAGGCCCGTGACTACTAAATACGATAAATATTTGTATGGACGATTTATTGTAAAATCTACTGACTTTGTTGTCGTGTCGGAGTATAAACAGAAAAAAAAAACACCCTAGACTGGCCGGCGGAATTCGAGAATTTTCCTGAGAGTTCGACTCTTCCCTTTCCAGATGCTCTCCCATGTCTACAATCTTGATGCTGATCTTAACAAATTCGCATGTGATGAAAGATATAGAAAGAAGGTGCTTTCCATGCAATGACATTAGTTGGACTCTGAGGTTTTTTTTTTTTTTTTTGTTTACTTCACATTATACTATCGTGGCATTATTAACCCCTGGCCAGCGTGCCGTGACTGGTCGGTTGCAACATTAAGTTCTCTTTAACATCTTTTCGTAGGTTGCAATGAAGATTCTCTCTCTTTAAAATTAGTCAAGATTGGGTATTTTTGTTTTCGTAACATTGACCAGTGTTATTTCCTTCGAATCCTTCGATGTACTGGGAACTTCATTAGATCAGTTAATTTTCCAGTGGATGCCATTTAAGCTTTTATTCTCAGGAGAGTCTTAACAGAAATTCCCAATTAAATCGCTTGTGTGACTTACAGTTGCACACAGGGGCGTATTCAGGGGTAGGCAGAAGGGGCATATGCCCCCCTTAACCCTAAATTGTTTTTGAACGCCTCCTGCTTTCTAAAAAACTCACTGGTCGCCATGCCCCCTCCTCCTTACGATGACATCTGGACATGGTCGCCATGCCCCCGTTACGATGATACCTGGATACGCCACTGGTTGCACATTAGGAATTGTTTTATTTGACGAGAAACTTTTGATGACCGCACTGAACAAACGACCTCACCCACGGTAGTCGCCAAATTAACATCATTAGAAGTTCATGATGCGATACATCGACAAAACTACTACATGTATATTGCCACCGCAGGGAGTAGGGAGGGGAAAGATTTCACAGTTTTCAAAGCGCAAAGAGATTTTCGAAGCTCGCGGGAGGGGGTTGTAGTTACGCATCAAACTTAGATAATAATTTTCTTCGCTTTGCCGGCTAACTTTTAATATGTTTTGCTACATACGAATTCTGATCACATCAAAATATTATCTAAATTGTCATTGTTTCTTCTATTTCCGCTCACCTAGTGTGAAAATTGTGCTAATACCGTAGCGACGCAACGAAATTCACCTCTATCATAAACATACAGTAATGACGATTCTAGTTGTCACGAGGTATCCCTCTACTATAAATTCTGCACCGAAGTACTTGAGACTGTAAATGCAAGGTAATATACGGTCTTGATTTGTTTAGTCTTTGTAAGAATGAATATGCGTCAAATACCTTCGAAGAAATCGGACACTACTCTAAAGAACGTGCTGCACTTCACCTAAGCTTTTAAAAGTGACCATAGTAGGATCAACTTGCCACCCAGAGGATGGCAGCTACATATATCATCTTTCACTAGTTATAAGTGCAACGTATAAATCAAAGCAGTTTGGTATGTGAAACATTTATTTTGAAAAGGGTTTAAGTCCGTAATTTTACGAAAATGACGTGTGTGTATATATATATATATATATATATATATATATATATATATATATTAACCTTACCCCATAAATAACAGTAATTTTAATGGATAAAAGTTGTTATTCATTTATTCTAGCAAAATTGCCTGCTTGAATAATGTGAATTATCCACGTTAGTAGCAAGCAAGTCTAGAAAACAACTGGAAGTAGCTGTTTGTGCTATTTAAAATGTTTTGAAATTTTTAAGAGGGCATTTGCGTAAAAATTCTTCGAAACGACCAGTTCACTGGGGAAATTCACATTGCTCTAATTTCGGTAGCGATTACAGTGGTGACCAATAATTTTCGAGAAAATAGCTCACAATTAAATAATTTAAACTTTTTTTTTTTTTTTTTTTTAATGGACTCAAAATACATTTTTATGTTTTATCAACTATAAAGGCCTCTATACAGGTCTGTCCATGCTCAGTTAAAATGCGCAGTTTAACTGTGTGGCATCATAAGTGAAGGAAAAACTGAGTAACCTGTGCAGGGAATAGCACAGTTCGTAGAACTTGGAATTAACCTGCAGATACCAATACCGTTGCATTTTCATTGAGTGGATCGCATCTGTTGCACTGGAATAAATTCTTCCAAATTGTGTTACGAAGTTCATTTCTATTTATATTTTCTTATAATTTCATTTTTATATGTTTTAATTTTTGTGTAACTTATAATTTCCCATGTAACTATTCATTTTCCCAATTTAATCACATGTATCACCTTCCTGTAAAACTCCTGGCCATGTCGCCGTGATCAGCATCATTGTTTCTAGTATTGTACCTTACTTAGCAGCAATAAAGAAATTTAAATTAAACTGACCAAACAAGTCGTGATTCATGGCAACACCGAACTCAAAAACTGAATGAAATGACAACTGATGTGAAACTTATGCCGTGTATAGGAAAATGCTCAGTTCAGTTTTTCATTTTTTTACAATTAAACTGTGCATTTTAACTGAGGATGTATAGCCTCCCTAAGATGTGCTTTCCCTTGGAAAAAAATATGTGGGAGGGAGGGGCTGTGCTACCTCCAGCAACGAAAGTACAAAATCTTACAGCATGCACTTTCCGTAGTGATACCACCAGGCCAATTTTGGTATACAATTCAGTATCACCCTGCACTGGAAATTATTCTGATTTTTCTACAAAGGATAATGGTACCAGAAAGGGTTTTTTTTTACAGTTTGAAAAAAATTACAATTAAAATGATATCAAAATGACATGCGGTGTTCAGTATATTATGCATATTATAATAGCATTTTTTTTTATATACATATATAAAAAGAAATGCAATCGCACCACACACCCCAAACATGAAAGGCATAATTAGAACTTACGGTACTTAGTACCATGCATGGGTTGAATGTTAAAAAGATGAAAGAAGACACTTATTGACATTAGACTTAAATTCCTGTAGATTTCAATTTTGGGAAATATGTGTTGTGAAGGAAGGTTGTTCCAAGAAAACAGAAGCTGAAGGAATAATGAGGAAGAAGAAAAGTTGGACCAATAAGAGTATGCTAACTGGTTGTGATGTGTTCAGACTGGTTTGGAAGAGACAGGGGAAATTATAGAAGACAATTCAGAAGTGTCCATGGAAGTATCTACAGAAAAGGCATGCAGCAGAAACAGAATGTCTATGAGACAGAGTGGAGAGAGATTAGCATTAGTAGAGGCACATGATGCAAGAAAGCAACCTTATACAGCATCAGCAAAAAAAAAAAAAAAAAAAAAACCCTTCCCATTTCGCCCATCCAGTGACTCCAAATGTTTGTGTAGTTCAGCCCTGAAATTATTTAAGCTCTCAACTTCCACAACAACAGATGGAAGTCTGTTCCAGCAACCAACTACCCACTGGCTAAAGGCAAACTTCCACACATCTATTCTACAACTGTCTTTCCTCAGTTTGAATCTATGCCCCCTGAGGCTTGTAATCTCAGCAAGAGGAAGAATCCCATCAGCATTGAGCCTGCTCAATTCATTCAAGGCCTTATACACCTCAATCAGATCAGATCACCTCACAGGTACCTAGCCTCCAGAAGCTGCAATTTGCAGAACTTAAGCCTTTCTTCATAGGCGCCTCTGTAGCCAGGTGGGAAGGAGCAGCAGTGCGTAGCACACGCTTCTTGATTAGACCGGGGTTCGAGCCCATCACCACCAAATACGGAGGATGTGGAAAGGTCGGGGAATGACCACCGCATATCCCAGAGCAATATGGCCTTAGTTGCTAATGCTCTTAAAAACCAAAACAACAACAACCTTTCTTCATAAGAGCAGCCATTTGTTCCCTTCACCAGTCTTGTTGCCCTTCTCTGTACTCGTTCTAACAACTCTACATCCTTCTTAAAATGAGGCTTCCAGACCTGTACGCAGTGCTCAAGGTATGGCCTGACCATTGCCTTTTTGTACAGATTAAACAGCTGTTTGGAAGAAAAATAATGTGGAGAGCAAAAGAGAAAACAGTTTTTTTAGACTCAGAGAAAGCAGTATTTATAATGTGCTTATTCCAAGACAGAGTAGAAGGCAGGGTAATCCTCAATAGAGATATATGATCTTGCCTAGAAATCGAAGATAAGCATAGGAGCAGAAGAATCCTTTTTGCAA
The DNA here is from genome assembly GCF_048544385.1 of Mastigoproctus giganteus. Lineage (NCBI taxonomy): Eukaryota > Metazoa > Arthropoda > Arachnida > Uropygi > Thelyphonidae > Mastigoproctus > Mastigoproctus giganteus. The sequence continues at coordinate 34,377,991 of NC_143584.1, read as the reverse complement.
GATGTAACACAGGAGTGAATTTTAGAAGGATTCAAATTAACTAAGTTATCTTTTCCTCAATGGAAAATTACCGGGAGAACAATATTTACGGAATTGGTAGTGGATATTTGAGAAGTTGAAGCTGTTTGTGCACGGCAAGGTTTCTGAAACTGGAAGGTGTAATGCAATGTGCTATCATCACCAAAACTATGGATAGGATTCCAGTCAATGGAAGAAGGTTATTAACATACGAGAGAGGAAAAGAGTGGGAGAAAGACCAACTGAACCTTGTGAAACACCAGCATTGGTGGAGAAGTTGGAAGACAGCCATCTACCATCACCCGCAGTGAGTGGTCAGAGAAAAACCTGGATATCCAATTACAAAAACAGTTGGCAAACTATAACACTGAAGTTTATTTAGAAGATCTTTATGCCAAATCCAATAAAAAGCCTTTGATATGTCAAGAGCACCTGTTTGTTTGAGTTTTGCCAAACTTTTGCAGTGAATTTTTCCACAGAAGGATCAACCACATGCATCACCAGTGGATCGACACTGGTGGAATCCATATTGGCGATCAATAATCAGATGGAAGGTCTCTGGAATTTGCAATGGGACAATAATGGGATAGGAGGGATTTGTCACCCTTTTTTAGGAACTAGCTAGATATAAGCAAATTTCAAAGTAGAAGGAAAAACACCAGTAGAATAAGAGAGTGTGAAAGGGTGACACTGAACAGGGGTAATCTCAGGAGCACAAGTTTTCAGAACAAGTGGAGAAATACCATCAGGATCTGGCACTTCCTTGGCATCAAGACAGTTCAAAATTCTTCTATACATCCTTTGGATGGAAGACCACAGGAGACATCGAATGGAGTGTACTGGAAAATGGTAGGAGGTGGTTTTCCAAGATCACTGATACAAGAGTTAGAAGAAGGTAGGATGCCAGGATGTTTCCTTCATCTTTAGCTGAGGTGGCAAAAGAAACATCAGATTTTAACAGAAGTTGGAGAAGAGATGGGCAAAAGTTGTAGCCAATAGTTCTGGTAAGAAACTATAATGCTGCACTACCATTTGGACAAGAAACAAGTTTTCTACTCTTAGCTTGTTCAAAATCTAATTTGGACTGTTTAATGACTGCTTTGAAACTGTTACAAGCTTTGGTGTATATGCAGAAAACGAAGCTGGAGATTTGGATGCAAGCTAATTGCGATATGCAACATTCTTTTGTCTTGAACAGCCTTGGCACATTTATTGGAAAACCAAGATTTCAATGAAGGATTAGATTTTGAGGTGAATTATGGAATAAAAGATTTCATTCCTACAAGAATAATTTCACTGACATGATCTGAGCAAACACTGACATCAGATTTAAAACAGTACATCAACTAAGGTAAGGATGAATAGAATGCAAGTCATCTCATTTTGCATTCTTGTAATGCCAAAGAACACAAGGTATGAATGGCCAGAAGAGAAGGTTCCATTGAGAAAAAACCATTACCAAGTTGTTGTGTTCTAAGGTGACTAGAGGACCATTCACCTACCTCAACCGTGTATTTGGAAGGGTGGTTCATGAGAAAAAGATCAAGAGTGTTGGCTGTGGTTAGAATTGCAATTACTAAAGAACAATCTGTGTGAGGTGATTAGTAATTGCAAAAGCCTCAGCATCTCGACCAGCTTTGCCCGCGTGACTAGAAAATGGAAGCCGGCTGGAGTTGTGAACATTCAAATTACAAAGGAAAATTACTTCATATTAGGAAAGTTGGACTGGAAAAAGTCAAATTCAAATAGCAGAAGTTGAAGAGTTCCAAGTGATTAGTGGAATTGGGAGAACAATAGAGGCAAAAGATGAATTTTACAGAATGTAGTAGAAAGATTTTAAGCCAGAGAAGATCAAAAATTCCAAATTACTGTCTCTGTTTCTGAAGGAATATCAGAACAGACATATGCACAAGTACCACCTTTGAAACGAAAGGAATCATACAGCAAATAATTTGGGGAACTGAGATAAGCAGTAGTTGAATCAACCAATAATTGAGATTCTGTCAGAAAATATAAGTAGGGCTTGACAGACTGTAAGCAGAAATGAACATCACTGAGATTGGTAATAGTTTTTTTTTTTTTTTTTTTTTTAATTATTGCCTGTATGCCATTATATTTTAGAACATTTTCTACGCAGTGAAAGGCTCGACAAAGTTTCAAAATCTGTCAACATTTCATCTTCTTAAAGTTTATATAATATCTTAGTTTCCTCAATCCAACATCCCCCCTACGTTGATACTGTCACTGGTTCTTTGAATACTGTGCAAAATATCGGAATCACTCAGATATTCAGCTATTGTGAACATGTAAACATCTACAGGAGAAATTTACTGGAAGGCATGGATCACTCACTTCTCCGAAAAACATACGCCCGTTTGTTGGAGTAAAGGGGAACCACAACACAGGTTGACCAGAGGCTATTATCCATGACAGGTATCTTCTTAATCCTCTGACTGGCTATGGAAAGCATATTGACTAGCAACTTCTCGGAATGTGGCTGCATAAGTTTTACGGACACCACTAACGTTGTGGAACGGTAATCCTTTCACCCTTAATTCGCGCTTTCTAATTACCTAAAGGCCAGAGGTGAGAACAATGCATACAAAGTTGTCTCTCCTAATCTGTTCGTTACATGGAAATAATTTTCGTTCTACGGAAACTACTGTATTTTAAATGTAATTACCAAGGGGAATTTTAAAAGATTCGGTATAAAGAAGTTGGTTAAACAGAGGTCCGACTGTAATTAAATCAAAGATGAAGCAATTTTAAAATACATAACCGATCGATTGCATAATTAAAATGCTGGGAATGGGTCCCCGTTCGCACCACCATAGTTTCGGCTCTGGATACTCAATAATTGCGCATTTAGGATTTCATTTGTAAAATAAATGATCGTCTCAACAATGGGCTCGCAAATTTTCAAAAAAATAACAATGGGCTCTCGCGAACCCACTATAGCTCACCACTGGATACACTTCGATAGAGAAGTGCAGAAATATTTGCTGATGTGATCAAAGCAATGTTAGGTGGGCCAGAAAACTGCTAGCTTAAAGGGATACAGGGTAATACAGTAGCTACAAGCAAAAGTGAAAGTGATTCTTATATTGCTTCTACTGGAACATGCAGCAGCTAGAAAACAAAATGTTGGGGATGCAAGGCCCAGGTATTTTCATGGGACAAGCAAATATAAGGGCTGTGTTAAGGTTACGTGGTTATTAAGATTAAAAACGGGTAGTAATGGGAAATGATGCAAGAAAGCAAGCTTATATAGCATCAGAAAGAAAAAACAGTTCATCCATCCCATCTGTACCCTCCACGAATTTGTCTAGTTTTCCCTTGAATTTATTCAACCCATTCACTTGCACAACAATAGATCGAAGCCTGTTCCAACAATAAACTACCTGCTGGCTGAAGGCACTTCCACACATTATCCTGCAACAGTCTTTCCTTGACCCCTTACATGTATATCTCATAATTTATGCCCCCTTATACGTGTAGTCTCAGCAAGTGGAAGAATGCCATTAGCATTCAGCTTACTCAATCTATTCAAGGTTTTAAACACTTCAATCAGGTCTCCAAGCAGGTGCCTAGTCTTGAGATGCTGAAATTTGCAGAACTGAAGCCTTTGCAGGTAAGAGCACCCTTTTGTTAACTTCACCAATCTGGTTGCCCTTCTCTGCACCTGTTCTAGCAGATCTACATCACTTCCTAAAGTGAAACCCAGACTTGAATACAGTACTCAATATGTGACCTAACCATGGCTTTATACAAAGAGATAATCACTTTCCTATCCCTGCTAGCAAAGTTTGTATATATTATTTACAAAACCCAATTAGCTGTCGCAGCAGCATGTCTGTCTGCAAAATTACCCTCAGGTCTTTTTTCATTCTCTACTATCCTGAGTGTAGTACCACACAGTTGATAAGTTACTGGTACAAGTGTGCAGTACCTTGCATTTGTCAACATTAAACTTCAACTACCATTTCTCAGTCCATTGACCCAATTTAACTAATCTTGTTACAGTATCTCACCTTGATGACTGTCGTTAACCACCCTACTAACTTTTGTATCATTTGCAAATTTAGACATCCTGATATTCATCAATATCTTTTTTTTTTTTTTTTTTTTTAATCCTCGCCTTTTCCCATTATTATATGCAGTCAGCATTTTTATTGTTTTGGCATGCAATTTTTACGGCCGGATGCCCTTCCTGACGCCAACCCTCACCCTTTATCTGGGCTGGGAATATGCGGTTGTCATTCAGTGACCTGCCGCATCCTCCGTATTTGGTGGGTACGGGCTCGAACCCCAGTCTAATCAAGAAGCGTGTGCTATGCACTACTGCTCCTGCCCACAGAGGTGCCTCTACACTCATCAATATCATTGATAAATATTAAAAACAACAATGGACCCAGCACTGAAACCTGGGAAATTCCACTAATAACATTAGTCCACGAAGAGCCCATTCATAACCACTCTGTCTTTTTCTACGTAACGATCCCTTTATCCATAGCAGTAATTTGCCCTTAATGCCACACTGCTTCAGTTTGTACAGCAGTCTTTTATATGCAACAGTATCAAAAACCTTCTCAAATCCAAGTATAGGTAAAAATTATTTTTTGCATCCAGTTCCTTGGACATGACATCATAGTAACCTATCACACTGGTTAGATAAGACCACCTCTTGACAAATTCATGCTGTGATTGCAGTATAATTGCATGCCTGAAACAGACATTAAGTTAACAGGTCTGCAATCACTCATGTCACCTTTTGATCCCCTTTTATGAATTGGGAATATATTCACATATCTACAGTCAATAGTGACCTCCCCTGAATTCAGCGATGCTCTCATAATTATTAATTATGGCTATGTTTGCTTACCTCCTTTGCTCTTTCCCTTAATATAATTGGATAGATTCCATCTGCCCCAGGTGCTTTTTTTTATGTCCATCCTCAACAATTTCTCCTCCACTTTCCTTTCAGTTATTGCAAAGTCATTTAGCTCTTCATTAAAGTCTGATAAACTTCTGCCATCCCCTTCCCTAAAAAATTCCTCATGTGCAAATGTAGATGCAAAATACCTATTTAATTTATCTGCAACCTGAGCAGGATCATCAACAGTTATCCCATAGACATCAAGTGGTCCAATGTGATTCAACCCCTTCCTTCTACTGTTAATAAGCATAGGTTTTGCTGTGTTTCTATGCATTTTTTGCCACAGACTTCTCATAATCTACCTTAGCTTGTCTAACCTCCTTGGTGACTTGATTACAGATTAATTTATATCTACCATAAACTTTTGTATAACCTGATAATTTATATGCATCCCATGCACTTTTCTTCTCTGCCAAGTTTCTCAATAATTCACCTGACATCCATTTAGGTCTAAACCTTGAACAGTATTTTTTTATTGGTATGAAAAGTCTAGTAGCTTCTTTGATTACTTCCTATTTAGAATTTTCTGTTGGTAACATCATCAGTTGGTCCCACTGTGCACAATTTGAAAACTCTCTGAGACCTCCGCAGTCACCCTTGCAAAAGCCTTTCCCTTTACCCTTGACAGTAGTTATGCTTTTAATTAAATTCCCCATTAGTACACTGTGACTGCTGCCATCCAGTGGGTATTTTACTGTAGATTCCTAATGCATGAAGAATTACTGCTGATAACTAGATCAAGAGAACTGCTTCCTCGTTTTGCTAGTGTGTGGATGACCATCCTATAAATTTCAGTCAACAGCTGGAAAGTTAAAATCCCCCATTATGAAACATTCTGATTTGCTGGCCCACTCTATATCCATGTATAGCTGTTTGGTATACTCGTTACAGTTATTAGGCATATAACACACTCCTACTCTCAATTTCACTTTCCCAATGCTTATATCACACCAAACTGACTCAACATTGTACTCGTCACCCAAGTCAACTGGATGACAATGCCTTGGATTTTATATTCTTCTTAACTAAGAGCATAACCCCATCCTGTCAGTCCTTCCTGTATACATTGCATTCTCCATATTCAAATTCAGCATCACTCATGTCTGAGTGACACCATGTCTCCACTATTCTTACAGTGTCTGCATTTGATGACTTAATAAGTACTTCAAATTCATCAAATTTATTTACAATGCTCCTAACGTTGTACACTAGGAGCTCCTAGCTCCTAGTGTACATGCAAGTGTTTTTACTCTTAGTTACCCTAACACAGCCCATGTATTCATTTGTTCCATGATGACCCACAGCAGGGTCCAAAATCACACATATACCTTGCTTTCTAGGCTGCTGCATGTATCAATAGTAGCAATGCAAGAATCACTTTCACCTCTGCCTGCAGCTCTAGTTAAACTTGTAGTCTGTGTATCCCTCCCCAAGCTAGCAGTTCTCTGACTTGCCTATCACTGCCTCGATAGCATCAGGAAATATTTTTGCATCCCTTCTATTCAAGTGTATCCCGTCTCTGTAAAATCTGTCTCTCCTCTTAACTAGCACAAACTATGCTGAGAAAAATTCTACTCTATGAGCCTTGCACATATTCTCCAGGGTCGAATTGGTCAACAAAAATAAAAACATATGCTCCCTCCTATCGTGTCTGAGCAGACTTGCAGATACTTTCAAATTCAATTCTAGTTCACAACCTTTTGCCAACGTTGCCCTGTACTTATTAAATATCTTGGCGTAACTTTGGATGAGAGACTGACCTTTGTTTACCAAGTTAAATACATAAGGGATAAAATTAGAATTTCATATTCTAAAATAAGAATTGTGATGTTTGAATGGGGTTGTGAGAGAGAGAGAGAGAGAGAGAGAGAGCTCAATATTTTATATACTTGTATATTTGAACCAATTGTTAAATATGGAGCTGGAGCTTCAGGGCCCTAGAATACCTTAATTAGACAGCATCTAATTTCTGCTCAGAGATGTGCCCTTCTGGTGGTGATCCAAGCCTGCAAAACTGTTTCCAATGATCGCCCAGTGGTTATCGCAGGGAGGTTACCTGCAGATTTGTTAATAGTATGTAAATATTTAGAAAATGCTACAGCAAAAAAACATTCCCACGGAGATAGTGGGAATTGTAGCATGTTCAGATAGGACAAGGTTATATAGTAAAAAAGATGTGAAATAGGAAAAATATAATTTCAGAGTGAATTAGGGCAAATATGGCAACAACGATGGAGCATTTCTGACAAGGGGAAGGATTGCTTATACCTTTCTGTGTGATGTACTGGTTCGTCAGAGCTGGGTCTGCAGGCAATAATGCTTGTTACAGAGCATGGATTAAAGGAGAGATTAAATCAGTTGGGAATGGAAGCCTCTGCTTTGTGTTCATGTAAATATAGTGAGAGTGTAGAACACATAATGAAAGATTGTGAGATATGTTGAGCCTAGAACTCGACTGATGAATATAATGGGAAGTGCGGTATGGCCGCCGGAGGAGGTTTTTAATTCTATTGAAAATTATATTGCTTTTAAACAATATATAAGAGGTCTTTTTGATAAGAAGGTTGAATTTGTATTACCAACTGCTGCTAATTCTAAATGGGAAGTAATTATAGAAGATACAAAGATTTCTATACCAAGCAATACTGTTCAAGGCTTAGATCTAAGTGAATGTCAAATGAACTGATAAAGAATAGTGGCAGAGAAAAAATGCATGGGATAATTTTAAATTATCGGTGGCACAGAAACCTACAGTACTAACTTTCAATTAAGGTAGTTAAGCAAGTTAAGGCATAGTACGAGAAGTCTCTAGCTAAGAATGCAAAGAAAAATAGCAAAAAATTCTTTGCTTATATTAACAATAGAAAGAAATGGATAAATTACATTGGCCCACTATATATTATTATTATTAGCCATACAGTACAAGGAAACCTGATGGCTTATGCTGCACCAGCCAAAAAAAAAAAATTCTGAAGTACCCTGAGAGAGAGAGAGAGAGAGAGAGAGAGAGAGAGAGAATAAGAGTCAAAAGTAAAAGAGAATCAACAAGAAAAAGAAGAATGATGTTATCCAGCTCAGGACCCTGGGTGTGCCAAGCCCATACTCACCAGATGTGAGCCCCTGGGTAATATAGGAATGACATAACTACTGGTGATCCTATTCGGAGTTAGCATTAGCACGCGTAGAGGCATATGATGCAAGAAAGCAAGCTTATGCAGCATCAGCCAAGAAGAAAAAAAAAACTTCCACTTCACACCTCCGTTTGATCGAAATACCTGTCCAGCTGAGCCTTAAATTTCTTTACGCTATCAACTTCCACAACAAGGGATGGAAGTCTGTTCCACAAACCAACTACCCGCTGGCTAAAGGCAAATTTCCACACATCTATCCTACATCTGTCTTTCCTCGATTTGAATTTATGCCCTCTCAGGTGATTATTCTGAGCAAGAGGAAGAATCCCATCAGCATAGAGCATGCTCAAACCATTCAAGGCTTTATACACCTCTATCAGATCACCTCACCAGTGCCTAGTCTCCAGACACTGTAATTTGCAAAACTTCTGCCTTTCTTCGTAAGAGCAACCCTTTGTTTCATTCACTAATCTTGTTGCCCTTCTCTGTACTCGTTCCAGCAGCCCTACATCCTTCTTGAAATGCAGCCTCCAGACCTATATACAGTACTCATGGCGTGGCCTGACCACTGCCTTATACAAGGGAATAATCACCTCCTTATCCCTGCTAGAAAAATTCCTATATATCATTAACAAAACACCATGAGTTACTCTTGCAGCCCGTCTGCACTGCTCAGAGAACTTCATATCTGCCTGCACAATTACCCCAGGTCCTTTTCATTCTCTACCACTGTCAGTGTAGTACCACAGAGTTGATACGTTGCTCTGGGGTTGCTGTTTCCCATATGTAGTACTTCACATTTGTCAATGTTAAACTTCATTTGCCACCTCTCAGCCCATCTGCTCAACCTTTCCAGATCCTGTTGCAGAAGCATAGCGTCAGTAGTGTCCTTAACAACCCTGCCAACCTGTGTATCGTCTGCAAAATTTGTATATTAAGCTTGATATACCATCATCAATATTATTTATAAATACAGAAAACAATAATGGACCCAACACTGAACTCTGATGGACTCCACTAATAACATTAGTCTACAATGAGCAGTGTCCATTGATTACCACTCTCTGTCTTCTCCCCCTCAACCATCCCTTTATCCATAGCAGCAATTTGCCTCCAATGCCACACTGCTCTAATTTGTGCAGCAGTCTTCCATGTGCAACGGTATCAAAAGCCTTTCTAAGATCCAAGTATATAATATCAAAGTTATTCCCTGCATCCAGCTCTTTTGTGACTGCATCATAGTATCCAATCAAATTGGTCAGGCAAGACTTCCCCTTAACAAAACCATGCTGTGTCCGAGCTATAACTGAAGTCTTGTCTAGATGATCCTGCAGTGCTTCTTTAACCAGTGCCTCCATTAATTTTCCTGGAACAGAAGTTAAACTCACAGGTCTGTAATTGCTTGTGTCAGCCTTTGATCCTCCTTTGTGAATTGGGGTCACATTTGCACATCTCCAATCTATGGGTACCTCCCCTGAGTCCAAGGAAGCTCTCATAATTATGGCTAAGGGTTTGCTTACTTCCTTTGCTGCCTCCTTTAATATAACTGGATAGATTCCATCCACCCCAGGTGCCTTTCTTGTGTTTATCTTCAACAATTTCTCCTCCACTTTACTCTCAATTATTACAGGATTATCTAGATTACTGCCAGAGTTGAATACACCTCTGGCATTCCCCTCGCTGAATAACTCCTTGTGTGTGAATGTCGATGCAAAATATTCATTTAGTTTGTTAGCTATCAACCATCGATATCAAGTGGACCAATCTGATTCGTCCCCTTCCTTCTAGAGTTTACATAAGTAAAGAACTCTTTGCTGTTTTTCTTTGCATCCTTTGCCAAAGATTTCTCATAATCTGCCTTTGCCTGCCTAACCTCCTTTGTGACTTGGTTACAGACCAGCTTTTATCTATCATAGGCTTCTGTGTCACATGTTAATTTATATGTAATGACAAACATAAATAGTAATGACAAACTGAATAAATATTTTGCTAGATTCATCAAGAAGAAGATTTTAGAGATATGAATACCAGAAGTATACCAAGTTATGAATGGGAGCTAAATGACTTTTGTGTTAACTGAGCAGAAAGTGAAAGATAAGGGTCAATAAAAGTAAATAAAACCCTAATGCTGATAAAATCTATTCAATTATAATAAAAGAAGCAACAGAAGAAGTAAGCAAACCTTTGGTCACGATTATGAGAGCGTCCTTGGATTCGGAGGAGGTCCCTTTAGATTTGGGATGTGCAAATGTCTCTCATATTTATAAGTGAGCAATCAAAGGGAGAATAAGTAATAACTACAAACCTATAAGCATGACTTCTGTCTCTAAGAAAATAATGGAGTCACTGGTTAAAAAAGTATTGCAGGAACATCTTGGCATCAATGCAGTATACCAAAATCACAGCATGGGTTTGTTAAATGGAGATCTTGTCTGATCAATATAATTGGACACTATGATGCAGTAACAAAGGAAATGGATGTAATAAATAATTTTGATATCATATACTGTACTTTGATTTCAGTAAGGCTTTTTGACCCTGTTCTACAAGGAAGACAGCTGTTCAAATAGGAGCAGTGTGGCACTGGGAATAGGTTACTGCTATGGATAAAAGGATAGTTGAGTGTGAGAAGGGTGACTATAAATGGATTCTTCTCTTCTTTGACTAATGTTATTAGTGGAGTCCCTCAGAGTTCAGCATTGATCTTCTTACTGTTTTCAATATTTATTAATGATATTGTTGAAGGCATATCAGCTATTGTCTTAAGTTTTCAGATGATTCAGAGGTTGGGATAGTTGCTAATGACAGGAATCAAGGCAAACTACTGCAAAATGACCTAGAAAAATTAGGAAGTTGGGCTGAGAAGTGACGATTGGTGCGAATTTTACCAATGATAAATGCAAGTTACAGCACATAGGCAGCAGTAAACCCAGAATAACATACCTTCCCACCACCTTAAATGGTATTACATTCAAGGTGGTGGGAAGCAAAGGAGACCTAAGGGTAATTGTACAGTCTGACATGCCTAGACAGGCTGCTAGGGCAGCTCATGGAGTTCTCTCAATGTTATACACTAATTCAGCCAGCAAGACCAAGTAGGTGATTATTCAGTGTATTTGGAACATTAGCTTAGGTCTGCTCCGAGGAGAAACCCTCTCATCCTTAATCTTCTTAGCTATACTCCTTCCTTTTCTTTCAAATCACCCAAAATTCAGCTCTTCTGCTAATCATATTTTCCTGGTAAGTCTGCCTTTTCAATTCATTGTGTAGGGCTGAACAAATGATTGAAGATTTTCTAGATTATATTGCATTTTTTGCATGTCAATCCTTTAAAAACCAAGTATCTACCATTTGCTCCTTCAACAATATCTTCTTTCCTTCAAGTTAGAATTCAGTATAAATTAATTCCCCCTATAAACTAGATTAAATTCTTAGAGGTGCACTTAGATTCTAAACTTGTTTTCTGAGTCCACTGCACAAAGCTCTGTCTACAATTCTAACAGCATTTTGGTTAATGAAGTGTGCCCTTGCTCTCATTCATAATCCGACGACTATACGGAAATATTTTGCTGTGTCCTACCTCATTTCCTCGGTGCATCAATAATGTGGTCTTTCATCTCAAAATCCACCCTTCAGCCTATCATGTCAGCTGAATATTTTCTCATCAGATGGTTAAATACCAAGCTTGAACATCCTGTTGTGTCACCTTGACATTAACCGTGCCAACAAATTGAAATGGTGGTACCTGCCTGTTTCTGTTTGCTCGCAAAACAAAGCCATTCAGTGTTTTGTAACTCTGATCGCTGGCCATAGTGACTTCCTTAACATCTGGGACTTAGTGAATTCCTCTCAAGACCATTTGAGCCACTCTGTCTCTTCAGTCTAAACTGGCCACAATAAACAGATTTGATTTGTCATTCATCAATCAAGCTAACCACCTGCTCTGATCTTCATCCTGTGTCTGGATTCATGACAAAGTGTACAAAAAAAGTATTTTAGATTCTCTCATATCTAACGTTTAATTTTCACAGACTTATCTCCAGTTTCACTGGGCTTGTTACATTTTTATTCCTCTGTTAAAGTTATATTTACATATTTTGTATGCTATTATTATCATTTAATTTATGTAAAACCCTCTAGCTTGGCTGTACTGGGGAATTACCATTGCTTTATTCAATGTCAGTAAATGATTTTATATATATATATATATCCTGTTGTATAAGGCAATGGCTAGGCTGCATCTTGATGACTATATACCGGTTTGGAAGTCTCAATTTAAGAATGATGTGGATCCGTTAGAACAAGTGCAGAAAAAAAGCAACAAGATTAGTCAAGGATCAACAAGGGTACTCTTACCATAAGACTTAAATGGTGCAAAACCGGTGCAAAAGGTGACCTCTCATACTGATCTTGGCCTCACCTGGGACGTTGGGCTCACATTTCAGCCTCACTTTGCCAGGATGAGGCAGAAGACGTACGCTGCTCTTTGGGCAGTGCGTCAAGAGCTCGTTGGTGTGCATCAGCCAGCGCTGCTTGTTCGGCACATCCTGAGGTGTATTACGCCAATTCCTCTCTATGCTTCGGAAATTTGGTCATCTGCCCCTGCCTCATACCTTCAGAAGTATCTTAGTTTAGAGTACTGGTTGCTTAGATGGATGAACAGGGTGGTAGGCCACCCCCTAACTATCTCCAGATCTATCCTACAAGCAAATCTAGGCACCACTCCTTGGAGACATATCATCATGACAAAAAATGTTCTCACGCTTGCACGGCTTATAACGAGGCGAATTGATGCTCCATCAGTATCCGCATTAATCTCTGGCCCGAGGAGGGCAAGAGGGAAGCACCCCGACTCCTGTCTCCCTCTACGTCTTACTCTGTCAAACATCGATTCCCTGAGGAACATGTTTCCAGCCAATTGTCTTCGGATCTTCAATAAATTTAGGATCCACCCTGATAGGTTCTGTGAAGACAAGCCCTACAGGAAGGAAATCCTCAAGAACTGTTACCAGATTATGAACTTATAATACTCCCCTTCTCCTGGACAGACTTTTTTTTTTTTTTTTTTAACTTGCCTATTTGTATATGGCAAAGACTTTCTGTTTTCATGTAATCATGTATATTACTGTATATTTTGTACATTATTGTTTATTTAACCCTGTAAAAGTCTCGGGTCGAGCACGAATGTACCCTTGTTTATTGTACATTGTGTTCCTCGCACCTTAGTCTGTATTCACACCCTTCTGGCACAGAGCCGTCCCGGGGTGACCCAAGGTTTCTTGGGAAATAAACTGATTTTAATTAATAAAAATAATTAATTAATTAATTAATAAATTCTGCAAACTGCAGCGCTCTTGGAACTAGACACCTGTGAGGAGACCTGATTGAAGTATTTAAGGCCCTAAACAGATGGAGCAAACTAAATGCTGATAGCATTCATAAAAGAACATAAATTAAAGTTGAAAATAGATGGTTGTAGGATAGATGTGTGAAAATTTGCTTTCAGCCAGAGAGTGATTGATTGCAAGAACAAACTTCCATCTAGTTTAAATAAATTTAAGGAAGAATTATATAAATTATTAGAAGGGATGGAAAGAAGAGGTGAGGCAGTTTTTTTTTTTTTTTTTTTGTTTTTGTTTTTTAGCTGATGCTGTATAAGATTTTCCTTGCATTGTTTGTCACTACTAATACTAAGCATATACCAGTATGCAGTATTCAATAATCTCTGCTACCATAGTCACCATGACAACTAAGAAATCCTGCTTGATAAGCAGTATTTTACAGGTTATGCTAGTGGCTGATAAGCTCAACTCCAGTCCTTTCTTTTAAGATCACTGTGGTCTTATCTTGCGAGGGGCTGCCATGACTTTAGACAAAGATACAATAGAATGGGCATCAAGAGTATTTTACAGAATAAATTTGATTGGTTGAAAGAACTGACAAGGAATAGCAGTCACACTAATCATATCTGGCTTTGGAAATAAAGTGAAAAATTAATGTTACCTGGAGAGTAAAAAAACAAATTAGACTATGTCATTAAGTAGGCAACAGTTTATTAGCACTGGTGGTTTTGGAAATAAATAATTACACATTTCCATATTCACACTGACTGGAGGATATTTGGGGTTGCATTCTGCCTGAATAATAATGAAACCTTATAATAATATTAATACTTAATTAGGGCATGTGTAATGACTTGGAATACTTATGTCGAGAGCCTTGTCGATCAATTCGGCCCTGGAGGGATTGTGCAAGGCTCAAGGGGTAGAATTTTTTTCAGCCTGGACTGTACTTGTTAACAGGAGAGATTGCTTCCACAGGGATGGGATACACTTAAATAGAAAGGGTGCAAGAATATTTGCTGATGCTATCAAGGCAGTGTTAGGTGGGTCGGAAAACTGCTAGCTTGGGGGGAGACAAAGACCAATAGATTGACAGTAGCCACTGGCAGAGGTGAAAGAGATTCTTGCACTGCTTCTATTAGAATGAGCAGAAGCCTGAAAAACAAGATGCATGGTATTTCAGAGACTGCTGGGAGCCATTGCGGTACAAGTAAACACATGGGTTGTGTTAGGGTAGCTAAGAATAGAAACAGGTGCAGGTATACTTGCGTGTACACCAATGCTAGGAGTTTAGTAAATAAATTTGATGAATTTGAGGTATTGCTCAAAACATCAAAGGCAGATATTGTTGGGATATCAGACGTGGTGTCACACAGATATAAGGGATGCAGAACTGCAATTTGGGGAGTACAACGTCTACAGAAAGGATAGACAGGATAGAAAGGGGGAGGGGTTATTCTATTAGGTAAGAAACGCATAAAAACCAAGGAAGTGAAGCCAGTCGACATCGCTGGACAGTGCAGTGTTGAGTCAGTTTGGTGTGACATAAGCATTGAGAGATCAAAATTGAGAGTAGGAGTGTGCTATAGGCCTAATGACTCTGATGAGTATAATAAGGAACTGTACAGGGAAATAGAGTGGGCCAGTAAATCAGAGAGTCTTATAATGGGAGATTTTAATTTCCCAGATATCGACTGGAATTTGGGGGCTGGTTACTCACACACGCAGGGCTTTTGTGGATTTATTGGATGATTGTTTTCTACATCAGCATGTTCGGGAGGCAACTAGAGGGAGTAATACTCTTGATTTGATTTTCAGCAGTGATTCTTCATGCATTAAGAATCTGCAGATAAATGAACCACTAGGTGGCAGTGATCACAGTGTGCTGAAGTGGAATTTACTCAAAGAGGTAACTACCATTAGGGGTAAAGGGAAGGGTTATTGCTTCCGTAAAGGCGACTACGATGGACTGAGACAGTATTTAAATTCTATACAGTGGGACCAACTGATGATGTTACCAACAGCAAATTCAAAATGAGAAGCATTCAAAGAACTTATCTTGGAAGCTACTAGGCTTTACATACCAACTAAGAAATATTGTTCAAGGTTTAAGCCAAAATGGATGTCAGATGAACTAATGAGGCATATGGCAGAGAAGAAAAATGCATGGGATACTTACAAATTAACACATGACACAGAAGCCTATGATAGATACAAGTTGATATGCAACCAAGTTACAAAGGAGGTTAGGCAGGCGAAGGCAGATTACGAGAAATCCTTGGCAAGGGATGCAAAGAAAAACAGCAAAGAGTTCTTTACTTATGTAAACTCTAGAAGGAAGGGGATGAATCAGATTGGTCCACTTGATATTGATGGGTCAACTACTGATGATCCTGCTCAGGTAGCTAACAAACTAAATGAATATTTTGCATCGACATTCACACATGAGGAGTTATTCAGCGAGGGGAATGCCAGAGGTGTATTCAACTCTAGCAGTAAGCTACAGAATCTTGAAATAACTGGGAGTAAAGTGGAGGAGAAACTGTTGAAGATAAACACAAGAAAGGCACCCGGGGTGGATGGGATCTATCCAGTTATATTAAAGGAGGCAGCAAAGGAAGTAAGCAAACCCTTAGCCATAATCATGAGAGCTTCCTTGAACTCAGGGGAGGTACCCATAGACTGGAAATGTGCAAATGTGACCCCAATTCACAAAGGAGGATCAAAGGCTGACACAAGTAATTATAGACCTGTGAGCTTAACTTCTGTTCCAGGAAAATTAATGGAGGCACTAGTTAAAGAAGCACTGCAGGATCATTTAGACAAGACTTCAGTTATAGCTCAAACACAGCATGGTTTTGTTAAGGGGAAGTCTTGCCTGACCAACTTGATTGGATACTATGATGCAGTCACAAAGGAACTGGATGCAGGGAATAACTTTGATATTATATACTTGGATCTTAGAAAGGCTTTTGATACTGTTGCACATGGAAGACTGCTACACAAATTGGAGCAGTGTGACATTGGAGGCAAATTGCTACTATGGATAAAGGGGTGGTTGAGGGGGAGAAGACAGAGAGTGGTAATCAATGGACACTGCTCATCGTGGACTAATGTTATTAGTGGAGTCCCTCAGGGCTCAGTGTTGGGTCCATTGTTGTTTTCTGTATTTATAAATGATATTGATGATGGTATATCAAGCTTAATGTCCAAGTTTGCAGACAATACAAAGGTTGGCAGGGTTGTCAAGGACACTACTGACACTATGCTGCTGCAACAGGATCTGGAAAGGTTGAGCAGATGGGCTGAGAGGTGGCAAATGAAGTTTAACATTGACAAATGTAAAGTACTACACATGGGAAACAGCAACCCCGAGCAACGTATCAACTCTGTGGTACTACACTGACAGTGTTAGAGAATGAAAGGGACTTGGAGGTGGTTGTGCAGGCAGATATGAAGTTCTCTGAGCAGTGCAGACGGGCTGCAAGAGTAGCTCATGGAGTATTGTCAATGATATACAGGAATTTTTCCAGCAGGGATAAGGAGGTGATTATTCCATTGTATAAGGCAATGGTCAGGCCACACCTAGAGTACTGTATACAGGTCTGGAGGCCTCATTTCAAGAAGGATGTAGAGCTGCTGGAACGAGTACAGAGAAGGGCAACAAGATTAGTGAATGGAACAAAGGGGTGCTCTTACGAAGAAAGGCTTAAGTTTTGCAAATTACAGTGTCTGGAGACTAGGCACCAGCGAGGTGATCTGACAGAGGTGTATAAAGCCTTGAATGGTTTAAGCATGCTCAATGCTGATGGGATTCTTCCTCTAGCTCAGAAAAATCACCTGAGAGGGCATAAATTCAAATTGAGGAAAGACAGATGTAGGATAGATGTGCGGAAATTTGCCTTTAGCCAGCAGGTGGTTGGTTGGTGGAACAGACTTCCATCCCTTGTGGTGGAGGTTGATAGCCTAAATAAGTTTAAGGCTCAGCTGGACAGGTATTTTGAACGAACAGAGGGGTGAAGTGGAAGTGGGTTTTTTTTTTTTTTTTTTGGCTGATGCTGCATAAGCTTGCTTTCTTGCATCAAATGCCTCTACTAATGCTAATGTCAGATTTACTTAGAGTATTTTGCAATTAGTTCCTAACTGAACTTTGATACCACAAGCTTTATGCATTTTTAATTGATCCAGTAAAAAAAAAAAAAAAAATCAATATTCAAAAACTTTTCATTTGTGAAAACATTATGGAACTTTGATTACATCATTCTTCAGATTGAGCCAAATGTTTACTAATCCAGAAAATCTTTTGTTATTACTAATACTAACTTCGAATGTGACTCAGTAATTTATCATCTCTTGTGCATTTTCCATTTATATTGTTTCAATAAGCTGCCAGTAGTTAATATACCATTTATGATTAATTTTTGACATAAAAATTAATCTCATAAAGAAACATAAATGATTTTAATTTTCACAGGTTTTAGTATCAACTGCCCAATATTGTAGTGTGAGGTTGACTGACAGAGCTGCTTTGTGAAGTTGCATAAAACAACAGGCTAATAAAAGTCACTAGGTTTTCTCTACTTACTCAATAGTGTCAGTAGGGAACTGTAGGTCTAGGGCAGTGGTTTTCAACTGGGGTGCCATGTAATTTGGGTTTAAGTTACATAAACTTTTTTTTTTTTAATTTATATGTTTATTTCATTATAAAAAGGTGTACAGTACCTTTTTAATTTTGTGGTGATCTATAATTGATGCTTACTTAGTACCTCTATTTTATTAAAGAATAAAATTATTATATACTGTATATATATAATTTGTATTATGAAATTTAATTTTTATAATTATATTATTGTAATAACTATCATATAACATATATTTTTGTTAATATTAGATATATATGAGTATATATACACACACCCACACAGGGAGAGAATTGGATCTAACAGGTAGAAAATTGAGTAGGGGTGCTGCAAAATAAAATAAATTACTTAGGGGTGCCATTTTTAAAAAAAGATTGAAACCACTGGTCTGTGAAATGACCTTGAGCTGTTGATTGTTTTTATCCATACTGCAATCAAGGTAGACCTAAACCCCGGTGTTTTTATCTCGCCACATGACTCGTGTTTATTGCATAACAGCTGTTCCAGAACACTTTTTGTTTGTTTGTTTTAGTATGCTATCTTTTCCCTTTCAGCACCTGGTACATTGGGAGTGGTGCCCAAATGCAAATTTGTTGCGGCTTGTTTCTATGCTATTTTTGGACATTCTCTGTTTCCATCAAGTTTTGTATCAGAATACTAAATACCACATTTTAACCAAACCTGGGACAAGGTATTTCTTGTGCTTTAGAAAGTTAATTTCTGCACTATGGACAGTAATTCAGATGTGTACCCCCTCGAAATAATTATATAGTGAGCACCACAACCCAGAGTTGCATTCTGCATTATAAAGTTCAAGTTTCTATAAACTATAACATCCTCTTTAGGCAAGCACAAATGAGAATGTTATTGTCACCATAATTGATATCTGTATGAAAACTGATGATGAAAGCATTTTTAATCCCAACAAAACCAAAGCCACCTGCACAGATGTCACCCATCACTAAGCAAGCATCAAAAAGTATTGTGGCGCCTCCGTAGCCAGGTGGGAAGAAGCAGCAGTGCGTAACGCACGCTTCTTGATTAGACCGGGGTTCGATCCCGTCACCACCAAATACAGGGATGCGGAAAGATCAGGGAATGATCACCGCATATTCCCGGAGCAATATGGCCTTAGTTGCTAATGCTCCTAAAAACCAAAATAACAAACATAACAAAAAGCATTGTGTGTAGCTACAAAACAATACTGTTACATCACTGAGTTAGGGATAGGAATGATGTTGGGATTTTTCAAGATCAAATAAAAATTAATTGCAGAAATAAGTATTATTCACCTACAAAAAGAAAATGAACAGTAACAGATTAGGTAATTTCCTTTGTAACACAGTCTACTAACAAATAAATAAATAAACGGCAATGGATTACACACCTAGCTCAATTTTCCATTCAATTCCCAAAACATACCAAGTGCACATTTTGCAGCGCTGTACTGAATGGATTTAACAATATACACCAAGTGATCATTGAATTATGACCACCTTTCTAATACTGTGTTGGGCAACCATTTACATGGATAACAGCCACTATTTGCCTAGGCATTGACTCCACTAGATGTCTGAGAATGTCTATAGGGATCTGCAGCCATGCTGCCTCAGTGTCAGAATAGATGGCAGTTGCATGTACATACACCTCACTTCCCATTCAAAAACATCCCACAGGTATTCAATTGGACTGAGGTCAGGCGAATTTGGAGGCCAATCAAGATGGGCAATATCTTCACTGTATTCCTCGAACCACTTGTGCACAGTGTGGGCCCAATTACATAGCACATTATCGTCTTGGAAGATCCCATTTCTGTATGTAAAAAAATGCAACAAGGCAGGATGCACATGGTCTCCTAAGCGCTGCCAGTAGACTTCACTGGTGAAACGTTGGTCCATACGCACCGAGGATCTTAATTCTTGGCAGCAAAACATGCACCGCATTAAGCAACTAACTACTGCCACCCATCTGGATAGTGAGCACCATGTACAATGTGTCCAAGGACTTGTTGCTGGTGCCACACATGAAGGCATCTATTAGTGTTACACCAGGTATTTGGACTCATCTGACCAGTCCTCCAGTGTGCCCATGACTGACAGCATTTGCCATCGATGATGATCAGCAGTGAGGAGAGAGTACCTCTTGAGTGGAACCCCCATAAATCTGATTATGTGGAAAATCTGCTGTGGAACCCCCATAAATCTGAGTATGTGGAAAATTGTCATTTGGGATATTGTTCTTGCATTCCCCATACTCTATTGCAATGTCAACTGTGGTACGGTGAGCTGCCACTAAGCCTACACAATGCACCGCGCTCTTCATTTACCATGAACATCCACCTTGCGTAATCCTTTAGAGTTCTGTTGGCTGGAGGTGGTTTGACCTGTTCAATACTATTCTTTGTACAGTGGGTAGTGAGCAACTGACAAGACATGCCATTTCTGATGTGGATGCACCAAATGCACGAGTTCCAACAATCATGTCGTTTTGAAGCTTCCTGGTGTCTTTACTACATCCCATAACTGCTACTTCATCACTTTGACTTTCCCAACCAGATGCAAATTACCACTGCTCTATCATACGAAGCTGTTTAGCTTTTTATACTGTCAGCTATGTAGCATAGTCCATTATGGATGGAGTAGTCATAATTTGGTGATCATTGGGTGTATATATCAGTAGTCACATACGTTACTTCAGGACAGAGCCAGCTAAAACATAACAAATAATTTTGTATCACATTATACTTAAATTGATTAAAATATATTAATATGAAGAAGCAGATCTGCAAAGAGAAAAAAAAAAAAACTCAATCTAAGCCATATTATAACCAGCCTTGTTGCATTATTTTATAGGAAAATGATTAAATTATAATTTTACATAATTATAAAAAATAAAATTAATTCTGCAATAAGTGTTTTCTAGGAATGCAATAGTCACATTAATCAAAAAATACATGTATTAATTTTAACTAAAATGCTTTTAGAAGGCTTACCTTTTTTGACATGTATTTCAGAGGAGGCAATGTACAGAAAAAACAAAACTCTGTTAACAATAAAAATGAATGTCAACTGTCATTCTAAATGGGGTAAAAAAAAGTTGATATTTATATCTAGTTTTAAATTATAAATTAAAAATAAAATAAATTACTAATATCACAAAGTAAGATAAAAAAAAAAGTAAAGAAGAAACAGATTTGAAAACAGCATATATTTTTTCCATAATTGTCAAAAACATTTACACACTTATCTCAATGCTTTATTAAAATTCTGGAATTTTGCTGTATCCTGCCAGTTGCTGTCTTAATAACACACACCAGTTTCAACTTCAACATCACCAGAAAAATATGTGCCACGAGCAGTTGTACCAGACAAATGAACCTCACTGAGAGGGAGGTCAAGCTGCAGGGAGGATGATAGAGTAGTTTACATCTTAAATCATTAATGGTCAGAAGCAAAACTATAAATTCTGATGCCTGTGGCCAAATATCAGAAAAAAATATCTTTGTTTTCATAAATTATAATTATAACAAAATTATTATTATCATCCATAAAATGATACTTTTTATATGAAAGCGACAGGTTTTTATAACCGATTTATAATATAACAATTGACTTATTTTAAATTATAGATTCTTAAGTAATAATAAGTAAATTATAGATTGTTATTCTAAATCTGACTCCATTCTGCACCTGTTGCCAAGGCCACCATCAGTACACCAGTTATGCCTCTGTTAATGGTCATTTGGATTGCACATGCAATAACAATACCCCATCTGAATAGCCCAGGCCATTTTTTTTGCTGAGTCCTAAGTTTTTTCAGAAGTGCAATTGTGCAGCATTTGCAATATTAGTATTAATTAGCATTAGTAGAGGCATTTGATGCAAGAAAGCAAGCTTATGCAGCATCAGCCAAAAAAAAAAAAAAACCACTTCCACTTCACCCCTCTGTTCGTTCAAAATACCTGTCCAGCTGAGCCTTAAACTTATTTAGGCTATCAACCTCCACCACAAGGGATGGAAGTCTGTTCCACCAACCAACCACCCGCTGGCTAAAGGCAAATTTCCGCACATCTATCCTACATCTGTCTTTCCTCAATTTAAATTTATGCCCTCTCAGGCGATTTTTCTGAGCTAGAGGAAGAATCCCATCAGCATTGAGCATGCTTAAACAATTCAAGGCTTTATACACCTCTATCAGATCACCTCGCTGGTGCCTAGTCTCCAGACACTGTAATTTGCAAAACTTAAGCCTTTCTTCGTAAGAGCACCCCTTTGTTCCATTCACTAATCTTGTTGCCCTTCTCTGTACTCATTCCAGCAGCTCTACATCCTTCTTGAAATGAGGCCTCCAGACCTGTATACAGTACTCTAGGTGTGGCCTGACCATTGCCTTATACAATGGAATAATCACCTCCTTATCCCTGCTGGAAAAATTCCTGTATATCATTGACAATACTCCATGAGCTACTCTTGCAGCCTGTCTGCACTGCTCAGAGAACTTCATATCTGCCTGCACAACCACCCCCAAGTCCCTTTCATTCTCTACCACTGTCAGTGTAGTACCACAGAGTTGATACGTTGCTCTGGGGTTGCTGTTTCCCATGTGTTGTAGTACTTTACATTTGTCAATGTTAAACTTCATTTGCCACCTCTCAGCCCATCTGCTCAACCTTTCCAGATCCTGTTGCAGCAGCATAGTGTCAGTAGTGTCCTTGACAACCCTGCCAACCTTTGTATCATCTGCAAACTTGGACATTAAGCTTGATATACCATCATCAATATCATTTATAAATACAGAAAACAATAATGGACCCAACACTGAGCCCTGAGGGACTCCACTAATAACATTAGTCCACGATGAGCAGTGTCCATTGATTACCACTCTCTGTCTTCTCCCCCTCAACCACCCCTTTATCCATAGCAGCAATTTGCCTCCAATGTCAGTCACACTGCTCCAATTTGTGTAGCAGTCTTCCATGTGCAACAGTATCAAAAGCCTTTCTAAGATCCAAGTATATAATATCAAAGTTATTCCCTGCATCCAGTTCTTTTGTGACTGCATCATAGTATCCAACCAAGTTGGTCAGGCAAGACTTCCCCTTAACAAAACCATGCTGTGTCTGAGCTATAACTGAAGTCTTGTCTAAGTGTGGCAAATGTGGCAAATGATGCAAATAGTGGCAAATGATGCAAGAAAGCAAACTTATATAGTATTAGCCAAAAAAAAAAACCTTATTTCACCTGTCCATCCCCTCCAATAGTTTGTCTAGTTTTTCCTTTAATTTATTCACATATGGTTTTTACCTCAGAGCTAATTATAGCATCCTTCAACAGCACAAGTTCCTAAATGCTAATGACAAGATGTGGCTAGTAATTGTTTTAAGTATAAAACCACCTACTCTCAATTAGTACTGGAAGCCACTAAATCCGAAGGAAGCTTTCAACACTTCATAATAAGCGGTGTATTTTATTTATTTATTATTTTTTGTTGTTGTTGTTGAGTACAGGCTTGAACTCACAATCTTCTTACTTGAGACTGCGCACATGCTCGGTCAACGGGCAGCCCGTAGCTGCTGTTCTCCCCTTCGCAAAATCATCAAAACGTAACAGCTGTTTTCAAGAAATATTATTCAACTTGCATTTTACTGCAGATATTGCACACTATCAGCCACATGTGAATGAAACAAAGAATGAAGCAGGCAAAATATTTTTTAGAAATTATTGAATATTAGTATTAGCAAAGCCAACTGATGCAAGAAAGCGAATTTTTTTTTGCATCAGCCATAAATAAACAATAATTAAAATACAACAGATTTTCTTACTATTCTAATTCCCTCAGGCTCACTGCATCCAAATCTTTGGGAGGCAATTTATTACAATGTTTGGCAACCCACTGCCTACAGCTGAACTTCATGAAATCCAGTCTTCTGTTTTACCATGGAGATTTCATATTTTTGTACCCTGGTTCGTGCCTCACTTTGGAGGAGAAAACAGTTTTTCCTAGTGTATTTTACTCAATTCCTTCAGTGTCCTATACATCCCAGTTAGATCTACCTCAGATATCTGGTCAAACTTTGCAGTCCACACCTTTTAAGCCGTTCTTTATATCTACACTTTGCACTTATCACCAATCAAGTTTCCCTTCTCTGCATTGCAGGACCAAGGTATTTTCGTGCCCCGGGCAGAAAGGTTTTTCGGCGCCCCCCTTTATATATATATATATTTTTTTTTTTTTTTTTTGCATGATTTGTAAAATTTGGCACCCTTTAATTTCGGACAATGTATGTAACCGATCCAAATCTTTTTTGAAGCAACAACCCGGCTCGAGTTGTTAACACCTTCAAATCATCAGCACTTTAAGAGCTTCCCTTGGATACCCTCCCTCGTCAATATCATTTATGAAAATTAAAATAGGAGGGCACCCAACATCGATCCCTGGGTTACCCCACATTTTATAGACAATATTTTTTTCTGGCAAGAGGGCAACATTTTTTTTTTTTAATGGTTGTAAGATAAACAAACAATCGAAATGCGGCACGTTCTTTGTCACCTCACTATATCATAATCGAGCAATAAATCTGGATACAGCAGACTCTCGATTAACCGGGACACTTAAAGACTCTAAATTAAAAAAAAATAATAAATAAAAATAAAAAATCAACCAGAAATCAAAAAAATTTAAGTAATAACTAGAATAGGTATAAACAGATATTTTGCAAGTCGTAAATAAGCGACATTATAAGTCGTCATTGGGAGATTAGTGTACCTATTATCTTGCAATCTCCGCTGTTGTCACATTCGCCGCTCAAAAAAATGAAAAAGAAAAAAAAAAAAGAGAGAGAGAGAGAGACCAAATGTTTAGTTTGGTTTAGCGTGTCGCGTCGATTGTTATGTTCCGTTGCAGCGCAAAAGGACAAGTTTTGTTTCGTTATTTATGTCAGAGATGTCGGAATTTTTTTTTATAGTAATTTTTTTTTTTTATTTAGAAATCGCGAAAATGATGGGCAAAACGCAAAACAGTTGCGCTTTCAGTTAAACAAAAACTTGGAATTATTCAAAAGTTTGAAAACGGTGCATCTGTTAAATCTCTAAGGAATCATTATAATAAAGATGTATCAAAATGACCAAACATTAACAGGTATCGCGCGGAATTCAGATTTGTCAATAATAATATAGTAGCGATATGTTATTAGTCATTCTCGAGTTACGGAAAACTCGACGAAGTAAGAAGTCCTGGAACGTATCTCTTACGTATGTCGGGGCTTTTGTATTTTTGGATTAACCGGGAAATCGGTTATCCGGGATTTGTTTTTTACCATCTATCCCGGAAAATCGAGAGTCTACTGTATAAGTAAATTCTGGTTACTTAAAATTATCCCTTCTCGTACGTGTACAGTATATACACACACAGTGTGTGTGTGTGTAGTGCTGGAACAAAGCCGAGGCGTTTACCCTACGTACAATACAAGAAGGTCAAGGGTGTAACTATGTGGGTAAACAATATGCCTAGGGTCTACGAAAACACAGGGGACCGAAAAAATATAATTAACTCAAATAAATTCAACTATTTTGTTCCAGCAATAAAGCCCGTCACCACCAAATACGGAGGATGCGGAAAGGTCAGGGAATGACCACCGTATATCCCGGAGCAATATGACCTTAGTTGCTAATGCTCCTTAAAAAACCAAAACAGCAACAGTCCAGCAATAAACTCCTACAAAATAATTTTAAACAGATTTCTAAAATAAATTATTTTTTCGGTTAGTTAAATCATTAAAGACCTCATTAGCATTTGTACTCAAGTTTGTGTTCGAATAATTGTGGGCCCTCGCGGTAGCACAAATGGTATAATCAATGCCCTCCCCACACCGGGTGGGGAGGACGTGATTATAATAAGAGTGCCTAAGTTCGAATCCCGCCAATGATGAGAGGAATTTTTATGATCATTTTTTAACAATGTAGCTGAGTTAGTCGGTCTTGAGCAAGGATAAAATGTTTTTTTTTTTTTTTTATCCCGGAAACTTGGTTTTTCGTTCAGCAAACAAGAGAACTGATAAGAACGCACGCAATTTACAGACATACAATGGGCAATATGGTCTAAGACGCTGATGCACCTAAAATCCTATAAAAAAGTCAACAACATGCTGTGGATATAACTTCAAATAACCAAATTTATAAAAACGTTTTCGAATGTCTTTAAAAACAAAACAAAAAAAAATAGATTTAATGTAAGGGCGTTACATCTAATTATTATGTTTTTATTTATTACGTTTTATATAAAATAGTGAGGCCTACGAACACCAAAAGACGGCCGTGGGTATAACAACCCATTTTTAAAAAAATTGTGGCTAGAAACGTTCTATAATTCGGGAGGGGCTGCATATTTAATATTTTACTCAAGGCGCAAAAACACTTAGTTCCAACAATGCATAATATTTAAATAGGAAAAGGTGTGTTTAGTATAGTTCATAATATTAGCGAAGCTAGTTAGTCATTACAGAATGACAAATCTAGCTGCTTGAACCTGCCAAGTTTTAATAAATAAAACAACTGATTAAACACGGAACTGTTAAACTAAGCGTTTTCAGCGTGATACTAGTTAGCGTTAAGGTTTTTTTTCCCCTGGCTAAAATGAAAAATTACATTATAAAATCACAGCATTTGACAACAAAAATAAATGCAAATGAAGACTAACGAAGAAACTATTTTAAAAATGCTTCAAATATATTAGCAAAATTTCTATTGTCTAGGAGCAACATTTTTAATGATTACTTTTTTTTTTTTTTTTTTTTTTTTGCCTTTATGATCACCAAACAATAAAACCATTTAGATTCTCTCAGTTGAAAAATTAAACCGAAAAATATAAAGGGGTTTGAAACCTGCTTAAATGCAAGCATATAATGACTACTTAGCTATTAGCATACGAAATAACCGGATTCTTTTCCATCTGTACTGATTTCATGACAAGCAGATTGATAGTTACAATTACATACTATAAACAAAATTCAAGAGTTACAAAATTCTTTGAACTTCAATCGTAAGCCGTTGTCATAAGTAAATACAGCCAAACGCTATTAGTTTGTTATTTTTTATAAAGTTTTTCCATAAAATGTAACTACCGACATAATAATGTATCACTTAATACATTTTTAGAATGCATTAAGAATAATAAGAATTTTCTATGAATAATAAAATGCTTTCAGTTTAATAGTAATTCCCAGCGTTGTAAACAAATACTGCCAAACGCTATTTTTTCATTTATTTATTTTTTATGTATTTGCATAAAATGCAACTAATATAAAATAATGTATCACTTAATACGTTTCTAAAACATAAAATTATAGAAAATTTTATATAAATTTTCTATAATTTTATAAAATAAAACATATATATAAAATAAAACATATGTAATGAAGAATAAATATATATTTTTTTTCTTAATGCTTGGAACTTAAAAAGTCCTAGCGTTGTAGACAAATACGACCAAAAGCTATTTCTTCATTTTTTTTTTTTTTTTTAAGTTTCCATAAAATGTAACTGATATAAAATAATGTATCGCTTAATACGTTTGTAGAATATACATAATTACGTTTATAGAGTAAATAATTATATTAAAGATTCTATAAATGTAAAATGAACATTATATACGCTTACATATTTTTAAAATATCAGATAACCATAAATACCTTCCCTTACCTCATTAAAGCAGAAAGTGAACAGTAAATGCCAAACGAATAATGTAAGCAAAGTTGCTGATGATAGGGGCGCAGCAGTCGTTTAATAAATAATAGTTAAGAGAAATGATAAAAATAGCAAAAAGAAACCACCAAAACGCTCATAAATTATGATATTTTCAAATATTTTTATTAAAAATATAAAAATTTATTTATTAAAATATAAAAATTACAATTATAATAAAAATCATCATAATATATATCATGTTTTTAGTGTATTATATTATGATATAACGCACTTTTTAGTGTATTATATTATGATGTATATTATATAGTGTGTTATATTAAGATGATTTTAGACAAGTTTCCATTCCGATTGCAGGTAATAAAGGCCCACATCAATAAATAACAAATGCAAATTTATTCACTGACAGGAAGACTTTAAACAATCTAATTTATTAAATACATAAATTACGAATTTATGGACTACTTGTATCTTCATTTTGCCATTCTTCAGCATAATGTGATTTATACGTTAATTTATCAGAGAACAAAGAGTAGTTTCTGACCAGAAATAAATGTTTCTCAAAGTTTCTACCATCACCACGAAAAATATCTTTTAATGCTGGCTAATAGCGAGATCTCTTTACAGTTTTTTAGCAGCCCTTGTGGCTGGCACAGTGGTTATGATCGCTGTTCATAAACACTATACAGGAAATTTCAGGGTTCGAATCGGTAGGAATTATTATGAGCATTTTTTCACAATGGGACTGTGTTAGTCCGTTTCTGGCGAAAGCGGACTATTTGTTCTCAGGGAAACACTAATTATCACCAAAACAGTCAAAATTACAATAAAATACATACAATTTATAAAGGCACATTATAGCCTTAGCAGCTTATGTGCCATTAAGCCTCCAGAACAACAACAACAACAATTTATAATTATAATACTGTACACCGATGCCTCATGACCTTAGTACCTCGTCATAAATACTAAATAAACACAAAGAGCCGCTTTTGCATATCACAATATCTCGATAAATGGCTGCATTTGATCACTTTTGATGGCTGTGATTTCAAATTACATTTATAGCAGATTAATACAGTATTTTCAGGCCGATTTTGCAGAGCAAAATCAGCTTGAAAATATTGCTACTGCATAGTACTAATGGCATGGTGGTGGTGGTGGAAGGTGAAATTAATAGTTGACTGCTTGTTACATAACAAGTGCACATATTACGAGCACACATATATATGCAATATCCTTATTGAATATATATGCGCAATTTTTCCTTCATGCATTTAACGCGTAAGGTTTTTCAGAAGTAGAAAATTTATTTACATGTAATAATTTAATATTCGTAATGTTATTTAAGTCTGTTACGGGGACCACCCCTGGGAATTTGTTTACAGCCCCTTTCTCAGTTCTTCAGCCTCTATCTTTGCAACTTGTCAATTTAAGTACATCTAAAATGTAATAATCTGTGAGTGAGGATTCTGTCTTCTACTAATCCTGAATTATTTTAGTCACTAAATCAGGCCCTGTTGCAGTCCAAAAAAAAAAAAATAATAATAAAAATTAAAGAAAAAAAAAAATATATATATATATATATATATATATTTTTTTTTTTTTTTTTTTTTTTTTCCCCGCTGTGGTTTCATTTTCCGTTGTGATTTAACCGTGATTCAGGCAATTTCATTAACCGTAATTCGTAATTGCATCGTCTCGAATCACGTCAACTCAAACGCGTGTGCCACTGCACTTCTATTTTAACCATTCTGCTACGTCAGGCCAAGTTCACATTCATATTTTTTAATATGAATAAAAATAATTTTACTAATTTAGTTAGTTCTTTTTTATGTGACACGAAAACTGTAGCAGATATATGCATTGTTGAATTAGTTTTTGATTTTAAAAAGTGCCAATTATCCATATTTATCAGAAGTATTAATGACATAAAAAACTTTTGATCCTCTTATGAAAAAAAAATAATAAATAATAAAACGTTTAATTCTTATAATTGCTCCGTCAATAATACTGTTATTGGTATTCGATTTTTTTAATACAAGTTTTACTGTATTAATTAAAAAGTACAACATAATTACGGTTTTTGTAATTAATATAAACTCCATTATTTTAACAGATTTTAATTTATTGTACATGAAAATAATTTAAAAACAGTTCAGATATATAACATTGAAAATTTTCAACTTTAGAAAGATTTATCTAACATTATATATTACTTTTATAAATATCAATACATTTATTTTATTTTATTTTATTTTAGTGATTAAGACTAAAATCCGAAGACTGAAGAAGCAGAAACTGCAGTGTAAAAAGGCTAAAATCCTGAAACTTCGAGGTAGTACGTCGAAAAAGGATCTTCGTAGACCTATATTCAAGCATGCTAACATGACAGAATGCTGCGGAGAGCTTGTTCGAAACGCAGGAAAGAAAAAAGGTGTGCTCATAATGGGTACAAAAACCTCCAATGGTCTTTTACCTACTTTCATAATGGAATGGAAGAAGAATTCTGGATTCAAGAAGGCGGTTAGATCAATGAAGAATATTGACTGTTCTAATCCAAAACTTCTCTCACAAACAATGGAGAAAGACGGAGTACTGCCTGTAACATCGTTCTGGGAAAGCAGCCAGAGAAAAGGAAGATCCCGTAAAAATAAACCAAGGGAAACTTAGTTTGTAAGGTAGAAATTTAAGCTGGGTTTCTTTTTTGCTTTATAGTCAAATCTCGTCTTGGCTGTGTAGGCGAGTATGTGCTCTAGATAACTGTTAGTCTGGGCAAACAGTGTTCAACCCACTGAGTTCCAGCATGCCTAGGCTGTTTAAATTTGAATGGGATCAGATTTTATCATCCTCTCCTCATCCCATTGAACTGTGGACGGCTAGCACCGTGATGCGTATTTCTGAAAAGTGCTTTTAAGTGTAGCTACAGAAAAATTTCCACTATCAATATTGCTCTAGCTGTTTTTGCTGCAATTAAACTGAGCTTACAAGTAAACACCGATAACCAAATCACGAAAGTAATGTTGAGTATTTTGTAAGACTGTGTATTTGGTGTGTGTTAGTGACAAGAATATGAGCGAAGGTGGCCAATAAACAGACTTTTCATGTCGTAATATAAAATTCTGTGGCAAAAATGTCGGAAATCGTTGGAAGCAATACATAAGGTATAAAAGATATTCTACGATATAATGACGAATGGTTGGTTTGATCGATTTGTACATATTTTAGCTTAATGCATGCACATTCTATACTGATCTGTTAATAAAAATAGAAAATAATCACGACCAATCCAATTCTCATTTCAAATAAGTGTAATACGTTTAATAGTATGTTGGTGTACGTTTAGATGCTCATTAGAAACTGAAATAAACTGCTTTCATGTGGTGTGATGTGCTTATTTTATGGAAATATATATCAAAACAAACTACAAGGCAAAAACTTAAACTGGGTTTCTTTTTTACATGATTAAATTTGAAAT
The DNA here is from genome assembly GCF_048544385.1 of Mastigoproctus giganteus. Classification (NCBI taxonomy): domain Eukaryota; kingdom Metazoa; phylum Arthropoda; class Arachnida; order Uropygi; family Thelyphonidae; genus Mastigoproctus; species Mastigoproctus giganteus. Next base: position 34,346,748 of record NC_143584.1, on the reverse strand, counting down.
CTCATTAAGTTGAACAAAAAACATTCCTACGTCAAATTTTATGCACTGTATTGATAATGGAAAGAAAATTCGTTAAGTAGTAACTCTCGAACTAAGGGATGCATCCTCTACTGAAGGGACTGGCGAGTTCTAAAAGGTGACCAGATTTAAAGATTTTTACATTGCATTTAATTATCAAACTATTAGGAAGGACATAACGAAAACAGTTTGAAAGCTACGCTATTATGCAAGAGGAATTGGAGAATCAAGAGTTTTAACACCTTTCAGCAAAACACTGATATTCGTTTGTGTTGGTTTTAATACTTTCAGTGTTTCAAACGATATGATTTATGGCTAGTAATTTCCTTGAAACTGTTTTCTAGAAAATTATTAACATTAGGAGTCTCGGAATCTTTATTGCACTAATGGTGACAAAACCAGTACATGATTCACCCCTTACAGCTAAACGGCTAGAGGTTAACAGCCTTTCTAAGGCCGATTATTACCGATTCTAGATACAAACACTAAAGATACACTAAGGGCAAAAAATTTATAAACAGGAAATTGTATTTCTTTACCGATATACTTCTCTAATAATTTTCAAAGACAATTTTTAAAATATTTTCTTATTAAATAGTAAGCAAATATTTTGAAATTTTGTAAAAATAAAATTTATTATTTTCATTCTCACAGAACTCTTGTTATTTAATACTCAGGGCCGTGCCGTGCTATGATACAGAGAGGCGGCCGCATCAGGCGACACCGTAAGGGGGCGGCATTTCGAAGACTTGCATCATACTGAGAAAATCTACCGCACGGCCCTGTTAATACTGTACTGATCTCAGAAGAAATGCAGAATACTAACTGCAAAAATACATCTGTCATGAGCAAATAATCAAATTCTTTAATTTCGTATTAAGGAATTTTAAAAATGAGAAAACAAAAAGAGCTCCAAAATTTATAATTTGATGAAGTAGAAACGACTATTTTGCATTTCGTTTGCAATGCCTGTATATTTTTAATATCACTATTTCTTTAAAAATAACATATAATACAGTAATGTGTTACGTTTTAAGGATCAGACCAAAACATTAACGAAGCATCAGGCTCGGTTGTATTGCCCCCCTCCCAAAAAATAAAATAAAACTAACTCATTTTTCATCTCTTAAAAAAGATATGGCCATTAAAGGAAATTTCTGTCATAAACTTGGTAATGTTTATGAAGGCTGTAGGAAGTTTTGGAAACTATTCCCTCAAAACTCTAAGAGAAAGCGAGAAATATTTGTTTTACCTTTGTTGCATAATGAATAAAGGTGACCACTTCTGCTAGTCACCAATTAGTTCCATCCCCTCGTTCTATGTTTGATTAACGCCTAATACAATGGAAAAGCAGTATCAAATCAACCCCAGGGGCTCACATCTGGTGAGTATGGGTTTGACACACCTAAGGTCCTGAGCTGGATATCATCTTTCTTGGTGATTCCCTTCTACTCTCTCTCTCTCAGGGATTTTTTTTTTATTTTTGGCTGGTACAGCATAAGCCTCAGGCTTCCTTGCACCATGTAGCTAATAATAATTCCCTTCATGCTTGCATTTTGAGAGGTCGGCTGGACTGTTTCGAATTATTTTTGGATTATGAACCATGGTTGACTAACGCAACTGGCTGTCGTAGATTGTACTGTAGTGATAATCGCTATCTTTGTACACCAGATAGAAAAGGCTTGAGTTTGAACCTCATCAATGGCGCGAGGAATTTTTATGGGCGCTTTTCACAAAGGGGTTGAGTTAATTGGTCTCATGCGAAGGCTACATATATTTCCCTCCCTCTTCGACCAGAAAATGTTTTTCGCCAGAAAACAAACCGACCTATGGATACACGCAATTAGCAGACACAATATATTGGTGCCTCACAGCTTTGGCGTTTAACGCACACATAACCTAACCAAGGTAACTACGTCGCGGCCCTCGTGGACATAATCACCGTCGTACCCACACTAAGTAGGAAAGAGGTCGAACTCGAGTTCTATTTCCTTTTTTGACGGAATAGAACCAAGGCTTTTCCACAAGATGTGTGATAGTTCAGCAGCGAGAGTAACTGAGATGCCTTGAATTCAGTTTGTTCCTCCACCTCGAAGTCAGATATGTCTTCAATGAAAATAAAGTTCACGTATGGGATAGCCAGAGTTCCCCTGGATGTACCATATCTGCTTCTGCCTCATAGCTGTTATATTCTTAATCTGATATGCATTAAAAGTGAGATGGTAGTTGCCGGTAAATTTCAGATCCAGAGAGAGGTGAGAACACAACGTTTGGCTGTACCAAGAATGTAAAATCCCGCACTCTAAATTCCAGAATTCTTTCAAATCCGACATGGTCTACAAAATATATAAAAAAATCAACATTTTATAATCCTGAAATATTAAGACAGCACTCCGGCACTGGTATCAACGATCGCATTTGTCTTTAAAAATCCATGCAAAAAATTGATATTTCTTTCTTTGTAAGATGCTTAAAGGATGTTCTTGCCCTTTAGTCTGTTTTTGCCTCCAACAGGATTTAAACTGCATAGATAATACAAGTCTTAATTCTCACAGCAAAACAAGCTTTTCTTTACAACTAGTTGTCCTGGTATTGCACTACTTTCAAACAGCTGACTCTATAAAAGACTAACTGGACATTTGCTTAAAAGATGAGACTATTTGAGAGCCTGTTTCAGGACTAACTGTGTTCTCATCAGATGTCAGGTGGCCGCTAGGGACAACATCCAGAAATGTTCCATGTTTCGCCTGTATACGAAAACAATTTTAAAATTAGTGATATAGTTAAAGCTATATATTTAAAGTAGTGAATTCGAGGCAGCTCTTTATAAAAGGCAAGTTCTGCTGTGGGAATTAAGGCCATTGCCTTATCCATTCAGTGTAAGTAGTGTTGTCCATTAAAACAAATGAAAGACTAAGAGTCATTATAAATGATTACAGATGCAAATAAGTTCAGTTTAAATATGTATTGAAAATTTCTCGACCACTAGGCGTACCTCCTTCAAATTCGGAAACTTTTAAAATCCGTCACCTTATTTTACAGAGTTTATTGTATTTATTTTTTCACTGTCGAGCAATCAGCCAAAGTTTTGGGCTTTTCTGTTGCATTAAAGCTACTCATGTGTGCGTGTTAGTTGTCTGACGGCACCAGGGGTTTCCCCCATCTCCGCACTCGTGTCGTGTGTGTGTGTGAGAGAGAGAGGGAGATATTGGCATCCTTTATAGAGAACAGTAAAGGGCTGAAGACTTAACATCAGCAGAATTACATCCAATATGAGCCCTGCTTCAAGGCATACCTACCCATTGGAATCCTTTGAGGATCTGTCAAAGAATTACCCATGCCTAACTGGATCCGTTCCAGATTTTCAAGGTGTTTGTTATCTGTTATAATGGTATTTACATTAAGCAAGAGGGTTCCTTTGCAAGGTATGTTGAAAGCCCCTTGGGGACCATTACCACGTGGTGGTGACTGCATTCTGCATGAGAACTTTTTTCAATTATTATTCGCAAGGTATCGTGACGAGTCGTTGCACTGTGAGTAGTTATTTAGGACTTATTTGAACTTTTATACGATCTTTCATTGTGAATAATAAACGAAATCATTTTTAAAATTATATTTTTTGAACTTCTCCATGAATAGGACAAAAAAAAAAAAAAATCATATTAGGGCTACCCAAAAGTTATCTTTTCTACCTATGTGTTATGCCCATAAATTGCGAGTGTTCGCTGGACGGAAAACCAGAGTTTCGGGGGTAAAAACCTTGCTGTACACTCCTGTGACCGATTAACTCAACCACGGATTGATTATATAGCCCATCCCGTCATTGAGTAGATTCAAACCAGGACCTTTTCTATCCAGTCTGGAGAGAACGGCAGTTATAACCACTATCTCCTCACAGACTCCATCAGTTGGTAGAATCGCCGTCCTCACCACCCCGGATGGAAAAGACTGAGTTCGAGTCCCGAACTCATTTTTACGGGTCTTTTTCACAACGTGGCTGAATTAGTCGTGTTCAAGCGAGGGTTGCATAGTTTTTCCCGGAAACTCTGGTTTTTCGTTCAACAAGTCGACCACAGAAAACGCAATTTACAGACTGTACACACGGAGCAATATGGCCTTAGCCACTGATGCTCCTAAAACCCTACTACAGCAATTCCATAAGCAGGACAGACTTAATGCTATTGCTTGTGAATACAATTCAACTAGCTGATGCGAGCATAAGTTGCGTAAGGAGCTTCTTACCTTCTCAATGACCGGTATGAAAAAAAAAAAAAAAACGTTTATTAATGACTAGCGATAGAATTAGTTCAACTAGCGCTCGTCGTTTATAATTTAAGTTATACTGTAATGAGAACTTAACCTTTAATACCATTCTGCATCATCTTAATGTATTTTTGCATACAGTCTTTTCTGCTATACTTTCACTAGGCTGGTTCCTATTATAACTTTTCAAAGGCCTGAAAGACAAGTTCTCCAGTTTTTCTAAATGCCATACTTACTAACTCTCAATATGTATCAGATTTCATACCAAGCATAAATGGAGATCCTTTTAGAAGGAACTCATATTTATTCGACTTACAATGCATGCTAAATAGTGACACTGATGTTTTCCACGAAACAGAGCACAAGAAAAATGATTTTCCCAGGCACCCTCACGTTTTTGGCAACGTCGATGTTATAAAATTCAGAAAATGAATATGAGATGGAAAATACAACGTAGCATAACTTTAAAAGTGTGTTTCTGTTTTTTATGTGAATATGGGGATGGTGATTACTGAGTATAATTTCAGTAAATCACCATGTTTTGCAATGAAAATCAACTACATTTATAGTAACCCTGTAATAACCACTTCTAGTTTGGGTTTAATCACGTTTATAGTAGTTCAGATGAGTCACTATAGATGTGGCGCAAGTTAAATGTTATTTCAGAAATCTTGATTGTACGAAGATGAGCCTCATGAAATATTAACTCGTATTACATACTAATTTCAAGGGACTGACACAAACATAAAGCTGCACATACAGCGGCGGACAAAAAAACGGCATCAACTTAACGGCATTAACTTTGCATTTGTACTGAAACGTATAAAATATTGTTTGATTAGTCATTTTATTTGTCACAAAGCAAAGGTATTGCGTCAGACAGTAATTGCAACGTATTGCATCAGACATTTCTATAAATACGGCGTTGGAAGGGTATACACGCTCATTAGTATCCTGTTTTGTGGAGATGTACGCGTGGCTTCATATGTTCAGTTGACATCAAGAAAAAGTGTAGCTGCTACTCTGTCTCAGGAAGGGCTTTCTATGCGTGCTATCGCAGATAAAATAGGCTGCCACCAATCAACAGTATCCCGGGTGCTGAAATTAAAGCGTGAAACCAGTGATGTGAAGAGAAGACCTGGATAAGAGAGTGACTACGCCTTCCCAAGATCGATATTTCAAACGGATATGCCTTCGTAATCGCCATGCTAGTGCTCCTGATCTAAAACTGGACTTTGAAATGGCCTCAGGTGTTGAAACAAGTGCACGAACTATCCAAAGACGACTTTCGGAATGTGGTCTGCATGCCTATCGGCCCAAGAAGAAGCCTTTGTTGACCCAACAAATGAGGAAGAAGAGACTTGCTTAGGCTAAAACGCATGTTTCATGCACAAAAGAGCAATGGGACACTGTCATCTCTTGTGATGTATCGAAATTCAGCCTGCATATTCGGATGGGTAGCGATATCTCAGAAGACGAAAATCGGAGGCATACCATCTTGACTGCATAACACAAACTCTAAAGTTCCCCACCGGTCAGATGGTCTGGGGATGCATAACAAGCAAAGGGGTGGGGTCAATTAAGTTTATTAACGGAACGGTGAATGCAGAAACCTACACCGCTATCTTGGAGGAGTGCCTGAAACCCGTTATTACGGATCACCACACAAACATCCAAAACTGCATTTTTCAACAGGACTCAGCACCTTGCCACACAGCAAAATTGGTAAGTTTTATGCTATTTAGATTTAATAATGAGTTTGTCTTCTTGTCTCACAAGGCTTAAAACACAGTTACAGGGTTTTCCTCGGTTTTCTCCTTTAAGGTGCAGTCATACTTCGGAAATGCTGGCATTACAGTGTTGGACTGGCACGGCAACAGTCGAGATTTGAACCCTATTAAACATTGCTGGTACATAATGTCTAAAATTGCTCAGAAGAAGCCAATAAGTAAGATTCAGCTGCAGGAAAGCATTGTAAGGTTGTAGTACCACGAAATTGGGCAACCGTATATCCAGAAGTTGATTAACTCTATGCCAGATCGTTACAATGACAAGTTAACGTAATAGTACATAATACTATTACGTTAACTAGTCATTTCAGTTTGTACACGTAAATGCAATAAAATGTATGTTTGGTTGTAATGATTGCCATTTGTATGATTTCTCATATTTCCATTAATTACGCATTTCACCCTTTAGCAAGATATTTATGGCAATTAGGTATATCAGGTGGAGTCTTTTTTGGATTTCATTCACAGAGATATATATCCCATCTAACAAATAAATTTCGGACATTTCTGCAACCCTCAACGCAGCGCAAAACTTATTTGCAAAATTAACAAGTTATGCAGTTTTTTTGTCGGCCGCTGTATGTATAGATCAAACAATTTGAAGCAGTCCGACAAAAATTTCGGGATATGATTTCTCCGGATACGCGATCTTTTATCATTAGCTGTTTAACGAATTCCTCTGCACTCATCTTCACCTACAATCGCTTGCAGCCGCTTAAGGTGAAGGTGTTCAAGCTGAACTCATGTTGCTTTTTAAGGTTTGCTACTATATCACTGAATTCTTTCAACACCATACCTTCCATGTGTTTTCTAAATCCACTTGTAGACAGAACACTTTCTATATCAGACCAGTCAATTAAAAAAAAAAATGATAAATAGCATTAGCATTAGTAGAGGCATTTGATGCAAGAAAGCAAGCTTATGCAGCATCAGCCAAAAAAAAAAAAAAAAAAAAAAACCACTTCCACTTCACCCCTCTGTTCGTTCGAAATACCTGTCCAGCTGAGCCTTAAACTTATTTAGGCTATCAACTTCCACGACAAGGAATGGAAGTCTGTTCCACCAACCAACCACCCGCTGGCTAAAGGCAAATTTCCGCACGTCTATCCTACTTTCCTCAATTTGAATTTATGCCCTCTCAGGTGATTATTCTGAGCAAGAGGAAGAATCCCATCAGCATTGAGCATGCTCAAACCATTCAAAGCTTTAAATACTTCTATCAGGTCACCTCGCTGGTGCCTAGTCTCCAGACACTGTAATTTGCAAAACTTAAGCCTTTCTTCGTAAGAGCAACCCTTTGTTCCATTCACTAATCTTGTTGCCCTTCTCTGTACTCGTTCCAGCAGCTCTACATCCTTCTTGAAATGAATGGGCCTCCAGACCTGTATACAGTACTCTAGGTGTGGCCTGACCATTGCCTTATACAAGGGAATAATCACCTCCTTATCCCTGCTAGAAAAATTCCTATATATCATTGACAATACACCATGAGCTACTCTTGCCGCCCGTCTGCACTGCTCAGAGAACTTCATTTCTGCCTGCACAACCACCCCCCAAGTCCCTTTCATTCTATACCACTGTCAGTGTAGTACCACAGAGTTGATACGTTGCTCTGGGGTTGCTGTTTCCCATATGTAGTACTTTACATTTGTCAATGTTAAACTTCATTTGCCACCTCTCAGCCCATCTACTCAACCTTTCCAGATACTGTTGCAGCAGCATAATGTCAGTAGAGTCCTTGACAACCCTGCCAACCTTCTTCGTCTGCAAACTTGGACATTAAGCTTGATATACAATCATCAATATCATTTATAAATACAGAAAACAATAATGGACCCAACACTGAACACTGAAGGACTCTTCTAATAACATTAGTCGACGATGAGCAGTGTCCATCGATTGCCACTCTCTGTCTTCTCCCACCCAACCACCCCTTTATCCAGAGCAGCAATTTGCCTCCAATGCCACACTGCTGCTCCAATTTATGCAGCAGTCTTCCACGTGCAACAGTATCAAAAGCCTTTTTAAGATCCACGTATATAATAACAAAGTTATTCCCTGCATCATAGTATCCAATCAAATTGGTCAGGCAAGACTTCCCCTTAACAAAACCATGCTGTGTCCGAGCTATAACTGAAGTCTTGTCTAGATGATCCTGAAGTGCTTCTTTAACCAGTGCCTCCATTAATTTTCCTGGAACAGAAGTTAAAATCACAGGTCTATAATTACTTGTGTCAGCCTTTGATCCTCCTTTGTGAATTGGGGTCACATTTGCACATCTCCAGTCTGTGGGTACCTCCCCTGAGTCCAAGGAAGCTCTCATAATTATGGCTAAGGGTATGCTTACTTCCTTTGCTGCCTCCTTTAATATAACTGGATAGATCCCATCCACGCCAGGTGCCTTGCTTGTGTTTATCTTCAACAATTTCTCCCCCACTTTACTCTCAGTTATTACAAGATTATCTACCTTACTGCCAGAGTTGAATACACCTCTGGCATTCCCCTGGCTGAATAACTCCTCATGTGTGAATGTCGATGCAAAATATTAATTTAGTTTGTTAGCTACTTGAGCAGGATCATCAACAGTTGAACCATCGATATCAAGTGGACCAATCTGATTCATCCCCTTCCTTCTAGAGTGTACATTAGTAAAGAACTCTTTGCTGTTTTTCTTTGCATCCTTTGCCAAAGATTTCTCATAATCTGCCTTTGCCTGCCTAACCTCCTTTGTGACTTGGTTACAGACCAGCTTATATCTATCATAGGCTTCTATGTCACATGTTATATATATGTAATCCATGCATTTTTCTTCTCTGCCATATGTCTCATTAATTCATCTGACATCCATTTAGGCCTAAACCTTGAACAATATTTCTTAGTTGGTATGTAAAGCCTAGTAGCTTCCAAGATAAGTTCTTTGAATGCTTCCCATTTTCAATTTGTTGTTGGTAACATCATCCCACTGCATAGAAATTAAATTCTATGCAGTTGGTCCCACTGCATAGAATTTAAATACTGTCTCAGACCATCGTAGTCGCCTTTACGAAAGTAATAACCCTTCCCTTTACCCCTGATGGTAGTTACCTCTTTGAGTAAATCCCACCAGCACACTGTGATCACTGCCACCTAGTGGTTCCTTTATCTGCAGATTCTTAATGCATGAAGAATCACTACTGATAATCAAATCAAGTATATTACTCCCTCTAGTTGCCTCCCGAACATCCTGATGTAGAAAACAATCATCCAAATAATCCACAAAAGCCTTGCTAGTGTGTGAGCGACCAACCCACAAATTCCAGTCAATATCTGGGAAATTAAAATCTCCCATTATAAGACTCTCTGATTTACTGGCCCACTCTATTTCCCTGTACATTTTCTTATTATACTCATCAGAGTCATTAGGCCTATAGCACACTCCTACTCTCAATTTTGATCTCCCAATGCTTATGTCACACCAAACTGACTGGACACTGCACTGTCCAGCGACGTCGACTGGCTTCACTTCCTTGGATTTTGTGTGTTTCTTAACTAATAGCATAACCCCTCCTCCCTTCCTATCCTGTTTATCCTTTCTGTAGACGTTGTACTCCCCAAACTCCAGTTCTGCATTCGTTATATCTGTGTGACACCACGTCTCTGATATCACAACAATATCCGCCTTTGATGCTTTGAGCAATACCTCAAATTCATCAAATTTATTTACGAAACTCCTAGCATTGGTGTACACGCAAGTATACACACCTGAACATGCACCTGTTCCTATTCTTAGCTACCCTAACACAATCCATGTGTTTACTTGTACCGCAATGACTCCCAGCAGTCTCTGAAACATCCTGCATCTTGTTTTCCAGGCTTCTGCTCATTCCAATAGAAGCAGTGCAAGAATCACTTTCACCTCTGCCAGTGGCTACTATTAATCTATTAATCCTTGTATCCCCACAAGCTAGCAGTTTTCCAACTCACCTAACACTGCCTCGATAGCATCAGCAAATATTCTTGCACCCTTTCTATTTAAGTGTATCCCATCCCTGTAGAAGCAGTCTCTCCTGTTAACAAGTACAGACCAGGCAGAAAAAAATTCTACCCCTTGAGCCTTGCACAATCTTTCCAGGGCTGAATTGATCGACAAAGCTCTAATCGTATACTCCCTCCTATTGTGTCTGGGCAGAATTGCAGACACTTTCAAATTCAACCCTAATTCACGGCTTTTTTTCAACAGTGACCTGTACTTATTAAGTAATTCTGCTGGTCTCCTTCTCTTAATATCATTAGTGCCAACGTGTACAACTATATCACCTTTTGTGCCCTTAAAAAATGATATCCGCCCTACAACGTCATCAACCTTTGTCCCTGCCAGGCATACCCTGGTCCTGTTCCACCTATCCTTTTCACAAAGCATGTTCCCCGTTTCCCTGACAATAGAGTCACCAACAACTACTAGTTCCTGTGGGACCAGCGCATTCTGCCTTGGGGGTTGCCACTGTGTTGCGTGATGACCAAGTGCAAGCTCTGGCGTTGATGTGGGCAGCTGAGAGCTTTATGGGCCCCTCAATTTAGATCCTTCCAGGGCATCCACCCTGTCCTTCAAGCTCTCATATAGGCCCATAACAACGCTGAGTTGTCGCCTGATTTCGTTACACTCCTTGCATCGCACACACACAAAGACACCCCCCATGGCAATGTCATGTCCCGTACCCGATTGTTCCACAATCATCATGGAAGCAGTGCATTTTAAAAGGCTGTGATTCAGAGGGCAACTGCCCCCCTCAGTTCTCCCCTGAGCCACAGCACTCCCATTGGCTTGAGCCTTTTGCTTTGCTGCTCTGGTCTGAGTCATGATTTTGATTTAATTTTAATAAAATTTCAATTGCAGTACAAAAGTATAACCCTAAACTTGTATCCCAACACAGTTATAACGCTATACTGTATATATTTTTCAGTATCAAGTATTTCCTACGAGTTCCGTTTATATAACTTCCGTATCAAGTTATGTATTAATTAATTTTGTTACTTTTGTAATCTAAGTCGTTATATGTATTTAGTTAAAAGTACAATTTAATTGACAACGAAGTTTAACGAAATTAATAGATTTTACTGATTAATTGACAATATTATATTATATACTATACTATATTTACTAACGCTATCTAGTTCGGGATGTAACATATCGTATAACAAAGGCGGAAGTTACGAATGGTAAAACTATGGACACTTAAGTATTAATTAACTTCCAAACCTCGCTGTCTCAATTCAGAATAAACTAACGATTCTGACTAGGTCTATAAGCTACTTATAGAAAAGAAGGAAGTAATCCTTATTTAATAAAGATAATAAAGGAGGTAGCGTTCTCATATATTTTCTTCAAAATCATAATATATGGGGTATCGATGCCTTGTCTTTCCAGTGCCCGAAACATTGCCTTTTACTGAATGGAGTCAAATGCCTTTTCATAATCCACAAATGCCAGGCATAACGGTTTTTTATATTCATTGCTTTCCCCATTAGCTGTGATATTACGTGAAGGTGATCCATAATTGAGAATCCTGTCCTAAAGCCAGCTTGCTCTTTCTGTTGATTCTCATCAAGTATTCGTTCTAATCTGTTAGCAATGACCCTTGTAAACAATTTGTAGATGTGAGATAACAAGCTAATTGGTCTATAATTTACGATTTCTGATTCATCTCCTTCCTCATGCAGCAAAACTGTGATTGCATTATTCCACTCCTTAGGCGTCACACCTTTTCTAATGCATTTTGTGAAGAGTATTGCCAGTTTTTGTGTCATGTCGCTTCCTCGCAATTTTAACAACTCTACAGTAACTTCATTTCCCCCCGGGGCTTTCTGATTCTTCCTTTTCTTCAATGCATGTTCTACCTCATCAGGAAGGATATCAGGTATGTTGTATTTGTTACTAATTTGCGATTCATCTTCCCACTGCTGGCATCATTCCCTCGCTTCTTGTATAATTCTCTATAGTAGTCTCCTGCTATTTGAATTATGCCTTCTCTGCTATTTATAAGTACACCATCGCTATTCTTCAGTTTCAGTATCATTTGTCTTTCTGTATTACTGCTCATGGCTGATGATTTAAGTCCTTTGTTTCCCCTTAATGCTTGTTCTACTTTTCCTGTGTTAAATCTTCTTATGTCCTCTCTGAGTCGCTTTCTAATGGCTTTGCATAACTCAGTATACTCAAATTTTTCCTTGTCAGTGTTTTTCTTGTTCTTCATTTGTTGTCTTCGGTTCATCATAACAAGTGTTTCTTGACTAATTTTTCTTCTTTAGATTTCTTTTTACCTATAGGTTTCTTGGGCTCTATCACTTTCAGAAAGTTGTAATATTCCTCGTCGATATCTTGGTCCTGAGCAGTCTGCAGCAGCTCAAACTTGTTCTTAAGTTCCAGTACATACTGCTTTTTCAACTCTTCTGTTATCTCAAAGACCTTTGTATTATTTACTCGAGTCAGTTTTTTCCTTTCCTTTCGTACATCTATATCAAGTGTACATCTTACCATTCTGTGATCACTTCCAACATTTACCTTATTCAGGACGGTAACATCATTCACAATATATCTTCTGTTAGTGAGGATGAAGCCAATTTCATTAGTTGTTAATCCATTTGGGCTCTTCCATGTCCACTTTCTGTACACCCTTTTCTTGAAAAAATCGTTCATTACTGACATTCCTCGAGATTCTGCAAATTCCACAAGTCTTTCACCTCTTACATTTCTTTTACCAATTCCAAAATTTCCTATAGTTCCCCTTTCTTATGCTGTTTTGTCTCTTTCGAACCTTAGCATTGAAGTCTCCCATAATGATAGTGTAGTGAGTTTTCTGTTCGTATAGAAGACTCTCAATTTCGGTGTACATTTCTTCAACTCTTCATCATCATGGCTCGATGTTGGTGCATAAATCATTATAACCTTTTCCTTATACCTCTTAGTGTATAAATATGTGTATATCTGTTGCTTATCCTTTAGCAGTGATGGTAAAATAAACGCTTTATAATTTGCGCCAATATAAAGTCGAAGGACGTAGTTTGTCATATGCGAACGTAATTAAACGAGTTAATTTAATTATTCATGATTTATAACAAAAAAAGAGCAAAAAAGCAACGACTTTTATGTGCATCCACATTGCCCGTTCATTCTTACAACCCCAGCGTAGCAAAAAACATAATATCCAGTGCTTCAGCTACAATATGCGATATATGGTTAGCCTATATATGTACAAAAAAAAAAAAAAAAAAAAAAAAATTAAATAGTAATTTCTGGATTTCTATTCGTTCGATTTTAATGAAATTTGTGCTGCTAGATAAATCGTACTAAAAGCGCCAAATCTAAAATTTCATGAAAATCCATTCACTGGATGTCGAGTTATACACGGAAGCGCAAAGAAATAATAATTTTCGGATTTCGATTTGCTCCATTTTAACGAAATTTCCTGTGGCTCGACAAATCTTTTTTAAATGACCAAATATAAAATTTCCGAAAATCCCTCTAATGGGAGTCGAGTTGTTACATGTGGACGGATGGACGGGCGTAGGAAAGGCAGTAGGCATAAGACCGCCGTAGTCGAGTGGTCCTGGTGCATGAGTACATGTGCCTTGAATAATCAGGGTTCAAGCCCGTGACTGCTGAAAACGGTGCTGTTTCTTGTATTCTCTACTTTGTGAACTCTTCTGACCGTGTGGTCGTTCCGAAGTTTAAACAGAATATTTATTTTATTATACATAGATGCTAAAGCAAAAAGGTTTCGACAGTTACTTAAGTTTTATATTTTTCTTAGGCTAGAGAAATATTCAATTTAGTTTATTAAATTCCCAGGTTAGCCAACTATTCTCAAATACACGAGGGAAATTCTATATTTTAGCCCCTCGATATTAATTGTTTTATAAAGTCATGCAAGAGGGTTGGACATGTGCATGATTGTATTGCTTTACACAGAGTTCAATGTGCTTGCAATACAGTAGAATTTCAGAATAGTGGCACCTTTGGGGAATCAAGGTGCCGTTATTTTGATTTTTCCGTTATCTAGAAAATTTTGTTTATTGATATATTTAATGCAGAAATAATGAGGCTAAATAAGAAATAGAGAGATTCACATAAAAAACATAAAATGTTGACGATTCAATGTTATATTCTGCCATTAATGCATTCTTGCTTACACCTCGTTCTATTTTCTTTATTATATAAGTTTAGTCTGTGCGTAGCACAGTGGTATCGTCACCATCCTTCCCGCACCGGGTGGAAAAGGCCCAGGTTCGAATCCAGTCGATGACGCGAGGAACTTTTATGGGCTTTTTTCACTTCGTGGCTGAGTTAGACGGTCTCAGGCCTCTATAGCAAGGTTTTTTTCTCCAAGAAACTGTGGTTTAATTCCAGCAAAACAGGCAAATCGACCAGATAACACAAACCACGCAATATACAGACACAATACATATGGGTATATGAATTAACTTTCTGGGTGACCCTAATGTAATAGTTTGTATTATATCAAGTTTGTCACTAAGCTTTAATGTTGTTCTTCTCTGTACGAGGTTTATTAACTTTAGGAGCAATAGTGAGGAGTTTTTAATTTAAAATAAATGTAAAACAGCGGTATAATCCGTGATATCGGTACAGAATTCACTTTCAAAATGGTGAACGTAAACAAATACAGTAATCACATGACTTGCCGTTTTCTTTCTTCGGCGCTGCAAGACATCTGTGCTGTATGTAAACATCCGATCTCAATGTGCCGTTAGCTCGAATATTCCGTTATTGAGGTGCCGTTATTTCGACAGTCTACTGTATTTCTCTAGCAAAAGTTAAAAACATCCATTTTTCTGACATGAATAATGGTTACTTTTCCACCCACTCATTATCTGTATACTAATACTATGGTGTTCTATAGTAATAATAAAATCTTGCACTTACAGTTACAAATTGTAAGAAATTTAGTTGTTCACCAATGATTAAAAAAATTATAGTAATAAATTAAGCTAATTTTCAGTGTAGCGCCAACACAATCAAATATGATAACAAATTGCTTCTACTTTTTTTTTTTTTTTTTAACGGAACATAGTGAAACCGTTTTGAAACACTTTTGCAATACAAGAATAATTGCAAGTAACTATAGGATCAGATTGAAAGTTTAACCCGATTCGTTGGGATGTTCCCACTTACCTTTCAATGGGTGACGTGCCAAATCTAAAATTTCATTAAAGTCCATTCACTGGATGTCGAGTTATACAACAGAAGCACAAAGAAAATAAATAAAAACAAAAAATACCCCTGTTAAGGTACATTTTCAACCCTCTCCCCCCCCACTTCCCCATACACTGTATCTAACTTTGGTTCTAAAATGAGCTTTACTTATAATTTAATTAGCTACTATTTTCTTTAGTACTGTAAACAAGTTTTCTAATGGATGGTGCATATAATTTTAAGCACTGCAGTATTGCTTCAAGATCGCAGATGGAAATAAAAAAAAATTCAAGTCAATACACCTAAAGATCTCTTCACATGTATTTGGCTGTAACCCAGTGATTCACATGCTAAACCAGAATTATAGATGTCCCATTTTCGAATCCATTTGGTACCACAAAGTGAAGTAATATTTCTAACTCAGTGTACATATTTTAGTTGTGAGTTCTTCTGAACCTATGGTTGTCTCGGAAGATAAAAAATATATTTACTTATTATTATTATTTTTTAAATTTGGTTATGAACAGACTATAAACATTAAAATTATGATGAAATACACACACACACACACACACACACACACACACACACACACATTAATATCATAAAGTTGCGTTTCACTTTTTGGAACCCAGACCAAAAACGAGAGAAAAAAATTTAAATTAATCCAATCAATAAATGGATAACATAGGAGAGATTCCTTAGGAGATAGAACGGATTCTTCAATGCTTCAACAGGAAATGTAATTATTTTGTCTGGAACACAGGGAGTGGGGCTTTTTCCCGTGAATTATTGCGGGTTCTTCAGTTTGTACAACACGTGAATCACCTTATGAAAAATACACTATGTACAAGCATAATACACAAACTAGATTACCATCGAAACATTAGGGACAGAGTGGTTAATGCACCGAAAATTCACAATTAAAACATGACTTTCTTCACATATTGCTCTTCAAGATTATTAAAAAATATACTTTTTTTATTGTTGTTTTTTTAATAAAAATTATGAGATAACGAAACTGATTTTTGCTCTGGATAAAAAAGGAAGTGGATTCTGCTACCTAAAGGAAGTGTTTCCTAATTTAATAGATGCAAAACTGAAAGAAGGAATTTTCATTGGGCCTCAAATAAAGAAACTCTTCAAAGGTGATGTATTTAATACAAAGCTACGTGATACTCAACTTGATGAGTGTTTAAAGCAGTTAAACACTCATCACTTTCCTTCTTCCGAGAAATTCGTGAATTTCTCGGAAGAAGGAAAGAAGATAATCATGAATCTCTAGTGTAAGCTTTACTGCAATGTTTTAAAGATTTAAGCTTCCGAATGTTTTTGAAAATTTCAGTTTTTCTTCAAAATTTGGGAGATGTAAGTGATGAGTAACGGGGACCGCTTTCATACAGAACATCTACGATGAAAAAGCGATACCAACGTTCTGGAATAATGCCATGATGAAAGATTATTACTGATTTCTCAAGAGGAGAAAGTAAAATGGACCGATAAGAAAAATTCTCTAAGTGACAAACATTTCTAAGGAAATAGAATGTTATGTGTATAACACATAAGATTCTATTTCCATTAATGACACATATAATACATTATATGTGTCATTAATGACACATATAATGTATATGTGTCACATATAATGGTCAACTACCCACAGCATACCTGACTACTACTACTTCAACAACAACAAAAATAAAAGAAAAGAAGTTCTTTTTTTATATTTTTGGAATCTGCAATTTTTGCTCCTGAGGTGCGATTTTTTATTATTATTTTTTTTTTGTTGGCAAGTGTTATTTGATAGCATGTTTTTGAGGGTGATGATGGAGAGTCAGAATGCTAAAGCCATTCTCTTTGGATGCTTATTACACTTGAACGTTTGGAATAGAGTTTTATTAGCAAGAATTCTATCTTGAGTTGTTGTTTCAGCCATAACTCACACGAAACTTACAAATGGCCTGAAGTTTTAGTGTGGTACTACACCGTTTGAGCTACATGATCGCTAAATAAGGTTAATTATAATATTCTTGTTAAAATGCCTTTGATCTCTGTGGTCGTGCAAGAATATAAAAAGAAAATTTATTTATTGATGATAATTTTAAAGATATATATGAATTTATTTATTATTATTATTTTATTTATTTATTATTTTATTTTTTTGTTTAAAGTGCACCCAATTTTTGCCTCATCCTGTATCACATTCTGTTATCAACAAAAATTTTTTTGTAGAAAGGTCCTGGGCTTTCCAAGATATTTTTACAAAAAACAACAAAAAAAAAAATATATATATATATATATATATATTTATTTATTTATGGGAAATAAATAATGCAATAAAATGTAAGCGAAACTACTGAGTTTAACACATGAAAGAGGGGCAATAAAATAAATTAATTTAAACTGGTCTCGTGATTAAAACTTTAAATCCATTCTTTCTATAGAAATTGTGATAGTAATAGAAAAGCACCGGCACAAAAAAAAAAAAGCAGGAAATCCCTCTGTTCCAAGAACAACCACTTAGTAACAGCAGTTCGAATAAAATCCGACCTTCAAGGTTACAGTGGAGGGCGTTGTCAGGTTAAACACGGAATTCCCAACTACCCACAGCATACCTGACTACTACTACTTCAACAACAACAAAAATAAAAGAAAAGAAATATTCATTTCTTCTAAGACGAGCTGCTACTGCCATCTATAGAGGACATTTTGACTTAGAAACGCTATGCACACGAGGGTGTCCTATGAATAGAAGCAAAGTTGTCCAGCAACATAATTTTAAGCACATCATTATTCAGCTTTTTTTTTCTTTAAATACGACTGAATTACTTTATTATTTGTATTTGCTTTCAATTTTACGATGTATAAATATGCAAAATAACATGAAACGGAAGGGAACCCAATATCGTTTTATAATAAGCTGTGACAGTGATCCGATGCCTACAGGCTACTTACTAAGTTTGCAGTTAACAAGTTAAGGGATATATAATTAACAGGGAAATATTTGAATTAACCAATGAATTCCATTTTCTTTTATTTATTTATTTAATGCGTTGATGTGTAACCATTACGAAGAAACTCCAATCCATTAATCAAGTATTAAAAAATAGAGCTATCACCTCAACTGAGGTACCTTAGATACTTATGAAAATATATGACGATATTCAGCTTAATCGCTTCCCCCAAATGCCCCCTCATCAAATACCTCTTCTAGGAGTACTGCCTCGCTGCATGTGATCATTGATCTAAAGATCTGTTTTGATCAAATGTTAATTTTAGCCAGATTAAAAATTTGATCTCGGGGTACTCATGCTTATGTTTGGGGTATTCATTCCTCGTTTTGGGGTATTCGTATTATATCTTAAAAAAAAAAAAAAAAAAAAAAAAACGAACCATTTTTATAACAAATATTTTATTTCTATATTTTGTTGATATTTACAAGTTCATGGAATGCAAAATTAGTCAAATTTTAATAAAGTTAACCGAATTATAGCCTGTGCTTTAATTAGGAAAATTTTATTGCAAGAGTTATAAACACTGAAGGAAACTTTTATAAATATTAACATCATATGTTTTATATAATCGTTTACAATACATATTCAATAAACCTGATTTATTTTATCAAAAATAAACTATTCACCTAGCAATACTTTTCATTTGAGCGAATTTTCTTTAACAGTTTTTCTTTCTTTAGTGCATATGCGTAAAATTCTTTGCATGACATATTGTGATTGCTTTTCACCAACAGTTCTCCTTCAACATTCTTTAGGTCTAATTTATTTCTATCATTTTTCCATGCATTAAATACTCATTGCATTTGAGTGAGGCAAAGCAAAAACAAAATTAATAATTTTTTCTGTATTAAGTACTTCGTATGCATTTAAAAATTTTATCAAAATATCTATGGTATTTTTGAAATCTTTTGTCTCAATATTTTTATGGAATTATTCAACAGAACATATTCTTCATACAGCAAATCGATATTGATATTGGGAATTTTAAATAAACAAAAAAAGTTTGTTTTCTGAGCCTTAAAACATTACAGTGAAATAAAAAAGTCAAGTAGAATGTAAAAGGTTACAAAGTAAACATAATATAAATATTGTATAACCCTCTTTGTAAATAGGATAGAATGTCGTTTTTTGAGTCTGTAAGGGCTCTTTGTTCATAAATAATTATCTAAACAGGGTGTTTTATGATTTCTGCTTTTTTTTAAAATACCCCATTTCAAATTTTAAAAAAGGAGTAGCTTGGAAATATAAAATTCCAAAAAATGGGTATTATACCCCGAAATGGGGTACGTCTGGCAACCCTAGTTCCTATACAACGAACAGGTATTTCATTTCGACTATTATTAACTTTTTCTTCTATCTAGTAGAGTACGCTGATGTTATTCGGTTATTACATGGTATTTTAAATAACTTCCAACATATTTTATTTATTTATTTATATACTGTATGCATACGTATACTGTATATATAATAGTGCGCAAAAATATGGAGCACCCAGTACCTTTCACCTTTACATAGTAGAAAAATATATTAAAACTGAATTGGTCAAATGATTATTAAATATTTAAATACTCATTTTTTTTTTAATTTTGAAATAATTAGAAAAAAATCAGATTGTGGAAATTGCCAGTAAGAATGTACCATACGTGAAAAATCAGTTTCTTATGAAAAACATTCTGAAGTCGTTACTTTATCAAAAACTAACATTACTTTATTACATTATTATTAAAATTTCGTAAGTCTAAAACAAAGTATTTCGTCGCACTGGTGTTCGAGGTATTTATGACAAAAAATGAAGGCCTCCATAGCCGAGTAGTCAGGAGAGGGAGTGCAGTAGCACATGCTCCTTGAGTAGACCGCGGTTCAATACCTGACCTAAATACAGTCGATCTGCCAACCTGCACTGGACCAGCGTGGCAGATTATGGTCCATTTCCCTCAACATGAATTGTTGAGGAGGCTTCCATCCTGCAGTGGGTTGATAATTGCTGCAGTTTACCTTTTATCATCAAAAACGTTGCAAACAGTGAGTCCTGGAGAAATCGAGTAAGCCAATATCAATCTCACCGATAATTAGCCGAATGGTCAAGCAGGAGGGTACAAAAGTATACGTGCCTTGAGTGGCCGGGGATTCAAGCCCGTAACTGCTAAATACGATGCTGTTTCTTGGGCAGAAGCAGCAGTGCGTAGCACACGCTTCTTGATTAGACCGGGGTTCGAGCCCGTGGCCACCAAATACGGAGGATGCGGAAAGGTCAGGGAATGACCACCGCATGTTCCCAGAGCAATATAGCCTTAGTTGCCAATGCTCCTAAAAACCAAATAACAACAACAACTTGTATTCTCTCTAACTTGTGAACTCCTCTGACCGTGTAGTCGTCTCGGAGTATAAACAGAAAATGTATTTATTTATTATTGGCGAGAGATGTACCAGATAGCGATTATACTGGCTGTCTTGTACATCTAGTCAAACAATGAAAAGCCAATAGCCATCAGGTGATCCAAGTGTGGTCACAGGCAATTGACAAAAGCGTCCTACCATGAAAAGTTCATCCCGGTTTCTTTTTTCAAGGAAGCACGAAAAGCTACATGCTTAAAAAAAAAAAAAAAAACGACCTTAGGTTGTGTGTACTGAATGTCTGCTTTATGGGGGGAAAAAAAGCCTTGCTATCTACGACTGAGACCGACTAACTCAGCCACGGAGAAAAAAAAATCCCACTAAAGTTCTTCGCGTCATCGACGGGATTCGAACCCGGGCCTTTTCCACGGGGTGTGGGGAGGACGTTGACGATTCCACTATGCCACCCGCGCAGACTACGCCATCTCTTATTGCAGGGAGGAAGGGACTTCAGTTCAAATGTTATGGGTGAGGTAATGAATTTTTATGGGCATGTTTTTCACAATGTGGCTTGAGTTCGCCGGTGTCAAGAGAGTGTTGTATGTTTTTTTTTTTTTTTTTTCCTCTTGAAAACTTGGGTTTTCCGTCCCGAAAATTAGCCGATTACATGCTATTGCAGATATAATATACAGATGCCACATAGCTTTAGTTGCCTTAGCGCTTGACACCTGCTCTCGTGGGTAACACAGTTGGTAGGATTGCCGTCCTCCCTATACCAGGTGAAAAAGACCTGAGTTCCAGTTCTATCGCAAATGGGAGGAATTTCTATGGGCCCTTTTCGCAACATTGCTCAGTTGGTCGATCTCAGGCGAGGGTAGCATGGTTTTACTCCTGGAAACTCGGGTGTTTCGTCCATCAAACAGAAAAATCTACCCAGAAAACACTTATTTACAGACAATATACACGAAGCAATATGGACTTAAACACTGTGTTCCTAAAACCCTACTATTACAGCAGCTTAAAACCTAAGCTATCCAGATACGTAGGGGAACTGTATGCAAATCAGTGAGGGAATGGGCAAGACAGAACATTTAAGTGACTTTAAATATGACATGGCATGGTAGTCGGCGTGGCCGGTATGGATATTTGAGAAACTGCAATCCTGCTGAGGTTTTCGTGTACGAGTGAAGATTGGTGTATTAAGTTTAGTCAAATAACATCGAGCCAATGGCGATCCAGTGGCCGAAAATAGATCATTGATACAAGAGGACAAGGTTTACGCGGGGTGCAGAAAGGCTGATGTCAGTCAAATAACAATGGTAACCAAAGAGCCATACCGAAAGAAGTTCGATTTTGGCTGATATGTGAATTCTGTTTCAGTTAAGATGAGCTTTTCATTATTAGCAAACAACATTACAAGTTTATTTTATTTAATTTTATATCATGAGTATCTCGAGTTTTAATTTTCGAAATCTTGTAAATACTTGTAATTACAAGAAAATTAAAAAGTCCATTACATTTTTGTAGTTGTTTTTTTTAATTTATTAAACAGAAAATTACAATAAATCTGCACTTCTAAACTCAGATAAAAAAGTAGTTCACTATTTCACAAGTAAATTTTTCTATATTAAATTAATTTTTGAATATTTGAATATACTGCTCCAATAATTGTTAGTGACAATTGTAAATTTGTATATAAAGTCCATTTAATCCTATATGTATTCATCACATTTCTTGCAGACACCCTGATAGCCAATGACCACCCAGGGATGCCGAAAATTTCAATTTAATAATAATAATAATAATAATAATAATAATAATAATATTATTATAACAAGATATCCTACTTTGAACTCCAAGTCTAGTCAACGTATAAACAGTTTCGTGTATTTGCCGAATCAGCACAAAAATACTCTTCAAATATCAAATGTTTTTACAATTACAATACTACACTAGATTACTAATATGTGTTTAATATGAGTTTACACTGCATAACTAGCATTTCTTGTAATTTTATGTTTAATAAATTAAAAAAAAAACTACAAAAATATTACTAACAACTACTAATTCGATCCAAGTCTTGTCTTAAAATAGAATTTAGAGCCAAGGGAGGAAAAAAACGATTTCATTTGTGTGACTATATCAGATATCTGTTTATTAATCTTGAAGCTACTCTTAAACCATCTTAACCAGGATAAATCAAGCTTCAACTGAAAATACATTACAAATTCAAACTGTAAGATAATATTTTGAATTTTTTAAAAATTTTATATTCATTTTCGAAAATATTTGCGCCGTCTTCTGGTGAATCAGACATTTCTGTATATGCCTACAGGTAACACTGGCATATAGCATGACTCCGAGAACATTTCAAATATTATATTATGTACGTTTTAAGGTTGAAAGGTTAAGATGCCTTATATGCAATATTATAAATATTATTATATTAAAATAATTTTCATTAAAATCTTTTGAAAAAGACAGGTTGAAGGAAAACAGTTTGTTGGGCATCTATACTAAAGAATTTAGCAGTCACGTAGGTGTGGCAAACTGACACCATTCCATAGGACAATATAACTCTTTTGTTATCTTTCTTAAGAGGTTACTGTTTCTTGTGGCTTTCATCATATCTAGCATACCAGAGGTGAAACTTCCGTACCAAAAGGAACAGCAATTGCATTCCACGGATAACAACTCCCACTCTGAGAAAATCCCCTAAGGACGCTTTTAACCTATAAAGGTTGCTGCCCACGTTGCCAACGGATTCGTTTCACTTAAAACGTTGTGATAAACTGTAAAGCTAAAAGGTTCGGAAGTAATTTACTAATCTTAAGTTCAGTTCAGCCTAAGAAATCGATGAAATGAAAGCATTCCGCGCTTTTAGGAATGTTTCCTTGCTTAGGCATAACAATAGTCAAACAATTCTCTTCCAAGTTTGCATAAATCCCCCCCCCCCCCACTACTATTTGAAAAACACTCGCAATCCCTATAACCTATCTGACATTTTTTTAAACCTAATAGCCAAACGAAGAAGATATTTTACATTCCATCTTTTCCAAATAAAGAATGAAACATTTGCATTTTAATCATATTTCAATTTCTAATATATACGGTATTCCTGTTGTAAAATTAATACTTAATTAAATTATTCTTACATATGGTTTTACGTGTGCTTGCTTACTTTGTTTCAAGAGTGTGTGAAACGAACAGAGCTGAATTATTTCTCTTTCGACGTTATTTCCATTTTCCTTTCTTTCTTTTTTTCCTTTTACTTTTCTAAACTGCAAGTTGTTATAACCCATCGATCAGAAGCATTCCGAAGCGGTAGTACTAATTTATACTCTTAGTTCCAGTTTTGAGGAAGCCTCAAAACTTTTGCATCATTTATATACATAATTAAATGAAAACTAAACATAATTAAATCATAATGAAAGGCAGTTCTTAGGCACCTCAAATTGTTTATTATTACTTATTCGACGTACAAGAGTAGGAAACTCTTTGTTAAGGATTTCGTTGTTATATGCAGTTATAAACATGTAGAATTACAAAATAAATTGAAATTTTATTTGTTGCCCTAAAAAATTCATGAAATGAAGGTTAATTTTATGAAGTGGATGGAAAGGACAGAGTTCGATTGTTGCCATCAACTAAAGGAATTTGTAACGTCCTTTATTCCTGGAATTAGTAAGTCTCGGGAGGTGGAGTACGTTTTTATCTCCAACAATTATTTAAGCTCTTCAAGCCCTCATATCTGCCTGTGGAAACCCGCCATATGGAGATATATTAGAGAATCAGGCATCCATGAAAGATAAGAAGGCTAAGCGCAGCATTTCGGCTTCCAAATCAATTATTCCGTATGGAGACTACAGAATAGCATTCGAAAGAGCTTTTTATATTAAAATAATAATAATAATAATAATATGACATACAATACAGAACAAGAACG
This sequence comes from Mastigoproctus giganteus, assembly GCF_048544385.1. Classification (NCBI taxonomy): domain Eukaryota; kingdom Metazoa; phylum Arthropoda; class Arachnida; order Uropygi; family Thelyphonidae; genus Mastigoproctus; species Mastigoproctus giganteus. Next base: position 34,322,196 of record NC_143584.1, on the reverse strand, counting down.
TTGGTTACAAATATTAACTTAAACATATTTCCAAAACATAAAATAAAATACAAAATATAATTCATTTCGTAATCGATTCTTATTGGAGCTTGTATTAATTAAAAAATAAGATTACCAGGTATTGATTATAAGCAACGCGAAAATGCTTCATGGACTATCGCTCTCATATGCCTTGTCTGGGGCTAAAAATGCCCCTTGTTGGAAGCACAGTTGGTAGGATCACTGTCCTCCCCACACTGGGTAGAAAAGACCTGAGTTCGAGTCCCATCGATGACGGGGGGAATTTTTATGGGCATTTTTCACAACGTGGCTGAGTTAGTCGGTCTCAGACGAGGGCAGCATGTTTTTTCTCCTGGAAACTCTGGTTTTTCGTCCAGAAAACACAAAATCGGCTTCAGGACACCCAATTCAGACAATATGCACGGAGCAATATGGCCTTAGTCGCTGATGCTCCTACAGCAACAACAGCCAAAAAACTTAAAACTTGGGCGATCCATGCTTTCAATGCAATTGCCGGAAAAGATACGGTTTACCTTTTACACCAGGGCGTCCTATAGCAGAAAGAATCTGGATAAGAGAATTAATGTTGGAGGAAAGCGAGCAAGGAGGAGTTCTTCTTGCTTGGATTCAGGGGAATCTTTTCAGTATGAGGAGGGGTGTACTGTACCAGCCGTGCCCCCCTCCAAAGATCAATCCTTCTCTAAAGATTCCTCTGGTTACTAGATACAACTATATTTGAACAATAAAAATCGCTACATTTAGCAAATTCAACATTTGCTCTTCAACTTTTGAATGCGTCATTGCTTTGATTACATTAGCAAGAAGTACTTCTTTTTTATCTTTCCTCTCCTGTTTCCTCGAGAAAGTATTAAACTTCTAATCGAGTTTGTGGATTTACTGATCTTTTCACAGGCTTGGAAAGGACTGATTATTTTTGGTGTTTTCAATGTGTCCTTAATCATTTTACCAATAATTCCAACTAGAATGAAATATTACAAATGAAATTGTACGCAAACCACAAATTAAAAACAAGTTCTTCGTATCGCCAGTTAAAAATGAGTTATTAATTGGCTGGAACTAATCGATGGCCATTTTTGAAAAAATAAGAAAACATTTAAAAATGTAATGTTTCTCTTACTAATTTTGAATTACCACCTCATAGGTATTGGATGCACCTTTGGAACCCAGTACAGGTGCCAAAGGTGTGTCTTTACTGGGTGGTTCTTCATTTATAAAAGCTCCGCCCTTCACTAAAATATGTTGTACGTTTGCATTTTTTAAAATTTTTTTTATTTTGATAAAATTAACTATTAAAAATTTCGATTTGTAAGAGACCTTTCATCAGGGTTGTCAAGGCACAAGCACGTGTAAAACTGCTTCAGTAACTTGAAACGAGCTGTAAAATAGAGGGGGGGGGGCGTATTCAGTCCTGTACATTGTACACATTAGCGTATCGGAGTGCGTACGATTAAACAAGTCTACCAGAGCTTTTTTTTCGTTCTAATTTTTATTCATTTAAAAGAACGTTTCCAGTCCTTTAAAAAAAATAAACCAAAATGACAATACAGTGTAAGACATACTGTAGGATGAATATATGTACTGTACATTCTTTAAGCCACTGAAAATTTCAAAGTGCGTCGTATTAATGCTACTTATAACAGTTTAGAAAAGAATAATATTAACTAAAAAAAAATAAATAAAATTCAGTAAACTCCGCTAAAATTCTCTTGCTTTTAAAGTGCTGTCACATTATGCTTTTTTTGCTCTAATAGTCAAATCTGTGAAATGCCATGCATATTTTAGCGTCTATAGTGCTTCCGTTTAAAACGCTTTTCCGCTTATATCATTTTTTCATTTTTTTTAAGTTCCCAAGAAGAAATAAACCGGATGTAACCCTCCTTCTTGAGTCTTTGCTTGGGGAAAAGGATGATAAAACGAAATTCTAGGAATCGTGTAAGGTGCAGTTTGTTTACTTAGTACGTACTAGTTAGTCATATAATGCAAAGAAGCCACGTTCGCCAAAAAAATAAAAATAAAAATAAATAATAACAAAATAAATATAAAATATATATAAAATAATAAAAAAAATTAATAATGAAAAGAAAAAGAAAATTAACAACATATGTGTGTTTCTCTCTAAAGTCTAAACTATTTAGCTGACCTTTGAATTTTCCCAATCTATCAACGTAAATTACACATGAAGATAACTTATTCCAGTAATTAACAAACTCACTAACGAAAACAAAACTTGCCACAATCCATTCTAAATTTCTATCCCTGTAATTTGAATTTATAGCCTCACAAAGGAGGTTCGGCAAGCGAAGGCAGATTACGAGAAATCCTTGGCAAAAGATGCTAAGAAAAACAGCAAGGATTTCTTTACTTATATAAACTCTAAAAGGAAGGGGATGAATCTGATTGGTCCACTTGACATCGATGGTTCGACTGTTGATGATCCTGCTCAGATAGCAAACAAACTGAATGAGTATTTTGCATCTACATTCACACATGAGGAGTTATTAAGGTTTGAAAATGGCAGAAGGTTATCAAATTGTAGCAGGGTGCTTAATGATCTTTTATAACTGAGAGCAAAGTGGAAGAGAAATTGTTGAAGTTAAACATAAGAAAAGCACCTGGGGTGGATGGGATCTATCCAGTTATATTAAAGGAGGCGGCAAAGCAACTAAGCAAACCCTTAGCCATAATTATGAGAGCATCCTTGGACTCAGGGGAGGTTCCCACGGACTGGAGATGTGCAAATGTATCCCCAATTCACAAAGGGGGGGGGGATCGAAGGGTGACACGAGTAATTACAGACCAGTTAGTTTAACTTCTGTTCCGGGTAAAATAATGGAGTCGCTGGTTAAAGATGCATTGCAGGATCATCTAGACAAGACTGCAGCAATAATTCAGACGCAGCATGGGTTTGTTAAGGGAAAGTCTTGTCTGACAAATTTGATAGGATATTATGATGTGGTTACAAAGGAACTGGATGCAAAAAATAATTTTGATATCATATATTTGGATTTCAGGAAAGCTTTTGACACTGTTGCGCATGGAAGACTATTGTACAAATTGGAGCAGAATGGTATTAAGGGTAAGTTGCTACAATGGATAAAAGGATGGTTAAGTGGGAGAAGACAGAGGGTGGTAATCAATGGGTGCTGCTCTTCTTGGACTAATGTTATTAGTGGAGTCCCACAGGGTTCGGCGTTAGGTCCACTGTTGTTTTGTATATTTATCAATGATATTGATGAAGGTATATCAGGCTTAATGTCGAAGTTTGCAGATGATACAAAGGTTGGCAGGGTTGTTAATGACAGTAATGGCAGTGTGCTACTGCAACAGGATCTAGATAATTTGGGCAGATGGGCTAAGAAGTGGCAACTGAAGTTTAACCTTGACAAATGCAAAGTACTGCATATGGGTAGAAGTAACCCCAGAGAAACGTACCAACTGTGTGGTACTACACTTAAGGTGGTAGAAAATGAAAAAGACCTGGGAGTAATTGTGCAGTCAGATATGAAGTTCTCTGAGCAATGTAGACAGACTGCCAGGGCAGGTCATGGGGTTTTGTCAATGGTATATAGGAATTTTGTTAGCAGGGAAAAGGAGGTGATTATCCCTCTGTATAAGGCAATGGTCAGGCCACGCCTTGAGTACTGCGTACAGGTCTTGAGGCCTCATTTTAGGAAAGATGTAGATTTACTTGAGCGTGTACAGAGAAGGGCAACAAGATTGGTGAGGGGAATGAAGGGATTCCTCTTACCAAGAGAGGCTTAAGTTCTGCAAATTGCAGTGGCTGGAGACTAGGCACGTGCGGTGATCTGATTGAGGTGTATAAGGCCTTGAATGGGTTGAGCACGCTGAATTCTGATGGGATTCTTCCACTTGTTCAGATTACGAACCTAAGGGGGCATAAATTCAAATTAAGAAAAGACAGATGTAGAATAGATGTGCGGAAATTTGCCTTTAGCCAGCGGGTGGTTAATTGCTGGAACAAACTTCCATCTGTCGTTGTGGAAGTTGATAGGTTGAATAAATTTAAGGAGGAACTGGACAGGCATTTGGAGGGAATGGTGTGATTTTTTTTTTTTTTTTTTTTTTGGCTGATGCTGCATAAGCTCATACATTTGCTTTCTTGCATCACATGCCACTACTACTAGTTCTGGAATCATACATGACAATGAATACAGTACTTCTATAAAACTCTGAGAAAATAGTGAAATTTTTCCCTTTATTCATTTTACCATTCCCTCTCAGAGCCTTACAGATCTCAATGAGATATCTATCCTGTATGGTGCCTGGTTGCCAAGCCCAGTTGCTCACACATTCGAAGTCTTTTCTCATACGGGTTCCCTTTTTGGAGATCTCACCAAGCAAATTGCTTGTCCTTGGACCTTTTCAAGAAGCTCGACGGCCTGTTTTCAGTGCGATTTACATACTCGAACACGGTATTCCAAGGGTGATCTTATAATTGTCCAATACGGTGGGATTATGACCCACCTATCTCTACAGAAAAATGTTCGATAAATCACTTTTAGGACACCATGGGCCTTCCTTGCTGCCTGGACTAACCAAGTCATTCTGAAGGAGCACTGTTTGCTGCCGATCATTAACCACCCTCCCAGTCTTCACATCATCTGAAAATTTTGACATCATGCCCTCTATCCTCTCGTTGATGTCATTCAAGAAAATCGGAAACAGTGGCCCATAACCGATATAACATTTGATATTCAACTCGGAGCATTTGAAGGTATAGAAAGGTAGCTCATTATAACTTAGTATTCAGCCATTTATCATTGCATTCAATGCTTCTGTTTTTTTTTTTTTTAATTCAACTTTGTTCTCCTGCCTTTCTCATATAGCAATCAGTGTCGTGTGTGGGTATTCAACATAGCATTAATAAAGTTCATTAATGAAGGTAGCATTATTATTACGTTAATACTACATGCGATGTTTATAATATTCAAAGTATGTTTAGTTTAATTTAATAAAATGTTTTTAAAAATTTACATTTTAAAAAAATATATTTTAATGGTTGAAGATGCCAAAAATGGTTGAAGATGCCAGGCACTGACTATAGAACACCTGCAGCTAACAGATATGGTTCTCTGACGCCAAAGATCGAAATGGGAACTTTTACGAAACGCAATGCTAATAATCTTATTTTTAATAATCGAGTATATAATGATAGTACCGATGCGTGTGATGATTTGGAGAGGTATGCAGGTGCGTCAGTCCATTTTGAATTCTGACTGATGGCTCATGGACTTAGTTGCCTTGGAAAAAATTCATCTTACCTTCATCCTTGTGAAAATATTCTCTGTAGCTTTAGGTAAATAATCTAAAGTTTGTACACATAAGAATGCCTTCCGGTTCCCCGTACTCACCGGTAATATCATTTACATACTTTATTAAAAATAAGATGCATTCCGTTCTGTAAAATTTTTCCATTTTTACTCCTGTGTGTGTGTACAAGGAATATGCAAAAAAATCTCGGACATATTCTTAACAGTTCAAAATAAGATAAAAAGTCATATAAAGACGTGTCCGTTAGGAAGTTATTGCTGCTTGAATCTTTAAAAACTGCTGTGGAATACTGAATGGTAAGAAATAATAAAAAAATAAATAAGAATAAGATACGCGTTATTAGTAAAATGTTTATTCGTACAAATTACGTGTCTATTCATTCTTATTTATTTATTTTATTTTTTTATAATTTTATTATTTTTCATTATTTTTAACCATTAAGCCTTGTAGCCATATTTTAAAATTCAAAATACATAGTTCTATAACCGTTTAGATTCGGAAACACGTTTATATATCTTTTTTATTTATTTTTATTTAAGTTTTTTTTTATTTTCCAGTGTGTTAGAGTATATGTACTAGCATTAGAGGAGAGAATACCTGGTTATATGTATAGAGTATACATTTGTAAATTCATGTAAGGGATTGTTAAAATATATACTAAATATGCAAATTGCCTATCGTTGCATATCTACAATATGGGTGACTTTTTCAAGGGGGAGTCAACTAGTCAGATTGAAAGAAAAAACAACGAAAAGAGTTCTCTATGGTAATGTTCAGTATGGCATTACCAAATGCATTAATCAAGTCTAAAAACTAAGTATAACTGTAATATTTTAATTTTATAAATTATATGCATTGTGTGTACTGATTATGGTTGATCCTGGGTCAACGATAATCAGTATGCGCTATGCATATAATTAAAAATTAATCGGTTATTTTAACTATTATTGTATCACCATACTATCTAAATATCATATTTATATATATATACTTATTTTTTTGCTTTTTTTTTTTAAGATTAAAACATAAGAAACTAAACACCTTTTAGCTGAAGTGGAATTCGTGCACGCCTTTCAGAACTAGTTTATGTAGCTCGCCTGCATAATGTACAAGGTAGCGATCTGTTATTCGTGTTTATTTTCAATAAGGAAATGAGATATATTTAAGTTTCTGTGTTTTACGCCTCTCCCCAATTAGAGGCGGATTTCCTTAAATGGATACCCTGAAAGAAATCCAAAGAAAAATAGACACTACGCCTCCAAATATGGAAGGCAGCATGTTGTCAACTTCCGATGCCTACGCATTGTCAAAGTATGTCAAGAGAAACGAAGCAAGAGTATAGCATTAAAAACATCTGGCTCTCTTCAAGTATTTCAAAATTATTTGTGTTCCACATGGGGTCATGAACAACTGGCATGTTAAGGTATCGCTATTTCAACAAACTGAAGTTTTTAGAGCTGTATCATGAGCAATTTCAGTTTGTTCTAAAAACCAGGTTTTCAAGCTTGTAATGGGTATAAAAATCTTCCCCACAGCACTCATTATGCAGTATATGTTGCGTCGTTAGGAATATCTTGTTATAACGCAGTTGTGTTATAAGGTGCATGTATATTTAAGTCAAGAACATTTTTTTATTTTTACTAACTTTTAAATTAATATTAGATTAAGGCTAAAGTGATGGTGATTCATGATAGGTATTGCGGAAAAAAGATGAATGAATTATAGCAACAAATATCCATGATAAAAATGGCATAATAGTTATACGAAAAATAATGCACAAAAGGGGCTATTTTATAAAATAATTTAAATTAGACACCTTCGATATAGTCTCCTTTAGCCTTATGACTGGTTCCCTACGTCCTGGTAATTTTTGAATACTGTTTAACAGTCTGTTAGAGTTAAGCTGTTTGAATAGTTGGAATACGGCTTCACAGAAATCGTAGTCCACGCAACTTCCCTTGAGCTTGGGGAACAGATCGTATTCGCAAGAATTCATATCAGAACTACAGAGGAGGTGAGGTAGTGCTTCCCACTTGTAATTGGTAAAACAAGCTACATAGATTTGTATAATTATGGGTCCTTAAGTTATCATGGAGTACGAGCACACCAACTTCCAACATCTGTAGCCGTTTCTGACGAGTTTTCGGGCATAATTTCTGAGTAGGAAATGTTGCACAGTAGTCTCAAGTAACTGATCTTCCAAGTGACACATGATCAGCGGAAATAATGCCCTCATAATCGTAGGCCACGATGACCGTATATTTCAATTTGGTTGTTGTTGTCCGCAAATTTAGAGGGGCAAAAAGATGGATGCTGCCACTGAACTGCCTGTCACTTCAGTTCAGACTCCAAGTTGCGTGTCCATGTCTCATCAATGGCAATAATGATTTTTAAACACTCTTCGCTGGCTTTTCGGTAACGTGCGAGTAACTGCGTTGCAATATATTTTAGCTTTTCTCTTGTTCATCTGATAGCAATGTGAACCCACTGGCGGATACCTTTTTTTTTGTAACACCTCAGTTAAAATTCCGTGAATAAATGATTTTAGTTTCGGTATTACAGATTCCTTGGCTATTTCTTCACAGGTCATATGTTTGTCTTCTCCAAAATGGTGGTAATAATGACTGTCGATGTGCTATCCGTAGGATGTTCCCAGGTAGGCCGAGAACATCTGTAGATGTTGGTCTACCTGAGCGTTGCTTGTCTTCAACACTGATCTGAGCTTGACGAAATCTTTGAGACCAAAGTCAAATCTTGCTATGATCTACTGTTGACTCATCAGTCATCACACACTTCCCGTAACAGTTCATAAATTTGTCAGCGGTTGACCAAGAAAAGTTTCAAATTTGATAACTAATCGTTGATCTGAAACTGTAATCTGACCTAAAGCAATATTATCACCCATTTTTAAAAGTCTCTACATAAATATTCAAGGTAGGAACTGCTTCAAGCACGTTAATTTTCAGGTTAAATTTCAAGTTATTATACTGATAAATGTCAGTCGCATAGGAGTGATGAGCATAGTGCAGTGTGCATAGTACTTTTGTAATAATCGTCGTAAACGAAAAAAAAAAAAAAAACATAAAAGTTAAAATAAGAATTAATATATAATTTTTTAATAATTAGTCCTCTAAATAATTTGAGTTAATTATATCAGAATCTTGAAACACTTTTAAGAAATAGTTATTACACAGGGCACCAGTTGCATGTGAATGAAACGAAGAAAAGAATCAGTCAAAATATTTTTTATGAAATCGATAAAGTTAAAACCAAACTGATTTCAAATAATGGATAAATCAAATGTTATTTTGATGAATTAGACCGACCTGACTACACACTGAAATTTAAAAAGGGAGGAGATTTGGACTATTAAAAGGAAGGGAGGCGAAGGTGACCCATTAGTTAGGGTCATTAAGTCTCATCTGCTGTAGGCTTGAACGCCTAACCCTACCCCTCTTGCGTATGGTTTGTTGACAACCCACTCCATAATGAAATTTGGGTTTTCACGTGTTGTACTAGTATGCTGTCATCGAAACTTATAACACTCTTCCACAAAAAAAATTATAAATTTCTACTGACGCCATTCGTATGCTGTAGTTGTTTCGCCACTTGGCAATCGTGTATTCTGTTAGTACAACCAGCCAGCATCCCCAATTTCTGAAAAATTATCCTTTGCAATGTTCCTCCGCCTTCCCAAACCATTGGTTATATATACAGGGTGATTCACTACCAGTGCGACAAACTTGCAGGAGGTGTTGGGGGCACAAAGACGAATCGGAATCACATAGCATTGCAGAGTCCGAAATGCCTTCGTCATGCGGTAGAGGACGTTGAACGGGAGGTCGCGTGAACAGGTATCCCGCTGGAAGTCAGCATTTGCAAACCGTTTCTGTTGAAGAAACCAAGTAACAAAAGTCGTCCGGAGTGGATAATCCGCAGTCTCCAATGATTGGACGCGTAGCAGATGGTATGAACTCATTTGGTTTGTTGACAGTATCCTCCATACAGTGGATTGGGAAATACCCAATAGTTGGCCTATCGCTCGAGTACTCGTACTCGGATTGCCTTCTGCAAGACATAGGACATTCTCCTCATTGTCTGGTGTCCTCGTCGTACGCTCTCGATTCATGGTACCTCTCGTGAAACAACCAGTCTCAGGTAACCTTCTGTGCACACGTGCGAAAATCGTATGATGAGGAGCACGCCTGTGCGGGAAACGTTTCTGGTACAAGCGCAGAGTGCCGCGCCCGTTACAGTCCGCAGCTCCATACGCGAGGTGCATGTCGGCCAGTTCAACGTTTGAATACTCGTCTATCCTACTGCCTCGGGAACCGATTCGTAAATGCTGACTTCTAGCGGGATCTCTGTTCACGCGACCTCCCGTTCAACGTCCTCTACCGCATGACAAAGGCATTTCGGACCCTGCAATGCTATGTGATTCTGATTCGTCTTTGTGCCCCCTACATCTCCTGCAAGTTTGTCGCACTGGTAGTGAATCACCCTGTATATATATAATATTTACCGGATGGTTATAAGTTTCCCTATTCAGGAGACCCTAGCGACAAAACGGTTAGAGTTAGCGCTGTTAAAATCGGTGGGTATGTTATTTAAGGTATGGGAAAGCGATTCGTAGAAAAAAAAAAAAAAATGTTCAAATTTCCGCCACCAGGGGGGAAACTGCGCTGCATATATGTAAAAGTTGTCATTTACTTCAAGACACGCTGCGTACGGAAATGACATCCTGTTAGATAAAAGTAGAAAGGCTAACGCCAAGGTCAATAACCATTATGGCTCTTACAAAAAAGAACGTGCTCTTTTAGTAAAACTCTTCTACCAGAATAACAGTAACACTAATGCAGCACTACCTGAATATTGGAAACTTAAAAGTTTGCGTAAAGGACCTTTGACGTCAGTGGGGATTCGAAAACTAATAAAGAAATTTGGAACGACCGGAGAGTTAGGTGTAATTCCAGGCAGGGGGCCAGATGACCACGTGTCGGAATGGAGGTAGTGGATGAAGTGGCGGTTGCAATGGTCAGAATGCGAAACACTACCAGTCAGTAGTGCCAAAGGTGTGTCAAGAGACTTGAACCTTCCTTGGTCTACTGCACTTAAAGTGCTTCGAATAATTTTACTGGGCTGTAAATGCACAAAACTGCTGAATAAGGAGAACTTCTCGTCCATCTGTCGTTCATGAAAGAAAGACCACTGCAAAGTCCATACGTTACACTATGGTGTGGATTCACAGCAGAGTTTATAATCAGACCATTTTTCTTTGAAGAGTGTATACCTCATGGCCCCATAAGGTGTACGCTCTTTTAAGAAATCACATTATTCCCGTTCTGCAAGAAAGGCAATGCTTGGAGACCGTAGTGTTCATGCAAGATGGTGCCCCTTCCCACGTTGGTCGAAAAGTGAAGGAACAGCTCCGTTCAACATTCGGAAATGATTGCATCATTTCTAGAGACTTTCCGCAGTTCTGGCCAGCCCTCAATCCCTGTGATTTCCAGCTGTGGCAATATCTGAAAGACAGAGTTTACCGTTGCGACATACAGACGCTTGTCGATTTGAAAGCAAGCATTAAACAGCATGTAGCCGACATCCCCAATGAGATGCTACGCGAAACTGTGTCGCACGCAATCCTCCGTTTTCAGAATGTCATCTCAAGTGAAGGAAACCACATAGAACAATATCTGTAGATTTCTAAGTTCTGATATCAAAATCAAATCTTAATTTAAGTATTCTATCTCATGTTTACAGTGTCAATTTTTCCCCTCGTGGCGAAAATTTGAACTATTTTTTTTTTTTTCTTTTCTGCTACAAATCGCATTCCCATACCCTAAATGACATACCCACCGATTTTCACAGCGCTATATATATATATATATTATGTCTAATGCTTCAAAACGCGCAGAGCAGCAGTAGAGGAAGCAAAATGATACAATTAATGTGTGGTTTATAGAAAAAATAGTGTCTGTGAAAATGGAAATGAAAAGTACACAAGGTGCCAGAACTAAGAGAAGTTTAACTGATAGTAGAAAGTGGAAGTGAAGTAGTGGTTAAACAGGCAAAAGAATTTGAAAAACCTAGTGCAAAAATGAATTGGGACTGAGGGAAAAAAAAAATAATAATAAAATATATATATATACACAAGTAAATAAATGGATAACACTATATTCAGATATGGGAGGGCAATTTTAGCAAGAAGTCGAATCAGGGGATGGCAAATATGCATAATATGAATATAGTAAATGAAAAAATGATACATACATAGCCAGGAAATTCATCAGGGGACTACTCCTGACCATGTATCAAGCACTGCGTTTTCAAAGTTGTCTGTAGTATTAGAAAAAAAAAAAAAGGGAGAGGAGCAAAAATGCAGCCTTTTATCGTAATACTAGTAGACAAGGTAGTCCCTACGCAGTGTAAAAAATGTAAATTAAAATAAATACAAATATATACAAATTTACAAAAGTGTAATGTAGGAAAAAAAAAAATATATATATATTTTTTTCTACCCTGAATATATAGTGTTTCAAAAGTGATGGTCAATAATTTAAAGGTGAACTGTACAGACTACAATATGCAAAAAAGCCTAGAAACATGGGTCTATAAGTGAATCGTTTCGAGACATTGCACGTTTCTAGTTGGGATCCACCACTGACATGGTGAACTGTACAGAGTTGGGATTCACCACTGACTTGTTTAGGTTAGGTTATGCTCATTTTCTCCCTTTCCCGTCTCTCAATGCTCTGAGACGTAGCAGGCATAGTAGTACTTGTCAAAGGATAGTCAACATGGAAAGAGGTTACAGCAACGAAGAATATGCGGACATGCACTTCATGTATGGTAAAGCCAACGGCAGTGCACTCGAGGCTGCACGTTTGTACCAAGGCATTTCCCCGCCGAAGGCAGCCAAACAGGCGCACATTCATCAGGGTACATCAACGCCTTAGAGAACATGGGCGCTTCGCACATGGAGTACGAGCAGGTAGGCCCAGAAGCATAACACCTGGTGTTGAGGAATGGGTGTTAGAAAGAATAAAACTATTATATTTAGGCCACCCGAATAATTAAATTCATCTGTCGTGCTGTGTCTGTTAATTGCGTGTGTTCTGTGGTCGATTTGTCTGTTTGCTGGACGAAAAATCCCAGTTTCTGGGGGAAAGGTGAACCTTCTGTCTACGCCTGAGACCGACTAACTCAGCCACGGAGTGAAAAAAGCCCATTAAAGTTCCTCGCGTCATCGACGGGATTAAAACCCGGGCCTTTTCCACCGGTGTGGGGAGGACGGTAACGATACCACTGTGCTACCGCGTAGACTATTAGAAAGAATAATTATTATATTTAGGCCACCCGAATAATTAAATTCATCTGCCGTGCTGTGTCTTATGTCTGTTAATTGCGTGTGTTCTATGGTCGATTTGTCTGTTTTGCTGGAAGAAAAACCCCAGTTTCTGGGAGGAAAACCTGCTATCTACGCCTGAGACCGACTAACTCAGCTACGGAGTGGTTAGAAAGAATAGAACAAAATCCAGGAATTTCGGCAAGGAGGGTTGCTCTGCAAGAGCGTGTACTGAATCATAGCAGTACACGCTCTTGTACGTGTACTGAATCAATGGCGATTTTACATCGCCAATTACTGTACCCCTACCATATCCCGCGTGTACAAGGTCTCAGAAATACAGACTACCCTCCTAGAGTGAACTTCGGCCAGTGAATGCAACAACAGCAGAAGCGGATTAAGGTCGGCTGAGGCCCCGGGCGCAGAAGAAAATATTGGGCCCCTTAAAAAAAAAGAGAGAGAGACAGGGAAAATAAAAATACATGTTAATCATTTTTTTAAATAAATAAAAAATATTATGTACTATGAATGTTTTATTTCCAATAAAAATTGAATATAATATATGTACTGTATTATATCATATTCGCCTATTTTTTTAATTTGTCTTTTTTCAGCCCCTCATAGATGTCGTTTCATTTTTCTAGCTACCATTGGTAGCCTATCAATGAAAAGAAAAATATAAAATTTAATAGTCTGACCCTTAATAGTCTTGGCCCCTATGATTAGAGAAGAGATTTTTGTTATAGTGCAATAAATTAATGATTAATTAAAATTCAAAGATTATTCATAATCTACGAAAATCCAGGCTGATGTAACAACAGGAATTAGTTTTATCTTAATATAATTTCAACAATTTGCGTATATCGTAAGTCTGCACTGCAGGAGAACCTTTGTAAGTACAAAGGAACAAATACGATTCTATTCCTCTGATGAGCGGTAGCGCAGCCGCGCGGGGCCTATGCAGCGTAGTATGTGCATAGTATGCAGCGTAGTAATGAAATGATGAAAATAAGCGAATATAAACATACTATCAGGTTTTACCGCCCATTGTAAACTTGGCGTAATTAAAATTGCACATATGAAACCAAACTTGGTGTCATTAGAAAAAAGTGTAAAGTTGGGGTTTTGAGGGGCCCTTCAGAAGTGCGCCCGCCGTTAAATCCGCCTCTGGTTGTAAGGTATGTTTGGTGTCCAACGGCTTCTGGAATTTCTCCCATCTCCGCGGGTGTGCGTAGTATCGGGTCAGAGATTTGAAGGTGTGTTGGATCATGTGCAGTATGACCTTTGTTCTTTATTATTGTTGTTATTATTGTTATTGTTATTATTAACAGCTACAAAACAGCAAACAACGTGCCTGAGGGTGCAGCTACAAAGAATTATTACATAGCTTCAAAAAGCTTGGAGTATACATTTCCCAAAGTAAAGAAAAAAGTATATGTACAGATAAAATAAACTAAATAAATAAAAGGACTCATCCGTCCTATTTAAGTGAACAGGCAGAGCACTGGTATTTCTTCACACACAATCAGAGTCTTAGAACTTAAAAGAAGAGTCTATTTTAAGTCAGGTACCGGATGAGGTTAGCAATTTCAGTTGCCTCTTGAAGTGTCCGGGGGTACCAAATATCTCAATATTTGCTTTGTTCATTGATCTTGCAGTCCTGTTGTAGAAGTTGTAGTATCCATGTAGTATCCGCAATTCTTGGCACATATGACCCGCGTAGTCCATGCGCCATTACAAACCAAACTCAATACAAGCCAAACCAAACCAAGCCCTTTGCTCTTCCGGTCTAGCAGCGAAGACACTAGTGGGAACCGACGTTATCACACCATGCCACCTACTCTCCTGGGATTTCAGTGGCTAAGACCAGATTTGAGAATGGAATAATCGCAGTTTCTTGAGCAACGGTTGTAATTTTAACAGTTAGTCGGTCTCAGGCGAAAACAAGGTTTTTTTCCCCCAGACCTGGGGTTTTTTCATCCAGAAAACAGGCAAATCGACCAGAGAACACACGCAAATTACAGACAAAATTATATTATATTCGATTCGTAGATTATATTATATTGGTAGATGTAATCATTTACATCCTAATATCATAATTTTTGTAATTTTAGCAGAGGTGCAATCATTTCGATGTATTTAGATTTACACCCATGAGGCATAAAAAAAAAAAACCGTTGTGTAAGAGAAAAGTAAGGTGGGGAGAAGATCGGAGGCAGAAGACCGGAGGGTAGGAAAAAGAAGGAGGGGGCTGACAGGGAAGATGGGCCCTGCAGACAATGCTGCTTGGCACGTACACACTTGTATGTAGGCGTCACCTATTAGATGACGAGGCACTTGGCCCCAACGTACCCGTCACATATTAGATGAGGATGCATTTGGTCCCTATGTAGGCGTCACCTATTAGATGACGAGACACTTGGCCCCTATATAGGCGTCACAGATTAGATGCTGAGGCACTTGGCCCCTATGTAGGCGTCACGTATTAGATGCCGAGGCACTTGGCCCCTATGTAGGCGTCACGTTTTATATGACGAGGCACTTGGCCCCTATGTAGACGTCACCTATTAAATGACGAGGCACTGGGCCAAAAGCAAATAGAGTCAAGAATATTTTCAGTTAACTTTTAGAGTCAAATTATTGATTCTGCTGAATGAAAGGGTAACGTTAGAACAATTCTAAGTTTTATAAAAATTCTTGGAAATATATCGTTATTTGTAATAGTATCTTTCTTGTACGCATCTTACACAATTAATTTCTTGTGTCAAATTTCTTCCAATTGACATACAGCTCTCTAAATCGCCATAATCTTCTTATCACACTGCTTCATGTCTACTTCCCCACCCACGTTTTATAACACGTTCCTATTCCGTTTGCTTTCCTCCCCAAGTGTTCCGCTGTAGAGCAATGTTCTATATTATTAAAGCCGCCGCCTGTATTACCTCATTTTTCATGTAATATTGACTGTTACTTCATATGTGTATTGTGCAGTAGGACTTTCATTATGTAAGGCTGACTCCCTCTCCAAAAAACATGGAGAGGTAGACAACATCGACGGGCAGTTGCAGCTGTTACAACAACAGGGCAACTATTGCTGTTCACCCAGGAAACAAATTGTAACAAAAAATTTTAAACGTTTGCTTTTTACAAAGAGTTAATTACTTAACCTTAATCCGTTTCTGTTAGTTAATGACTAACAGAAGCGGATTAAGGTCGGCTGAGGCCCCGGGCGCAGAAGAAAATATTGAGCCCTTAAAAAAAAAGAGAGAGACAGGGAAAATAAAAATACATGTTAACCATTTTTTAAAATAAATAAAAAATATTATGTACTATTAATGTTTTATTCCCAATAAAAATTTAATATAATTGTATTATATTATATTCGCGTCTTTTTTTAATTTGTCTTTTTTCAGCCCCTGATAGATGTCGTTTCATTTTTCTAGCTACCATTGGTAGCCTATCAATGAAAAGAAAAATATAAAATTTAATATCTGATGATTAGAATACTAGAGAAGAGATTTTTCGTTATAGTGCAATAAATTAATGATTAATTAAAATTCAAAGATTATTCATAAACTACGAAAATCCAGGCGCTGACGTAACAACAGGAATTAATTTTATCTTAATATAATTTCAACAATTTATGATATACGCGTATTTGCGTATATCGTAAGTCTGCACTGCAGGAGTACCTTTGTAAGTACAAAGGAGCAAATACGATTCTATTCCTCTGATGAGCGGTAGCGCAGCCGCGCGGGGCCTATGCAACGTAGTATGTGCATAGTATGCATCGTAGTAATGAAATAATGAAAATAAGCGAATATAAACATACTATCAGGTTTTACGGCCGATTGTAAACTTGCACGTAATTAAAATTGCACATATGAAACCAAACTTGGTGTCATTAGAAAAAAGTATAAAGTTGGGGTTTTGAGGGGCCCTTCAGAAGTCGGGGCCAAGGGCGCGCGCGCCCGGTGCGCCCGCCGTTAAATCCGCCTCTGGCATTGAAGCTTCGTTTCAGGGAGGAAGCACTGTAAGGAAAGATTGAAAAAACGTCATTTCGATTATGAAAGTAGAGATGATATTCAGGATCCTCTATAAAATTTCAAAATTAATTTTTTCTTTCAAATTATGGACACAATAATTTTCTCGTTAACTTTAAGGTTTACAAATATGCAAGAACATGCAGAAAATTTTAAAACGTTTTATAACATTTCTGAATTAAAAAAAAAAAAAATGGTCAGATGACGATTTATTAAATCATTGCAAAGATTTACACATTAAGTTATTATTATTATTATTATTATTATTATTATTATTATTATTATTATTATTATTATTATCAGCCATATGGTACAAGGAAGCCTTATGCTGCACCAGCCAAAGGAAAAAAAAAAAAAATTCCCGAGTTACCCTGTGAGAGAGAGAGTGGTAGAAAGGAATCACCAAGAAAGAGAAGAATGATGATATCCAGCTCAGGACCCTGGGTTTGCCAAGCCCATACTCACCAGATATGAGCCCCTGGGGTTAAGTGATATTGATGGTTTAGCATTATCTGAAGAACTTCAAATTTATAGACAATATTACTCTCTTTGAAGTTTTACAGTATATTTTTAAAAACGATTTTACAGATACTTTTTCAAATGTAGCAGATGCATTAAGAATTTTTCTAAATTTACCAGTTTAAGTTGCCTCAGGTGAATGGAGTTTTTCAAAATTAAAATTAATCAAAAATTATTTACGCTCGACGATGTCTCAACAACGAATCTCTAATTTAGCAATAATTTCAATAGAAAATACTCTTTTGGAACAAATAAACATAAATGAATTAATTAATAAATTCGCACATCTTGAAACAAGGAAACATAAATATGTATAATTTTTTTAGCATTATAATTTTCCTTTTATTTTATTATTGTGGGTACGGTTAACTGTGGTTTATAATTTAATGATTTTTTAAATTTTTTTTGTTTTATTATATTACATGTGAGATATGCTGTAATTCTTTTATTTTTAATAAATTAATAATAATTATTTATGCATTTTTTATTTTTTAATTCAAATATTTTGGGTCGGCAAATTTGATTTCGCTTACTAACGACACATAGGGTCGCAGCGGCTCAAACCGATATGAAATTATGGTAAATTGTGATACAAGGGATAATATAAATTTTAACTGGAATTTATAACTTATGCTAATTTTAACTGTTAATTAATGGTCGTAAGACTGCGCATTTTTACAAAAGGGAAAACCCGTGAAAATATTTGATTATTCTTTCAGCAATGTCACTGTATATACGTTATGACAAATTGTGTGAATGACAACTTAGAACAAACCTTTCAATCTTACAAATATCAACTTTTTGTTGATACACTGTATAACCAATATCAACAAAAAAGTTGATATTGGTTATTTGTTGATACAACAACACACTGATAAACTGTGTGTGGGTGTGTTGCGCGGGGGGGATTACCACAAAACTTTTAATAGATTAACGTTGGAAGGGAAATTTTCTGAACTGTTCGAGAATTATCTTGGCATGCATGATGGTGGGGGGACTGCTAAAAATCCAGTTATAGGACAAATATACATATAATAAACAATACAAATTAAATATTGGCGTCCAGTCACTACAATATTAGAATTCTTGTTGTGTTATAATGATTTATTTTTTATTTTGCTGGAATATTTGTTACTTTTTGTTGATATTGGTAGGATTGAAAAGTTTCTTCTAAGTTGTCATTCACACAATTTGTCCTAACGCGCATGTGAGTCTTACGTATTAACACGTTCATGTGATGTCACTTCCTTTTCGTCACTTACTGGAAGACCGGAAAGAGCTTTCGAGATTCGAAAATTATTATTATTATTATTAGCCATATGGTGTAAGGAAGCCCGAGACTTATGCTGCATCAGCCAAAAAAAAAAAAAAAAATTTCTGAATTACCCCCGAGAAATACAGAGAGAGAGAAAAAGTAGAAGGGAATCACCAAGAAAGAGAAGAATGATGATATCCAGCTCGGGACCCTGGGTATGCCAATCCCATACACACCAGATGTGATGCATTGGATTGCCCCTGGCAATCCAATGCCTCAATCAATAAAAAAAGTTTAAAGTCGAAAGCGGGATTTTGTTGTCCCTTTTAAAATAAAGGGAAACGCGCAATTTGCACTTGTAAATCGAAATTGTCCCACTGAAATAATTGGTTCAGGAGGACTGGTTGTTAAAAATTTAGAAAAGCTGTTGCTGTCATGAAAATAATGCACATAGTTTGCAAAGATAAAAATAAAATAAAATATAAGGAAAACCAGTGGGTAAACTATAATTTCTACAATTAATGGGACGGTAGGTAACCCTATTCGCATCGGTTTGGTTTAATTGGTTGTTAAACATGTAGAAAAGTTCTATTTCTATTATCATTTACTATCTGTCTCTAAAGTTATAAACAAACGGTTGAAAAAAATAATAATAAAATAAAAAAAATAATAAATAAATAAACTGAGGGGTGATACCATTGCGTAAAAAGCAGCAGGGCTATATTTGGATGCTCAGCTTTCACTCCACAAGAATGGTCATTTCTGCTAAGAAACACAGAAACACTCTCCGCGTGGAGAGAGTGTTCCAGTTGACATCTTTCAGGCAGAAAACGTGATTTTTTATTTTATTTATTACTGAAATGTGATAATTAATTGATGTCAGTTTATCTGGAAATTTATACTGTATTTATATGACCTATTGATTTATTTCGACTAGTCATAATCATAAAGAAATGTATTATTAGTAGCATCCGTAATGGAAAACAGCGGATGAGGGATATTCAATAATCCCAGGGGCTCACACCTGGTGAGTATGGGCTTGGCACACCCAGGGTCCTGAGCTGGATATCATTCTTCTCTTTCTTGGTGATTCCCTTCTATCTCTCTCTCTCTCTCTCTCTCTCTCTCTCAAGGTAACTCAGACATTTTTTTTTTTTTTTTTGGCTGGTACAGCAAAAGCCTCAGGCTTCCTTGCACCATATAGTTAATTGTAATAATAATAATAATTGTAGTTCTGAATTCAAAAATGGATACACTTGAAAATACGTATACATAATTATGAATTTTTCTCTCTGGGGTCCTGATAATTTGTCTTTTGACAAACGATAGCTTTTGAAGAGAGTGTTCTTAGTTCAGAAACTTATTTCCAATATTCATTGTAAATAATTTATGAAAAAACGCGTGTAAAAATTACGATCACAGCAATGTTGTAATGGGAGTATAAAGAAAAAAGAAATCGTTTTATGATCTGATACGGCTGAATTCTGACCAGAAAAGTTTACGCCTTAGTTCTAAGAAACACGATAAACTAGTGACACAATTTGTCGTGCATTTTGTGTGGCTGCGTAAAAATTCAATTCGCAACATGATATATTTGTGTACAAAGCTAGAAACAATTTTAAAAGCAACATATTTAAAATTGTGTGTATATACTTAAAAATTAAAGTTTTACCGACTTGTAAATTAAAAATGTTTATCGGTTATGTCCAAGTTATAAATATTTTAATGTGTTGGGGAAAGGATATTACGTGTTTGTAAAGAATTGATGTGAAATACGAATGACACTATTCAATAACTACCATTATTATCTCACATTAATTATTTACATTTTGTTTTTAAATTTAATTAATGTACCAGTTGTGGATAATTTCACCGGAGAGAGAGAAGTTGAGGATAACCACCCCGGTGATGAAGAGAGGAGAAACTAACCAATTCAGCTGTGGATATAATATTAACCACGTGCACCTTTCTTGTCATCATTTCCGATATTAGTAATAATAAAAACAAAAGCAAATAAACTTTATATCCCTTCAGTATTGTACGAGATATCCCAGTAACAAAGTTTCCAAGCAATAAGTATACAGCGAAAGGCAAGCTAAACATCTCCTTTTTTGGAACGGTACTCTTGATCCCAAGTCATTTCAAGTCATGACCGCGCCTGGACGCCCCACCTGATTCACGGAAGTGACATAGTGTAGTGTAAAGTTTTTGGGGGTGATTTAATGTTGATTTTTATTCTTTCAGTTTACATTTTTTTGGTCAAGAATACTTAAAATTTTCTTCCTCACATTGCTTTCTGTGTATATAGCTTTTACGCAATTCTTTTGCTTGTTTTACGGTGTTTCAGTGAACAAAATTGCTCAAGAAGATCAGCGCGAACGTACCAAAATTTGCCGCATCCGTCTAAATTAAGAAAATAACAATGCCTGTTTTCCACACAAAAACAATAGAAAGCATATTAGAGCCAGTTGCACAACAGGTAAGTTTATTGCTGGACGTTTGCTGTATATATAATTTTTTTCTTCTGTTCCTTAAAAAGGAAAAGTAACAGTAAAGCTGTATAGAATCAATGTCATTTGATCTTTATTGTTTTTTTTTTTTTTTTTCGAACTTCTCCTTTGAATCATATGAACAAATTGGTTGCATAAGTTGACATTTAGTGATAAAAAAATACATAATCAAAGGTAAATTACATTAAGCAACAATTTATTTTTCTTTGCCGGTAGTCAGAAAAAATATGCCAAAGTATACAAATTTGTTTTGATTTTTATTTCTATTAAAATAAAAAAAAATGCATATTCTTGATAGCTTATAACACAGTGCAAAACATTTTGAAATGTATATACGCAACTTTTATTTATTTTCTACTTATTTATTTTTATATCATTGATTGTAATATGTTTATACTTAAAAAAATAAATAAATAAAGTAGCAAGTTCATATATTCAGTATAAAAACTATATTTTTATTGTGGTACAGCTTATGAAGAATTCAGCATGTAATTCTTTGATATTCCAGATGTCTTGTTACTTCTCCCATCCTAAAAAAATTAAATATTAATGAAGTAAGACAAATATTTATTAATACATAAAATTCTGAAGTGATCAGCGAATTGATTCCCTTAAGTCAAGGTGATCTGTATGGAAATTTTAATGTTCTTTACAAAGGATAACATAGTGTTATGTTCTTTGGGAGTTTTTATTCGACATGCAGTTGATCATATTTCTAATAGTCATTTTCACAGCACCTTTCAAATGCATAGTCTCATGCTGTTGTTTGTCAATATCTTTAATAATTCCTCGGGTGTGTTATCACAAGAGTACAGATCTAAACCTCTTGGTGGCCAATTAAGTACTACTGGTAAATGACATATTTCTCTTCCTATCCATATATCTGTAAACAACAACAACAACAAAAATTCAGCTTGGATATGACCATATAGTCGTTAATCATATACCATATTTAGCAGTCGGTTGGACTTGAACCACAGTCTGCTCAAATGCGTGTGCTACTGCACTCTTGCACTTGGCTACATTAGGCCTCCTCATTAATGTTCATAGACACATTAATGTTCAGAGTATTGGCATGTTGAATTCATTTAATTCTTCCCATTTAAAATTATTGTCTCCAGCATGCACTGACAAAACCCATTGTTCAATGTTGTGTGAACTTTGCAGTGATAAATAATGGAAGGAAGCAAGCTTATACAACATCAGCCAAAATAATATATATTTTATAGTTGTAACTGCACTGCATGAAACTGATTGGAGCTCTTACAACTAGCACAGTGATTGTGATTGTTTCCCTTCCACACCAAGTGTGAAAGGCCCAGGTTCAAATTTTTCTGAGATAGGGGGAGGCAGATTTTTATTTGCTTTTTTCACACATAGTGGCTGAGTTACTTTTCTTGGGTGAGGGATGCATGTTTTTTTTGACTCCCAAAAACTCGTTTTTTCATCTTTTGAAATAGATAAAATACTGTATAATATATGCAGTTTACAGATATTGTATATCAATGCCTCATAGCTTTATCTGTTTCAGTACTAATTCTGAAACCAACCACCATTGGTGGCATACTGAGTAAGATGCTGTGTGCAAATTTTAAAGTTGTAAATAGAATTTTGCAAAACCAATGACAAAATACAACTGTAAGGTAAAAAAAAAAAAACCCTAAAAAGTACATATTATAAATACATTTAAAAATACTCTAAAGTATTATCGTTTTGTATTTTTATGTAGGTTCTTATAAATTATTATCTTTAAAAATATGTATTTTATATATAAATTTAATTAGATCATATAAAATGACCATAATATTGTCATATTATGATGATATTTTGCATTTTTTTGCGGAAATGCATTAAAGTGTACGATACATTTGAGAATCTTTTTTATTTAGATAAATTTAATTATAGCATTTTAAATTTATGCTACCTTGTGTGTTGAGTTGAGCAAGATGCCATCAACTTTTAACTTATTCAAAGTGTTATTGAATATAAATTAAACACCTCACTTACATCTCACAGGTGTCTAGTTTTCAGATGCACTAATTTGCAGAACTGTAAAATGAGACTTTCACACCTCTGTGTGGTACTCAAGATTGGTAGCTATTGCTTTATTCCACAGGATAATCACCTCCCTATAACTGCTAGCAAAATTCCTGTAAAATTCCATTGATGGAACTCCTTGAGCTGTTCTAGCAGCCTGTTTGAATTGCTTACAGAACATGCAATTACCCCTAAGTCTTTTCATTCTCTACTACCTTGAGTGTGGTAACAAACAGTTGCCATATGATTATTCAATTGAAGAATTATAATTGAATAACTGGTATATTATTCTTCGATTACCCTTCTCAGCCCATCTGTTTAATTTTTCTAGATCTTGCTGCAGTAGCATATCCTGATTATTGGCATTAACCATCCTGTAACTTGTGTATCATCTACAAATTTAGACATTAAGCTTAATATGCATTCATCAGTATTATTAATAAATATTGAAAATAATGATGGGTGTAGCCCTGAACCCTTGGGGGGTCTCCCCTAATGACATTAGTCCAAGAAGAGTAGTGCCCATTGGTAACTACTCCCACTCTACTTCTCCCACCTAGCTATCCTTTTATCAATAACAATAACTTGTACAAATATAGTGCAAACGCATCAGAAATACATAGCTATATCTGAATAAATCAGAATATTAGTAAAACGGCATCGTTTTAAGTTATATCTCATATTGTGAATACCTTCACGAGTTGCCATGATATTGCACTACTTCGAATAAGTAACGCTTCACCTAAGGAGAAGACTAATGTTACTTATTATATATAGCTATGTATTTCTGATGCGTTTGCACTATATTTATACATAGTCTAGACTCCTCCATAGCTTGAGGCTATGGAGGAGAAGACAGAGGGTGGTAATTAATGGGTGCTGCTCTTTGTGGACTAATGTTATTAGTGGAGTCCCACAGGGTTTGGTGTTGGGTCCTCCATTGTTTTGTATATTTATGAATGATATTGATGACGGTATATCAGGCTTAGTGTCGAAGTTTGCAGATGATACAAAGTTGGCAGGGTTGTTAATGACAGTAATGGCAGTGTGCTACTGTAACAGGATCTAGATAATTTGGGCAGATGGGCTAAGAAGTGGCAACTGAAGTTTAACCTTGACAAATGCAAAGTACTGCATATGGGTAGAAGTAACCCCAGAGAAATGTATGAACTGTGTGGTACTACACTTAAGGTGGTAGAAAATGAAAAAGACCTGGGAGTAATTGTGCAGTCAGAAATGAAGTTTTCTAAGCAATGCGGACAGGCGGCCAGGGCAGGTCATGGGGTTTTGTCAATGATATATAGGAATTTTGCTAGCAGGGAAAAGGAGGTGATTGTCCTTCTGTATAAGGCAATGGTCAGGCCACGCCTTGAGTACTGCATACAGGTCTGGAGGCCTCATTTTAAGAAGGATGTAGATTTGCTTGGGCATGTACAGAGAAGGTCAACAAGATTGGTGATTGGAATGAAGCAATCCTCTTACCAAGAGAGGCTTAAATTCTGCAAATTGCAGTGGCTGGAGGAGACTAGGCACCTGCACGGTGATCTGATTGAGGTGTATAAGGCCTTGAATGGGTTGAGCACGCTGAATTCTGATGGGATCCTTCCACTTGTTCAGATTACGAACCTAAGGGGGCATAAATTCAAATTAAGAAAAGACAGATGTAGAATAGATGTGCGGAAATTTGCCTTTAGCCAGTGGGTGGTTAATTGCTGGAACAAACTTCCATCTGTCGTGGAAGTTGATAGGTTAAATAAATTTAAGGAGGAACTGGACAGGCATTTGGACGAAATGGTGTGATATTTTTTTTTTTTTTGGCTGATGCTGCATAAGCTCATACACTTGCTTTCTTGCATCACATGCCACTACTACTACTACTACCTCCTTTGTGACTTGATTACAGATTAACTTATATCTGTCAGAGGCTTTTGTGTTGCCTGATAATTTATATGCATCCTGTGCATTTTACCAGGAGCATAGTTAATTCATCCGGCATCCATTTAGGCCTGAACCTTGAACAGTATTTCTTAGTTGGTGTGAAAAGCCTAGTAGTTTCCAAGATTAAGTCCTGGAAGGCTTCCCATTTAGAATTCACTGTTGGTAACATCATCAGTTGATCCCACTCCATAAAATATAAAAACTGTGTGAGACCTCTGTAGTCAGTCACCTTTACGAAAACAAAAACTCTTACATCTTTAAGTAAATCCCACATCAGTACACTGTGATCACTGTCGCCTACTGGTTCCTTTTTCTGCAAATTCCTAATGCATGCGTCATCACTGCTGATAATCAGATCAAGGATATTACTTCCTCTGGTTGCCCCTTGAACATGTTGCTGTAGAAAACAATCCTCCAATAAATCCACAAAAGTCTTGCTAGCGTGCCAGTGATCAACCCACAAGTTCCAGTCAATATCTGGAAAGTTAAAATCCCCCATTACAAGACGTTCTGATTTACTGGCCCATTCTGTTTCCCTGCACAACTGTTAATTGTACTCATCAGTGTCATTAGGCCTATAACATACTCCTACTCTCATTTTCCCTTTCCTAGTGTTTATGTCACACCAAATAGACTGAACATTGCACTGTCCACCTGTGTCAACTGGATGCACTTCTTTAGATTTTGTTTCTTAACTAACAGCATAACCACTCCTCCCTTCCTACCCTGTCTGTCCTTTCTGTACACATTGTACTCCCCAAATTCCAATTCTGCACTGCTTATATATTCGTATGACACCATGTCTCTGATATCCCAACAATATCTACCTTTGATGTCTTGATTAGCACTTCAAATTCATCAATTTTATTTATTATACTTCTAGCATTAGTGTACATACAAGTATATATCAAGGCGCCTCCGTAGCCAGGTGGGCAGGAGCAGCAGTGCGTAGCACACGCTTCTTGATTAGATCGTGGTTCGAGCCCGTGACCACCAAATATGGAGGATGCGGAAAGGTCAGGGAATGACTACAGCATATCCCCAGAGCAATATGGCCTTAAGTGCCAGTGCTCCTAAAAACCAAATAACAATAACAAACAAACAAGTATATATGCACTTCGTCTTACTCTTAGTTATCCTAACCCAACTCATGTATTTACTTGTTCCATGATTTACCCTATACCTCAAACTCTCATAGACGCCCATCAGAATGCTGAGTTGGTGCCTAATTTCTTCACAGTCTCTGCACCTAGTACACACAAAGACATCCTCGTTGGCTAGATCATGTCCTGTTCTAGACAGATCTGCATACATTTCACATTTCGTACATTGTTTTAGACCGTGATGTGTGGGAGAATGGAGAATCGACCCTTTCAGTTGTTCTGCAAGCCATAGCACTCTGGCTATTCTGTGAATGCTTCTTTGCTGCTGTATTCTGGGTCATGATTTTGTTTAAGTATAAATTAATTAACAATGAAATTTAATAAGATTAATAAAATTTATTGATAATGCTATACTAATCTAACAGATTTCTGTTACGATTTTACATTAAACCTTACGGTATTCCGTATCGTATAACAATGGCGGCAAGTTACGAATGTAAAATCTACGGACACTAAGTATTAACTTTCAAAATCGCTATCTAAATTCAAAATAAACCACGGAGCTTGGCAAGAACTATAAACCTACTTATAGAAAATAATTTAGAACACCTCAATCAGATCCCCTCACAGGTGCCTAGTCTCCAGTAGCTGCAATTTGTAGAACTTAAGTCTTTCTTTATAAGAGCACCCCTTTGTTTCCTTTAGCAGTCTTGTTACCCTTCTCTGTACTCGTTCTAGCAACCCTACATCCTTCCTAAAATGAGGCTTCCAGACATGTATGCAGTACTCATGGTGTGGCCTGACCATTGCCTTATACAAGGGGATAATCACCTCCTTATTCCTGCTTGCAAAATTCCTGTATATCATTGAGAAAACCCCATGACCTACTCTGGCAGCTTGTCTGCACTGCTCAGAAAACTTCATATCTGATTGCACAATTAACCCCAGATCTCTTTCATTCTCCACTACTCTGAGTGTAACACTGCATACTTGGTACATTTATCTGGGGTTACTGCTACCCATATCCCCCAGTTTCCACTTCTCAGCACATCTACCCAACTTTTCCAGATCCTGTTGCAGCAACATACTGTCATTACTGTTATTAACAACCCGTCCAACCTTTGTATCATCTGCAAACTTTGACATTAAGCTTTATATACCTTCATCAATATCATTGATAAATAAACAAAACAACAATGGGCCCTCTGAACCCTGAGGAACACCGCTAATAACATTAGTCCACATAGAGCAGTACCCATTGATCACCACTCTGTCTTCTCCCACTCAACCATTTTTGTATCCATTGTAGCAAGTTGCCCTTAAATCCATACTGCTCCAATTTGTACAGTAGTCTTTCATGTGCAACAGTATCAAAAGCTTTCCTAAAATACAAGTATATGATATCAAAATTATTTTTTCATTTAGTTCCTTTGTGACCACATTATAGTATCCGATGAAATTGGTCATCCTCTCGACAAACCCATGGTTTGTCTGAATTATTACTGCTGTCTTGTCTAATTGATCCTGCAATGCTTCTTTAACCAGTGACTCCATTATTTTCCCTGGAACAGAAGTCAAACTAACAGGTCTGTAATTACTCGTGTTACCCTTTGTGAATTGGAGATACATTTGCACATCTCCAGTCCGTGGGGACTTCCCCCGAGTCCAATGACTCTCATAATTATGGCTAAGGGTTTGCTTATTTTCTTTGCTGCCTCCTTCATTTAACTCCCTGTTAGAGTTTGTTAAGCATCTGGCCCTCTCCCCCTTGAATAACTCCTCTTGTGTGAATGTAGATGCAAAATACTCATTTAGTTCGGCAGCTATCTGAGAATGATCATTTACAGACAAACTCTTGATATCAAGTGGACCAATCTGATTCACCCCTTCCTTTTAGATTTTTTTTATAAGTAAAGAAGTCTTTGCTTTTTTTCTTTGCATCTTTTGCCAAAGATTTTTCATAATCTGCCTTCACTTGCCTAACCTCCTTTGTGACTTGATTACAGACTAGCTTGTATCTACCACAGACATTTTTGTTGCCTGACAATTTATGTGCATCCCATGCATTTTTCTTCTCTGCCATGAGTCTCATTAGTTCATCTGACATCCATTTGGGCCTGAACCTAGAGCAGTATTTCTTAGTTGGAACAAAAAACCTAGTAGCTTCCAAAATTACTTCCTTGAATGCTTCCCATTTAAAATTTTTTGTTAGTAACATCATCAGTTGGTCCCACCATATAAAATTTAAATACTGTCTCAGACCACTGTAGTTGCCTTTATGAAAGCAAAAATCCTTTCCTTTACTCCTGATGGTAGTTTCATCTTTAAGTAGACAGAGTGGTAATCAATGGACACTGTTCATCGTGGACTAATGTTATTAGTGGAGTCCCTCAGGGTTCAGTATTGGGTCCATTATTGTTTTCTGTATTTATAAATGATATTGATGATGGTATATCAAGCTTAATGTCCAAGTTTGCAGACGATACAAAGTTGGCAGGGTTGTTAAGGACACTACTGATGCTATGCTGCTGCAACAGGATCTGGAAAGGTTGAGCAGATGGGCTGAGAGGTGGCAAATGAAGTTTAACATTGACAAATGTAAAGTAGTATATATGGGGAAACAGCAACTTCAGAGCAACGTATCAGCTCTTTGGTACTACACTGACAGTGGTAGAGAATGAAAAGGACCTGGGGGTAATTATGCAGGCAGATATGAAGTTCTCTGAGCAGTGCAGCCCGTCTGCAAGAGTAGCTCATGGTGTCTTGTCAATGATATACAGGAATTTTTGTAGCAGGGATAAGGAGGTGATTATTCCCTTGTATAAGGCAATGGTCAGGCCACACCTTGAGTACTGTATACAGGTCTGGAGGCCTCATTTCAAGAAGGATGTAGAACTTCTGGAATGAGTACAGAGAAGGGCAACAAGATTAATGAATGGAACAAAGGGTTGCTCTTATGAAGAAAGGCTTAAGTTTTGCAAATTACAGTGTCTGGAGACTAGGCACCGGCGAGGTGATCTGATAGAGGTGTATAAAGCCTTGAATGGTTTGAGCATGCTCAATGCCGATGGGATTCTTCCTCTTGCTCAGAATAATCACCTGAGAGGGCATAAATTCAGATTGAGGAAAGACAGATGTAGGATAGATGTGTGGAAATTTGCCTTTAGCCAGCAGGTAGTTGATTGGTGGAACAGACTTCCATGCCTTGTTGTGGAAGTTGATAGCCTAAATAAATTTAAAGCTCAGCTGGATGGGTATTTCGAACGAATGGAGGGGTGAAGTGGAAGTGTTTTTTTTTTTTTTTTTTTTTTTCTTTTGGCTGGTGCTGCATAGGCTTGCTTTCTTGCATCATATGCCTCTACTAATGCTAAGTAAATCCCGCATCAGTACACTGTGATCACTGCCACCTAGTGGTTCCTTTATCTGTAAATTCTTAATGCATGAATAATCACTGCTGATAATCAGATCAAGAGTGTTACTCCCTCTTGTTGCCTCTCTAACATGCTGCTGTAGAAAACAATCATCGAATAAATCCACAAAAGCCTTGCTAGTCTGCGAGTGACCAACTCAAAAGTTCCAGTCTATATCAGGGAAATTAAAATCCCCCATTATAAGACACTCTGATTTACTGGCCAACTCTTATTTCTCTGTATAATTGTTTATTGTACTTATCAGACTCATTAAGCCTATAACAAATTCCTACCCTCATTTTTGCTTTCCCAGTGTTTATGTCACACCAAACTGACTCAACATTGCACTGGCCATCTATGTCAACTGGATGCATTTCCTTAGATTTTGTGTTTCTTAACTAACAGCATAACCCTTCCTTCCTATCCTGTCTGTCCTTTCAGTACAAATTATACTCCCCAAATTCCAATTCTGTATCTTTTATATCTGAGTGTCACCACGTCTCTGATACCCCAACAATATCTGCCTTGGATGTCTTAACCAGCACTTCAAATTCATAAAATTTGTTTACTATATTCCTAGCATTGGTGTACATGCAAGTATACATGCCCCTGTCTTACTCTTCGTTA
Source organism: Mastigoproctus giganteus (assembly GCF_048544385.1). Taxonomy (NCBI): domain Eukaryota; kingdom Metazoa; phylum Arthropoda; class Arachnida; order Uropygi; family Thelyphonidae; genus Mastigoproctus; species Mastigoproctus giganteus. Next base: position 34,292,096 of record NC_143584.1, on the reverse strand, counting down.
CTCTAACTCAGCCCATGTATTTACTTGTTTCGTGACCCCCAGCAATTCCTGAAATTCCCAGCGACTGGCTTTCCGGGCTGCTGCTCATTTCAATAGAAGCAGTGCAAAAATCATCTCCACCTCTGCCTGCAGCTACTGTTAACCTATTAGTGTGTGAATCCCCCTAAGCTAGCAGTTTTCCGACCCACCTAACATCGCCTCGATACCATCAGAAAATATTCTTGCACACTTTCTATTTAAGTGTATTTCACCCCTGTAGAAGCAGTCTCTCCTGTTAACAAGCACAGACCACACTGAGAAAAATTCTACTCCATGAGCCCTGCACAGTCTTTCCAGGGCCAAATTGATTGACAAGGCTCTTATCATATACTCCCTCCTATCTTGTCTGGGCAGGATTTTAGACACTTTCAAATTTAACCCAAACTCGTGACTTTTTTTCAGCATTGATTTGTACTTGCTTAGTAAATCCACAGGTCTCTTACACTTAATGTCATTAGTGTCAATGTATACAACAATATCACCTTTTGGGCCCTTAAAAGATGATATCTGCTCTATAACGTCATCAACTTTTGCCCCTGGCAGACATACCCCTGGTCCTATTCCACCTATCCTTTTTGCACAATATATATCCCGTTTCCCTGACAATTGAGTTACCAACAATAACTGGTTCCTGTGAGACCAGCACATTCTGCCCTGAATATTGCTGCTGTGTTTCCTGGTGCATAAGAGTGTGCTCTGGCATTGAGTTGGGCAGCTGAGAACTTGATGGGCCCCCCCCATTTTAATTCATTTGAGGGCATTCACCCGACTCTTCAAACTCTCATAGCCCATCAGAACGCTGAATTGGCATCTAATTTCTTCACATTCTCTACACCTAGCGCGCGCACACACACACACACACACACACACACACACACACACACACACACACACACACACACACACACACACACACACACACACACAAAGACATTCTCCATGGCTAGATCATGTCCTGTTGGAGAGAGATCCACAAACATGTCACATTTTGCACATTTTTTTATACTGTGATGCATTAGAGAATCAACCCTTACGGTTCTCCCATGAAGCACAGCACTTTTGCTACTTTGCATAAGTTGCTTTGGTGCTCTTGTCTCGGGCATGATTTCCATTTAAATACAATTCAGTTAACAATAAAAAAATTAAAAGGATTTATAAATTTAATTCTGTAAGTGCCAGTACTGTACTAAGCTAACTGATTCTTACTACAGTGCTAAGTATTATGCTATCTAGTTTTACGTTATGCCTTATGCTATCAAGTTTGAGATATACGTAATGCTATTCCGTATGAATACTACACAATGGTGGCAAGTTTCGAATGGTTCAAGTTTTACCGATACTAAGTAATAACCCACAAAGTCTCTATCTAAGTTCAAAATAAACTAAGTATTGTAACTAGGGATATAAAGCTACGTCTAGAAAATAAATGAATATGCCAATTTAGTCAATAAAATGGTAAAAATTTAAGAAAAATTTCTCTATTTACTGGAGCTGTAGAAACTTCTCCCACACTGAACTAATCTTATTCCTACCTTTTTGATCTAAACTTGTAGTATAACTTAAACAGTATAACTTAAATGTATAACATTATAACGTAAACGTATAAAACTTATAACATAAATAATGTAAACTTGTAGTATAACAAATATATGTAATAATGTAAACTTATAGTATAACAAATATATGTAATAATGTAAACTTTATAGTATAATAATATAAACTCAATAGCGTAATATATAATAATGTCAATTTGATAGCGTAATATATTGAAATATAGCAAAAGCTTAATAGTTCAGTACCTACCTCTTCAAACGTTTATCACAAAATTTGTTTAAAGAAGATGAAATAAAATTGAAGTTAAACTACATCAGTAATTAAAATAGAGCCCAGAGGAAAACAAAATGCATTCCTTTTTCTATATAACAACCATAGGAAGAAGGAATGCATTTAATTTTTCTCTGGGCTCTATTTTAATTAGTGATGTAGCTTAACTTTAATTTTATTTCATCTTCTTTATACGAATTTTGTGATAAACATTTGAAGAGGTAGGTACTAAACTATTAAGCTTTTGCTATATTTCAATATATGATTATACCAACAGTACCTTAAGTCATAACTGTAAACTTTGCTATCATTTTTCAGCCTGGAATGTAATTGTTAACAGGAGAGATTGCTTCTATAGGGATGGGATACACTTAAATAGAAAGGGTGCAAGAATATTTGCTGATGCTATCGAGGCAGTGTTAGGTGGGTCGAAAAACTGCTAGCTTGGGGGGAGACAAAGACTAATGGATTAACAGTAGCCACTGGCAGAGGTGAAAGAGATTCTTGTACTGCTTCTATTGGAATGAGCAGAAGCCTGAAAAACAAGATGCAGGATATTTCAGAGACTGCTGGAAGTCATTGTGATACAAGTAAACACATGGGTTGTGTTAGGGTAGCTAAGAATAGAAACAGGTGCATGTATACTTGCGTGTACACCAATGCTAGGAGTTTAGTAAATAAATTTGATGAATTTGAGGTATTGCTCAAAACATCAAAGGCAGATATTGTTGGGATATCAGAGACGTGGTGTCACACAGATATAAGGAATGCAGAACTGGAATTTGGGGAGTACAATGTGTATAGAAAGGATAGACAGGACAGGAGGGGAGGAGGGGTTATGCTATTAGTTAAAAAACACATAAAATCCAAGGAAGTGAAGCCAGTCGACATTGATGGACAGGGCAGTGTCGAGTCAGTTTGGTGTGACACAAGCATAGGTAAATCAAAATTGAGAGTAGGAGTGTGCTATAGGCCTAATGACTCTGATGAGTATAATAAGATACTGTACAGGGAAATAGAATGGGCCAGTAAATCAGAGAGTCTTATAATGGGGGATTTTAATTTCCCAGATATTGACTGGAATTTGTGGGTTGGTCACTCACACACTAGCAGGGCTTTTGTGGATTTATTGGATGATTGTTTTCTACACCAGCATGTTCGGGAGGCAACTAGAGGGAGTAATACTCTTGATCTGATTAACAGTAGTGATTCTTCATGCATTAGGAATCTGCAGATAAAGGAACCACTGGGTGGCAGTGATCACAGTGTGCTGAAGTGGGATTTACTCAAGGAGGTAACTACCATCAGAGGTAAAGGGAAGGGTTTTTGCTTTCGTAAAGGCGACTATGATGGTCTGAGACAGTATTTAAATTCTATACAGTGGGACCAACTGATGATGTTACCAACAGCAAATTCAAAATGGGAAGCATTCATGGAACTAATCTTGGAAGCTACCAGGCTTTACATACCAACCAAGAAATATTGTTCAAGGTTCAGGCCTAAATGGTTGTCAGATGAACTAATGAGACATATGGCAGAGAAGAAAAATGCATGGGATACATACAAATTAATGGGTGACATGGAAGCCTATGATAGATATAAGTTGGTCTGTAACCAAGTCACAAAGGAGATTAGGCAGGCAAAGGCAGATTATGAGAAATCCTTGGCAAAGGACGCAAAGAAAAACAGAAAAGAGTTCTTTACCTATTTAAACTCAAGAAGGAAAGGGATGAATCAGATTGGTCCACTGGATGTTGATGGTTCAACAGTTGAGGATCCAGCTCAGGTGGCTAACAAACGAAATGAGTATTTTGCATCTACATTCACACATGAGGAGTTATTCAGGAAGGGGAATGTCGTCGTAGGTGAAGTAAACATTGGCAGTGAGCTAGATTATTTTCTAATAACTGAGAGGAAAGTGGAGGAGAAATTGTTGAGGATAAACATAAAAAAGGCACCCGGGGTGGATGGGATCTATCCAGTTATATTAAAGGAGGCAGCAAAGGAAGTAAGCAAACCCCTAGCCATAATTATGAGAGCTTCTTTGGACTCAGGGGAGGTACCCATGGACTGGAGATGTGCAAATGTAACCCCAATTCACAAAGGAGGATCAAAAGCTGACACAAATAATTATAGACCTGTTAGTTTAACTTAGGTTCCAGGAAAATTAATGGAGGCACTGGTTAAAGAAGCACTGCAGGATCATCTGGACAAGAATTCAGTTATAGCTCAGACACAGCATGGTTTTGTTAAGGGCAGGTCTTGTCTGACCAATTTGATTGGATACTATGATGTAGTCACAAAAGAACTGGATGCAGGGAATAACTTTGATATTATGTATTTGGATCTTAGAAAGGCTTTTGATACTGTTGCGCATGGAAGACTGCTGCACAAATTGGAGAAGTGTGGCACTGGAGGCAAATTGCTGCTATGGATAAAGGGATGGTTGAGTGGCAGAAGACAGAGAGTGGTAATCAATGGACACTGCTCAACGTGGACTAATGTTATTAGTGGAGTTCCTCAGGGTTCAGTGTTGGGTCCATTGTTGTTTTCTGTATTTATAAATGATATTGATGATGGTGTATCAGGCTTAATGTCCAAGTTTGCAGACGATACCAAGGTTGGCAGGGTTGTTAAGGACACTACTGATACTATGCTGCTGCAACAGGATCTGGAAAGGTTGAGCAGATGGGCTGAGAGGTGGCAAATGAAGTTTAATATTGACAAATGTAAAGGACTACATATGGGAAACAGTAACCCCAGATCAACGTATCAACTCTGTGGTACTACGCTGACAGTGGTAGAGAATGAAAAGGACCTGGGGGTAATTGTGCAGGCAGATATGAAGTTCTCTGAGCAGTGCAGACGAGCTGCAAGAGTAGCTCATGGTGTCTTGTCAATGATATACAGGAATTTTTCTAGCAGGGACAGGGATGTGATTATTCCCTTGTATAAGGCATTGGTCAGGCCACACCTTGAGTACTGTATACAGGTCTGGAGGCCTCATTTCAAGAAGGATGTAGAGCTGCTGGAACGAGTACAGAGAAGGGCAACAAGATTAGTGAATGGAACAAAGGGTTGCTCTTACGAAGAAAGGCTTAAGTTTTGCAAATTACAGAGCCTGGAGACTAGGCATCGGCGAGGTGATCTGATAGAGGTGTATAAGGCTTTGAATGGCTTGAGCATGCTCAATGCCGATGGGATTCTTCCTCTTGCTCAGAATAATCACCACCTGAGAGGGCATAAATTCAAATTGAGGAAGGACGGATGTCGGATAGATGTGCGGAAATTTGCCTTTAGCCAGCGGGCAGTTGGTTTGTGGAATAGACTCCCATCGCTTGTTGTTGAAGTTGATAGCCTAAATAAATTTAAGGCTCAGCTGGACAGGTATTTCGAACGAACGGAGGGGTGAAATGGGAGTAGTGGTTGTTTTTTTTTTTTTTTTTGGCTGATGCTGAATAAGCTTGCTTTCTTGCATCATATGCCTCTACTAATGCTAATCATATTGTAATATATGGTCATCTAAACTTCATAGCGTAGTACATATTGCTGCATAACTTGTGAATAGAGTTTTGTTATTATTGCATTTAGGTCTGTCTGCTAACTTAGTGTATTCTCAAATTAAATTGAATTTCAACAGAAATCATGTCTTAGACTAGAGCAATAAAGCAAAGGGCTCAAAGTAATGAGAGAACTGAAAGGGGAGCAATTTCCTCTTTCTATATCATGTAGTAGTTCTTGTGCTTGATACAGCTAAGGAGGATGTCTTTGTGTGTTTAGTGCAAAGAGTATGAGGAAATTAGGTACGAATTCGGCATTCTGATGGGTGTTTATGAGAGCTTGAAGAACAGGGTTGATGCCATGGAAGGAATTCAAATGGGGGGGCCATCAAGTTCTCAGCTGTCCAACTCATTGCCAGTGCATACACTCGTGCATAATTCAAAACAGCAGCAATTCCCAAGGCAGAATGTGCTGGTCCCACAGGAAATAGTGTTGGTGACTCTCTCTTGTCAGGGGAAACAAGAAATTTTTGTGCAAAAAGGATAGATGAAAGTGGTTCTTACAGTGCATCTCTTGGAACATGTAGCAGCCCAAAGAGCAAGGCATTGGGGATTTCAAGGCCTGCTAGGGGGGGGAGGGGTGCTCGTGGAAAAAACAAATATATATGGCCTGTTTTGGGGTAACTACAAGTAAGAACAGGTTCATACCCAATAGCCAAAAAAATATGAACCTTTATTCAGTATGGAATCGGGCTGTCTTTCTTTTGAATAACAGGAAGTGCTTTGGTGTGGCATGGATTCTGTAAAATGTTTTAGTGTGTTTTGGTCTTATTGTATAAAGATAGGAATACCTTATCGAATATTTTGTGTAGCTGCAACAAAGTTGAAGGAAGAGGACTTCATTACCAAATAGTTCTCTCCAGCCTATCCCACACATTCTCAATAGGATTGAGATCAAGTGAATGTAGAGGCCAGAGAAGATGGTGGAAATCCATGCCATGTTCTCCAAACCATTCTTGTGTGATATGTGGTGCATTGTCATCCATAAAGTAGCCATCACCGTTGGGTTAAAAATGTAACATTGCAGGGTGCAGTAGATCTGATACAAAATTCCAGTATTCCCTGGATGGCATTCAACCTTCTACCGGTATCAATGGACGCAGTCCATGCCAACAATACAGCAGGATCCATCACTCCGTGAGGCCCTTGCCACACTCTCTGCCTACCATCAGTGCAAAACAGTGTATTGTGATTTGTCTGACCATGTGACTTTTTTCCATTGTTCCACTGTCTAATTAAAACACTCTCGGCACCACTACAAGTAGATTTTTCTTTTTTTTTTTTTTTTTTTTTTTTTGAAACAAGTGGCTTCCAATAGTCAGGCAACTGGCAATACCCAATTTTTTTCAAGGCAGGCCTCCTTAGAGTATGGTGGTTCACTCTTGAAGTACTGTTTTTCTGCCACATTTATGCCCTTGAGATGTGGAAGAACTGCTTGCTCTCCAGTCATTAAAAACCTTTGAGATGAATGCTGCTGAGAAACCAGTTATGTTTTTTATTTCTTAAATCATTGCTCCCACGATAAGACCATTTTTCAAAATATGGATAGGTCACTTGTTTTTTTTATTAGAACCTATAGTACTTTGTACCGTGCTTGGGTTGGAGGTTAAGAAGACGAAAGAAGATATTTGTTGACACTGGACTTGAACTTCTGTAGATTGTAATTTTCAGGAAATACATATGAAGGAAGGTTGTTCCAGAAAACTGCAGTTGAATGAATAAATGAGGAAGATGAAAAGTTGGTTCTGTGGGTTTGAAGTTGGACAGTAAATGGATGTTGGCTGGTGGCGGCACGTGTTTGGACTGTTTTGAAAGAGAGAGCGGGAATTATAGAAGCCAGTTCAGAAGAACAGTGCCCATGGAAGTATCTGTAGAAGAGGCATGCAGCAGAAACAGTACGTCTATGAGAAAGCGAGTGGAGAGACTCTGTTAGAGATGAATCATTAATTAACCTAACTGCCCTCTTCTGAATGCAATCAAGAAGCCTGAGAGAGGTTTTGGGGGCACCACCCCAGATGTGGGAACAATATTCCATGGCAGGGCGGATTTGCGATTTATACGGAATGAGCAGCTGTTTGGAAGAAAAGTAACTCCGAGAGCGAAAGAGAAAACCAAGTTTTTTAGATGCAGAGGAAGCAATATTTGTAATGTGCTTGTGCCAAGAGAGATTAGAAGTCAGGGTAATCCCCAAAAGAGATATATCATTTTGCCTAGAAATCGGAGTGTCACTAAAGACAAGCATAGGAGCAGAAGAATCCTTTTTGCGAGATATAAGACAAGACTGAGTTTTAGAAGGGTTGAAATCAACTAAGTTGTCTTTGCCCCACTGGAGAATTACCTGAAGATTGGCATTTAAGGAATTGGTAGCAGATTTTCGAGAAGTCGAAGCTGATTGAGTAGGACAAGGTTTCTCAAATTGGAAAGTTGAATGCAATGTGCTATCATCGGCAAAACTATGGATAGGATTTCCAGTCAATGGAAGAAGGTCATTGATATACAAAAGGAAAAGAGTGGGGGAAAGAACTGAACCTTGGGGGACACCAGCATTAGTGGAGAAGTTAGAAGACAGAGAGCCATCTACCATCACCGTCAGTGAGCGATCAGAGAGAAAACTGGATAACCAATTACTAAAAACAGTTGGCAAACCATAAGATGGAAGCTTGTTTAGAAGACCTTTATGCCAAACACAATCAAAAGCCTTTGAGATGTCAAGAGCAATGGATAGGTCACTTGTTTTCTCTATACTGTATTATTCTACTGGGTGGTTATCTAATAAGTTTCTCTATTCAGGAGACCCTAGTGTCAAAACGGTTAGAGTTAGTTCTGTGAAAATCAGTAGGTATGTCATTTAGGGTATGGGGAAGTGATTTGTAGAAGAAAAAGAATTCGTTTATTTCTGCCACCAGTGGGAAAAATGGCGCTGCACATATGTAAAATTGTCATTTACTTCAAGACATGCTGCTTACGCAAATGACATCCTGTTAGATAAAAGCAGAAAGGCCAACGCCACTGTCAATAACCATTATGGCTCTTACAAAAAAGGAACGTGCTCCTTTAGTAAAACTGTTATACCAGAATAATAGTAACGCTAATGCAGCACTATGTAAATATCGGAAACTTAAAGGTTTGCGTAAAGGATCTTTGACGTCAGTGGGGCTTCGAAAAGTAATAGAGAAATTTGAAACGACCGGAGAGTTAGGTGTAATTCCAGGCAGGGGGCCAGATGACCACGTGTCGGAATGGAGGTAGTGGATGAAGTGGCGGTTGCAATGGTCAGAATGCAAAACACTGCCAGTCAGTAGTGCCAGAGGTGTGTCAAGAGACTTGAACCTTCCTTGGTCTACTGTATGTAAAGTGCTTCGATTTATGCTGGTTCCTGTACAAGATTCATATAGTGCTGCAAGAACTAAAGTCTTGTGATCAGCAACAATGAATAGACTTTATTCTATGATTTCTGGCTTGAATGGTCTTGTGGTCTGATGAGGCACATTTCACTCTTCGTAAATGCACAAAATTGCAGAATATGGGGAACTCCTCATTCATCTGCTGTGCATGAAAGACCACTACAAAGTTCATACATTACAGTATGGTGTGGATTCACAGCAGAGTTTATAATCGGACCATTTTTCTTTGAAGAGTGTACACCTCATGGCCCTGTAAGGTGTACAGTAACTAGTGCACGGTACTGTGCTCTTCTAAGAGATTACATTATTCCCGCTCTGCAAGGAAGGCAATGCTTGGAGACTGTAGTGTTCATGCAAGATGGTGTCCCTCCCCAAGATGGTTGACAAGTGAAGGAACTGCTCTGTTCAACATTCTGAAATAATTGCATCATTTCTAGAGACTTTCTGCAATTCTGCCCATCCGATCAGCAGATCTCGATCCCTACGATTTTTGGCTATGGGGATACCTGAAAGACAGAGTTTACCTTGGGGCATACAGATGCTTGTTGATTTGAAAGCAAGCATTAAACAACATGTAGCCAACATCCCCAATGAGATGCTACACGAAACTGTGTCGCATTCAGTCTTCCATTTTTAGGATGTCATCTCAAGTGAAGGAAAGCGCATATAGAACAAAATCTGTAGATTTTTAAGTTCTGATATTAAAATCGAATCCTAAGTTAAGTATTCCATCTCGTGTTTACAGTGCCACTTTCTCCTCTTGTGGCAGAAATTTGAAGTAATTTTTTTTTCTTCTACAAATCGCTTCCCCATACCCTAAATGACATACCCACCAATTTTCACAGTGCTATTTTTAATCATTTTGACACTAGGGTCTCCTGAATAGGGAAACTTATTTTATAACTACCTGGTATATTATTGCATTTGAACCTGCATTCTCCATTCTATATTACTGCAGTCGAACAACCTGGGCAGTCTTCATCCCATGTAACAGTTTTTTTGCATTTATTTGCATTTTTTCTGTCTGTGACTGTCTTAATACAAAGATTTGTATTTTTTTGGCCACTGTGTATATATATATATATATATATATATATTTGTATGTAGACTAATATGGTTTGTTGCTAGGAACATAGTAAATAAATTTAATGAATGAATTTGAAGTACTGATTAAGTCATAAAATGCAGACATTAAAGGGATATTGGAGATGTGGTGAGTCTCAGACGTATGGGATTCAGAATTTCAAAATGGGGAGTACAATGTGTACAGAAAAGATGGACAGGAGGGTAGGGGTTATTCTCTTAGTTAAGAAGCATATTAAATCTAAGGTGGTGCAACCAGTTGACATGGAGAGCCAGAGAAATGTTGAATCAGTTTGATGTGACATAATCATTAGAAAAATGAAAATGAGAGTAGGAGTGTGTTATAAGCTGAACAACAGGATTGTGATGAGCTAAAACAAACAACTAACTATACAGAAAAAAAGGAGTGGCCAGTAAATCTATCTGTATATCAAGCTACATTAAGCCTGACATACCTTCATAAATATCATTAATAAATATAGTAAACATCAATGAGCCCAGCAGTGAACTCTGGGGCACACCGCTAATAACATTAGTCCATGAACAGCAGTGTCCATTAATAACTCTCTCTGTTTTTCTCCCACTCAACCATCCCTTTATCCAAAGCAGTAACTTGCTCTTAGTGCCAACTGTATACAGCAGTCTTTTATGTGCAACAGTATCCAAAGCTTTTGTGAAATTCAAGTATATGATACCAAAATTAATTTTCGCTTCAAGTTGCTTTGTTATTGCATTATAGTATCCATCTGATTGATAAGACAAGCTAGATAGTTCTACATTACTTTTTTAACCAGTGATTCCATGTCACCCTTTGATCCCCCCCTTTGTGAACTGGAGATACGTTTGCACATCTCAAGTCCATAGGGACCTCTTCTGAATCCAAAGATGCTCTCATAATTATGGCTGAGGGTTTGTTTACCTCCTTTGCTGCTTCCCTTTTATAGTTGGATAGATCCCATCCACCCCAGGTGCCTTTTTTTATGTTTGGCTTCAACAATTTGTTTTCCACTTTCCTTTCAGTAATTAATCTGACATCCATTTAGGTCTAAGCATTGAACATTAATACTTAGTTATTTATATGTTATGAAAACCTTCAATGATTACTTCCCTGAATGGTTCTCATTTAGCATTTTCTTGGTAATATCATCAGTTGGTTCCACTGCACAGAATTTAAAAACTGTCTGACACCTCTTTAGTCACCGATATGAAAGCAAAAGTCCTTCCCTTAACCCTGACAGTAGTTACATCGTTCAGTAAATCCCCATCAGTACTCTGTGATAATTTATCTGCAGGTTCTTAATGTATGAGGAATTACTGCCGATAATCAGATCAAGAGTACTTTACTGCTTTCTCTAGTTTCCTCTATAACATACTGCTATAGAAAACAGTCATCCAATAAATCCACAAAAGTCTTGCTAGTGTGCGAGTGACCAGCCCACATGTTCCAGTAAATATCTGGAAATTTAAAATTATTACCCAGTCAGAATGTCTTAAGACATTTTAATTTACTGGCCGGATTGTATACTGTTCAGGCCAGTAAATCAAAACCTTCTGTTTCTTGATTGTGAGATTGACACACATTATTGTGCTTTGTTAGGTGACTGATTAGTGCCATAAGCAGGATGCTGTTTCTAGGGACTATGAGGAGTTTCCAATTTCATTGTAATAACTGCTTTATTGCAGGTGATATCCAAGTACGTTAATTAACAGTGGAGTGTATTTTATGTCCAAATGTACAGGATTAATATCACAATGTGCATATCCACATCTATTTGGTCCTTGAGGTTGTCACAGACATTCTCTCAGATATACCAGACAAGCTGTACTTGCTACCTGGGAGTCTAAAACGCTGATGGAACTGATATTCGGGTGACACTCAAGTCAAGTGCACCCAATTTCGGCGAAGTTTGGACTGTCTGTGACAGACAAATTCTCTGCTTGTACCTTCACGATGGTGGGACTGTTAGTAATCCTAGGTATAACCTCCATTCACAAGTACATGGTGGGTGACCACCCAGGTGTGAACCAACGTAAGCAGATGTCGAGGTGTGGCACCCACACCACATGGAAAAACGCCACCCCTCTATGTTACCAGGCAGTACTAGGTGGTAGATGACTCTCATCAACTGGTGCAATACAGCCACTTTGCTTATTGGAGGCTTGAAGTGGTGGAACCCATGTTTAGTCTCTAGAGCTAAGTTCCGGTCAACCCTTCCCTATCTCTTCCATCATGCAGTATGATTGATGACTTTTGAGGTCATGATGAACATCGTGGCGAGATCCAATGTTCCTTACATTTCGAGGGTACAGCTCTAAAACGGTGTTCACAGGCCGGCCGCTAGTTAGTACACCAGACCGAACCTGTTGGTAACTCTATAGGAGGCTTCTGGATCAGCTAGTGCATAATCTTGCTACCTCTACTCTGCCAGATAGTGACTGGAGGAAGTCAGAGTAGTGTGTATGGAGGGAGCATTGTCAAGGCCACATTATGTCAAGGATCTGGGTATATTCTTACCATGTGTACGCCATATCCAGAAATTTCATTACTTCATACAGCATGTCCGCCCCCACCTTTTCTTACTATTGAAAACACCACGAATTGTCAAACTAATAGAGCAAGCTTACCTGTGAAAAGACCTAAACCTCCCAAGCACTTTCTAATTCATTTGACAAATATACATGGTCTCAATTCTAATCTCAACGATGTCCATTTCCACTTGCAGTCTGCCAAACCCCATGTACTTTTTCTGAGAGAATCTCAGTTTTCGGTTGATTCAACTACTGCTCATCTCAGATGCCCAAATTATTCGCTGTGTGATTCCTTTCGCCTCAAAGGTGGTACTTGTGCATATGTCCGTTCTAATATTCCCTGTCAGAGACTTGGCAGTTTGGAATCTCCTCTCTTTGATCTTCTCTGGCTTAAAATCCCTCTACCTCATTGTGTCAAATTCATCTGTTGTCTCTACCGTTCTCCCAACTCCAGTAATCACTTGGAGCTCTTTGACTTTCTCCAGTCCAACTTTCCTAACAGTGAGGTAATTTTCCTTGGTGATTTTAATGTTCACAACTCCAACTGGCTTCCGTTTTCTAGTTACACCGACCTAGCTGGTCGAGATGCTGAGGCTTTTGCAATTACTAATGACCTTGCACAGATTGTTCATTTACCTACAAGAATACCAGACAATCCTAATCATACAGCCAGTATGCTTGATCGTTTTCTCACAAACAACCCTTCTAAGTACATGGTTGAAGAGAGAGGTCTTTAGGCACTTCAGATAACAACTTGATAATTGTCTCTTCTCCAATGGAGTCTTTATCTCAAGGCTATTCCCAACCTCGTGTTGTTTGGCATTACAAGAATGCAAAATGGGATGACCTGTGAGACTTCTTTTCTTCTTTTTCTTGGTCGGATTACTGTTTCAAAACTTCTGATGTCAACGTTTGCTCAGATTGTGTCAGTGAAATTATTCTTGTAGGAATGGAATCCTTTATCCCACACTCCACTTTAAAATCTCGTCCTTTATCTAAACCTTGGTTTTCCAATAAAAGTAAGGCTGTTCAAGAGAAGAATGTTTCATATCGTAATTGGCTTGTTTCTAATTCTCCAGTTTCATTTTCTGCCTACACCAAAGCTCGCAACAATTGTAAAGCAGTTATTAATCAGTCCAAACTAGAGTTTTGAACAGGCTAAGAGTAGAAAACTTGCTTCTTGCCCTAATGGCAGTCGAGCATTCTGGTCTCTTGCCAAAGCTATTGGCCGCAACTTTTGCCCATCTCTGCTCCCACATCTGTCCAAACCAGATGGTTCTTTTGGCACTTCAGACAAGGGTTAAACTGACCTACTAGCATCCCATTTTTCTTCCAACTCATGTATTAATGATCTTGGTAAAACACCTCGCACCATTCCCAACACGCTCCATTCAATGCCTCCTGTGGTCTTTCACCAAAAGGATGTCAGAAGGATTTTGATGAATCTTGTTGCTAAGAAAGCTCCAGGTCCCGATGGTATTTCTCCACTTGTGTTCTCAAAACCTGTGCTCCTGAACTTCTATTCTTTGCCACCTTTTTTCACTTTCTTATTTCAAAGGTGTTTTTCCTTCTGCTTGGAAATTTGCTCATATCCAGCCAGTTCCTAAAAAAGGGTGACAAATCCCTCCCATCCAATTATCGTCCTATTGCAATTACTTCTACTCTTTCTAAAGTAATGGAGAAATCAATTAACCGCCTACCCTTAGACTACCTAGAAACCTTCTGTCTGATCAATGATCGCCAGTATGGATTTCGTCAGTGTCGATCTGCTGGTGATATTCTGACTTATGTTACCCATTTATGGACTAATTCAATGGAAAGATTTGGTGAAACACAAGTAGATGCTCTTGACATCTCAAAGGCTTTCGATCGTGTTTGGCATAAAGGTCTTCTAAACAAGCTTCCATCTTATGGTTTGCCAACTGTTTTTAGTAATTGGTTATCCAGTTTTCTCTCTGATCGCTCACTGAGGGTGATGGTAGATGGCTCTCTGTCTTCTAACTTCTCCACTAATGCCGGTGTCCCCCAAGGTTCAGTTCTTTCCCCCACTATTTTCCTCTTGTATATTAATGACCTTCTTCCACTGACTGGAAATCCTATCCATAATTTTGCCGATGATAGCACATTGCATTCCACTTTCTATTTTGAGAAACCTTGTCCTGCTCAATCAGCTTCAACTTCTCGAAAATCTGCTACCAATTCCTTAAATGCCGATCTCCAGTAGGGCAAAGACAACTTAGTTGATTTCAACCCTTCTAAAACTCAGTCTTGTCTTATATCTCGCAAAAAGGATTCTTCTGCTCCTATGCTTATCTTTAGTGACACTCCGATTTCTAGGCAAAATGATATATCTCTTTTGGGGATTACCCTGACTTCTAAATCTCTCTTGGCAGAAGCACATTACAAATATTGCTTCCTCTGCATCTAAAAAACTTGGTTTTCTCTTTCGCTCTCGGCGTTACTTTTCTTCCAAACAGCTGCTCACTCTGTATAAATCGCAAATCTGTCCTGCCATGGAATATTGTTCCCACATCTGGGGTGGTGCCCCGCAAAACCTCTCTCAGGCTTCTTTATTCCATTCAGAAGAGGGCAGTTAGGTTAATTAATGATTCATCTCTAACAGTCTGTCCACTCGCTGTCCACACGGGCACTGTTCTTCTGAATTGGCTTCTATAATTCCCGCTCTTTCTTTCAAAATAGTCCGAACCCGTGCCGCCACCAGCCAACATCCATTTACTGTCCAACTTCAAACTCACAGAACCAACTTTTCATCTTCCCTGTTTATTTATTCAACTGCCGTTTTCTGAAGCAACCTTCCTTCATACATGTGTACTGAAAATTACAGTCTAGAGAAGTTCAATTCCAATGTCAACAAATATCTTCTTTCGTCTTCTCAACCTCCAACCCAAGCACGGTACTAAGTACTGTAGGTTCTAATGCCTCTCGTGTATTGGGGTTTACATAAAAAAAAAATAATAATAAATATATATATATATATATATATATATATATATATATATATATATATATATATACATTACCCCAGAATTGCAGCCAGTCCTATAGCATAAGCAAACCCAGCAACTGTTTGGGGCCTCACATCTTGGTAAAAATATAAATTATACAAAAGTGACAACTAATTTTCTCTTAATGGAATTGTTTTTTCTACTAAACTGTCCTGTTTTCTGTGATTTATTTTTACTGAAGTTGACTGGTTTATTTAGTGTAAAAATCCCCTTTGTTTTTGTTATAAAAAATTTTTCTAGTTAAAAAAAAAAAACCTTTGAAATGACACTGGGTTTCTGGACAGCATAATATTTTTAAAGTCTTAAAGGTCATGATATATCTGCTATGTATAAAGCCTTAAATGGTTTGAGCAAGCTCAATACTGATCGGATTCTTCCTCTTTCTCAGATTGCGAACTTGAGGCGGACAAATTCAAATTGAGGAATGTCAGTTGTAGAATAGATGTGCAGAAATTTTCCTTTAGCCAGTGGGTGGTTGATTGCTGGAAACAAACTTCCATCTGTTGTTGGGGAGTCTGATAGCTTAAATAAATTCAAGGAAAAACTGCACAAACTTTTGGAGTGAATGGATGGGTGAAATGGAAAGTTTTTTTTTTGGCTGATGCTCTATAAGCTTGCTTTCTTGTATCATATGCCTCTGCTAATTCTATGCATGTACTAGAAGACTAATGCTCTATTTGCTGCTGGTAGAAACAAATTTTTGTATCAGGGTTGTTCAGAATTGTGACCTTCTGGAGTTCCTTGTAGATGTTCTCTGGGAGACCTATTATTGCTAGGCTGTTATGGACCATCAACCATCAGTATGATGTCTGCGGCATCATACTGATGGTTGATTGGGATGTTCGTTACTTTTTGCATATGCCACATCTCTTTGACCTCCTGTCTTAGGTTCATGTACTTCCTGATCTTTTCCTCATGAATATTCTGGAGGTTGCTAGAATTGGGCACCACTATGTCAATCAGGTAGTAGCCTTTTCCTTCTTGTCAACAAGGGTTATGTCTGGGCCGTTGTGCGGGATTGTCTTGTCCATTATCATGACACAGTCCCAGTATAGCTTGTGTGTTGGGTGTTTCTAGTACTGCCTGGAGTTCTTACTTGTAATACAGTACACTTTCTTTGATCAACTGGTATTTCATCTCTAACTTCTGATGTATTATCCTGGCTACATGGTTGTGTCTACGAGTGTATTCCGTCTGGGTGATCACCTTGCATCCTGTGGTAATGTGTTGGATCATTTCTGAGGCCAGGTGGCATCGTTGACATGTGTAATCTGACGCTCCAAGCTCCTTTGCGATGTATTTGCTATAGTTTCTGGTGTTGATTATCTGGTCTTGGATGGCAAGCATGAATTCTTCAGTCTTGGTGAAGAGCATCCCTCTCGTGAGCCGTGCATTGGAAACCATTTTTTCTATGTGAACTTGATGGAGGTCATTGTAGTTTCTACCATGGAGTGTCTTCTTTGCCTATCTGTCTAGCTTTGTTTGTGTTATCTGGGCAGAAGGGGACTCTTCGCTTAGGTTGAGTGGGGTGTGCTGCTTATCTATCTTCCTTATGACCTGGTAGAGTGCAGTGTTTTTCTGGAAGTAATCCTGCAGGTTAGCTATCGCTGTTTTTGTTGCTCAATGAGGTTTATCAGGCCCTATCCTTCAGTCGGTGTTAGTACAATCTATGATCCCGAAGGAGTATATTACTACTAGGACTGCATAGTTGTTTATGGCTTTAACTGTGATCCCTTCATTCAGCTTTGCTTTGAGCAGGCTTCCAAGTCTCTGATGGTAATTTTCAGTCAGGCAGGCATTGATTTCCTTGCTGCTCTAATTGCTGAGTCTGCATTATCCCCATGTATTTGTAGGTCTCCCCCTGTCATTGCTTCAAAGTCTTTACCAGCCTGCAGCTGGTAGTTTCAGCAGACTAAGTTCCCCTGATGCAATTCATGGCTCTTGCATTAGTGTACACCAGTGTTTCTCAACCTTTTTTTAATTATCGATCCCTAAAGGGCATTTTTAGACAATTTTTTTCCTAATCGCCCCCCCCATGACATTTTAAACGAGAAAATACTTTATAGTTACTCTTTTATTCAGTGTGATATCTGAGCCCGATGCTTCTTAGCTAAAAGTTCAATGTTATGTATGATATTAGCAAGTTTAATTCTAATGTCTCCTTTAGAACATATGTCAGTTCTGTTCCTTTCCTTTCCTTTGTTAATATGTTATTTACTGAACTAAAATCACTTTCAGCCATATATGACATTGGAAAACAAAGAGGTACTTTGGCCATTTCAGGCCACATTGTTGGATAAAGAAGTGCAGTTGTTTTTGATTCCCACAACTTAGCCATTCCACCTTTTTTGAATTTATGTTTGCATTCTTTGTTACATTTTAATTCAATGAGCTCTTGAATTTCTTCACTAGCAGACCCCGCATGATCCAATTGGATCTAGCATCCACGGCTTCATTTCAAAAGAAAAATCTGAAAATCTATTTTTAATTTAACCTTTTAAAGAATACAAATGATCTAAATAATCCTTAAGACCATTCTTAGTGAGAGATTTCCAGTATTTCAGTGAAGGCTTTTAATACGCATTTGCAGTCTATCACCATAATTAAATTCCCTTGAATTTGAAGTGATTCTTCATTTAAGTTTTCAAAAAATCCAAGTCATATAGTATATGTTGTTTTTGTGTTTGCTGATCTCCTTTGCTAAATCTATGTCTCCTTCACTTTCTAAAAAACTAATTATCATATCAAAAAAGGTTTTACAAATCTTGTTAGACAGTTTCCTTTAGAAAGCCATCTGACTTCTGTATGTAAAAGGAGCCTCACATACTGTTATTCATTATCAACACAAAATTTTCTGAAAACGTGATCATATTTTCTATATGACTTTATTTTATTGATGGTTTTAATACTGATAGTTTGATAAAGAACTGGTCTAATATTTTTTGCAACCAGATAATGTCAGTGCACAATGCAGTGTATTGCAAGAACTTCGGGACAACCTTTGTCTTCTAGCCATGGAGGTAGCACCATCAGTAGCACAGAATACCAAATTTTCCAGTGGTACTTTTTTTTCATCAAACCATGTTTTTACAGCAGCAAAAATGGATGCACCAGTACAGTCAGTTTCTATAGATTTTACTAACAACATCCCTTCTTTCAATTTACAATCATCGTCGAAATAACGGCTTTATAAGACCGTTATTGTCAGTAACTGTAGATTCATCAATCGGAATAGAAAATTATCTAGTTTTTAATTTGTCAATTAGCTGCTCTTCAATGTTAACTGACATCTCATTGATTTGTCTTTTAATTGAATTGTTGCTCAATGGCAATGCTTTTAAAATACTGGAAGGATTTCGATGCATCACTATTGAAATTATAGTCTGTAATGTAGGTCGTATAACAGTCTCAGCAACTGTATGAGCACTACCAGTTTTTGCAATGATTTCTGCAATTTTATAAGATGCAATCATTCCATCGTCATTTGTTTGCGTGTTCTTCTTAAATAAGGAAGTATCAGTGTTATATTGCTCAAAATTTTTTTAAAAATTTTTAAAATATTCAATATGTTTACCAACTTTATCAGGATGTTTCCTTGTTAAGTGATCTAAAAGTCTTGATGGTTTCATAGTCTCATTTGAAAAAGAACTATTACACATAAGACACATGGGCTGTCTTGAGTCAAATGGACTTTCAATAAAACCATAAGCTAGATATTCATCCAGATACTGTGGACACTTTTTATATTTAGCACTTGACATGATTGATGATGGGTTGAATAACTACAGAGAATTAAATAATAAAATATAAACTATTTTTATTTAACTCTCATAGCCCATGTCACTCACAAAAGCACTGTGGATCAAAAATAAACAACTTCCACAAGGAAAAAAAAATCAAAATGAATTGTTGCTTAAAAAGTAGAAACAGTAGACTGAAACATTGCTTCATCCCATCAGTGCCTCATATATTGACCAATGAAATAAAAGAATAAATAAATAAACCATGCCCACTATGCCACCGCCAAGGTTGAGCTGTCGGAAATGTGCAAACACCAAGAATTGCAGAGACATTACCTCTGAAAGCACTTAGACATTTAATGCCAATGAAAAGCAAAGGTAGTTGAATTAAATCACACCAATTATTTTCCTTTTGTTAAAATTTCTCACTCACTCCTAATATAATATACCTATATGTTAAAAATCAGTTGTCTCAGGGGAAAAGAAAACCCAATGAGAGAAATTTAATATTCAATATTAAGGAATAAGATGTCATCGGGTAGGATTAAACTTTGGAGGGCCACAAACCTATTGTGATACCCATGATTTTTTTTGCCCCCCAAAAACCAAATTTTGTCCCCTTGGGGGTGATATTGTCCCTGTTGAGAACCCCTGGTCTAGACTAAATTCCATCCTGATATCATTACTGAATTCTTTGGTGACCTGGAAAAGAATACTTGATGAGAATCATGAGAAAGAGCAAGCTGGCTTTAGGACAGGATTCTCAATTATCGATCACCTTCACGTAATATCACAGCTAATGGAGAAAGCAAATAAATATAAGAAACCGTTATGCCCGGCATTTGTGGATTATGAAAAGGCATTTGACTCCATACAGCATAAGGCAATGTTTTGGGCACTGCAAAGACAAGGCATAGATATCCCATATATTATGATTTTGAAGAAAATATATGAGAGTGCTACCTCCTTTATTAGACTAGACAAAGACAGTAGGAAATTTAAAATTGAGAAAGGAGTTCGACAAGGAGACACAATATCTCTGAAGCTGTTTACTGCTGCCCTTGAGGAAGCTTTCAGACGATTAGACTGGTCGCAGAAAGGAGTCAATGTGAACGGAGAGTACCTAAACCATTTACGATTTGCAGATGACATTGTGGTCATAAGCCATGATCCCAAAGAATTAGAGGAAAATCTTAATCAGTTATGCACGGTTAGTAAGGAGTTTGGACTAAAGATGAATATGGCTAGAACAAATATGCCACAGAAAGGGAAATAATGATTGAAGAAGCAGTAATTGAAAAGGTGGAGTCATATACTTATCTGGGACAAGTTATTAGCTGTAATAATAATAAATGGCTGGAAGTCAAGAGAAGAATAAATTTTGGATGGATAGCATTCAGGAAATATAGTGACATACTGAAGAGCAATATCCCAGTTTGTCTGAAACGTAAAATAATGAACCAATGTATACTCCCCACCATGACTTATGGAAGTGAAACTTGAGCACTCACCAAAAGAATGGAAGAGAAGCTGAGAACTACACAGCGAAGAATGGAACGAATTATATTGGGAATCAGACTGTTAGATAAGAAGAGAAACACATGGATTAGGCAGCAAACTCAAGTAAAGGACATTCTTATCAAAACTAAAGAACTAAAATGGTCTTGGGCAGGACACATAGCTCGAAGACATGATGACAGATGGACTAAGAAAATAACAGAATGGTATCCAAGAGGAGCTAGAAGAAAACCTGGAAGACAAAGGCGGAGATGGATAGATGAAATTCATGGGTGTGTGGGTAGTAAATGGATGGCCAGTGCTCAAAACAGAAGCAACTGGAAAGTTGCTGGAGAGGCCTTCATCCTGCAATGGATTGAAAATGGCTGATGATGATGATGATTTTCTTCTACCCCGACAAATAATCATCTGTTGTTTTGCGGACGTGCATTATCCACATTTTTCCATAAATTTTCCTTATCTCTGTTTACATGGTCACAGTACCTGAATATCCGAATGACACTGACATTTTGGACAGTTTCAAAAAAAAAAAAAAAAAAAAAAAAAATCAAATTTAAAAACTAGTGACAGAGAAGGAAAATGAGGACAACAAAGGCATTAAATCTTCTAAGCATGAATTATTGGCATTTGGTGAAAGTGAAGTTAGAAAATTGTCAATTAGGTTACAGTTAAATGCAATTCGTGGATTTTGGGAGTACCTAATTGAAAAGATGGTTTCGGAAGAATTGAAGAATTTGATGGACACTCTGAGTACGATACCAATTTCATTGAGTGAATGTGAAGGAGGATTTTCATAAATGAATCTGATTGTCAGCCCAACCAGAGCTTCGTTGATGACAAAAACAGTTTCTTCACTACTGTTTCTTAAAATTGTATGCTCACCGCCGACCTGCTTTGATCCAGCAAAATATGTCGATTCGTGGCTGCTTTGGAAACATCATTCAGCAACCAACACACACAAAGAGGAAGAAAAGAAGTCGGCATAGGGTGTCAGATGAAAACTTAATAAAAATTTGGAATAGTCTACAAAAACTTTATTATAAAATTATTTTTACTTATGTTATTTATTTTTACTTATTATTTTTAGAGGCCATAGTGTAACGAAGGACCCTTAAAATGTCACTCGGATGTCTGCCTGTCCATCCGTGTGTCACAGCATTGTATCTCTGGAACCACTCAACCTATTGATTAGAAATTTTGCATGGGTTTGCACATCAAGTGGGCCAACATAACGCCATACTGATCGTTGTTGAAAAAAATTTGTCTGAGAACTGGAGGGGGGTTAAAATGTGGAGGGATAAAAATGTTGTCGACAGCCTATAGCTACACCATTGGAAAGAGCTCAACAAGTATGTTAAAATATAATTTTAAAATATTTTTTAAATTAAAAATGGCGGTGCCAGACAGGAAAATGTGAGTAATTTTCGTGTCCCCCTCTCTATTTCCGTCGCTAATGGAGCTAAAAAAATTTAAAAATCACATTAGCTATGCATTATTCGATGCTTATCAAGGGAAAACTATTCCGATTGAAATCTATCATTTACTTTTTGTGTTAAAATAAAAAAAAAAACAAAATTTTATTGTACTTCGATAACGTGTGCTTCTTTGTACTAAGTAACTCTCCTTTTGGTGACAAAAAGGTTGCTAAATAGTTAGTTAATAATTCTATAAAGGTTATTTATAAATTTTGCAAAGAGAAGTATTTTTTAACAATTTTCAAAGTTGCAGTTGTCCCGGCAAGGAGGTACTCAGAGAGCCACATTTGAGGCGGTGGTGGTAGAGAGGCACCTGCACGGTCCTCACCTGCCAGTCGCTTCTCCCCCGAGACTTTAATCGCTTCTCCAGGAAGAAGTCGGAGTAGCTTCTCCCACCCTTGTCATTCACAACAACTGGAAAGACTCAGAGTCTTTCCAGTTGTTGGAAATAACGTTTTCGTTATTTCCTAAGTTTTAGGCCAAGCAGAAGTACTAGAAACTTTTTTCAGTTACAAAAAAACTCTCTATTTGAGATACTACAATAGTGACCATTCGTGTCATCCTGAGTGCCTGGCACTCAGTAGTTGACCGATTTATTAATTAATTTTTCTATATATACTTGAATAATTAATTTATACTTAATAAACTAGGCGCCTTCGTAGCCAGGTGGGAAGGAGCAGCAGTGCGTAGCACACGCTTCTTGATTAGACTGGGGTTCGAACCCGTCACCACCAAATACGGAAGATGCGGAAAGGTCAGGGAATGACCACCGCATATCCCGGAGCAATATGGCCTTAGTTGCTAATGCTCCTAAAAACCAAATAACAAACAAAACAAACTTAATAAATTGTGTTAATGTACTAAATTTGTTGTTCTTATTCCAAAATCATTACTACGAAAGTAACAATATCAGGAAAAAAAAAATTTTAAGAGTACTTTTCATATCCTTTTAATTTTCAATTTTTCCTGATAGCAAAGAATGAGTACCAGCACCTATTTTTTTACAAAAAAAGCACTATATATGTGTGTGTGGACGTATACAAATGCCTTCGAATGAAATGCCTTCGTGATTCGGTAGAGGACGTTAAATGGGAGGTCGCGTGAACAGCGATCCCGCTGGAAGTCAGCATTTGCAAACCGGTTCCTGAGGCAGTAGGATGGACGAGTATTCAAACGTTGAACTGGCCAACATGCACCTCGCATATGGAGCTGCGGACTGTAACGGGCGCGCCGCTCTGCGCTTGTACCAGGAACATTTCCCGCACAGGCGTGCTCCTCATCATACGATTTTCACATGTGTACACAGAAGGTTACGTGAGACTGGTTGTTTCACGAGAGGTACCATGAATCGAGAGCGAACGAAGAGGATGCCAGACAATGAGGAGAATGTCCTACATCTTGCAGAAGGCAATCCGAGTATGAGTACTCGAGCGATAGGCCAACGAATGGGTATTTCCCAATCCACTGTATGGAGGATACTGTCAACAAACCAAATGAGTTCATACCGTCTGCAACGCGTCCAGTCATTGGAGCCTGCGGATTATCCACTCCGGAGGACTTTTGCTACTTGGTTTCTTCAACAGACACGGTTCGCAAATGCTGACTTCCAGTGGGATCACTGTTCACGCGACCTCCCGTTCAACGTCCTCTACCGCATGACGAAGGCATTTCGGACCCTGCAATGCTATGTGATTCCAATTCGTCTTTGTGCCCCCTACACCTCCTGCAAGTTTGTCGCACTGGTAGTGAATCACCGTGTGTGTGTGTGTGTGTGTGTGTGTGTGTGTGTGTGTGTGTGTGTGTGTGTGTGTGTGTGTGTGTGTGTGTGTGTGTGTGTGTACACGTGTGTGTGTGTGTGTATATATATATAAAAATATATATATACAGGCATACCTCGATTAACGAATAGGATGCGTTCCACGAAATTACTTCGTTAAGCGAAACTTCGTTTTCAGAGGTAAAAATACTATGGCCAGAATAGGGATACGTTCCTACGTAAAGAAAATGAAAAACTTTTTTTCGAACAAAGAAAAGTTTTATTAAATAAACAGTCAACTTACATACAAAGTGAAATCACATTTTAAAATATGAGGTTAAAGTTGATTGTTTATGCTTTTTTTCTCTTTCATTTAACAATTGCCTATACGGAGTTATTGCATTTAACACTGATCGCTTAACTATAACACTTCTTCCTAAATCGGGATCATTTTCACTAAAAAAATTTAAAACGTTTTCAATGTCATTTAAGCACCTTTTTAAATCTTTGGTTGTTAACACTTTTTCGGCAGGAACTTCTTTAACTTCGCCTTCATTATCTTTGTCTTCGTTGCTAACAAGGTTTTCTAAATCTTCCACTGAAAAACCATCATCTTCTGCATTCAATAAATTTCTAACATCCTCTTCATCGACATTTTCGAAACCTATTGATTGAGCCATCTGGATAACTTCATTTCTAATTTCTTGGATGTTATTTTCTTCTTCTAGTACAACTTCTGGCCATATTTTGCGCCAAACTCCATTTAAGCATTTCTTAGTGACTTCTTTCCAAGAACTATCAATGTTTTCAATTGCGTTTTTAATGGTGTAGTTTTTCCAAAAAGTTTTAACTGTCATTTCCACTTTATCCTCTAGTTCAGTTAAATTGCTTAAAGTTCGACGCAGATAATAAGCTTTAAATGATGCTATTACTCCCTGATCCAATGGTTGAATCAGGGAAGTTGTGTTTGCTGGAAGAAACACAACTTTGACAGGAATGCATGTGTCCAACGTGTTAAGATCAGTAGGATGTCCCGGAGCATTGTCTAACAACAAAAGAGCTTTTTCTTCAAAGTTGTTTTTTTGACAAT
This sequence comes from Mastigoproctus giganteus, assembly GCF_048544385.1. NCBI lineage: Eukaryota > Metazoa > Arthropoda > Arachnida > Uropygi > Thelyphonidae > Mastigoproctus > Mastigoproctus giganteus. The sequence goes on along the minus strand of NC_143584.1, from coordinate 34,267,052 downwards.
ACCGTTTTACTCCAGGACAAAAGTGGTTAACAAACCAATCAGTAAATAACTCCTTGGTAACCCACGCTTTTCTATTTGCTTTCCATATTACAGGTAAATTCATTTTTATGTTACCTTTTAACGCCCTCGGATTTTCTGAATGGTAAACTAATAGCAATTTTAATTTATAATCACCAGAGGCATTTGATCCAAAGAGTAACGTTAAACGGTCTTTGGCTGCTTTAAATCCAGCAGCTGATTTTTCTTCAATAGAAATGAAGCTTTTTGTTGGTAGCCGTTTCCAGAACAAACCGCTTTCGTCAACATTGAACACCAAATTTGGTGGAAAATTTTCACGTTCAATTATTTCCTTTAGTTTTTCTGGAAACTTATTTGCAGCTTCAACATCTGCACTTGCAGCTTCTCCTGTTAATTTTACACTATGAATCCTGGCCCGTTTTTTAAATTTCTCGAACCAACCACGAGAAGCCCCAAAGGTTTCCGTAATTTCTTCAGTTTGTTTAGATTTCAGGTGATTAAACAAAAATAATCGGATGATTGTCGGGCGTTGGCCTTAAATTGGAATATTTTTTTATGTTAAATAGGGCTTGAAATTGCGGACTTCGTTATATCGAGGCTTCGTTATCAGAGGTAACGTTAACCGAGGTATGCCTGTATATATATACTTATACAGTAATACCGTGAAGTTACGCGATAGGTGGGTCCGACGAAAATCGCATAAATCGGGGTAAAACTTTGCATATAAATACATATAAATTTTGCTTAATTGGGACCAAGGACTAACAAAAACACTAGTTTAGAAGAAAAATATTAATAAAATTGCAGTTCATTATACATATTAATACAAAATATGTGTTAAAAAAACAAATGACTTACGTAAAAAAGTTATTTCGATGTCGATGGCTTCATAAAATCTAACAAATTCGTTTGACGACACAGCGCCTTCTTTTTTTCACGCAGAATTTCTTCGTAGCAAGCTAATAATTTTTTTATTCCTTGCTTTGTAGCTATAACGCGTTCTTCGTTGGAGTCTATGTTTTCTAAAATTTTTAAGCCCTTTACAATTGAGCCCTTTTCAATTTTCAACCTGTCAAGTTTGCAATTGTCGTGCTTTTCGCCGTTGCTTCATTTAGGCCTGTAGCACGTGCAATATCACATGGTCTTTCATTTCGCTCAAAGCGTTTCACAGAGGCGGTGGAGATAAGCCTTACCGGGGAAACCCCTGTGGCCGGTGTGATTTTGGCCATAAACCATAGTATGAGGCCAATATAAATTTTCCCGGGTAAGAATTTTTGACCCAGTCTGCCTCTGTTTATCGATAATTGCTTTTCTTTTTCTCTCTGAATCTGCAGTGTCTTCACCAGGACGCTTCCTTTTCACAACTTTTAATTAAGTATTTTACTCATTTTTAGGGAATAAAGCGCAATTACAAAACGAGGAGGCACTTTGATACGCATAAACAAAGCTGCGCGCATGTAGCAACTGAATAAACAACACCATAAAGGCAGAGATACACTATTAACACCTCACATTTCTAGGGGTTACTACCATAATACAATAAAAATCCAGTTGTGTTTCTGCTAGTGAAATCTGTTATAAACTGGTAGTAAACTCGATATAATTGCATTTGCGATTATACCGATAGCTGGAATTGTGTTATTTTTTACGTTATTATGGTGAAATGTGTTTCCCCTTCACTGATATAAAAAACATAAAAACAGCAAAGTTGAATTTTGTTCATCTTTCGCTCTCATTCTCCGCCGTCGCACCGTATATCGATAACATATGAAAAACGACCTTGAAGATAGTGTGCGGCAGCGTTGCCAAACGAAAAAATCAAGAACCGCGTAACTCCGAGTTCGCGTAAGTCGGGGTATTACTGTATGTATTTGAATAATGTTTGAAATAATTGAATACTGAATCTTACATAAAAAAGGGGGGGGGGGGGTAAAACATACATCAGAGGCAGCAAAGAGCATTTTCCTCTACATGACGCTTGAGATATAAACTTAAATGAGAATAATGATTAAAATAATAAAAATAAATAAAAATGCCAGCAGCATGGTAAGACAGAAGAGCGAAAATTGTAAAATTATACGTAACGATCAAACCAACAGGGAGGGAAGAGAATAAAATTATTGCAGCAGAAACTCTCGAAGATAATTTAGAAAGCCTAAATATAAAAATAATAAAATATTATCAATTAAATTTTGAATAGCCAATTAAATAAAATTTAACGGCGCCCCCTCTGACGGGCACCAAGGTCCAAATTTATGTGAAATATCACGGGCAGAGATATGAACAACTACAATAAAATAAAATAAAACAAAACAGAGATACTACAATAACGACCATTCGTGTCATCCTGAGTGCCCTCTGCATTGGCGGTTCGATCCGGAGATCGGATAGTGGTACTGATCTTTCGATTGATTCACCTTTGCCGCGATTTGTCTAGTGATCGAAATGCAGCGATTCCCTGATCATTGTGGGGCTCTGTGGGCCTTGTGGGGCTCTGTTGAGATGGGGCATAATGGTCAGTCTATTTCTGTTTTATTTTATTTTATTTTATTTTATTTTATTGTAGTTGTTCACATCTCTGCCCGTGATATTTCACATAAATTTGGACCTGGTGAGGTCCAAATTTATGTGAAAAATTTGGACCTCAGAGGGGGTGCCGTTAAATTTTATTAAACGGCGCCCCCTCTGAGGCGCCGTTAAATAAATAAAATAAATAAAAATGCGCCGCTGGCATTTTTATTTATTTTTATTTTTATTATTTTAATCATTATTCTTACTTAAGTTATATATATATATATATATAATGTATAATAATAATAATATATGGTAGTAGTTATATGTAGGTCGGTATAGTGTAGAACCATTATAGCCTGTGATATGCCATAACCCATCAAGACATGAAGACCTAAGTACGCGGCAACGGAAACTGGAAAAAATAAAAATATATACACATGCAACATATACGAATTATTAACATGTTAATTATAGGTAAGTAGATACGTTGAAAGGGACTTTCTAACTATCCGTCGGGCTAAATGTCATCAAGCCAGTCTACGGCAAAATTTTATCATACTTTATTATGATAAACTATGATAAATACTTTCCAAAAATTCATGTTTTTGGAACTCTAATTTTTGTATGCCACATTTATGTATACTTTTTACTATCATTTGGAAATTGTTGGACTGGATGATGATAACAGAAATGGATAGCTCGTTAATTATGGTTGATACATTGAAAGGGTTAGCCCTCAATAAAGTCCCTTTCAATGTATCTACTTACCTATAATTAACATGTTAATAATTTGTATATGTTGCATGTGTATATATTATTATTATTTTTTCCAGTTTCTGTTGGCGCTTACTTAAGTCTTCATGTTGATGGTGGCGCCTCCGTAGCCAGGTGGGGAGTAGCAGTGCATAGCACACACTTCTTGATTAGACCGGGGTTCGAGCCCGTGACCACCAAATACGGAGGATGCGGAAAGGTCAGGGAATGACCACAGCATATCCCCGGAGCAATATGGCCTTGGTTGCTAATGCTCCCAAAAAAACGAATAACAAATAAACAAAACATGTCTTGATGGATTATGGCATATCACAGGCTATAATGGTTCTACACTGTACCGACATACATATACCTCACCTTCAAGGTACATTTAATTACTACCATATATTATTATGGTATTACTACCATATATCATTAAATCAGTCTATATATATATATACAGACTGATTTAATGTTTAATCTCATACAGATGGCATTAATCGGCTCTGATATAATTTTTTACTTATATCTAACATTAAATACACTATTGCATTTTCGTATCAGTGTGTGTATATATATATATATATGTTATTAGTAAGTGGGGTATACATTAATTCACAGTAGAAAAATTAGATGGGGGAATGGAGGAAACTCCACTCTGTAACACATTGCTTGTCTACTCACTTAGATTTGATACATTATTCACAGGTTGGCAAAATTTTGCTAATAGAGGTCATCTGTTTTTTGCTGAGGGGGTTATCTTGAATGTGATTTTCTGGTCTCATCAGATGGATGGTGGCACCACCTGCCTAGTTACATAGCTACCCTTTTTTGGGCCTGGAGGCAAAGAAAATGTTCGGGCCCCTACTTAATTAATGAAAATTGCAAAAACAGGAGACAGCCAAAGACACTGGGCCCCTAAAGGGCCTGGGACCGGAGGCAATTGCCTTGCCTGCCTACATGGTAGCTACGCCACTGGGTGGCATGTACCATGGCAATTGTATGCCCAAGTTGCCAAAAGTTGGCTTCGCGTGACTAGAGGGACTGGTGTGTTCTCCAAGGCAGAAATTCTTATGTTAGTCTCAAGATGTTAATTCTATCTTCTCATCCCTTCCATGGCACTTGAATATTCAAGATTCCTGTGATTCATATTTGGTCTTGTACGGTAAAAGTTTGCAACTGAAATTGATTGAAATGTTATGTGTTTTTTATATGCTTTAAAGGTTTCTTTATATTTATGTAGGTTTCTAGGCTTGTAATTCTTCACGAAGAAGCAGAAGATGGGAATGCTATGCCAGATTTGTCTCGACCTGTCCAGGCTGTCAGCAAAGCTGTAACTAATTTGATAAAGGTAAATTCAGTTAGTATAGACAGTTGACTTTATATTTTTTGTTTAATTGTTTCTCTTATTTCACTAAACAGGATTTGAGAATCACCAGTATAGACAAATTACACAAAAGTCAAGTTGTTCACAGATATGACTATATGTTCTTTAAATCAATATGAATTAGAAGATGTTAATAAAATAATACATAATGAAGAACTTATTTAAAATTTTATTCAATAAATGGTAGAGGTTAACACCAAAAAGTAATTAGTTTATAATAAAAAAGTAATTATTATATATAATTAAATTATCTGGTCAAATATATATTAAAATGATTGCTAAAAGTTTCATAAATAGAAACCTGTCTCAAAAAACAAGTGCTATAAGTATTTCTTTTGAATTTGGATCCTGCTATAATAAGTTAGCATAAATATTTAAGCAGAATGCTAAGTGTATAAATAAGCTGAGATACTATGAAACAATAATAAATAAGTAAATAGAAACAATGCAGTTTAGACATAAAATACATGTGTATAAAAATTTGATTGCCCACCTTAATATGCTTATATAGTGAGCAGCACCAAATAATTCTCATTAAAATTTTTCTTGTTCTGTTAACATTGAAACATTATAATGATAATAGCATTTTTAAAAAATGTTAATACCTAAGTTCTGATTTTCACATATCGCTGTTAAAAAGCTTAATGCTGCTACATCTGAATATTTCTGAATGAAATTTTGTTTTATTCTTTGTCATTAATTTAATTTTAAAATAAATTATCATGTTCATATTTGTAGTTGCTAATTAAAAAAAAAAATATGTTTTTTTGGTAAGTATGGATATAATATTTCCACCCTTCTAATCATTTTCCTAAAACTTGGGGCCGACCGGGCTAGCCGAGTGGGTAAAGTACCTGCCCGGCAACCCAAAGGTTGTGGGTTCGATTCCCGCCTCGGGCTTGGATCAAAGTACTGCAAAAAACCTTGGAAGGTGCAATATGGCCACAGAAGCCAATGCGCCAACAACTACCAAAACAAACAAACCTAAAACTTGGAACCTTCCACACCATGGTTTTATATCTTCTTCATCCCATCTCCTCCCATGTAATCACTGTCATTGCAGAAGTGACGAACATCACTGCCACAAATGATCTCTTGCAATGCATGAAGTTGCTATTGTTGGGTTTTAGGTGCATCAGCAAGTTAGGCCATATTGTGCCATCGTATTATGTCTGTACAAGTGTATGTGCATGTGTATATTGTGGTCTGATTTGCACGTTGTGGTACTGAAAAACCTGAACAACTTGTGAATAAAAATTCCTGCTACTTTTTCCTGAAATCAGCTAACTACAGCCTCTCAGTTGAAGAGGACTTCAGAAATTTTTCTAGTTGTCAGCAGGAATCAAACCCAGATCTCTCTCTCTCTTTTTAAGTGAGTGACAAGTGATAAAATCACTATATTGTCATGGAGCACCTGTAGGTGAATGTATTTGAAAAGGTTATTAGTACTGATGAAATGCTTTCCTGAGACTGCCTTGATAAACAAGATCACTTAACTTTACTGTGGTTAGTCGTGACCTCTAACATTGGAAAACATATTACAAATATTGTTTCCTCTGCATTGAAAAAATGCAAGGCTTTTTCTTTCACTCACTCTTGACATTACTTTATTTTATAAACAGCTGCAGACTCTGTGCTACTGCAGAATATTGTTCCCACATCTGGGGGTGGTGTCTCTTAAACTCCTAGACACTGTCATAAGAGAGCAGTCAGGTTAACTAATGATTCCATTCTTATAAATTTACCACAATTACTATCATACAGATTCAGTTTCTGTTGCATCCTTTTTTTTTAGTTATTTCCATGGGCCATGTCCTTTTCAGTTAGCATCTGTAATTATACTGCTTTCTTATAAGCCAGTCTGAAAATGTGTCATTTAGTCTGTGTCTGTTTACAGTTTGATTCCAAGCTAACTTTCTTCTCCTTCCTCAGGTATCTTTTCTAGTCCTGTTATTGGAACAACTTTACTTTATATGCATTTCCTAAATATTATGGGGTGCCTCCGTAGCCAGGTGGGAAGGAGCAGCGGTGCGTAGCACACGCTTCTTGATTAGACCGGGGTTCGAGCCCGTCACCACCAAATACTGAGGATTCGAAAAAGGTCAGGGAATGACCACTGCATATTCCCGGAGCAATATGGCCTTAGTTGCTAATGCTCCTAATAACCAACAACAAACAAACCTAAATATTACGATCTATAGAATTCAAGCTCAGTGTTAACAGGTATCTTCTGCCTTCTCAATAGAGTACCATATGGCTTGTTGGTTTCAGTAACCTTTCATGTTTATGTTCTTCTTTTACAATGATCCTGCAGTTGCAAAGTGATGAGGAGAAAACTATTTAGCAGAGTTGGACGGAAGATAAAAGGCCCACCAAGAAAGTAGAACTTTAGGACTCTATACAGGGTGTTTCAGTTAAACGTTTCAGAACTTCTAAGAGGGGTAGGGTACATCCTGACAACTCGAAATCATATAGCAATGTGGGGTCAGAAATGCTTTCCTGAAGCGGTGTTGTACACAGAAGCACCATAAAGAAAAGAGACCGTAAGTGAGAAATCGTTTTAATAATACATGAAAAGAAGCAAAAGGTACATGGATTAAAGTAAGTGTTCGAAGTTTCTTCCACGGGCTACAATGCACGCCTCACATCTCCGACGCATGGACATCCGAACATTCTGGAATACTCCAGGCGAATTTCGAATTTCTTCGGCAGCTACTGCGATTCTTGCAACCAGCTCCTCAGCATTGTCAACAGGGGTGTCATAAACTAGCGATTTCATATGACCCCAGAAATAAAAATCAAGACATGATAGGTCGGGTGACCGAGCAGGCCAACGCACGGGACCACCACGTCCGATCCACTGTTGACCAAATGTGACATCCAGGTAGTTACGAACATCTCCGCTATAATGGGCAGGGGCTCCATCGTGTTGGAACCGCATTGTCTGTTGCGTCGATGCAGAAATCTGTTCATCTCTCAAAAGTTGTGGCAATACTTGCTGCAGAAAGATCAAGTAGATAGGTCCGGTTAGACGACACGGTAACAGGTAAGGTCCGATGAGGTGATCTCCCATAATACCGGCCCATACATTGACCGAAAATCAAATCTGTGCTGCACGACGTCGTATTGCATGCGGGTTCTCGACCGCCCAGATATGGTCGTTATGCGTGTTGAAAATTCCTTCCCTTGTGAAGGATGCCTCATCGGAAAACAACACTTCAGCAGGAAAAAGGAGATTTGTAGCACATTTTCCAAGGTACCACTGTGCGAAAGCAATACGAGGTGCATAATCCTCCGGTTGCTGTGTCTGGACACGCTGCACGTGAAACGGATGCATGTCTTGTTCTCGGAGAATCCTCCAGACGCTGCAATGGGAAACCCCGACTGCGTTTGCTAGACTTCGTGTACTCGTTCTTGGATTCCCCTGTACATGCTGCAGCACATTCTGTTCGACGGCTGGAGTCCGTGCTGTTCTTACCCTGTCCCTGTCAGCTCTTTCAAATGAACCTCTCTCAGCTAACCTCTGGTGCAGTCTTGCAAAGAAATTATGACTGGGAATACGCCTCGTCGGATATCGTTCCGCGTACAAACGCTGTGCGGCTGGCCCACTACAATTTGCAGCCCCGTACGCCAAATGCATATCGGCTAACTCTGCGTTCGTGTAATCATCCATCCTACTAACTTGGCGTTCTTGTTCAAGAAATTCGAAATTCGCCTGGAGTATTCCAGAATGTTCGGATGTCCATGCGTCGGAGATGTGAGGCGTGCATTGTAGCCCGTGGAAGAAACTTCGAACACTTACTTTAATCCATGTACCTTTTGCTTCTTTTCATGTATTATTAAAACGATTTCTCACTTACGGTCTCTTTTCTTTATGGTGCTTCTGTGTACAACACCGCTTCAGGAAAGCATTTCCGACCCCACATTGCTATATGATTTCGAGTTGTCAGGATGTACCCTACCCCTCTTAGAAGTTCTGAAACGTTTAACTGAAACACCCTGTATATACTTAAAATTGTCATATAAAGTGGGTTTGTATGGTTAACAAATTAAATAGAACAATTACATATATTTCCTTTATTATAACTCAAATTAACAAATACAATTGTATAAAAGCAAATAAAGAAATATAAATTCTTACAATGTATAAAAAAATAAATAATTCTCTCTTTTATAAATAAACCAGGTATAAAAACAAAATACTGTAGGTACTTTTCTGATTAAACAGAATTATGGCATCAATAATTTTTTGTATTCTGTACTTTATGAAGCAAGAGTGTCAATAATTTTATTAAGCTTTATTGAATGTAGTACACCTTGCTCTATATTCATTATCATTAGAACCTGTAAAATTTCTTGCCCCTCCATTTTGGCACATAAACATGATTTTATTATTTTTAATATTGAAAATATATGTTCTCATGCTGCTTGTGTGAATAACAGTGTCAATATATATTTGTGTGGCATATATAGTAATAGCTATACCATGCAAGGATTCACCACAGTTTTATATTTACAAAATATTTGTGAAAATGAAGATGCTTCTGAGCACGTATTTTTTCAGAATCGATACTATTCAATATTTCTTAGAATACTTCCAGAACTGTGGAATAAATTTTTCTCTCTCTCTCTTTTATTTATTTATTATTATTTTTTTATTTTGAAAACTGACTAATAAAGTACAAATTGCATTACATTTGCTCCACCATATTGTTTCAGCAATCTTTTTCAGTCTTTTTACTTTATTACTTTTTTTTTTTTTTTTACTTCAGTTTTCCAAAATAGGAAATCTTTTATAGGATTCAGAAAAAAAAGCATGCTATTCTATTATAATTGTATACTATCACATTCATCTACATTTAAAATATGTATAACACCATGTATATATGGCATTTGATGACATTTCCTTTATGGAGCTTGAAGGCCATTATATTGGCCAGACATATTTGCAGCACCATCAAAAGTACAACCAACTATATTTTTTTCATGAATATCATGTTCTTTTAAGACATTTTGTAAATAATTTTTTAGAGTTACACCTGTTGATTTTTCTATATTTAAAATAGCAGTCTTTCTTGTACTTTATCTTCACTATCTACATATCCAGTTGGGACCTCTGTAGGGTCTCAACTGGATGCGGGGTGTCTCCGTAGCCAGGTGGGCAGGAGCAGCAGTGCGTAGCACACGCTTCTTGATTAGACCGGGGTTTGAGCCCGTGACCGCTAAATATGGAGGATGCGGAAATGTCAGAGAATGACCACCACATATCCCAGGAGCAATATGGCCTTAGTTGCTAATGCTCCTAAAAACCAAATAACAACAACAACAAAGTGTGGCCCATGGCCATTTTTATAATTTTATGTATAAATGTGAAAGAAATCTTTGTTCAAATTTTACAAAATCATAAGACTTGTTTACTAACTATGGTGGAAACTAGTTAATACGAAATGTGCAGGATTTTCATAAATATTTCCTGTTAACCGAAATTTGTGGTAAAATTTTTGATGGCCGATTCCAGGTGTGGAGAAAATCCCATTTATCGCAGTCATGACAAAAAGATGCACCTGCATACCTTTCTCTTTCCAACCATTCTTTTATGCGGGGATGGTAGTGACAACCCTGCCAACTTCGTATCATCTGCAAACTAGGACATTAAGCTTGATATATCATCATCAGTATCATTTATAATACAGAAAACAACAATGGACCCAACACTGAACCCAGAGGGACTCCACTAATAACATTAGTCCACGATGAGCAGTGTCCATTGATTACCACTCTCTGTCATCTCCCACTCAACCATCCCTTTATCCGTAGCAGCAATTTGCCTCCAATACCACACTGCTCCAATTTGTTCAGCAGTCTTCCATGTGCAACAGTATCAAAAGCCTTTCTAAGATCCAAATATATGATATCAAAGTTATTCCATGCATCCAGTTCCTTTGTGACCACATCTTAGTATCCAATCAAATTGGTCAGGCAAGACTTTCTCTTAACAAAACCATGCTGTGTCTGAGCTATAACTGAAGTCTTGTCTAGATGATCCTGCAGTGCTTCTTTAACCAGTGCCTCCATTAATTTTCCTGAAACAGAAGTTAAACTAACAGGTCTATAATTACTTGTGTCACCCTTTGATCCTCCTTTGTGAATTGGGGTCACATTTGCACATCTCCAGTCCATGGGTACCTCTCCTGAGTCTAAAGAAGCTTCATAATTATGGCTAAGGGTTTGCTTACTTCCTTGCTGCCTCTTTTAATATAACTGGATAGATTTCAACAATTTCTCCTCCACTTTCCTTTCAGTTATTACAAAATCATCTAGCTTGCTGCCAGAGTTTAACTCATCTCTGGCATTCCCCTCCATGAATTACTCCTCATGTGTGAATGTAGATGCAAAATACTCATTTAGTTTGTTAGCCACCTGAGCAGGATCATCAACGGTTGAACCATCAATATCCAGTGGACCAATTTGATTCATCCCTTTCCTTCTAGAGTTTACATATGTAAAGAACTCTTTGTTGTTTTTCTTTGCATCCTTTGCCAAAGATTTCTCATAATCTGCCTTTGCCTGCCTAATCTCCTTGTGACTTGGTTACAGACCAGCTTATATCTATCATAGGCTTCCATGTCACCCATTAATTTATATGTATCCCATGCATTTTTCTTCTCTGCCATATGTCTCATTAGTTCATCTGACATCCATTTAGGCTTAAACCTTCGGCTTAGTTGGTATGTAAAGCCTAGTAGCTTCCAAGATAAGTTCTTTGAATGCTTCCCATTTTGAATTTGCTGTTGGTAACATCATCAGTTGGTCCCACTGTATAGAATTTAAATACTGTCTCAGACCACTGTAGTCACCTTTACAAAAGCAAAAACCCTTCCTTTGACCCCTGATGGTAGTTACCTCTTTGAGTAAATCTCACTTCAGCACACTGTGATCACTGCCACCTAGTGGTTCCATTACTGCAGATTCTTAATGCATGCAGAAACACTACTGATAATCAGATCAAGAGTATTACTCCCTCTAGTTGCCTTCCGAACATGCTGATGTAGAAAACAATCATCCAATAAATCCATAAAAGCCTTGCTAGTGTGTGAGTGACCAACCCACAAATTCCAGTCAATATCTGGTAAATTAAAATCCCCCTTTATAAGACTCTGATTTATTGGCCCACTCTATTTCCCTGTACAGTTTCTTATTATACTCATCAGAGTCATTAGGCCTATAACACACTCCTATTCTCAGTTTTGATCTCCCAATGATTATACCATGAATATCATGTTCTTGTCATCATCGCTGGACAATGCAGTGTCGAGTCAGTTTGGCTCGATGTCGACTGGCTTCACTTCCTTGGATTTTATGTGTTTCTTAACTAATAGCATAACCCCTCCTCCCTTCCTATCCTGTACACATAGTACTCCAGATTCCAGTTCTGCATTCCTTATATGTGTGTGACACCATGTCTCTGATATCCGAACGATATATGCCAAAATGTTGTATATGGATTTTGTAATATTGTATCTCAACCAGAACTCTCAAACGGATGGCTGGCCCTCACTGCTTGTCTTCGTGATCAGTTACTGCATGGTCTACCAGAAACGATAGTCTTTGAATGTCACTGTCACCCTTTGGTCTATCAGTTGTAACAAAGATTATATTTGTCAGCTTGAAAACGACTTGTATGTTGTAATCCATGTCTTCATTGTTATTAACAGGATGGTCAGGCACATTGCACAAAAACAACTCCACGCTGTTTAGATTTTGTTCCTTACTATATTTCTTGATGAGGGGAGAAAAGAAGCAAACACTTTAAATTTAGAATTCAAAGTTTCAAAATAAAAGACAAGTGTTATATTGAAAACTTAATTCAGGATGACATAAGTCGGAGACTGCCTGTATACCATTGACAATACTACTATGCATTGTCCTTTAAGTCTTTTTATGTTGTTTAAAAAGGATTTTGTATTGGACTGCATTACAACCCAGTGGCTTTTTTCATCTTCAGCAGTGTTAAGTGTGCTACTCCACTGCCCCAGTTGGCAATTTGACTTGAGACTACTGTACCCAAATGTCAAATTTTGTGTTTATTACCATTATAGTTTAATTGCCATTATTTAATCCTGATTGTTGTTACAGCAACATTCCTTGGTCTTCAACAAATTTTGACATACAAGTCAGAAGGTCCTTTGCTCCCTTCTGCCTTGTGTCACACAAATCTGAATTATATGTTTTTATATTTTAATTTTTTTTAGTGGGGGGATATCCCCACACCCCATTCTTCAGCATTTTTGATTCATTTTCCGTTAATACAAAGAGATTTTTAGTTGTCTTCAATTGTCCATGCGAAGCAAAATATTCTTTTATATATAAAATAATAGACAACTTGTGATACTATTATCAATGTCATTAAATTAATTATTTAATTAAGGAGGCATAACACAGAATTCCAAGGAATTCTACATGTAAAACTGTCTCATTTTGAGTGCTATTGATTTTTTATAACTACTGTGTTTTGATTTTATTAGTTAATTGTTCCTCTATCTACTGTAGCACCTTACTCCCATTGCTGCACTTCTCCAATTTATGCACAAGATGGTTCATGTAGGACTGTGTCAAATGTCTTTCTGAAATCTAAGTAAATAATATCAGTTATTCCCTCAGAATACCTTTACATGTTGGTCATAGATCATCCAGTAATTAAAACCACTGTGACTACCTGTTATCATTACTGTTGAGATGACCTTACGCTACATCTTAATCATAGATTCCATAATCTTTCCAATCACAAAAGCCAAACTTACAGCTTGACAGTTGTCTGGATTACTTTTGGAATTCTCCCCCTCTAACTTCACCTTTTCAGCATGAGAGAGATTTGGACATTTATAATCTTCTGGAACTTCAACTTCATTCTGGTCTAAGGATTCCTCTATTATTATATATAGGGGTTTAGTGATTGATGAACACCTTTTCCACTTATTTCAGCATAGATAGATGCCATCGGCTTTTTGTGCTTTCTTCCCTTTTAAACCTGATTAATTTCTCCTCCATGGCTTTTTTGCATTTCACATATTTGTTTAATGCTGAATAATTTTTAGTTGAACTAATGGGCTTCACCCCTTGAAGCTCATCTTCTGTCTGCTTAGAATAATCTATAGTAATCCTGCTGCACCATAAGCAGATGGAAGATCCAGTATAGTTAATTTTTTTTCCTTTTAGCATTCGCAAAGACTGATTTACTATCTTTCTTAGCAAAATCCTCTTGTAATCTGACATAACCTGCCTCACTGCCTGAGTAACCTGATATCCTTTATACATTTCATTTTGAACAGGGTCTTTTAGTGTTTGTAGATATCCAAAGCAATTTTATTTTCTGTTACCAATTTCATCAATTCTTTGACATCCATTTTGGTTTTCACTTTGTGCCATATCTTTTTAAAGGTATGCAATAGCATGTAACATCAATAATTGTTTTCTGAAAATTTCCTGTTTAGTGTGTAAGGAATTTCAGCTGCTCTCACTTAGTTGAAAAATAATTTGGATGGTAGTGATGTTTCAAATGAGTGGGTAGCTCATGCTAGGAAGACAAGCTTAAATAACTTCAAGGGGTGGGTCAGTGTAGTAAACTGTACAAGAACAGTTAGTCTTAACTGTGTATACAGTAATGTCAGGAGTGTAATAATAGGGTTAATGGAAATGTGTAACCTAGAAGTAGGGGATGATGAGTTTCATAATGGTATGTATAATGTACTGTATTTAGGATAGACAGAGAAGATAGAAGGGGTGGGTTCATGCTTCTTATCAAAAAAAAGCCCGAGCACAACAAAAACTGTCCAGAATTAGAAGTTATGCGTGCTAGTATATTATCTGTGTGGTGTGAGTTAACTGGAAGCAAAGGTATAATGAGAGTAGAAGCGAACAGAAAAGTGTGGATATTATGATGAGAGTTTCTACATGCAAATGGAATGGGTGAGCAAGTGTGACTGTCTTATTTTGGGTGATTTCAATTGTCCCTAAATTTATCAAAGCAGTTTGGAGGAAAACTCACTATGGGAAACAAAATGTTTAAATAGGCTTGGTGATTATTATTTGTATCGACATTTTAGGGGAAAGTACTAGAATGTTCTTGAGAAAAAATATTCTGCACCTGATCATCTCCCATGAATCAGATGACATCATAGAGCTGATGGTGCAGGAACCATTAGCAAGGAAATATAGCACAAGGATGATTCCAAGATGGATAATAATGAAGTAGCCAGTTAAATAGAGCAGAAAACGATAGCATGGGAAAGAAGTTACAGAGCAATAAAGAGTTACAGAGCAATAAAGATACTGAATTCTATAACAGTCACAGATTGATCTGTAACAAGACTATAGAAAAAGTTTGGCTGGTAAAGGCAGATTATGATAAAAGAAATTGCTGGCTAAAACAGCAAAGAATGGGGACAAGTTTTTCTTATATATGAATACTGAGAAGAAAAGGGCAAATCAGATTGGACCCTTGCATAATGGATGCGGGAAAGTTGTAGATAACCTACTGATGTTGCAGATGAATTGAACAGGTACTTTGTATCAATATTTACAGAAGAAATTCCCTTGGTGAGGAGAAACTGTGAGTGAGGCTGATCAGCATGAAGTTGGTCTAAAATTACAGATGACAGAAAACGTTTTGAGCCTAAAGGAAAGTAAGGCTCCTGGAGTTGATAGCATATACCCAGTAATTTTGAGGGAGGATGCAAGAGAGTGCAATGTATCACTAAGTTTTATGAGGGTATCAATAGACTCAGAAGAGATTTCTTTGCATTGGAGAAGTGTTATCACCAGCACTTAAAAGCAGTTCTAAGAGTGAAGTGAATTGGTTACCCTGACTTCAGTGTAGGGAAAACCCATGGAGACAATGATAAAGAATGCATTACAGGATCATTTAGATAGAAATGGAATTCTGAAGGAAACACAACACGGTTTTGTAGAGGACAAAATCATGTTCAACTAACCTGGTTAGCAATTTTGACAGTCACAAATTGGGCGTAGGAAATAATCTTGACATTGTTTACTTAGATTTGAGCAAAGCATTTGACTCAGATGGGAGGTTACTGTATAAGCTGGAATATATTGGAATCGCAGGAAAAATCCTTAAATGGATTGCAGGGTGGCTGCAGGGCAGGAGGCAGAGTTGTTATTAACAGGCATCCTTCAGATTGGGCTAATCTAAGAAGTGTGTGTTCCTCCAAGGTACCAAGACTTTTTTTTTTTTTTTTTTTTTGATTTTCTTAAATAACAATGAAAGGACAGAGGACATGATGTCAAAATTTACAGATGATAGATTAGTAGAGTATTTAACGATCAGTAGCAAGCACAGCTTCTTCAGGACAACATAGATACACTTCAGAGATGGTTAGCAAAGGTGTAGCTCTCTTTTATTGCAGCAAAATGCAAAGTCTTCTACTTGGAGAATAACAACCCCAAAACAACTTGCGCTCTTGGTGGGGTTGAACTAAAAACAGCAGAGGAAAAAAGAGATTTTGGAATTACGATACAGTTGGACATACAGTTCTCCAAGCAGTGTAGACATGGCAGGGAGGACATGTGGTGTCCTATCGATGACTTATAAAAAATTTGATTGTAGAGGTAAGGAGGTCATAATATCATTATATAAGGCAGTTGTGAGACTGCTTGGAATGCTGTGTCCAGGTATGCAGACTGCACCTAAGAAAAGACATAGAGCTTCTTGAAAAAGTTCAAAGATGGGCAATGCATTTGGTGAGAATGGCAAAAGGACATCCATAGGAGGAACAACTTTGAATATGTGTGCTGCAGAGCTCGGAAACTAGACACCTTAGAGGAGATTTGATTAAGGTGTATAAGACTCTGAGAGGTGAAAGTGAAATGAATGGAAGGTGAAATTTTCATCATTGTAAATGATTTCAGAACTAGGGGCCATAAATTCAAATTACAGAGAGAGAGAGGTTTAGACTGGATTGCCAGAAGTTTTCCTTTAGTTAGTTATTGGAATAAGTTTGCATCTGTGGATGGTTGAGGCTGACAGTGTGGAGAAATTCACAGCTCAGCTGGATAGATACCCATGTGAGGTGGGAGTCAAACAAGTGGTGGTTTATTCATTTATTTATTTTGGCTGGTGTAGCAAAAGTCCAGGGTTTCCTTTCTCCATGTAGTTTATACTAATACTAATGTTTGAGCCCAATATAATTCCCTTTAAGATGATGAAAACCTTTTTAACCGTAATAATTACTATTTTCCTGGATACCTCCATACCAAAACATTATGGTGACTCCAACTTGTACTTTTCAATGTTGGATGAATCTTTAGTAATGATGAAGTCAAGAAAATACTGCCTTTCTTTCCCCCCCCCCCATTCATAGCTCTAAAAAAAGTTGATGGGGAAGCAGTTCTTTGGCTGGAATAAGGAATGGCTGGTACCAGGGAGTATCCTATCCACAAGTCCCAATTTTTCTCATGATAGTTAAAGTTCCCCATAATAATATATTCTGTTTTTGTCTCACACTCTAGTAGTGCACATATGTGCACCAGAATGTCAGAGAAAAGTACAGTTATTAGCAGTACAGCTGATTGTTGTACTGAATATATTCGTTAGGTTTGTGGCATTCTCCTAATCTGTTTTGTTGTTCCTCTTTATATCACACTAGAGGAATTCAGTTTTATTTGGATGTATATTTGTATATCATCCACTAGATATCCTCTTAAACTGTTTTCTGAAGCACAAAGCAAGAAGCAGAATCAGCAGTATAACTTCTCTTCTCCTTCTGCCTTTGATGTGCACATTGTACTTACCAAATTCTGCATCTGGTCAAATGGCACCATATTGTTTCAGCATTCCGGTGTAACTAGTTCAAATTCGTCAAATTTATTAACCATACTTCTAGCATTATTGAAGTTATTATTATGAGAGACCTGCCTTTTTACATTTTTTTATGTCCCTAACACATCCCCATGTAGTGGTTTGTTGCAGTGCTTTCCCCAGGAATTTTCCAAATGGATATTTATTCAGTTGTAGCATTTTTCTGAACAATTTGCAATTTCCTGCCATCTTTCCACAGGTCTCATAGTTTTACAATCAGTTTCAGTTTACAGTATATGAAGATTATAAGAATTCCAAGTGATTCCTATACAACCCCCTACTAATCTACAAGTTATTAGATGTCCAAACAGGAAGAAGTGCAGGAACCTTGATCAGTGCTGCTAATTTGCATTTTTCCAGTGATACCCATCCCTCTATTAGCAGTTTTCTTGAATCTGTTTTATGCAGATCTTATAGATCTGCATAAGATCTTATAATAGATCTGCTTAAGATCTGTTTTATGCAAAGATCCTTATTTCTCTGTTAAGTGAATTCTATGTTTACTTAATTCCTTCTTTCAACAAGGTGAGGCTATGCTGAGAAAATTTTTTTCCCATAAGTCTTGTAGAATTCTTCAAGTTGCTCATCATATAATTCCTCCCTCCTCTTCTGATGAAAGGATTATAGACCCAGTAACATTTTGATCCGTCTTGTGGCATTTTACGATCATGACCTTATATTCTGTGATTTTTTTTCCCCTTTTTTCCTCCATTTTAAGTTAAATGGAGATTTTAGAAATTTATCTAGTGAATGTTTTTTAGTGTTTTTCACTCTGTTACTTGTTAATATAAAGTTCTACACTTGGGTAATAGTAATGCGGAGTGTCTTATTACTTGTAAAGCCAAAAACTTAAGTTAGTTGATAATGAAAAAAAAAAAAAAAAGGACTTAAGTGAAAGGGGAGAGAGAGAGAGAGAGAGAGAGAGAGAGAGAGAGAGAGAGAGAGAGAAAAAGAGAAAGAGAATGATTTTCAGGATGAAAAAATTATTAGGAATGAATGTTGGAAGAAATGTTGAAAACAGTGGTTAAGGTAAAAACAAATTAATTTTAAAGAACCATTCTTTTTGCCCATTCCTTCTATTCATTGGTCCACTTCTTTGTCCTTTATTCAGTCACATTGGTTTATTAGAAATTTTTTTACCTGGCTAAGTAAGGTTGGAAAAATACCTGGATGAAATCAAGTGACAGTTAAAAAAAATTATCTTTATTTAAAGGCAGTAGTAAATAACCTTGGCTTCTTGCATTATTTTTTATAATTCAAAGGTTACTATTTCATGAATGAATAGTTGAGGAAACACCATCAAACTACGTGTTAACTAAAGTTTTAATTTCAGTAGTTACAGGAGGGGGTTTAAATATTGAATAACTATCATCAAGTCTGGAGATCATTGGGATGTGACCAGTTCATGGGACAGAGAGACAAATGTGAGATCATTTTTGTTTCTCTTCCTCTTGAAATGGCTGCATGCTAGTGTTCTCCAGGTCTGATGACAAGATACAGCAGAATCTTGAAATGAACATTTTATGTTTTAAGTATTGGTGTTACTTGATATCGCCTTTGTAACTTTCAGTAAAAAAAAAAAATAACGTGGTTTGATAATATTTCCTCAACTTAATTCATTTATCAGCCAATATAATGTCCATCTTTAAACAAATTGGTTACTGTTTTATCAGATAAAGAGTATACACTATATTCTGCATTATTATATAGAATATAGTGTATATTCTATATTTGATTTTGATCATGGAGATCTTTTTGTTCTTACTGAGGACTAAGACTGAGTACTGCAATCCTGTAGTATTGTACTACTTCATATCTATAACTTTAATAGCTAACTTGTGTTGACCATTCTCAACAATTTTCAGTGGGATTATTTTTTTTTTTATAGCAATAACTATGACAGTTAGTTGCTATTAAAGCAGTTAAACTATAAAACATAAGGCTGTTTGCACTTCAAATTGATAGCAGTGTGTTCTTTAAAATGTTTTTTTTTTTAAATCAATTAGTTCATAATATTTGTGGGGTTACTGTGTAATAAATCAAATAAATTCATTCTCTATTATCAAAGAGCTTAATAGCAAGGTGGACTTGAGTCACTAGTGCAGATTACCAAAACCTCTCTAAATAAAGGCAGGTTGTAACCTGCAGTAAATTCCAATTACTGTGTGATAGATATATATAAATGTCATTGATGATAAATTGTTTGGCAAAATGTACTATATATTTGTATTCCTTTCTATTCACATTTACATCTAGATATTTAAGTAATGTCTAAGTTATTATGTATAGTTAATTATATGTTTTAAATATTTTTTGGAGAGCATACCACTGTTGCTAAGAACATTGGCATTCTTTATCTACATAGGTGGGAAGAGATACTGTCAACTGTAGTGATGATCCAATACTTCGCCAGGATATGCCTACAGCACTTCAAAGAGTTGAAAAGGCATCCAAGTTACTGGAAGAGGCATCTTCTTTATTAAAAACAGATGCATTTTCTCAACCTGCTCGCAAAAAACTAATAGAAGGAGCCAGAGGTAGGGATGTGGGTGCGCACGTGCATGCAGTATGTTTATTTTAAAATAAAAGTAGAATTTAAAAACACCCTATATATATATATATATATAATTACTATAGTAGATTTGAGACAGCAGTAGGATTACTGCTGTCTCAAATCTAAGTTTAAATATTTAAGAAAAACAACGGTAATCTTCAGAAAAGCTTTCATTCCATTTATCTATGAATGCTTCAGAAGCTTTCATCCAATTTACCTCAAGAAAATAACACACAGTTTATATCTTTTCATTTAACTTTAGTTGCACTTGTATAAATAACTTTTATCCAATAATTTCTCTTTTTTTTTATTTTAAAGAGACAAAGAAGATTAACATTCAGACAGGAATGCAGTATAATTGTATTCCTGTCTGAACAAGTTGAGTGGATACTATCACACAGTAACAAAGGAACTGGATGCAAAAAATAATTTTGACATCATATACTTACATTTCACAAAAGATTTTGATACTATTGTACCTAAACAACTGCTGTATAAATTGGAGCAGCATGACATCACGGTCAAGTTGCTGCTGTGGATAAAGGGATGGTTGAGTGGGAGAAAACAGAGAGTAGTTATCGGTGGGCACTGCTCTTCTTGGACTAATATTATTAGCAGAGTCCCCAAGGGTTCAGTGCTGGGTCTACTGTTGTTATATATATTTATTAATAGTATTGATGAAGACATATCAGTCTTAATTTCTGACTTTTTAGATTATCAGAGGAGAGAAGATTGGCAACATAGTTAATCAGTAATCAGGGTGCAACAAGATCTAGACAAATTAGGAAGATGGGTTGAAAAATAGCAATTGAAGTTTAACATTGACAAATGCAGGGTATTTCATATTGGGGGGGGGGGGGGGTGTTGCAATAATCTCAGATTAACGTACCAACTGTGTGGTACCCACACACCTTCATGCATTCAATTGTGCTGTCAGATATGAAGTTCTCTGAACAGTGCGGATGTGCTGCCAAGAGAGCTCAGGGTTTTGTCAATGATATACAGGAATGTTTCCAGAAGGGATAAGATGGTGATTATCCCACTCTATAAGGGAATGGTTAGGCCACATTTTGAATACTGCATACAGATCTGGAAGCCTCATTTTAGGATGGATACATATCTGTTGGAATGGGTGCAGAGAAGAGCAGTAAGGTTGGTGAGGGGAGCAAAAAGGTGCAGAATCTTGAAACAATCGTAAGCTACAGAATCTTGAAATAACTGGGAGTAAAGTGGAGGAGAAACTGTTGAAGATAAACACAAGAAAGGCACCCGGGGTGGATGGGATCTATCCAGTTATATTAAAGGAGGCAGCAAAGGAAGTAAGCAAACCCTTAGCCATAATTATGAGAGCTTCCTTGGACTCAGGGGAGGTACCCATAGACTGGAAATGTGCAAATGTGACCCCAATTTACAAAGGAGGATCAAAGGCTGACACAAGTAATTATAGACCTGTGAGCTTAACTTCTGTTCCAGGAAAATTAATGGAGGCACTGGTTAAAGAAGCACTGCAGGATCATTTAGACAAGACTTCAGTTATAGCTCAGACAGCATGGTTTTGTTAAGGGGAAGTCTTGCCTGACCAACTTGATTGGATACTATGATGCAGTCACAAAAGAACTGGATGCAGGGAATAACTTTGATATTATATACTTGGATCTTAGAAAGGCTTTTGATACTGTTGCACATGGAAGACTGCTACACAAATTGGAGCAGTGTGACATTGGAGGCAAATTGCTGCTATGGATAAAGGGATGGTTGAGGGGGAGAAGACAGAGAGTGGTAATCAATGGACACTGCTCATCGTGAACTAATGTTATTAGTGGAGTCCCTCAGGGCTCAGTGTTGGGTCCATTATTGTTTTCTGTATTTATAAATGATATTGATGATGGTATATCAAGCTTAATGTTCAAGTTTGCAGACGATACAAAGGTTGGCAGGGTTGTCAAGGACGCTACTGACACTATGCTGCTGCAACAGGATCTGGAAAGGTTGAGCAGATGGGCTGAGAGGTGGCAAATGAAGTTTAACATTGACAAATGTAAAGTACTACACATGGGAAACAGCAACCCCAGAGCAACGTATCAACTCTGTGTACTACACTGACAGTGGTAGAGAATGAAAGGGACTTGGGGGTGGTTGTGCAGGCAGATATGAAGTTTTCTGAGCAGTGCAGACGGGCTGCAAGAGTAGCTCATGGAGTATTGTCAATCATATACAGAAATA
The DNA here is from genome assembly GCF_048544385.1 of Mastigoproctus giganteus. Lineage (NCBI taxonomy): Eukaryota > Metazoa > Arthropoda > Arachnida > Uropygi > Thelyphonidae > Mastigoproctus > Mastigoproctus giganteus. The sequence goes on along the minus strand of NC_143584.1, from coordinate 34,244,729 downwards.
TTTCCAGCAGGGATAAGGAGGTGATTATTCCATTGTATAAGGCAATGGTCAGGCCACACCTAGAGTACTGTATACAGGTCTGGAGGCCTCATTTCAAGAAGGATGTAGAGCTGCTGGAACGAGTACAGAGAAGGGCAACACGATTAGTGAATGGAACAAAGGGGTGCTCTTACGAAGAAAGGCCTAAGTTTTGCAAATTACAGTGTCTGGAGACTAGGCACCAGCGAGGTGATCTGATAGAGGTGTATAAAGCCTTGAATGGTTTAAGCATGCTCAATGCTGATAGGATTCTTCCTCTAGCTCAGAAAAATCACCTGAGAGGGCATAAATTCAAATTGAGGAAAGACAGATGTAGGATAGACGTGCGGAAATTTGCCTTTAGCCAGCGGGTGGTTGGTTGGTGGAACAGACTTCCATCCCTTGTGGTGGAGGTTGATAGCCTAAATAAGTTTAAGGCTCAGCTGGACAGGTATTTTGAACGAACAGAGGGGTGAAGTGGAAGTGGGTTTTTTATTTTATTTTTTTTTTTTGGCTGATGCTGCATAAGCTTGCTTTCTTGCATCAAATGCCTCTACTAATGCTAATGCTAATGCTAAGGTGCCCTTACCAGGAAAGGCTTCAGTTTTGCAAATTGCAGTATCTGAAGGCTTGTAAAGCACTTGTAAAGAGATCTGGTCAAGGTGTTTAAGGCTTTGAATGGATTGAGTAGGCTCATTCCTGATGTAATCTTTCCTCTTGCTTAGACCCCCCCCACACAAGGGGGAATAAATGCAAATGTGCAGAAATTTTCCTTCAGCCAGGAGGTGGTTGATTGGTGGATCAATTTCCCATCTTGTATTGTAGAGGATAATAGTTTGAATAAATTCAAAGAAGAACTCTTAGAGTAAATGGCCAAGTGAAATGAGAAGTGTTAGGTTTTTTGGCTGTTGCTGTATAAGATTGCTTTCTTCCATTATTTCCTGCTACTGTTGATATATACAAGGTGTGGCAATAAAGTTCTGTGATTGGTGCAATAAAAAGAACACAAAGTGAATAGTTTTATTATTATTCAAAGTAATCACCACCTGATTTAATGCACTTATTACACCTTTCTAAACGTTTTCTGAAAAGAGTCAGTGAAGCCACCCAAAGAGATAATGTTCTGTTCGGTGGTTAGGTTTTCTTTATATCCTCAACGTCCTAAAATCTATTTTCCTTGAGGGCAGTTTTCACCTTGAGAAAGAGGAAGAAGTCCACTAATGCTAGGGTGGATGGTTGATCTGTTATACTGTTGTTGTGAAAATGCCTTTACAAGTGCAGAATGGGCAGTGGTATTGTCATGCAACAAGAACCAGCTACCTTACAACAAGGACCAGCTATCTCAAAATTGTGGCGTTATCCAGGAAGTGTGCTTCAGTAGTCTTTGAAGCACCTGTACGTAGAATTCAGTATTGACTCTCTTCCCCCTCAGGTACAAATTCCTTGTGGATTATACCCAGTTTGTCAAAACGTGATCAGTGTTTTCTTGATCCTGGACTTATGTAAAAGAAATTTTTTGGGTCTTGGTGATTTTGAAGTCTACTGCATACTCTGATGCTTTGTCTATGGGTCATACTGAAACATCCAACACTAACAGTAGAGATGAGGAATTAGAATTATCTTGACAAGTCTGGATGAAGTCTTTGCATGATATCACTCTTTGTTGCTTCTGCTTGTCTGTGAGGCTGTGCAGTACAAATTTTGCACAGACTTTCCTTTTCTCCAAATCTTTATGTGGAATTAGATGAATTGTCTTCTTATTCATATTGAACTCATCAGCCATCATTCTGAGGGTTAAATGGCAAAATCTTGCCACAATTTCCTGAATTTGCAACTGTGTCCTCATTTCGAGAGATTGACATGCCCACTTCTTGGGTCATTGCTAATATCCTCTTGTCCGCCTTTGAACTGCTTATACTTTTTTTTTTTTTTTTAACCATTCAAACACACTGGTTTCATCACCATAAACAGTTTTTAACATTTCATACATTTTATCAAAACAAAATTTGATATGTGTTTGTTGCTCCATTGCAAAATCATGGCATGGAACATTTATGCTGTTAATGAAACTGGTTGTTACTTAAGTCTGTCAGACTACTGGACATTCTCAGTAACACCATCTGTTTCAGGAAGTTTGAACTATAACATGGCACTTTCATTTATTTTTAGACTCATTGAACATAACTGCAACAGCACTGTGTATGTATGTATATGTGTGTGTGTGTGTGTGTGTGTGTATATATATATATATATCAATTGACTTGATAACAAACAACAGTTCAGTCTGTGTCAGCACATTTATTCATTGCTGTTGTACGGTTCTTTGTAAAATATTACTAGTTCAGGTTTGATTGTGTATTCAGAATTTTAATGTTTATGTCTCAGCTACAGTTAAAACAGTATAAACATATTTATGCTGTTCTGAACAGTGACTGAGTTATGGCTGTTTGAATTTTCAAAAATGGCAATGGAGTTTTGAATGGGAAAAAATAATAAAAATAAGCAATCACATTCTTGGTATGAATACACATTTCTCTAGGTATGTATCTCTTTTTTTGTTATTTTATTTTTTTACCAAATTTTTTAAAATTTGTATAACCATTCAGAATTGGACACATGTCACCTGAACGTTTTGCTTATTTTGTTATGCAGAATCACCCTATAATTATTTTAATGTAATTTAAAAACTGTAATAATTCAGAAGTAGAATGAAAAAAACTGAATTACTTGAATTGGAAGTAATTCAATTTTAGTTTAATTGAAATTCAAAAGCTTCAATTAATTCAATTTTTTTTATACATTTCCTAATGAAAATTTAAAAAATTTCTGTAATTTTTAAATATTATCCATTGAGATAGATGCAGTCCAAGTTGATCATGAGATAATTTTAAATATTGGTTTATGCACAGTTAATATGCAAATTGTTTTTTAATTTTTGAATCAAATTTTTCAAAAAAGTTGCTGTTTTTGTATAGCAACACAAAATAAAAAAATAAATAATATAAAAAAAGACAGCAACAAATGTCCATATAATGCCTAAGAATAAATTTTCATCCTACACTTCTACCATCTTTACTGGTATTAATTTGCGAAATAATTACAAAAAAAGATTAGTAAGATATTCAGTGTTCTCCCCAGAACCTAAATGGGCACACTGCCCAGTGAATTTAACTGACCAACCGGCCAAATTTTAAGCGATTCTCGTGGTACTATATGGTACTGCTCACTGATCTCGATCAATATTAATTCAAACATATATGTGATCGAGGTCAATGTGACAGGAGCATATAATGTTAAATTATATAGTATGAATCAGAGCTGTAATACTCAATACATTCTACGTTGATATTAATATTTGTAAAATAATAAGAGGAGTTTACCTCAATATAGTACGTAGAACACTTCCGTATGATACTCTCCAGAAATTAAAATGAAAAAATCGAAAACTTACATTAGAGTAAAAAATAAATAATTGAAAACCAATTTAACACAATTAAAATCAATTTAACACAATTAAAAATCAATTTAATGCAATTAAAAATTAAAAAGAATCTAACGAAAATATTCAAAACGATTTTCCTTCCTGAAGCTGACAATGCTTTTCGACCATATGTTGTGAACACAGGAATGAAAATTACTGAATAGGGTTGAACTTGAAACTTTAAATAGTGATTATTTGTCTTCGTGCATGTGCGTAAAGGTCCACGCATTGGAGATCAAATATGGCTGCCGAACATTAAGAGGAAAGAAAATCGTTTTGAATATTTTTATTAGATTCTTTTTAATTTTTGATTGTGTTAAATTGATTTTTGATTGTGTTAAATTGATTTGAATTGTGTTAAATTGGTTTTTAATTATTTATTTTTTACTCTAATGTAAGTTTTCGATTTTTTCGTTTTAATTTCTGGAGAGTATTATACGGAAGTGTTCTATGTACTATATTGAGGTAAACTCCTCTTATTATTTTACAAATGTTAAATTATGCAATTAATTTTTGCTCTGGATTGCTTAAAGTCACATTTATAAATAACTGGAAATTTTATAATATTGTGAAGTATTACACTTTCCCACCTCCTTCGTAATGCCACTCGGCTGGCAAAATTTTATGGGGAGAACACCAATATTACTAATGGTTTGAAGATCACTCAAAAATTTTCCTCCCTATTTATTTTTTTTAACAAAAATTCAGTCAAAAATAAGTGAAAAATTGTTGTACATGTTTTTGTATATCTTCTTTGCATACAAATTTTCCACATTCCCTTTTATTATTATTATTTTTTTTTCTGTGGCTGTACATTGCTTAGACACAAGGGTTAGTACCCCTTGTTAGTAGAAATTCTTTTCAATTTCTGGAACTTTTCTAGTTTTTTACCTTTTGATGCACTTGTATGCAGCTCTATTTCTGTTGAGAGTGTCATTCCTATTGATATTTTTCAGATATTCTCATTCTCTACTGTCAGATTCGTCCTTTGTTGTTAAAAATTAAATACAACTTATCTGACTCAGTTTTTGCTGAGGAGAAAACTTGCAGGACAAAACTTTCTGAGTGATCTTTATGACCATTTCAAAAACTACAGTTCTTTGAAATTATCATATACCGTATTTCCCCATGTATAAGACGCTCCCATATATAAGACGCACCTTAATTTTGGGGCCCGAACTTTGAAAAAAAAAAAAAAAAAATGTATTACATAAAGTTATTGAACTCAAGTTTCATTCATCATAAAATTCATGCAACTCCTCATCACTGTCAAAACTCCCATCCATTAGCTTGTCCTCATCTGTGTCTGATGACGAATCACTGTCTTCATATATTGCCTCGTCCTCAGTTCTATCTATGGCATTTGAAATGCCACACTTCTTAAATGACTTGACAACAATCTCAAGCTTGATATTATCCCAGGATCTTTTCACCCAGGTACAAACTTCTCCTATAGTTGGTTTTTTCACTCTTCCTGCTGGTGTCAAATTGTCCCCAGAAGACTTCATCCATTGGTTCCATTCGTCGCTCATGGAAGCTTTGAAGGGTTTGTTAATGCTGACATCAAGTGGTTGGAGCTGGGATGTCAAGCCTCCAGGTATGACGGCAAGTTTTGTTTTATGCTCTGCAGCAATCTTCTTTGTGTTTTTTGTTATGTGTGCCCTGAACTGATCAAGCACCAATAGGGCAGGTTTGCGTAAGAGCCCACCTGGTCTCCTGCTCCAAACTTTCTCAAACCAGATCTTCATCCCATCCTGATCCATCCAACCCTTGTCATAAACATGGACAATCACTCCTCGAGGAATGTCTTCTTTTGGCATTGTTTTGCGTTTGAAAATCAGCATAGGAGACAGCTTGGTTCCGTCGGCACAACAAGCTAGAACAACTGTATAATGGCTCTTTTAATGTCCACTTGTCTTCACAGTTACAGTTTTCACCCCTTTCTTATCAACAGTTCTGTTACTTGGGACATCAAATTGAAGGGGAACTTCCTCCATATTTGCAATTTGTCCCAACTCAAACTGATGTGTCTTCTGACACTGAATGACAAAACGATGAAATTCAAGGACCTTCTGCTCATAGTTTTCAGGCATCTTTTGGGCAAGTCTGGTGCGTGTACGCATGCTTAGTCCATTCCGTTTCATGAACCTGAAACACCAATTGTGTCCTCCTTTGAAATCCGTAACTTCTTTTTTATCAGCAGTTCTTCTTGCCTCATGCTGAACCATCTTTGTGGACACAGGAATTCCAATTGCCCTTTGCTCTTCAATCCATATCTTCAATTCCCTCTCTAAATCAGGCCATTTTGCTGACTTGCCTCTCATGGCCTTCTTCTGCCGTGGCGTTTGCATTAGGGTTTCTTCTTCCCGTAGCTAGTCTCGGATTGTTTTCTCAGTTGGAGGAGGACCAAACTTACGTTCAGCAGCACGATTTCCATTCACTTTTGCAAACTGGATCACTTTTAACTTGAATTCAGCACTGTATGAAAATCTTTTCTAAGCCATTTCTGGGCAGAACATGGCAAAACGTAACCTAATATACCAGTAACAAGTGCGAAACAATGAGCGCAAAGACAACAAGCGCGAAAAAGCGGGAAATGCAAGTAAAAAAATCTACAACGACTGTATAAGACGCACCTAGTTTTTAGACCCCAAATTTTTCGAAAAAAGGTGCGTCATATACATGAGGAAATACGGTAATTAATACATAAATTATTAATATTAATTTATCTGTTTGAGTTGTGAGCAATAAATAAACAACTTAGTTAATGTTACATAAACTAACTTGTGTGTTATATTTCAGGCACATTAGCGAATAGTAATAATTCATGAATTCTGACAAAATAAGCCAACTTATTGATGTGAAAATTTGTTATAAAGATTCTTAAAGAGGGAACGCTATGAAATTGTAATAGAACTAACATGTAGGTTAGTGCAAAAGCATCATTTTAACGTAGCCATATACCAAAGTAGTTAAATTAATTAATTAAATTGGCATCGTTATGGTTATATCTCATATTGTGAATGCCTTCGCAACGAGTTGCTATGGTATTGTACTGCTTCGAATAAATAACACTTCACCAGTGGAGAAGACTACTGTTATTTATTCTCAGCGGATACCACAACCCACACGGCACTGTTTCAAAGCTTGTTGGCTTCTCTTCGGTGGGTGGGTGGGTGGGCAGGTACCCTAGTGTTGCAATAGTGACAACCCAGTTATGAAGTATAACTTCACAATATGATAGATACCTGATGGTGTGCAGTGATATAGACTATAAAATATTTAAGGGCAAAGGCCTCATGCTACGAGGTAGAATGACTAACATGTAGGTTAGTGCAAAAGCATCATTTTAATGTAGCCATCTACCAAAGTAGTTAAATTAATTAATTAAATTGGCATCATTTTGGTTATAACCAAAACGATGCCCATCAGGCATCTCTCATATTGTGAAGTTATACTTCATAACTTCACAATATGAGAAGTTATGAAGTATAACTTCTCATATTGTGAACTTCTCATACCCCTACCCAAATAGAACTTAAAACCATCCCAACTTATCTGTTGGGATATGATTGATCTTAATAGCTTTCTAGGGATTAACAAAGCATACTGTATACTTAAAATGTGAAACTTTATATTATTAATTAATGTCTAGACTTTGAATAACATACTTCAATTACAAGTTAGGTAATGTATGCAGAGTTGGATTTGAGGTGCATGCTGTTTTTTCTTTATCTGATTAACTGAATCGAACGTAAATGTAGTTATCTTCTTATCAGTTAATTACTAAGTTTATAACTTTATAGAACGCTTAATGAAACTTTATAGATAATAACATTTAGTAAAACTCCAAACTTAGCCATTTAGTTTAATTACAACTGTATAGTATTTATTACTCTTCTCCTATATGCTCTTTTCTCTCTTTCTCTCTCTCTCTCTCTCTCTCTCTCTCTCTCTCTCTCTCTCTCTCTCTCTATATATATATATATATATGGACAAATGTATTTTATCAGTGTATTGAGTAGGGGTGCTGACCTGTCAAGTGTAATTACAATGGAAAAAAATTGAGAATGCCAACAAGGTAAAAGCAGATTACCTGAAATTAAATGAAATTAAAATTAACATAACAAAAATGGTACCTAATGCAGTGGGTCCCAGGACTTTAACTACTTCTTGAACGGGTCGGCAGCCAAAACTGTAGGAGCCACCCCAATGCGCAGGGTCTCTGTTTCTGGCTGCTGACCCTTTGAAGAAGTAGTTAAAGTCCTGGGACCCACTGCATTAGGTACCATTTTTGTTATCATTATTATTTTTATGTTAATCTTAATTTCATTTAATTTCAAGTAATCTGCTTTTACTTTGCTGGCATTCTAAAATTTTTTCCATTGTAATTACAATTGATAGGTCAACACCCCTACCCAATACACTGATAAAATACATTTGTCTATATTTCATTATGGGCTGGGTATTTCTGCTATAAGTAGTAGTGCCCTGGATCCATAACCTAGTTTAATAATTTAATACTTTTTCTTGCTTGCTTAGACGTTCAGTAATGTCATTATATCCTATTATTTTAGCATTAGCATTAGCATTAGTAGAGGCATATGATGCAAGAAAGCAAGCTTATTCAGCATCAGCCAAAAAAAAAAAAAAAAAACCACTCCCATTTCACCCCTCCGTTCATTCGAAATACCTGTCCAGTTGAGCCTTAAATTTGTTTAGGCTATCAACTTCAACAACAAGTGATGGAAGTCGGTTCCACCAACCAACCACCCGCTGGCCAAAGGCAAATTTCCGCACATCTATCCGACATCCGTCCTTCCTCAATTTGAATTTATGCCCCTCTGAGGTGATTATTCTGAGCAAGATGAAGAATCCCATTGGCATTGAGCATGCTCAAACCATTCAAAGCCTTATACACCTCTATCAGATCACCTCGCCGGTGCCTAGTCTCCAGACTCTGTAATTTGCAAAACTTAAGCCTTTCTTCGTAAGAGCAACCCTTTGTTCCATTCACTAATCTTGTTGCCCTTCTCTGTACTCGTTCCAGCAGCTCTACATCCTTCTTGAAATGAGGCCTCCAGACCTGTATACAGTACTCAAGATGTGGCCTAACCATTGCCTTATACAAGGGAATAATCACCTCCTTATCCCTGCTAGAAAAATTCCTGTATATCATTGACAAGACACCATGAGCTACTCTTGCAGCTCGTCTGCACTGCTCAGAGAACTTCATATCTGCCTGCACAATTACCCCCAGGTCCTTTTCATTCTCCACCACTGTCAGTGTAGTACCGCAGAGTTGATACGTTGCTCTGGGGTTACTGTTTCCCATATGTAGTACTTTACATTTGTCAATGTTAAACTTCATTTGCCACCTCTCAGCCCATCTGTTCAACCTTTCCAGATCCTGTTGCAGCAGCATAGCGTCAGTAGTGTCCTTAACAACCCTGCCAACCTTTGTATCATCTGCAAACTTGGACATTAAACTTGATATCCCATCATCAATATCATTCATAAACACCGAAAACAACAACGGACCCAACACTGAACCCTGAGGAACTTTAATCAATATTATATATATATTATATGTATATCTACAAACAACATATTCTTGAGAGTTACATAGCAATATATGAGTACACAGACAGTCTAATGGTAGCAGTACTCATTAAAACTACATTTCATCTATGAATTTCTTTTTTTCATACAAATTGGATGGAAAAAAGAAATATAGTTGCCAGATTTCTGTTTGTCCGATTTTAATGAAATTTTAGGTTGGCTTGACATATTTTTCTCTATGAACCAAATATAAAATTTCACGAAAATCCCTCCACTGGGAGTTGTTACCTGTAGACAGACGTACAGACAAACAGCAGACAGACATGGAGAAGATAGTAGGTATATATACTAGTGCACCTAAAAAGGCTTAAGTTATACAAAAAAAAAAAAAAAAAAAAAAAAAAAGCAGGTGGGGGGGATATGCTGTTTAAGCATATCATATTAAGGATTTTTTTGTGGCTCCTTTGAATGTTTTTTATGATTTTTAACAGGTATCCTGCAAGGCACATCTGCACTCTTGTTATGTTTTGATGAATCAGAAGTAAGAAAGATGATTCGAGAATGCAAGAAAGTATTGGATTATCTTGCAGTGGCAGAAGTGATTGAAAGTATGGAGGATCTTGTGCAGTTTGTGAAGGTACTGTTTACAATATTAAACTTATTATTCTTGGATTTTCATGAAATTTTCCCAAATGCACAAATTTGTGAAAGTTGCAAATCTTCTGTACACATATATACTTAGTGATCACAATTATGACCACCCCATCTGTAATGGACTATGCTGCATAGCTTGCAGTATAAAAGGCAAACAGCTTCCTATGCTAGAGCAGTGGTGAGTTGCATCTGGTCACAAGTCAAAGTGATAAAGTAGTAGTTATGGGATGTAGTAAAGATGTCACAGAGTTTCAAAAGGGCATGATTGTGGGAGCTTGTGTGTCAGGTGCTTCCATATTGGAAATGGCATGTCTTGTCAGTTGCTCACGTCCCACTGTGAATGTACAAATAATGGTGTCGAACAGTTCAAACCACCTTTTGCTGACAGAACTGTAAAGGATTATGTATGGTGGTAAGCGAGGGTGTAGCATGTTGTACAGGCTCAATGGCAGATCATTGTGTGAGAGTTGACATTGCAATACAATATGGGGAAAACAAGAACAATATCCTAAATGACAATTTGCTGCACACGCAGACTTACGAGTGTTCCACAGCAGATGACCCAAGAGGTACCCACTGCATACCACTAATCATCGTCAGTGGCAAATGCTGTCGTATCGAGGACATGCTGGTTGGACACTGGATGACTGTAAATGAGTGTGCTGGTCAGATGAGTCCAAATACTTGGGGCAATGCCAATAGATGCCTTCGTGTGTGTGGTACAAGCAACACGAGTCCATGGACCCACTGTGTACGCACACTGTCCAGGCAGGTGGTGGTAGTTAGTTGCTTAATATGGGGCATCTTTTGCTGGAAAGAACTAAGATCCCTGGTGTATATGGATCAACATTTCACTGGCGAGGTTTACTGGCAGCTATTAGGGGACCATGTGCACCCTGCCATGTTGCATTTTTTCCCAGAAATGGGATCTTCCAAGATGGTAATGTGCCATGTCATTAGACCTGCACTGTGCATTAGTGGTTTGTGGAACACAGTGAAGAAAGGAGCCACCTTGATTGGCTTCCAAATTTGCCTGCCCTCAATCCATTTGAACACCTGTGGGATGTTTTGGAATGGGAAGTGAGGCATATGGACACGCAACTGTCATTTGTTCTGACACTGGAAAGCCTTACAGGCACTGTGGCTGCAGACTCCTGTGGTTTTCTTCAGACATTTAATGGAGTCAATGCCTAGGTGAATTCCATCGATGTGGGCACCTGTACATGGTGATTGGACTTCCCAGTAATGCTGCCTGTCCTCAATTTGGCACCACTAGGATCCAGTGCCCATAGCCTAGGTTCCAGGCCACCATCATAGGAATCTGGCATGTTTGCTGTGTACTGCAATCTGTGGAAACTTGGAAAGGTGGATCCTGGTGGTTGAGGATCTCAGCTTCAACACACCACTTTGACCTCCACTTCGACAAGACGGTGGTCCTGGATGGTTCAGCCAGAATCAATTGACTAGTGGGTTTGCCTGCAAGAATCAACCATGTTGATGCCATGCTCCTACTCTCATGGTCTGAGACACAGGATTCAGGATGGCAGAGGTGCGGGTATAGTGTCTGGGTTACCCTGACATCCCACTCCCAAGCACATTTATTGCTTGGGAGTGGAAAACCAAAAACAACAGACACTCTGAGCAGTATCGTTTGGAGAGATACCAGTTACCGCCACACCACACAGAACATTACATTCATCAAGAGGTGTCATCTCAGAGTGGGACTTCCTTGAAGTTACTAAGGAGGAAATCTGGCAAGTAGAAGAGCATTAATTAGCAGAATATGCAGATATTCACTTTATAAATGGTTTATGTGAAGGAAATGCTAGAGTGTTTTTCCATTATTCACAGTAATTTGAGGGCATGGGGTACAGTGAAGGGGCATCATGACTGAGGCCTGCCCTGATCATATTCTACACAAGCAGAGGAAGAGGTGCTGGATATTGTGACATTAGATTCCTCCACTAGCACGTGAAGAGTTGCTGCAAAAATGGGTCATCCCGAAAGCTTCATTTTGAAATGACTTTGCAGGAGATTACTTGTGTGTGAGCAATCTTGTTTATGGATATTTAATCGAATCAACAACAGTCCTAACTTTATTGTCAATATCTTGTGGACTGTTGAGACAACATTTACATGAGATGGGATGCTCAACATGCACAATCTCTGTAAAGGGTTAGTGGAAAATCCTCATGCCATTTGGCAATCATCCTGTTTTAGTGTCAATGTTTAGTTTCAGTGGGGTTTAGTGTCAATATGTGGGATGGTACTATAGAAGATAACTTTATTCATCACCAGTTCCCTGCTTGCCTAAACGGTGATCATTGCTTACAGTTTTTGCAGAGGGCATTGCCAACACGTCTGGAAGATGTTCCTTTAAGTGTACATGCCCATACGTTGTTTCAGCACAACATAGTACCCTCCACATTCTGGGTGACAAGTAAGAACATTCTTAAATGATCATTACTGGATTCACTGGATTGGTTGTGGAGGTCCCATTTCTTGGCTGCTAGGCACTCCTGACCTTAATCATTTGTATATTTATATGTGGGGTCATGTGAAACAAATTGTTTATGCCACAGAGGTTAACAACCGAGATGACTTGTTGAATTGCATCCATGAAGCTGCTGCTGCCAATAAAAACAATACAGTGCTAACCACACATGTATGGGATTCCTTCTCACACTGCTATGTTGAAGCCTGTCTCCTGACACATGGCACTCATTTCGAACTTTTTTTTGTGATATTTCCTTTGGTTGTGCTTCAGTTTGATTGCAGTACTAATAAAATTCACTTACTCCTGCTCTACAATGTTATTGAGTTTCTGAGTTCTTTTCAATTCATGGCTAAAATTTAATCAACAAACATTTATTGTTCTGGATTTATTGATAACCATGTACAGTACAAGTAACATTATTCAGATACTTAGTAATATTTAAAATAAAAATGTTTTTACATAAATAAAACATTTCTAATTAAAGGAAGCTTTTTCATAATGATTTCTTTTTATTAATTTATTATTATATGTAAAACGCTAGAAGTGGAAATGACATCAGTAATCTGTTTATTGCCCTAACTCAAAATCCATTGCTCCTACTTCAAACTGAGTTTAGACTTGTTTCCTTGTATTTTAATGAACGATTTCCTCAATAAATATTGGTGTTGATTTCAAGGACACCCTGTATATTAGAGGATAAGTATACCCGTATCCCCTGTTGATCATGGAGGTTTGAGACTTGCAAGCCTTCACAATTGGCAAAATGACAAATGGCAAATCGTTAAAATAACTGGAAAAGGGGTTATGTTCTTGATGAGTTCGGAAATGCAAACTTACCATATTTATTGCATATAAGAGGCACTATTTTTCTAGAAATCTGCCTCAAAAAATCACCATGCTTCTTATAAGGTGATGGTCTCTGCTATCCTAAACAAGCATGCTGTTATGTTTTGCCTTGTCTTGCTGATGATATTAGGGTTTTTAAAACTTCCAAATTAATTAGGAAGCCATAGCCACTGTGCATGCACACACTTATTCAATTTTAACCATAAATTTCAGTATTCTATTATGATGGCATCAAAAGGCTTGCTTACACAATTGACTACAAATTACAAGTCATCAGTTATGCAAAGGAATACAAAAACATAGCTGCAGAAAAACCTTTGGGCCACCACCAACAGAGAAGATAGGCGCCTCTGTAGCCAGGTGGGAAGGAGCAGCAGTGCGTAGCACACGCTTCTTGTTTAGACCGGGGTTCGAGCTGTTCACCACCAAATACGGAGGATGCGGAAAGTTCAGGGAATGACCACCGCATATCCTGGAGCAATATGGCCTTAGTTGCTAATGCTCCTAAAAAAAAAAACCAAACAACAACAGAGAAGATGATGCTGGAGTTGTGGAAACAAGAAGGTAAACTCAGTATGATAACAATCAAAAACAAGCATAACCTTTGTTGACTAAAAGCAAAATGGGTGGGACTTGAGAAAGAATTGAAAAGATGGATAATAGAGTAGAGGAACTGTGGTATGTCTGTCAACAAAAACAATGTTTTGAGTCAAAAGTCAGGGCAGCAGCAAAGGGACTTGATGATTTTGGTGGCACAAGTTTATGTTATAAATTTATGAAGTGAAACAGCTTACCTATGACAACATGAACAAGATAGCCCAGAAAATTCCAGAACATTATGAAAACCAAATCCTGGAATTTCACAGATTTATTATTAATGCCAGGAAGCATGCAAACTGTGAGTTTGGCCAAATTGGTAATATGAAGTTCCTTTAACATTTGATGTACCCCAAATAGAAGTTTGGATGTTAAAGATACAAAATCAGTAACTGTGAAGACATCAGGACATAAAAAGACACTATTGTTTTGATGGAATGAAACTTCTACCTCCTTGGCGCCTCCATAGCCAGGTGGGCAGGAGCAGCAGTGCGTAGCACATGCTTCTTGATTAACCCGGGGTTCGAGCCCATGACCGCCAAATATGGAGGATGCGGAAAGGTCAGGGAATGACCACCGCATATCCCTGGAGCAATATGGCCTTAGTTGCTAATGCTCCTAAAAAACCAAATAACAATGACTTCTATCTCCCCTCATATTCAAGAGAAAAACTCCACCAAATAAAAAAAATTCCACCAAGTATTGTTGTCCATGTTGGAGATGAATGAAGATAGAGTCAAACTATGGCTGGAAAAAGTGTGGTCCTGATGGCCTTCTCAAGAAACCAGCCCTACTTGTATGTGACCAATTTTGTCCATTAAACAGCAGTCCATAGCACAGCACCCACTACATTTGTAGTTTCTGAAAACTTAGTTATGAACTGGACATTATCTGACTTCACAATAACTGAATCTAATATCAAGGTATCATAATTTAAAAGTTTTTATGATACCTTGATCAAGCAACTATAGACCCACAGTTGCTAGTCAGCAGAAAATATTTTACTGTCAAATTTCATATGTTGTAAATTTTTGCATGAGCTGGAGAGTTGCTGGTGACCATTTAAAATTTTTAGATTTCCTTGTTTCATTGTTTGTTTATGATATTCAACCAATCAGTAACTGCATGTTCTCTGAGACTGGAAATGTGCAGTTTGAATTGAGAAATTCGGTAAGCAGGAGGCTGGCAACAGCCTATGTATGGTCTGAGGATGGGTTCCGTCAAGGTTCCCAAAACATTATCTGAATGTATAGTGATTTAGTTAATAACTAAATAAACTATCTTAATATTCATGTGGTGTAAGAGTGATCATTATAGAAATCTAGATTCCATGGAAAACCACCATGTAATGTCCTTTTCCAACTAATAAAGATTTCTATTTTAAGAATTATTGCTTGCAGCTGTGATCTAGTATATCAGACAGCTTCAGAAGACAGTTAAATGACATTCAAAAATTACCCAAATATTGGGAAGTAGTTGTAAGGTGTGAAGGGGCTAAATTGAAGGTGTTTAATATAAATTATATCAGAAAATGAATTTGTTTTAAATTAACTGTTTTTGTGCATTACCCACATATCTAGTTATTTTATGAAACTTAAATAAAAATATTTCTGAAAATAAATATTTTTGCATGTTTTACATTTGTTGTCAAAGGGACAAAATTGGAAAGTTTATAATGACAGCTCTGTGCTTTGTTTCTAAAAACCAAGGTGCAAAAATTAGCCTGTGTGTACTGTGTAAAGACTTTAGTATATTAATCACTTTTTTTTTTATTTGTAGAATGTGTGGAATTGGGCACCAGAAGAAATAAATAAGAGAATTTAGAAACATCCATGCTGTGAGCATTTTGATGTTAGGATAAAAATCTCGTTCCATGGATACTTGTGTTACAAAATTTAATGTCCCTGCCCCACATGGGTTAATATACATGGATGGATTATTATAATTGCATCGTCAAGTCCAGTAATAAAAATTTTTAATAAATATTGTCAAAAAATTATCTTTTTAAATTTTTCTTACAGCTTTTATATTAATGCATCAAACTGGAAAAAATGTTCACAATAGTAAATGAGACTGAATTCTTTATTTAACACAACTTAAAAGAGAACAACATATATGTACAAAGTGCTATAAACATTCAGAGATTGAAATAATATGTCATTAGTAAACTTTTAAATGAATTACACTGCATTCTATCAACGTGGAGGATAATGTCCATTTCAACATGTAGGGAAACTCAGAAATTAAAGGCGCCTCCGTAGCCAGGTGGGAAGGAGCAGCAGTGCATAGCACACGCTTCTTGATTAGACCGGGGTTCGAGCCCGTCACCACCAAATACGGAGAATGCGGAAAGGTCA
This sequence comes from Mastigoproctus giganteus, assembly GCF_048544385.1. Classification (NCBI taxonomy): domain Eukaryota; kingdom Metazoa; phylum Arthropoda; class Arachnida; order Uropygi; family Thelyphonidae; genus Mastigoproctus; species Mastigoproctus giganteus. The sequence continues at coordinate 34,228,717 of NC_143584.1, read as the reverse complement.
GGGAATGACCACCGCATATCCCGGAGCAATATGGCCTTAGTTGCTAATGCTCCTAAAAACCAAATAACAAACAAACAAACAAACAAACAGAAATTAAATAGCCACATGACTGTGGCTAACTGGTGGTCAGCAAGGTGGCTCTTAATTTGTATTTGAGTTTTCCTATAATAGAATTTTTAATAAATGTAGTCCAAAGTTTGAAAATGGAGTACAGAGTCGGGAAAAAAAAAATTATGAGCAGCACACCTGGCTATTATAGCTTTTTTTTATTAAAAAAATTTTTTTTGGTATCTTTATTGTTTGCTAGTGGCCATTCATTTTCTGGAAACTGTTTGTGATCTTTATGTAACAGAGAGTTTATTCATAAATTAAAAACTGCTTTCATCGAATAAAAAGTAAAGAAACAGATATATTAATTTTTTTAAAGGCTAAATAAAATTCGGTTTTTAAATCAATGCCACTGTTATAGAAATAGAGAAATTCAGAAAAAATCGGTTATGCTTGTTTCTGTAAACAGTTTTTAAAAGAAATGGTTGAATTATGTTTAACTTTTTAAATTTTATTTATTGAGCAGTTTCAACTTTTTTATTGCTTTTATTTATATCCTAATGGCTGCCTGATTTCTTTAGTAATATTATTACTATTTTTAGAAAATCTCAAGGCATTGCAATTTATCTAGTTTTTTATTTTTAACATTTTCTCTCTTTTCTGACATGTGACATGTATATTCAGTAAACCCCCGCTATTCGCGGGGGTTACATTCCTGAGAAATGCCGCGAATACTGAGTTATGGCTCCCATAGTAATAAAGGGGTTCCGTTCCAAAGTATGAAATATATAAGAAAAACTAGTCTAAAATTTTATACCTTCATAATATGACTATGTACATAGACAGTACATAGTGAAATGCAAGTATATGGCATCGAAATGAAAATAAGAAACAGTTTAATATTAAATGTAATATTTATTAGAAATTTCAAACAAATCTTTCAAACTAGCGCTTTTGCTAGCTAAAAAACTTATCCTGCCAGTGTATCACCAGTTTCGCTAAAGTGTTGATAAAGGAGTTTTGCTTTTTTCGCGATTGATGAGTGAATTTAACTGAATTTTATTTTGAGTTCGGTCTTCTATCCACAGATTTAAAGCTTTTCCATTTTTTCTAATTTAACATCACGAGTTACAGAGCAAATGTTTGAAGCAATTAGCGCGTTTTCACGGACACTATGGCGGATTTTTTCTTCCGATATCTTGATTGATCGTATCGTTGACTCATTGATTTTATAATGTTTTGCCACTGAGAAGACACTTTCACCATTAGAAATTTTGTCTAATAACTCAATTTTATTCGCCAATGTCATCACCTTCTTTGATAATTTCACATTCACATTTCCCTTGTTATTCGTAGCCATATTTTTGTACGGGTTAGAAAGAACTTGTCCACAATAAAGTCACTTTCTTCCGTTAACACACTCGAAAAAGTCTGTTTTACACTGCAAAACGATAGATTTATCACTTTTGTAAGCATATCAATTTATAAATTGATAAATTTATTCAATTTATAAGCATATAAATTAAAAGCAAACGACGAAACCTTCCATGACAAGCGCATAACACATACTGAACAAGGATAAGCGAGAAGCATCCACGCTTGCGATTTTGTCACTCCTCTCCCCCCACCCACTGAGCGCTGTTTTGACCGGGAAAGATAATTTTCGCCACGCCCATGTTTTTTTATGGCGAAAAATGTTCACGGCGCTTTAAAATTCACATTATTTTAGGTTTCATTTTATATTAAATCAGCGACCGCGAATACAGATACCACGAACTGTATATATAAAAAAAATGTGTGCTTTGGTTTGTAAAATATGATTTAACTACTGCAAGTAAACATTAATTGTTATGCATGCAATGAGAGGAATTTTCCAAGGCATTCATACCATTGCTCTCAGAAATTTAAAGGTACCAGTGACATTTAAAGTGAACCAACTACACAAGTCCAATATTTTATAAGCAGGTTTTTGGGTGGCCCCATTTTATTTAACATACGAGAAAAATACATATTTAATTGATTTTTTTGGTAATTAACTATATTTTTCCCAAAAATCTGCTTATAAAATATTGTACCTGTATAATTGGTTCACTTCTCTTTGTTATAACAGCTTTAAGGAAAGTTTTTTTTTTTTTTTTTTTTAATATCTTATTCTTTTTTCAGGATCTGAGTCCTTGTCTCACAAAGGTATCACGAGATGTTGATGCAAGAGAAAAAGAATTGACACACCAGGTTCATAGGGAAATACTTATACGGTGTTTAGAATCTGTTAAATCTTTGGCTCCAATATTAATATGCAGTATGAAAATATTTGTTCAGATCTTGACTCAGGGTGAGAATTAAATAATTTAAAAGTCCTTTTTAAACAAATTGGTTTTTCTCTCTCTATGTGGTAACATTCATATATTCACTTATAAATAAAGAAGAAAGCTGTATCATTATATTTTTAGCTTTAGTGTTCTTTGAGATTTTTGTAGGCATTTTTTAATCCTTTTATCATTAAATATATAATAATTAGTCTGTATTTTGGTTTATAAAACTAATATTTATAAATTATTAAAAAAACATAAATTATTAAAAACTAAGAATTATTGCATTGAAGAAACGTTGCAAGTTAGTTATATGATTTGTGTAGTGCAGTGATAAGCAGTCAGGCATGAAATTCTCTGAGCAGTGCAGACATGCGGCCAGGTCAGCTCGTGGGGTTTTGTCAATGATATACAGAAACTTTTTGCTAGCAAGAATAAGGAGGTGATTATCCCTTTGTATAAGGCCATGGTTAGGCCACATCTTGAGTACTGTATACAGATCTGGAGACCTCAGTTTAGGAAGGATGCAGAACATTGATGAAGGGAACAAAAGGGCTCTCTTATTTAGAAAGGTTTCAGTTCTGCAAATTGCATAGTCTTGAGAACAGGCACCTGTGGGGAGATCTGAATGAGGTGTTTAAAGCCTTGAATGGATTGAGTAGGCTGAATGTTAATGGTATTCTTCCACTTGCTGAGACTTCACACATGAAGGGACATAAATTCAAGTTGAAGAAAGCTGGTTGCAGGATAGATGTGTATAAGTTTACCTTCAGCCAGTGGGTGGTTGATTGTTGGAACAGTTTTAGGCCTAAATTGGATTGTTAGGTTGTTTCTTGTAGATGGGTGAACTTTTTTTTTTTTTTTTTTAATTGATGCTATTTAAGCTTGCTTTCTTGCATCATTTGCCATTACTGCTACTAGATTGCAACCTGTGGGCTGAATGCAGTCATCCAAGCTATGAAATGCTACTTGAAATCTAATTTCAGGAGCAAGAAACAAAAAAAAATTATAATTTGATGAATAATTATATGTAATATTAAAAATATTACTAAACAATATTAGTAATATTAAAAATATTACTAAATAATTTTACATCGTATTGTTGATAATACAACTAATACTTTTATGAAAATATAAATCAAACAAAAGTTTCATCTCTCACAAAAATAACTCTGCCATCACAGTATTTGATTTTCTTGGTTTGGGTTCCAGAGAACACCAAGAACAGTGAAATAAATGTAAGCACTTTTGATAGGATTCTTTTTGTTTCTCAGACTAAACACATGAGGGAGCACAAATCCAAGTTGAGGAAGGATGGTTGCAGAATAGATGTGTGGAAGTTTGCCTTTAGCCAGCAAGTGATTGATTGCTGGAACAAACTTCTATGTGTTGTTGTGGAAATTTAATAGTCTAAATAAGTCCTTTAAGGAAGAACTAAACAAGCTATTGGAGGGAATGAATAGGTGAAATGGGAAGTGTCCTTTTTTTTTTTTTTTTTTTGCATAATTTGCAGGACCCCGTTCAAGAATTATTTGTGGGTGCTGGGGTATTGTGCAAAACTTATACAGGATGTTTTTGTAATAGTGATTTTTTAATTATTTATATTTCCAAATTTTACAGTAACTGAGAAATAATTAAATAATTTTATATTATATCGAACTTTTTCATCTTTATCTTATGTTCGGTTATAAGAATCAATTTTTGAATGCCTTTTGTGATATTTTTCTAAAGCACATTTCTGGAGGTCATGACCATAAAACAGTAAAAACAGTTTGCAGTTTCTGGTTTATTGGGCTTTTCTGTTAGTGAAATTTATTATAATAATTGGGTAGTAAATTCGATCTTATTGCGTTTGCGATTATACCAATAACTGGAATTGTGTAGGTTTTTAAGTTATTATGGTGAAATTTGTTTCCCCTTCACTGAAATCTTCAATCATATGAAAAGCATAAATAAAGACATGTGCATGTCTTTATTTAGGAATGAAAAGATTTTCAGAATCTTCTTTTCATTCATATTTACTTATTACAATGATGAAGGGAAAGCTACCAAAGGAAAGTGCAAGTTTTTTTTTTTTTTTTTTTTTTTTATGAAAACCCCAAACACGAAAGGTATCAAAACCTATAGTACTTAGTACCGTGCATGGGTTGAAGGAGAAGTATGGGGAGAGGGGGATGCCGGAAACTGTGCTCTAGAGACTAAACACGGGTTTCACCACTTCAAGCCTCCAATGAGCAAAGTGGTGGTATTTCACCGGTTGATGAAAGTCATCTACCATCTGAAGTGGTGGCAGTTCTAGGAAACGAAACAAAATTGATTTAGAAATGAAGATGAAAATGATTAAGAAGTACTAAGCAGGAACAAGTTTTTCATCTATTGCACGAGATTAGGTCTTGCTGCTTCAACAGCGAATGGTATTTTTAAAGGACAGTGCACGTATAAAGGAACATGTTAAAGGATCAACAGTGATCACAAAAAAGTGTTCTGGTGCTATATTGGAGATGGAAAAGCTATTAATAATAAGGATGGAAAATCAGATCCAGAAGCTAGTGCCCCTTGAGGTGTTTGTGCTGGCACTTGTCTTAATCTTTTTATTGTACATTTCGAAGCACGCTTGTAATTTTTCTTGCACACGAGATAAAATAATTTAATAAATAATTCTATTTACATGTTCGTTGAACATTTCTTTTTTGCTTCAATCCAATTCAGTGAGCATAGTCACGAGTGCTGCATATGCATTTAGGGAAATTCCAACTTAAGTAAAATTCGGCTTACATAGAGTTTTGTGGAACTCAACTCTTACATAAGTCAGGGAGCAGCTGTATTTTATATTTGGGTCTTTTACAAAGATTTGCTAAACCATTCATATTTCGTTAAAATCAGACTGGTATAAATTCAGCAATTTTCTTTTTCATAAAAGCTTGAGTAATCTATATATGTAAATAGAAGTAAATTTTGGCTATTTCAGCATTACAATCTGATAAGGAAAAGGGAAATTGATAACAAATTTTCACTGTCATATTCTCTTAGAAAATAAGAACATTTGTTATCATAACAGTATCTAATCAAAGGTAAGTGGAGCAATCTTAAAGAGGGTATAGGCATATAGTGAGGATGGGAGAAGGGAGATTAGCTAAACAGATATTATAAGCAAAGATGAAAGGTAATAGGCCTAGTGTAGACAAAGATGAAGGTCGTTAAATTCTGAAAAACAAGAATTATAGCAATCTCGTCCGACAAGTCCTGATAATAACATTAGTCCATAAAGAACAGTGTCCATTGATTACCACTCTGTCTCCCTCTCAACCACCTCTTTATCCATAGCATCAATTTGCCCTTAATGCTATACTGCTCCAATTTATACGGTAGTTTTCCATGTGCAACAGTATCGAAAGCTTTCCTGAAATCCAAGTATATGATATCAAAATTATTTTTTGCTTTCAGTTCCTTTGTGACCATATCATAGTATCCAATGAAATTTGTCAGACAAGGCTTCCCCTTAAGAAAACCATGCTGTATCTGAACTGTAACTGCAATCTTGTCTAGATGATCCTGCAGTGCTTCTTTAACCAGTACCGCCATTAATTTCCCCGGAACAAAAGTTAAACTAACAAGTCTGTAATTACTTGTGTCACCCGTTGATTCCCTTTTGTGAATTGGAGATACATTTGCACATCTCCAGTTCATGGGGACCTTCTATGAGTCGAAGAAGCTCTCATAATTATGACTAAGGATTTGCTTACTTCCTTTGCTACCTCCTTTAATATAACTGGATAGATCCCATACACCCCAATAGCTTTCTTATGTTTAACTTCAACAATTTCTTCTCCACCTTGCTCTCATTTATTACAAAATCATTTAGCTCCCTTCCAGAGTTTGATAAACTTCTGGCATTCCCCCTCCCTGAATATCTCCTCGTGTGAATGTAGATACAAAATACTCATTCAGACTGAATGAATTCATGATCCTGCTACCTGAGCAGGATCATCAATAATTGAATCATCAATATCAAGTGGACCAATCTGATTCATCCCCTTCCTTCTAGAGTTTACATAAGTAAAAAATTCTTTGCATCTTTTGCCAAGAATTTCTCGTAATCTGCCTTCGCCTGTCTAACCGCCTTTGTCACTTGATTTCACACCAGCTTATATCTACCATAGGCTTCTATGTCACCTGATAGTTTATATGTCCTTGGTCCTTGAGGTTGTCACAGACATTCTCTCACATACCAGACAAGCTGTACTGCTACCTGGGAGTCTAAAATGCTGATGGAACTGATATTCGGGTGAACTCAAGTCAAGTGGTCCCAATTTCGGCAAGGTCCGGACGGTCTGTGACAGCCAAATCCTTTGCTTGCACCTTCACGATGGTGGGACTGTTAGTAATCCTGGGTATAACCTCCATGCACAAGTACATTGTGGGTGACCACCCAGGTGTGAACAGCAGGGGTTGAGGTGTGGCGCCCACACCACATGGACGAATGCCGCCCTTCTATGTTACCAGGCAGTACTAGGTGGTAGATGACTCTCATGAACCGGTGCAATACCACTACTTTGCTTATTGGAGGCTTGAAGTGGTGGAACCCATGTTTAGTCTCTAGAGCTAAGTTCCAGTCAACCCTTCCCCATCTCTTCCATCATGCAGTATGTTTGATGACTTTTGAGGTTATGATGAACATCATGGCGAGATCCAATATTCCTTACATTTTGAGGGTACAGCTCTAAAACGGTGTTCGCAGGCCGGCTGCTAGTTAGTACACTGGACCGAACCTATTGGTAACTCTCTAGGAGACTTCCAGATCAGCTAGTGTATAATCTTGCTACCTCTACTCTGCCAGATAGTGACTGGAGGGAGTCCCAGTAGTGTGTATGCAGGGAACATTGTCGAGGCCACGTTATGTCAAGGATCTGGGTATATTCTTACCATGTGTACGCCATATCCAAAAATTTCATTACTTCATACAGCATGTCCCATCCACTTTTTCTTACCATCGAATACACCATGAATTGTCAAACTAATAGAGCAAGCTTATCTGCGAAAAGATCTAAACCTCCCAAACACTTTCTAATTCATTTCACAAGAATACGTGGTCTCAATTCTAATCTCAATGATGTCCATTTCCACTTGCAGTCTGCCAAACCCCATGTACTTTTTCTGACAGAATCTCAGTTATCGGTTGATTCAACTACTGCTCATCTCAGATGCCCAAATTATTTGCTGTATGATTCCTTTCGCCTCAAAGGTGGTACTTGTGCATATGTCCGTTCTGATATTCCCTGTTAGAGACTTGGCAATTTGGAATCTCCTCTCTTTGATCTTCTCTGGCTTAAAATCTCTCTACCTCATTGTGTCAAATTCATCTGTTGTCTCTACTGTTCTCCCAACTCCACTAATCACTTGGAGCTCTTTGACTTCTTCTCTTTGCAACTTGACTTTCTCCAGTCCAACTTTCCTAACAGTGAGGTAATTTTCCTTGGTGATTTTAATGTTCACAAATCCAGCTGGCCTCTGTTTTCTAGTCACACCGACCTAGCTGGTCAAGATGCTGAGGCTTTTTCAATTACTATTGACCTTGCACAGATTGTTCATTTACCTATAAGAATACCGGACAATCCTAATCATATAGCCAACAAGCTTGATCTTTTTCCTCACAAACAACCCTTCTAAGTACATGGTCGAAGTGATAGGTCCTTTAGGCACTTCAGATCACAACTTGGTGATTGTCTCTTCTCCAATGGAGCCTTTCATCATCATCAGCCATTTTCAATCCACTGCAGGATGAAGGCCTCTCCAGCAACTTTCCAGTTCCTTCTGTTTTGAGCACTGGCCATCCATTTACTACCCAAAAACTCATGAATTTCATTTATCCATCTCTGTCTTTGTCTTCCAGGTTTTCTTCTAGCTCCTCTTGGGTACCATTCTGTTATTTTCTTAGTCCATCTGTCATCATGTCTTCGAGCTATGTGTCCTGCCCAAGACCATTTTAGTTCTTTAGTTTTGATAAGAATGTCCTTTACTTGAGTTTGCTGCCTAATCCATGTGTTTCTCTTCTTATCTAACAGTCTGATTCCCAATATAATTCGTTCCATTCTTCGCTGTGTAGTTCTCAGCTTCTCTTCCATTCTTTTGGTGAGTGCCCAAGTTTCACTTCCATAAGTCATGGTGGGGAGTATACATTGGTTCATTATTTTACGTTTCAGAGAAACTGGGATATTGCTCTTCAGTATGTGACTATATTTCCTGAATGCTATCCATCCAAAATTTATTCTTCTCTTGACTTCCAGCCATTTATCATTATTACAGCTAATAACTTGTCCCAGATAAGTATATGACTCCACCTTTTCAATTACTGCTCCTTCAATCATTATTTCCCTTTCCGTGGCATACTTGTTCATCATTACTTTTGTTTTAGCCATATTCATCTTTAGTCCAAAATCCTTACTAACTGTGCATAACTGATTAAGATTTTCCTCTAATTCTTTGGGATCGTGGCTTATAACCACAATGTCATCTGCAAATCGTAAATGGTTTAGGTACTCTCCGTTCACATTGACTCCTTTCTGCGACCAGTCTAATCTTCTGAAAGCTTCCTCAAGGGCAGCAGTAAACAGCTTCGGAGATATTGTGTCTCCTTGTCGAACTCCTTTCTCGATTTTAAATTTGCTACTGTCTTTGTCTAGTCTAATAAAGGAGGTAGCACTCTCATATATTTTCTTCAAAATCATAATATATGGGGCATCTATGCCTTGTCTTTGCAGTGCCCGAAACATTGCCTTATGCTGTATGGAGTCAAATGCCTTTTCATAATCCACAAATGCCAGGCATAATGGTGTTTTATATTCATTTGCTTTCTCCATTACCTGTGATATTACGTGAAGGTGATCCATAGTTGAGAATCCTGTTCTAAAGCCACCTTGCTCTTTCGGTTGATTCTCATCAAGTATTCTTTCTAATCTGTTAGTAATGACCGTGGTGAACAACTTGTAGATGTGGGATAACAAGCTAATTGGTCTATAATTTCCAATTTCTGATTTATCTCCTTTCTTATGCAGCAAAACTATGATTGCATTATTCCACTGCTTAGGCGTCACACCTTTTCTAATGCACTTTGTGAAGAGCCTTGCCAGTTTTTGTGTTATGTCTCTTCCTCCCAATTTTAACAACTCTACAGTAACTTCATCTTCCCCCGGGGCTTTCCGATTCTTCATTTTCTTCAATGAATGTTCTACCTCATCAGGAAGAATATCGGGTATGTCGTATGTGTTGCTACTTTGCAATCCATCTTCCCCACTGCTGGTATCATTCCCCTGCTCCTTGTATAATTCTCTGTAGTAGTCTTCTGCTATTTGAATTATGCCTTCTCTGCTGTTTATAAGTACACCATCGCTATTCTTCAGTTTCAGTATCATTTGTCTTTCTGTATTACTGCTCATGGCTGCTGATTTAAATCCTTTGTTTTCCTTTAATGCTTGTTCTACTTTTCTTGTGTTAAATCTTCTTATGTCCTCTCTGAGTCTCTTTCTAATGGCTTTGCATAACTCAGTATACTCAATTTTCTCCCTGTCAGTGTTTTTCTTGCTCTTCATTTGTCGTCTTCGGTTCATTATGACAAGTGTGACACTAATTTTTTCTTCTTTGGATTTCTGTTTCCCTATAGGTTTCTTGGGCTTTATCACTTTCAAAAAGTTGTAATATTCCTCGTCGATATCTTGGTACTGAGCAGTCTGCAGAAGCTCAAACTTGTTTTTAAGTTCCAGTACATACTGCTTTTTCTCCTCCTCTGTTATCTCAAAGACCTTTGTATTATTTACTCTAGTCAGTTTTTTCCTTTCCTTTCCTACATCTATATCAAGTGTACATCTTACCATTCTGTGATCACTTCCAACATTTACCTTATTCAGGACGGTAACGTCATTCACAATATATCTTTGTTAGTGAGGATGAAGTCGATTTCATTAGTTGTTAATCCATTTGGACTCTTCCATGTCCACTTTCTGTTCACCCTTTTCTTGAAAAAAGTGTTCATTACTCACAGTCCTTGAGATTCTGCAAATTCCACAAGTCTTTCACCTCTTTTATTTCTTTCACCAATTCCAAAATTTCCTATAGTTCCTCTTTCTGCACTGTTTTGCCTTTTTCCAGCCTTAGCATTGAAGTCCCCCATAATAATAGTGTAGTGGGTTTTTTGCTCATCTAGAAGACTCTCAATTTCGGTGTACATTTCTTCAACCTCTGCCGACCGGGCTAGCCGAGTGGGTAAAGTACCTGCCCGGCAACCCAAAGGTCGCGGGTTCGATTCCCACCTCGGGCTTGGATCAAAGTACTGCAAAAACCTTGGGAGGTGCAATATGGCCACAGAAGCTGATGCACCAACAACTACCAAATCAAAAAAAAAAAAAAAAAAAATCTTCAACCTCTTCATCATCATGGCTCGATGTTGGTGCATAAATCATTATAATCTTTAGCTTGTACCTCTTAGAAATCTTGAGTATTAGCCTTGACACCCTTGGTGATGTACTTTTGAATTCCAAAATGTTGTTTTTAAAATCTTTATGGACCAGAAACCCAACTCCACCTTCACTCCTTTCACTGTTTCCATTGGTGTGCAGCAGATTTCCACTTGATAAACTTATAAGTGATTCATTTCTTCATCTTGTTTCAGCCAAACCGATGATATTCCACGGAGCCTTTATCTCATGGCTATTCCCAACCTCGTGTTGTTTGGCATTACATGAATGCAAAATGGGATGACCTGCGAGATTTCTTTTCTTCTTTTTCTTGGTTGGATTACTGTTTAAAAACTACAGATGTCAACGTTTGCTCAGATCGAGTCAGTGAAATTATTCTTGCAGGAATGGAATCCTTTATCCCACACTCCAATTTAAAATCTTGTCCTTTATATAAACCTTGGTTTTCCAATAAATGTGCTAAGGCTGTTCAAGAGAAGAAGGTTGCATATCGTAATTGGCTTGTTTCTAATTCTTCAGTTTCATTTTCTGCCTACAGCAAAGCTTGCAACAATTGTAAAGCAGTTATTAATCAATCCAAACTAGAGTTTGAACAGGCTAAGTGTAGAAAACTTGCTTCCTGCCCTAATGGTAGTCAAGCATTCTGGTCTCTTGCCAAAGCTAGCTATTGGCTGTAACTTTTGCCCATCTCTGCTCCCACCTCTGTCCAAACCAGACGGTTCTGTTGTCACTTCAGCCAAGGATAAAGCTCACCTGCTAGCATCCCATTTTTCTTTCAACTTGTATTAATGATCTTGGAAAAAACACCTCCCACCATTCCCAACAAGCTCCATTCTATGCCTCCTGTGGTCTTCCGTCAAAAGGATGTCAGAAGGATTTTGACGAATTTTGATGCTAAGAAAGCTCCAGGTCCCGATGGTATTTCTCCCCTTGTTCTCAAAACCTGTGCTCCTGAACTTACTCCTATTCTTTGCTGCCTTTTTTCACTTTCTTATTCCAAAGGTGTTTTTCCTTCTACTTGGAAATTTGCTCATATCCAGCCAGTTTCTAAAGAGGGTGACAAATCCCTCCCATCCAATTACCGTCCCATTGCAATTACTTCTACTCTTTCTAAAGTAATGGAGAAATCAATTAACCGCCAACTCTTAAACTACCTAGAAATCTTCCGTCTGATCAACATTCGCCAGTATGGATTCTGACAGTGTCGATCCACTGGTGATATTCTGGTTTATGTTACCCATATATGGACTAATTCAATGGAAAGGTTCGGTGAAACACAAGTAGTTGCTCTTGACATCTCAAAGGCTTTCGATCGTGTCTGGCATAAAGGTCTTCTAAACAAGCTTCCATCTTATGGTTTGCCAACTGTTTTTTGTAATTGGTTATCCAGTTTTCTCTCTGATTGCTCAGAGGGTGATGGTAGATGGCTCTCTATCTTCTAACCTCTCCACTAATGCCGGTGTCCCCCAAGGTTTCCAAGTTCTTTCCCCCACTCTTTTCCTCTTGTATATTAATGACCTTCTTCCATTTACTGGAAATCCTATCCATGGTTTTGCTGATGATAGCACATTGCATTCCACTTTCCATTTTGAGAATCCTTGCCCTGCTCAATCAGCTTCAACTTCTCGAAAATCTGCTACCAATTCCTGAAATGCTGATCTTCAGGTAATTTCCAGTGGGGCAAAGACAACTTATTTGATTTCAACCCTTCTAAAATGCAGTCTTCTCTTATATCTCGCAAAAAGGATTCTTCTGCTCCTATGCTTATCTTTAGTGACACTCTGATTTCTAGGCGAAATGATATATCTCTTTTGGGGATTACCCTGACTTCTAATCTCTCTCTCTCTCTTGGCACATGCACATTACAAATATTGCTTTCTCTGCATCTAAAAAACTTGGTTTTCTCTTTCGCTCTCGGCTGTACTTTTCTTCCAAACAGCTCTCACTCTGTATAAATCACAAATCCGCCCTACCATGGAATATTGTTCCCACATCTGGGGGTGCTGTCCCCAAAACCTCTCTCAGGCTTCTCAATTCCATTCAGAAGAGGGCAGTTAGGTTAATTAATGAATCATCTCTAACAGAGTCTCTCCACTCACTGTCTCATAGACGTACTGTTTCTGCTGCATGCCTCTCCTACAGATACTTCCATGGGCACTGTTCTTCTGAATTGGCTTCTATAATTCCCGCTTTCTCTTTCAAAACATTTTGAACACGTGCAGCCACCTGCCAACATCCATTTACTGTCCAACTTTAGACTCACAGAACCAACTTTTCATCTTCGTTGTTTATTCATTCAACTGCCGTTTTCTGGAACAACCTTCCTTCATACGTATTTCCTCAAAATGACAGTCTACAGAAGTTCAAGTCCAATGTCAACAAATACCTTCTTTCGTCTTCTCAACCTCCAACCCAAGCACGGTACTAAGTACTATAGGTTCTAATACTTCTCGTGTTTGGGGTTGACATTAAAAAAAAAAAAAAAAAAAAATGTATCCCATGCATTTTTCTTCTCTGCCACAAGTCTTGTTACTTCATCTGACATCCATTTAGGCCTGAACCTCGAACAATATTTCTTAGTTGGTATGAAAAGATTTGCATCTTCCAAGATTAATTCTTTCAATGTTTCCCATTTAGAATTTGCTGTTGGTTACATCATCATTTGGTTCCACTGTGTAGAATTTAAAAATTGTCTGAGACCACCGTGGTCGCCTTTATGAAAGCAAAAACCCTTCCCATTACGCCTGATAGTAGTTACATCTTTGAGTAAATCTCACACCAGCAATCTGTGATCATTGTCACCTAGTGGTTCCTTTATCTGCAGATTTTTAATGCATAAAGAATCACTGCTGATAATCAGATCAAGATTTATTACTCCCTCTGGTGCCGACCGGGCTAGCCGGGTGGGTAAAGTGCCTACCTAGCAACCCAAAGGTCGCGGGTTCGATTCCCGCTTCGGGCTTGGATCAAAGTACTGCAAAAACCTTGGGAGGTGTATTATGGCCACAGAAGCCTATGCGCCAACAACTACCAAAAAAAACGAAAAAAAAAACGAATACTCCCTCTGGTTGGCTCTCGAACATGCTGCTGTAGAAAACAATCATGCAATTAATCTAAAAAAGCCTTGCTAGTGTGCGAGTGACCAATCCACAAGTTCCAGTCAATATCTGGGAAGTTAAAATCCCCCATTATAATATAATCTGATTTATTGGCTCACTCTATTTCCCTGTGCAGTTATTGATTGTACTCATCACAGTCATTAGGCCTATAACACACTCCTACTCAATTTTTTTTTTCCAGCACTTATGTCACACCAAACTGGCTCAACATTGCACTGTCAACCCATGTCAACTGGATGCACTTCTTTAGATTTTATGTGTTTCTTAACTAACACCATAACCCCTTCCTGTCTTCCTGTCATATCTATCCTTTCTGTACACATTGTACTTCCCAAATTCCAATTCTGCATTCCTTATATCTGTGTGACACCACTTCTCTGATATCCCAACAATATCTGCCTCTGATGTTTTGACCAGCACCTCAAATTCATCAAATTTATTTACTAAACTCTTTGCATTGGTGTACGTGCCAGAGAACAGGTGCAAGTACATGCACCTGTTCTTACTCTTAGTTACCATAACACAGCCCATGTATTTACTTGTTCCACAATGATTCCCAGCAGTCCTTGAAATTTACAGCATGTTGTTTTCCAAGATGCTGCTTATTCCACTATAATAGTTATAAGCTCACAAAGGCTAAGTATGAAATTCACTGTCTAAGAGAGCAAAGAAAGGAAACCAGGAGATTTACACATATCTAAATACAGTAAAACTGGGACTTGGAATGGACCAGTGCACACTGGAATGATATTCTGGTTCATCACATGCATCAGTAACATCATGTACATACTTGATTAGGTGCACTTTAGCTAGTATAGCTTATGTGCCATTAAACACCCATAACACACACACACATAATTGATTGCCGGCTGGGCTAGCCGGGTGGGTAAAGTGCCTGCCTGGCAACCCAAAGGTCACTGGTTCGAATCCCGCCTCGGGCTTGGATCAGAGTACTGCAAAAACCTTGGGAGGTGCATTATAGCCACAGAAGCTGATGCGCCAACAACTACCAAAAAAAAAAAAACAAAAAAAAAAAAACATAATTGATTAAAAATAAAATAAGCATTCTGTTTCATAGAATTATCCGATTTGATCCCTGAGTAAAACCTTATTAATTTGGACTCTATAATTTTGGGTCTCTCCCTTCTTTTTTTATGTATGCATTTTCTTGGAGAATGGAATTTTTACTAAATGAGAATTTGATGGTACAGTCTGAAACTGTTTTTCATAATGGTTTCATAGTCAGAATAATTTCACAGGATAAATTAAATATAAATTTAAGGCATAATGTACAGTCAGTTCTGCTATAACACACATTTTAGCAACATGAATCTGCTCCAATGTGACTGATATGTTAGGGAAAAATGCGAGTATAATGCAATTTTCGTGTTGGCTAATGCGCAGTTTTGTCTGTGAGTAACACCAGGTGAACGCAGAACCCTTCACTAAGCTGAATGTAGCACCCTGTGCAGCAATACATACAAGTTTACGAAGCTTAAAAAATGTCAAACATGTAATAGCTATATTTCCTATTTACTGTAGTTGTATTGGTGATATTGTGGACCAACCCATATTTTCAGGAGCTCACATTTTTCTGTTTGAACAGAAATTTCGTGAGGTATGATAGTGTGAGTAGAGGAGTGCATTTCTGGAGGTCTCTACCGTAAAACAATAAAAACAATTTGCAGTTCTCTGGTTTATTGGGCTTTTCTGTTAGTACAATTAATTATAAACAGGTAGTAAACTTGATCTTATTGCATTTGTGATAATACCGATAGTTGGAATTCTGTGGGTTTTTACGTTATTATGATGACATGTTTCCCCTTCTTTTTTATACGATTGAAATCTTCAATCATATAAAACACTTAAATAAAGATAAAGAGTAATAAGTAAACTTGTTACTCCTTATCTCACTTGTGCATGGCGTGTTCATCGTTATTGATTGCTTATCTTTTTTACTGTTTTAAATTTTACAATCCAAAAAAAAAATAATAATAAATAAATGTCAGTGAACAGAAATATCAATTAGTATGCATATATTACAGTATTAATTAAGCTATGTATGTAAGCTCATATAGTCTCTGACCAATACAGAGTATCTTGTGTAGGTAAAGTTCTGTATTTAATATTTATTTATTTATTAGAAATTTAAGATGTTTAAACCTGTGTTAGCAATTTTATTGGATTTCTAACTTTTTTTAGTACAGTGGATTCCGGTTATTTGGGCCACCGGTTAATCAGGGCAGCTGTTTATTTGGGGCAAATCTTAAAAAACAGAAACCAATTGAGAAAATAGCCAGGGTTTACTTCGCTTAATTGGGACAGCATGCTGTTTAATCGGGGCAGGAGACCGCAGCACTGAAGATTACTCTACGATTGTTTCCGACGGTACCACGTGGTTCAGTCGAAATTCTGGAGGTCACAACCATAAAACAATTAGCAGCCACCTGTTTTTATTGGGCTTTTCTGTTAGTGAAAGTTATAAACAGAGAGTAAACTCGATCTTACTGAATTTGCGATAATACCGACAGCTGGAATTCTGTGTGTTATTATGGTGAAATGTGTTTACACTTCCATGAAATCTTCAATCATATAAAAAAAATTAATTTTCAGATATTCTCTTCACTCCTATTTTTAAAGCTTTGTAACTCGTTACTCTGTTCTCACTTGCGCATATTATGTTACTTGCAATTTGTGTGTGTGCCGTGTTCTTTGTTATTGATTGCTTATCTTTTTACTGTTTTAAATTTTAACCTCCACCCACAAATGTCAATGAACAGAAATGTCAACTAGTTAGTATGTACATATTACAGTACGTATTAATTATTCTGATTATCATGTATATTCTTCCAATTTTATGTATCATTTAATTGGTAAGGTAATAAAGGGTAAATTTGTGCTTAATATATCTTTGCTTTTATAGCCTGTGGATAATATTCCTCCTTTCACTAATTAGAATCGCTGTTTAATAAAATTAAAATTCAATTCACAAACGTGATCACAATGACCGGCGCTTACTGCACATCGTATAGTGAACAGTACTTTACTATGTTGAGTTCGTCGTAACATGATTTGATTGTACAGTGAACCAATTGTAAAGGGGGGGGGGGTACATTGTATTTTTAACTATTTACGTGAAACTGCGGATAATTGGGGCAGTCACTTAATCGGGCTAAAATGCACTAGTCCCGATGTGTCCCAAATAACCGGAATGGACTGTATTTTACTTACCAGACCGAACGTTTTTTTTTTTTTTTGAGTGCTCTGCTGCCCCAATCCCTATTTTTCCCATAAACCCTGTTGTTTTTAATGCACGAAATACCATAACGTGGAGATTTTTAGGAACACATGTACCTGCACATCCATCCACTGATTTATCAAGTGGATGGATGTGCAGATACCTTTACCTTTCTGTACCACAGAGTGTGTATTTGAATGTAAGTGTGGATCAAGTACACCTGGCATTGTTTATGTGGCCCCTATGGAAAGGGGTATTTTCAAGATGATAATACAAGCATCCACTGCTTCAAGTGTGTGAAAGAGTGGTTTTAGGAACACGAGGAAAACATTAAGCATCTGACTTGGCCATTCCTATCCTTGAATCTCAGTCCCATCAACGTCCTGGGATGGAATGAATGGCATGTTTTTCAATTCATTCCTTTGGCCCAGTCACTCCAGAAATTGAGGACAGTTTTGCTACACAAATGGTCTATTACTTCACACCTTTTCATGAAGGGCAAACTTTGGTAAAACAAGCTATTATCCCTTGCTCCATGGCCAGGCAATGTAAGTTTCATGGCTACGTAGAGTTTTCTAGAAGTCCTGTAATGTACAAATAGTGAAAATTTTCTAAATTATTACAGGTTATTAGCAGTGGTTCAGTAATATAGATTTGAACTTGCGTCTTGTGATGTAGTTTGTTTCATCATTCTACTCTTCTGTTTGGCACGGGTTGAGTCCCTATTTAGATATCGTCCTCCATTGTCGATATCTTAAATCTTGCATCATTTGTTCATAACTCTGAAAGTCCGTGATTTCCTTTAGGCATTGGAGCCTTTTTCTTTTGGATCTTCCTGGTGGTCTCTTCTCTCCACTTCTTTCTGTCAGTACTACATTAGATAGCCTGTGTTGTTTCATCTGGTTTACATGTCCAAACCACTGAAGTTGTTTTTTGTAGATCTGCTCTATTATTCTGCAGTCAAAATTTAGATCTCTCCTTACTTGTTCATTAGTTTTATGTTCTCTCCAATTTGTTTTATTGATTTTCCTTAGGCATCTCATTTCAAATGACATTATTTTTTGCCTTTCTTTCTTATTTATTCTCCAATTCTCTGATCCATAAGTTTCTGTGGGTATGATGACAGTTTCATATAGTTTAATTTTTAGACTATTTGAGATTTTATTGCTGTTTCATATGTTTTTGAGTTTGTTCATGTTTGTCCATCTGATGTTCAGTCTGTGATTAATTTGGTCAGTATTACTTAGATTTCTGGTTATTAGAGAACCCAGGTATACAAATTTTTGTATTTGTTCTATTTGTTGATTTTGGATGTTTATGTTTGTCTTATGTGTTTTTTTTCGATTTGCATTACTTTGGTTTTATTTATATTAATATTAATTCCATAATTGTTGCTTGCTTTATCGATGTTTGTTAATATTTCTTTTAGTTGTTCTTTGGTTTCTGGTAAAATGACAATATCATATGCATATTTTATGTGGTTTATATTTTTTCCATTTATTATTGTCTCTCTTTTTTTCTTCAATTGATTTCATTAATTCTTCTAGATAGATATTAAATAGATATGGAGATAAAGGGCATCCCTGCATGACTCCTTTCTCTATTTCAAATTTCTCTGTTTTAAGGTTGTTGAATTTTACTATTACTCTTGTATTTTTGTAGAAATTGTTTACAAACATGATTATTTCATGATCAAGTGGGATTTTTTGTAGTTGCTTCATTAAATTTTCTCTGTTTACAGAGTCAAATGCCTGCTTGAAATCGATGAATCACAGATAAAGAGGTTTCTTCTTATTCCAATATTTTTCTGCAATGATATGATGTTTAGTGTGAATATTTGGTCTATTGTTGATCTGTCTTTTTTATATCCTGCTTGTTCTTCCCCTCTTGTTTCTTCATATGTTTTAAGTATCCTATTTTGTAAGATCCCTATAAATATTTTATATATATGGTTTAAAAAGGTAATGGGTCTATAATTCTGACAATTTTCTTTATATCCTTTTCTGTGTATAGGTACTATTATTCCACTTTTCCAGTCTTCTGGTATATCACCTGTAAATAAAATTAGATTAAATAATTGTATGAGGTGTTTTAACATTGCATTGCCTCCGAATTTCCATAGTAGTTTGTTTAGATAAGTATAATATGACAGAATTTCATCACTCAGCGAAAGATGTATCATCTAGCATGATAGGTTCCTTTATTAAATTTTTTTTAAAAACATTTCAGAAGATGGAAGAAGTAGTAGTAGTAGTAGTAGTGGCATGTGATGCAAGAAAGCAAATGTATGAGCTTATGCAGCATCAGCCAAAAAAAAAAAAAAAAAAAATCACACCATTCCCTCCAAATGCCTGTCCAGTTCCTCCTTAAATTTATTCAAGCTATCAACTTCCACAACGACAGATGAACGACAGAGAAATTGTGCCCCACTTATATAATAGATAATGAATATTTTATATTTATATTTTTTTGGATGTCTGGTAATGACCATAAGAAATGCTTATGGTCATTACCAGAAATTGCAGAAATATTAACAGAAATTGCAATTGCTTTGCCAAAAAAAAAAAAAAAAAAAAAAATCACCCAGAGAGTTAAGAAAAACAGATTTAAAAAGTTTATTAGCAAAATTAATTGATATTTATTGAAATCAAAATGAATCAGTACATTTGTTGGAATTTGGTAGTGAAATTATAATTTTTTTAGTACTGATTTATTTTATTCTCTGATATTTAAACATTATCGTGCTTGTAATTCATTGTGGTTCAAGTGGTATAAATTGTTTATTGCCTTTGTTTTTTTTTTAATATTCAGTAACCAGAAGAAATTATTTCAATATTTGGTAAGCTTCAAATTTTTTGGTGTCTAGTTTTTGACTGATATTTATTACTGAATGTTGTTGCATGTCTTTGGTGCACCATAAGTCTCAACTGAAATAGAATAATAATAAAAAAAATGCATCATAAAAATAGTGTTTTTATATGACCTAATAATTATATAAACTTTAATGTATTGTGCTGGTTTAGGAGGAAAAGGCTCAGGAGAGGCAGCAGAAAACAGAAACTATTTAGCTCAAAGAATGACTGATGAAATTAATGAAATTATTAGAGTACTTCAGTTGACAACATATGATGAAGATGAATGGGATGCAGATAATTTGACTGTCATGAAGAAAGCACAGGTAAAGATTTCTTCCACTAATAATTTTTAAACATAATGGGGTTACGACAAGGTCATTATTATATTTGAATATTGTAGACTGTAATGAAACAGTTCTCTCTTTAATATGCCCATTTTTTTAATCTTTTCAAAAAAAGAAAAAATACCACATTTTATCGTCTTAGTTTTGGATGCACTTAAATAAAATAGGGACCAGCAGGGTTTGCTTGTTGTTTGTTTGTTATTTGGTTTTTAGGAGCATTAGCAACTAAGGCCATATTGCTGCGGGGATATGCGGTGGTCATTCCCTGACCTTTCCACATCCTCCATATTTGGTTGTCACGGGCTTGAACCCCGGTCTGATCAAGAAGCGTGTGCTACGCACTGCTGCTCCTGCCCACCTGGCTATGGAGGCGCCCCAGGGTTTGCATGGTAGGAGAAGACGAGCAAAACCTACACAGTGACCTGAGTTGCTAATGTGCCTAAAATCAACACCAAAATTATATACAAAACAGAATACAATAATATATAATTTTAACAAATTAGACATAAGAGTAATACATAAAATAATATTAATATGATTCAAAACCTATGAGTAGATCAATGATTACAAATGGAACACACAAAGATAAAAGCAAAACTGGAAAGAGCCTCTCAAATGCACTAATTATAGATTTTTTATTGGTTTTATCATTACATATTATTAGATTTTACCATTATGAGGAAGGCCTAAGTCTGATATTTTTTGGTACTAAATACCAAAAAACGTTTAATGTAAAATTGATGGAAAGTGCCAACCATTGGCATACAATTTTGACAAAGAAATTGAAGAGGCAGATTTCCATCATCTTTTCAAGGGGAAAAGATGATATCGATTAAGATTTATATATAGGAGTTCTAGACCAAGTATTTATCTCAGGTAGGTTTGAGATCATTAAGTATGTTTTTTGTAAGAAAGTAGCACTGGAGAGTTATGAAAAACAGATTTAAGAAGTTTATTACCAAAATTAATTGATATTTATTGAACTCAAAATGAATCAGATTTGTTGGAATTTGGTAGTGAAATTATAATTTTTTCAGTACTGATGTATTTTATTCTCTGATATTTAAACATTATCGTGCTTGAAATTAATTGTGGTTCAAATGGTATCGGTTATTTATTGCCTTTGTTTTTTTTAATGTTCAAGTTATAATCAAGTAATCAATTTAACTTGATTATAATCAAGTTAAATTGATTACTTGAGTCATGTTAGTTTTTAATAAAACAAAAGCCTAATGTGTAGTAATTTTGAAATCCTAATGAAAGATTTAGTAACTTGCAAATCTTGCTCTACAGAAATTGCAGATTGCTTCAGTTGTGTTTCCTGTCATGCAGTTTCTTCTTTTCATGTACAGTAGAACTTTGGTTTGAAAGGCTGATTTTTCTTCCCTTTTTTTTTTTATTAATGGTAGTATTCAAGGCAAATGTTTATTATGCTACAAGGGTATTTGTGTCTGTTTTTTTTTAATCGTTCATCTGGTGAAATGTTGGATTAGGACTAATGGGTTTTCTCGGAAACCACGAGTGATAGTTTAGTCATTCGCTTACCACTTATGCGAACCAAATTTTCCATGATATATTTTGTTCTCTTCATTTCATATCATGTTTAGTTTAGCTCCAGATTCAGTAAGAATAATATCAGCCTGAAACTGTGCGATTTATTATTTTTCTCAGTTTTTTTTTTTTTTTTTTTACTATAAAATGTCAACGAAAAGAAACAGCACTGAAATGGGCACAAAACCAGGAAGAATACAATATAATCAAATGATATTATTAAGGAAATTGAGCGATTTCGTAGCAAAAAAAAAAAAAAGTTACAACAAACAAAACAAAAAATTATCAAACTTTATTTTAAAAAATTACTTTAAATTTTTTTCCACATAAAATTTACAGTAAAATACCTATCCAAATATACAGCCACTCGCCGACTTACGTAATGGTTGCGTTCCGCGGAACTCTACATAAGTCACAATTTTACGTTAAGGTTGGAATTTCCCTAAATGCTTATGCAGCACTTGCAACTATGCATGCTGAATTTGATTGAAACAGAAAAGAAATGTTTGACGAACGTGTAAATAGAATTGTTCATTCAATTTTTTTATCTCATGTGCAGGAAAAATAAGAAAAGTGTACAAAATTACAAAAATTTCAAAATTATAAAATTACAAAAAGAGAGAGGAGACGCGCATAACGTCAGCTAGTTTTACCTTTCGAGCATCATTGCCAGAATTAACTCTCCAGCTGATAAGCACGCTGCTGCAGAAGTTGAAGGCTGTGGAGATTTAGAATGGGTTTTTTCCAACACATCACAAAATTTCTCTGCAGCTGCAAAATCGCCACTGGCAACTTCACCGCATACTTTAATGTTTTGGAAACCAGCACGACGCTTGAACATATTAAACCACCCGTTGCTTGCCATGAACTTAGCTTGGGGTTCGCCGTACTTATCCTTAATATCTTCATAAATACTTCTTGCTTTTTCTTGAATGGCCATTAGTTTAAGGGGCACTTGCTTCTGAATCTGATTTTTCATCCATATTATTAATATGGATGAAATGCTTTTCCATCTTCGATATAGCACTGCTATGTCAAAGATGCCTTTGAAATGCTATATCGAAGATGCTTTTCCATCTTCGATATACACCTGATTGCTGTTTTGTGATCACTGTTGATTTTAAATGCGTTGATCCTTTAACACGTTCTTTTATATGCACACTGTCCCTTAAAATAGTATTCACTGTTGAAGCAGCAAGACCTAATTCAGTGCAATAGATGACAAACTTTGTCCTGCTTCGTACTTCATTAATCATCTTCATTTCTAAATCAATTTTGTTTCATTTCCTAGCACTGCCAGTGCTTGCACTTTCCATTGGTCCCTTTCCCTTCACCATTGTAATAAGTAAATAAATAGGAATGAAGAGAAGATTCTGAAAATTTATTTATGTTTTTTATATGATTGAAGATTTCAGTGAAGGGGAACTCATTTCACCGTAATTCTGTAATGTAAAAACCCACAGAATTCCAGTTACCAGTATTATCGGAAATGCAATAAGATTGAGTTTACTACCCGTTTATAATAGATTGCACTAACAGAAAAGCCCAATAAACCGGAAAGTGATTGTTTTTATTGTTTTATGGTAGTGACCTCCAGAAATGTGTTTTAGAAAAATATCACAAAGGCATTCAACACTGATTCTTATAACAGAACATATGATAATGATTAAAGTGTAGTGCAATTTCCATTATAAAAATGACCTTTTAGACTGGACGAGCGTTTGAAGTGCAAGTGTAAGCTGGGGTCGTGAACATCTCCAAAACAGCAAACTACACTTAGTTTGCTCCTAACATCAGATCGTTTCAAACTAGATGGAGCGCTCTTAACGTTTCATTGGATAACATCAGCTACTCACTTTTCTATTCCCATTTTCAAGATGGATGTTGTTCAATCTGGATGATTTGTGTATTTATGTAGTGTTGATTGCGAGTAGAAAGAGATAATGGTGGATTCATCCAGCAAATTCAAGTAGGTAAAAAAAAAAAAAAGTTTTATATATTATTGGAAACACACAGGAAGTCTCCCAAGAATTTTTTTATTTTTTTATTTTACAGAATTTCGATACAGAGTTCTGATGAACTTCTAATGTTAATTAGTGAAAATAACGCAAAACTTGATGCCGTGATGCAGAGATCAATACCGATGCTTTATGTGCTGTACCGACAGGCCAACTCTCTCTAATGGAAATATTTCTGAAATGTTGTTTTCGTTGTTTGTAAAATTATTTTATTTCTACCCACTATTCTTATTCACAGATTAAGGTATTTGTAAGACTCGGTGTCTTACAGAATTATTTTCAGTAACATAAAGGGTAACTTCCTGTTGATTTTACTGCACCGAATTTCTCAGAATAAAACACCTACGTTCCTGTCTTTCCACTACTTGACATTATAACCAGATGGAATATTGACAAGTACTTTCCCTCCTTTTTAAACAGAAAACATACTCCACTACCCACAATGTAACGGAGTACTTTTCGTGCAATAAAGGATTAGTGTTGTTTGATTTTATGAATGTTCATGAGAAGACACTAGTTTTCGAAGTTTGTAACGCAGCTATCAACAAAAATATTTTCTTAAAATTTCATTAGAAGATCAAATATACATTACAGACCAGTTAGTTTAACTTCTGTTCCAGGGGTAAAATAATGGAGTCACTGGTTAAAGATGCATTGCAGGATCATCTAGACAAGATTGCAGCAATAATTCAGACACAGCATGGGTTTGTTAAGGGAAAGTCTTGTTTGACAAATTTGATAGGATATTATGATGTGGTTACAAAGGAATTGGATGCAAAAAATAATTTTGATATCATATATTTGGATTTCAGGAAAGCTTTTGACACTGTTGCGCATGAAAGACTATTGTACAAATTGGAGCAGATTGGTATTAAGGGTAAGTTGCTACAATGGATAAAAGGATGGTTAAGTGGGAGAAGACAGAAGGTGGTAATCAGTGGGTGCTGCTCTTCTTGGACTAATGTTATTAGTGGAGTCCCACAGGGTTCGGTGTTGGGTCCACTGTTGTTTTGTATATTTATGAATGATATTGATGAAGGTATATCAGGCTTAATGTCGAAGTTTGCAGATGATACAAAGGTTGGCAGGGTTTTTAATGACAGTGTGCTACTGCAACAGGATCTAGATAATTTGGGCAGATGGGCTAAGAAGTGGCAACTGAAGTTTAACCTTGACAAATGCAAAGTACTGCATATGGGTAGAAGTAACCCCAGAGAAACGTACCAACTGTGTGGTACTACACTTAAGGTGGTAGAAAATGAAAAAGACCTGGGAGTAATTGTGCAGGCAGATATGAAGTTTTCTGAGCAATGCAGACAGGCTGCCAGGGCAGGTCATGGGGTTTTGTCAATGATTTATAGGAATTTTGCTTGCAGGGAAAAGGAGGTGATTATCCCTCTGTATAAGGCAATGGTCAGGCCACGCCTTGAGTACTGCGTACAGGTCTGGAGGCCCCATTTTGGGAAGGATGTAGATTTACTTGAGCGTGTACAGAGAAGGGCAACAAGATTGGCGAGGGGAATGAAGGGATCTTCTTACCAAGAGAGGCTTAAGTTCTGCAAATTGCAGTGGTTGGAGACTAGGCACCTGCGCGGTGATCTGATCGAGGTGTATAAGGCCTTGAATGGGTTGAGCACGCTGAATTCTGATGGGATCCTTCCACTTGTTCAGATTACGAACCTAAGGGGGCATAAATTCAAATTAAGAAAAGACAGATGTAGAATAGATGTGCGGAAATTTGCCGTTAGCCAGCGGGTGGTTAATTGCTGGAACAAACTTCCATCTGTCGTTGTGGAAGTTGATAGGTTGAATAAATTCAACCGTATTCCCGTCCGCTGGGGTATGTTCCAGTCCCAACTGGGTTCAGCAAGTTAATTCTATAATTTTTACTCTTAAGTACAGAGCTGAAACTCGCTATAGTTGGAGCCAGAACTGTTTTCTTTAATTTTCCCACTTAAATTTTCAAAACCCTCTATTGAATTTCACGTAAATGATAAAAATGTGACATCGAGTATGCATTTTTTAGGCCTTTTCAATTAATTTTTTTACCCCGTCCTAACCAGCCTAGAGCTTATGAAACCCGACACTTGTTCGTTTCTTGGTGTAAAGCGTGCGAATTTCTTTTTACAGAGAGTAGCAGTTCTGATAAACAACTCCGCCTGAACACGAGCGAAGCGTGGGAAGTATGTATCACGTGACCTCGTCTCCCGTACAGCTACATCGAGACGGGAAGGGAGAAGTGTAAATAAACAAAAGAGGAATGGGAGCTACTGTTTTTGACATAAGAAGCAATAAAGCGATACAGTAGCAATAACTGTTTACGAAAGGTGAACAGATCGTATTTCCTGTCTTAAATGTGTATTGCTCCTATGAACAGAAGATCAACGAAATTCTTCTGTTGGAAACGGGAAAAACTGGTGTAAAACTGATAACACTGCAATGCGCATTTGATAAAAAAAAAAAAGTTTGCTTTATTGTAATTGTTTTTAGTAAACAGTATCGGAACAGCAATTTCCTGGGTTTGATCTTCTAACCAAATTTTGAGAAAATATTTCTATTTATAGCTGCGTTATGAACTTCGAAAACTGGTGCATCAAAAGAAAGAAAAAAAAAAAAAATCATCCACTATGAATAACAGGTTCTTTCTTGAAATGTGTATTGTTCACATAACTGCAATATTTCTAACAATACAAATCTAACAGATTACGACTAACGGCTGCTGAAAAAGTATTGTTAGAAGATATTTGCTTGTTACGCTTTGATGTCATCGCAAAGGGAGAAATTCTGTTTTAGTTCAGAAGCCGAATAAATTCACTATCCACGGTCATATGCTGTTCTGAGCTGCAATAAACAGATAAACTCCGCTGACAAATAGACTTACTCCCCATCACTTTTATTGTTTTACTGTGGTTTTTAGCAGATGAGTCGGTGACTGCTAAATGCAGTGCGGTTTCTTGTATTCTCTCTCTCTCTCTCTATTTCGGGATCTCTGACTGTGTGGTCATCACGGAATATAAACAGAAAATTTGTTTGTCGGAATGCTGCCCACCAATTATCAACTCTTTTACCGACCTTCTAATGTATGTTGTGTTCAAATAATCCACTTTACGAAATTCGAAAGTGCTACATCAATTAGGAGCAAAAACGGTTTCCCCCAACATAATGAATTACTTTATAGGTATAATAAAGGACTACTGATGTGATTTTACTGACTGGAAGGAAGTGTTCACAATAAAACATTGTACAAGGCGGAAACATGCGGTCACTCAAAGGATAAGCAATACAGCAATGTTTGAAATTTATAATGCAGTTCACTAGCTAATAGGTGAAAGAGATTCTTGCACTGCTTCTATTAGAATGAGCAGAAGCCTGAAAAACAAGATGCATGGTATTTCAGAGACTGCTGGGAGCCATTGCGGTACAAGTAAACACATGGGTTGTGTTAGGGTAGCTAAGAATAGAAACAGGTGCAGGTATACTTGCGTGTACACCAATGCTAGGAGTTTAGTAAATAAATTTGATGAATTTGAGGTATTGCTCAAAACATCAAAGGCAGATATTGTTGGGATATCAGAGACGTGGTGTCACACAGATATAAGGGATGCAGAACTGCAATTTGGGGAGTACAACGTCTACAGAAAGGATAGACAGGATAGGAAGGGGGGAGGGGTTATGCTATTAGTTAAGAAACACATAAAAACCAAGGAAGTGAAGCCAGTCGACATCGCTGGACAGTGCAGTGTTGAGTCAGTTTGGTGTGACATAAGCATTGGGAGATCAAAATTGAGAGTAGGAGTGTGCTATAGGCCTAATGACTCTGATGAGTATAATAAGGAACTGTACAGGGAAATAGAGTGGGCCAGTAAATCAGAGAGTCTTATAATGGGAGATTTTAATTTCCCAGATATTGACTGGAATTTGGGGGCTGGTTACTCACGCACTAGCAGAGCTTTTGTGGATTTATTGGATGATTGTTTTCTACATCAGCATGTTCGGGAGGCAACTAGAGGGAGTATTACTCTTGATTTGATTATCAGCAGTGATTCTTCATGCATTAAGAATCTGCAGATAAATGAACCACTAGGTGGCAGTGATCACAGTGTGCTGAAGTGGGATTTACTCAAAGAGGTAACTACCATTAGGGGTAAAGGGAAGGGTTATTGCTTCCGTAAAGGCGACTACGATGGACTGAGACAGTATTTAAATTCTATACAGTGGGACCAACTGATGATGTTACCAACAGCAAATTCAAAATGGGAAGCATTCAAAGAACTTATCTTGGAAGCTACTAGGCTTTACATACCAACTAAGAAATATTGTTCAAGGTTTAGGCCAAAATGGATGTCAGATGAACTAATGAGGCATATGTCAGAGAAGAAAAATGCATGGGATACTTACAAATTAACACATGACACAGAAGCCTATGATAGATACAAGTTGATATGCAACCAAGTTACAAAGGAGGTTAGGCAGGCGAAGGCAGATTACGAGAAATCCTTGGCAAGGGATGCAAAGAAAAACAGCAAAGAGTTCTTTACTTATGTAAACTCTAGAAGGAAGGGGATGAATCAGATTGGTCCACTTGATATTGATGGGTCAACTGTTGATGATCCTGCTCAGGTAGCTAACAAACTAAATGAATATTTTGCATCGACATTCACACATGAGGAGTTATTCAGCAAAGGGAATGCCAGAGGTGTATTCAACTCTAGCAGTAAGCTACAGAATCTTGAAATAACTGGGAGTAAAGTGGAGGAGAAACTGTTGAAGATAAACACAAGAAAGGCACCCGGGGTGGATGGGATCTATCCAGTTATATTAAAGGAGGCAGCAAAGGAAGTAAGCAAACCCTTAGCCATAATTATGAGAGCTTCCTTGGACTCAGGGGAGGTACCCATAGACTGGAAATGTGCAAATGTGACCCCAATTCACAAAGGAGGATCAAAGGCTGACACAAGTAATTATAGACCTGTGAGCTTAACTTCTGTTCCAGGAAAATTAATGGAGGCACTGGTTAAAGAAGCACTGCAGGATCATTTAGACAAGACTTCAGTTATAGCTCAGACACAGCATGGTTTTGTTAAGGGGAAGTCTTGCCTGACCAACTTGATTGGATACTATGATGCAGTCACAAAAGAACTGGATGCAGGGAATAACTTTGATATTATATACTTGGATCTTAGAAAGGCTTTTGATACTGTTGCACATGGAAGACTGCTACACAAATTGGAGCAGTGTGACATTGGAGGCAAATTGCTGCTATGGATAAAGGGGTGGTTGAGGGGGAGAAGACAGAGAGTGGTAATCAATGGACACTGCTCATCGTGGACTAATGTTATTAGTGGAGTCCCTCAGGGCTCAGTGTTGGGTCCATTGTTGTTTTCTGTATTTATAAATGATATTGATGATGGTATATCAAGCTTAATGTCCAAGTTTGCAGATGATACAAAGGTTGGCAGGGTTGTCAAGGACACTACTGACACTATGCTGCTGCAACAGGATCTGGAAAGGTTGAGCAGATGGGCTGAGAGGTGGCAAATGAAGTTTAACATTGACAAATGTAAAGTACTACACATGGGAAACAGCAACCCCAGAGCAACGTATCAACTCTGTGGTACTACACTGACAGTGGTAGAGAATGAAAGGGACTTGGGGGTGATTGTGCAGGCAGATATGAAGTTCTCTGAGCAGTGCAGACGGGCTGCAAGAGTAGCTCATGGAGTATTGTCAATGATATACAGGAATTTTTCCAGCAGGGATAAGGAGGTGATTATTCCATTGTATAAGGCAATGGTCAGGCCACACCTAGAGTACTGTATACAGGTCTGGAGGCCTCATTTCAAGAAGGATGTAGAGCTGCTGGAACGAGTACAGAGAAGGGCAACAAGATTAGTGAATGGAACAAAGGGGTGCTCTTACGAAGAAAGGCTTAAGTTTTGCAAATTACAGTGTCTGGAGACTAGGCACCAGCGAGGTGATCTGATAGAGGTGTATAAAGCCTTGAATGGTTTAAGCATGCTCAATGCTGATGGGATTCTTCCTCTAGCTCAGAAAAATCACCTGAGAGGGCATAAATTCAAATTGAGGAAAGACAGATGTAGGATAGACGTGCGGAAATTTGCCTTTAGCCAGCGGGTGGTTGGTTGGTGGAACAGACTGCCATCCCTTGTGGTGGAGGTTGATAGCCTAAATAAGTTTAAGGCTCAGCTGGACAGGTATTTTGAACGAACAGAGGGGTGAAGTGGAAGTGGGTTTTTTTTTTTTTTTTTTTTTTTTGGCTGATGCTGCATAAGCTTGCTTTCTTGCATCAAATGCCTCTACTAATGCTAATGCTAATATTTCCAGAGGAATTATTCTGGATTTTTTCTCAAATGAGCACCAGACCAAATTCGGACTAATTAGTAATTCTGCATTCTAGGATGAACTGACTAATTAATTCCGCATCCTAGGATGAAGTGACTAATTAGAACTTCAGCATCTGTGATGAAACGTCGTGCACACCGATATCGTTGGCTACAGCAATAATGTAAAGAAACGAAGCAAAATATTGTAACAGAGCTATAATGCAAAATAAGGTTAGAAAGTAAAAATGCAAAATGTTCTCTAAAACAATTGTAGTTTTGGCATCCTAGGATGAAGCTGACTTAGAGCTGCAATGCTGTTTTTTTATTATTATTATTTATTTTCTTTATTTATTTTGTGTTTTTGTATGGGCGGCTCCTAGAACAAAAGTTCATCTCTGCGTCGTTGCTCTGTTCAGTTTTTATGCACTGTCAAGGTAAGGCCAGTGTGTGTCGTGAAAAAAAAAAAAAAAAAATTCATCCCGCATAGGAATATCCCATGTTGGATGAAGACAGATGAAAAGGAAAGCAAGAGAGAGAGAGAAAAATTTTTCATCCCGCACAGGAGAAAGTGACAGGAAAGAAAAACTGTGTTTGTGAGCTTATGTGTGTGTTCTGTATTGTGATGTTGTGTTTGGGCATTTTAGCTACCTGGAAGCAGTGATCACCTGGACGACTGCCTCCAGGTACTCATCCCTAGCAGGAGGGTAAGGCCTCCCCTACTATCTGCACACCCTCCTCCCTGGGGAACGATTTTCCCAGGGAGTAAAGAAAAACTTGTATAAGATGAAGAAAGGGAAGAAGAAAAGAGGAGAAGAACTATCCTGTCCCAGGAAAGCCCCAATCCAGGATGGATTGCTAGAACAACACAAGAAAAAATAAAATAAAAAAAATAATAAAATAAAATAAATACATAATAATAATAATAAATTTTAAAAAATAATAATAATAAATAAAATAAATACATAATAATAATAATAAATTTTAAAAAATAATAATAATAAATAAAATAAATACATAATAATAATAATAAATTTTAAAAAATAATAATAATAAATAAAATAAATGAAAGTTAGCTCTCTGGACCTTTGACAATCTCTTGGCCTTCTCCCCACCAAAAGGGTATTTTTTATTTCGCTCTCTCTCTCTCTCTCTCTCTCTCTCTCTCTCTCTCTCTCTCTCTCTCTCTCTCTCTAGGGTCGGACTAGAAAGGGTGGACTCCCTCCCCTAAGGAGTTTTTTTTCCCTCAAGTGAATTGGAAATTTCATGAAAATGAACCGTTTTTCTTCATTCGGTGAATGTCTACTCTGTCAGTGCAAGAGAAGTGACTTTATTACATTTGCAGCTCAGAATGGAATTCAAGCATTGAAACACAAGACATTTTATGGTGAATTTTTTAGGCGTTGTGTGATCATGAAAATTCAATTTTTTTCTTGAAATTTTTTGATGGTATCAAATGCATATCAAGGAAATATTGAAGTATTCAATAACAATTACTTACAATTTCCCAATCCCTCACTACGAGTAACAGATTGTTCTCACAATCTGTTACTAGCAGCGCATTTTTATTTTTCGTTTGTACACCAGGTGAGATGCATGTGAAGTTCCTTCGACATAAGTTTTCGAAGTTTATTTTTTATGAAATGCACATTGTAGTGATCAGTTTTACGACAATTTTTTTTTCCTTTTGTTTTCCTTTCGTTTCCAGTATGGCTTCCAATAGATGAATTTCCTTGATTTTTTGTTACTAGATACAATAAATATTGATAAAAGGAAATGCGATATTTTAGTTTTTCAAAACCAATTCATTGCAATTCTTTCGTACAACAATTACGAAAAGCAGTAAAGCAACTGTTGTGAGTGAGCCATGCAAATTAGTGTTTGCAAGTAATAATGCTCAACTGTTTGTTTTCCACGAAAGTTGTTTACAGTTTCATTTTCTCCTTGGATCACCTTGGTAATGCTAATGACGTAAGCTTGACCAGTCAATTATCTCTCCGCGCGTGTTGATTCGTTTTAGCCAGAGGCGCCGAGCTGAGGTGCGAATTTTTGTACTAATGATGTAACGTGTTTTATTTTCAAAGCTTGGATCTTGTTTTGCCCACATCAAAATTTAATAAATTGAAATGTGATCATACATTTTTGCTGTTTTAGAGTGAATTAATAGTTCCATTTCCCTCAAATTTGAATTGTTGAGGAGGCTTCCATTCTGCAGTGGGTTGATAATGGCTGCACTTTACTTTTTTTTTTTTTTTTAATAGTTTTTACTGAGCGCTAAAGGTAGGAAATCAGAATATACTTCTGTTTATGTATATTGAGAGTTTCAATTTTGTAAATTGAGTAGAAATTATGGAAATTATTAGTTTTCTTCAGGAGGGACAACTTTCAAGTTAGTGTTAAAAATTAGCAAAAAACAGGACGGACTTGGACCGGGTTAAGGAGGAACTGGACAGGCATTTGGAGGGAATGGTGTGATTTTTTTTTTTTTTGGCTGATGCTGCATAAGCTCATACACATGCCACTACTACTACTACTACATTCAGAAAAGGTGCTGTACCGATATCGATCCCTAAAAAAAATTACAATAAAACAAACTTTTTTTTTTTTCTTTTTTTTTATCAAATGCACATTGCAGTGTTATCAGTTTTTTTCTGTTTTCAATGTGGCTTCCAATAGATGAATTTTCTCGATTTTGTGTTAGTCAATGTAATACACATTGAAGAAAGGAAGTATGATCTTTTTGTTTTTCAAAAACAATCTGTTGCAATTCTTTTGGTCATGTTTTTTATCCCAAGAAACAGTTATGTGCATATTATTATTATTATATACATATATTTTTTCTTGTATCACGCTGGCAATGACTCTGTACTTTATGGCTTACTGTGTGCTTTCATTGCTTTCACAATACTTTTCAAAAAAGAAAGACACCGAAGTTATGTTTGAAATGAAAGGTTAAAAATTTGTTTTGGAAGAAGACAGAGAGCGCATGTGATTCTCATTTGTTAACTGCAACATTAGTTTTACTGTTGCAGTAGATATTCTTCAGCAGTTTTCTGATTACTGTTTTCATCTTGTTTAATAATAATAAGGTTCTTTATTAACTTCAGTTATGTACATTCGTTATTCCGTACACAGATGACCCAGACTCTACCACTAAATTGTCTATACAAGTGAACAATTTTACTAAATATTACTAAAATAGAAGTAATATTTACAATAAATATATGGTTCAGAACTGAGTATTCTGATTCTTCTCATCATTACATAGTTCATCCCAGTTCGGAAACATTTATTTTCCAATTTCATAACAACACTTTGCCTTTATTTCTTTGCTGGAGTAGACTTTTAATGACTTGTTGTACAAGGGAAGACTCCTTTCTACCTCACAAATACGTTATCCTACACGCCGTTCACAGTGCCTGTCTAGTTTTCATGCCTCTTTACCCTCTGCTTCCTGTAAAACTAGTACCAAGTTGGGGTACAACTTTGCATATAACTACATATAAATTTTGTTTAATTGGGACCAAGGACTAAACAAAAACAGTAATTTAGAAGAAAAATATTTAATAAAATTGCAGTTCTGTATACATGTTAATACAAAATATGTATTAAAAAAATAAATGAGTTACGTAAAAAAGTTATTTCGATGTTGATGGCTTCATAAAATCTAACAAATTCGTCTGACGACACAGCGCCTTCTTTTTTTCACGCAGAATTTCTTCGTAGCAAGCTAATAATTATTTTATTCCTTGCTTTGTAGCTATAACGCGTTCTTCGTTGCAGTCTGTTTTCTAAAATTTTTAAGTCCTTTTCAATTGAGCTGAGTCGTTCTGTCAAGCTTCGAATTGTCATGTGCTTTTCTGGTGGAACTGGGTCTGAAGTGTCGGATACTTCAGTGACGTTTTGCTCACGCATCTCTATGAGCTCATTCATTGTCAACTCCTGACTATGTGAATCCAACAGCTCGTTGACATCATCACCATTGACTTCCAAATCTAATTGCCTGGTAAGATTAACAACTTCTTCCATCACATGAGCGACATGATCAGTTTTTGGCGTTGTTTTCATCTCGTTATTGAAAAAAAATGGACAAAGTTTCTTCCAGACACCATTCAATGTTTTTTTGTGAATTTCATCCCAAGATTCTTTAATGATTCTTACGGCATCAAAAACATTGAATTGTTTCCAAAAGTCTTTAACAGATATCTCACTATTTTGTCTCATAGCTTCATTCAGACGTGCAAACGAACACCTCGTGTAGTAAGCTTTGAATGTTTTGATGACTCCCTGGTCCATCAGTTGAAGCAAGCTAGTTGTGTTTTGAGGCAAAAACACAACTTTCACACGTGGGTCGAAATTAATTAGGGTGGCAGGAGGGTGACCGGGTGCATTGTCAATAAGAAGCATCACTTTAAATGGAATCTGTTTAGACTTGCAATAACGTTTGACTTCGGGTATGAAGTGGTGACCAAACCAGTCCTCAAAAACGGAAGCTGTCACCCAAGCTTTATGATTTGACTTCCAAATCACTGGTAAGCTAATTTTAGATATATTTTTTAAAACTCTTGGGTTTTCGGAGCGATAAATTAAGAGAGGTTTTAACTTGCAGTCACCAGCTGCATTCCCACAAACCATCACTGTCAATCGGTCTTTGGAAACCTTAAAGCGTGGAAAGTTTTTTTTTTTCTTCACGTGCGATAAAAGTTCTTTTAGGCATCTTCTTCCAGAACAGGATAGTCTCATCCACGTTAAATACGGTTTCACTGCTTTAATCACCTTCTTCTATCATAGCTTTGAGTGTCTCAGGAAAAGAAGACGCAGCTTCTTTATCGGCACTTGCCGCCTCTCCATCCTCCGCGATACTGTGCCAGTTACAGCGAGTTTTAAATCGGTTGAACCAGCCGTTACTAGCTACAAAGTTTTCATCTTTGCCCGCCTGCCCAGCTTCTTTCAACCTCTCAAAAATCAGCTTAGCTTGATAGCACACAGTGTTCTGATTGACTGGACAATTCTTCACTTTTACTTGATTATCACACCATAATTTAAGCATTGTTTCCATCTCAGCAATAATACCATGACATTTATGAATTATGCTTGAGTTCAAGGATTGAGCATTTTTCACCGTTTCGAGAATTCTTTCTTTATCTTTTATGATTGTTCTTACTGTGGATTCCGGTAGCTCAAACTTCTTTGCCAATTCACAAATTTTTATTCTGCTATCAAAATACTTGATAATGTTAAGTTTACATTCGGAAAATATCGTTTTCCTTTTCTTACTAGG
This sequence comes from Mastigoproctus giganteus, assembly GCF_048544385.1. NCBI lineage: Eukaryota > Metazoa > Arthropoda > Arachnida > Uropygi > Thelyphonidae > Mastigoproctus > Mastigoproctus giganteus. The sequence continues at coordinate 34,193,145 of NC_143584.1, read as the reverse complement.
TGCAGGAGGATCAGATTTACTTCATTTGAACGACAGTTTTTTTTTAAGGGTTTAGAAAACGTATAACAAAACAATCTTAATTTTCATTGATCGTAGAATAGTAGTTGTGCACGTAGAGTTCACGCGAAACACGTCCAATGCGTATCACAGCAAGAGAAACACTGAGGGTCGTTTTTTCATATGCCATCGATATACGGCTCGACTGACGTGATCCATTTCTCTCGTGAAAACGATGTAATTTCCGACAAAAGTTGAGCACGAATTCGAACGCACACATATAAATATGGCAGTTGGAATACAAATTCTCGTATATGTGCGCAGCTCATGTGGCAGCAAAGTTGAATTTTGTTCATATTTCGCTCTTACTCTCTGCTGTCGCACCGTATATCGATAGCATATGAAAAACGACCTTGAAGATAGTGGGCGGCAGTGTTGCGAAACGAAAAAAATCAAGAACTACGTAACTCCGAGTTAGTGTAAGCCGGGGTATTACTGTATAGTGAAAATTTCAACTTCTGAGATCTTGGAATAAATTTCCAAAAAAAAAAAAAAAAACAATGTGTTATTGGATTCACATTGCGATATTTTCATGATACCTCCATTTATTTCTACAGGATGCAAAATACGTTTCACGATTTTTTTAAGTTTTCACCGGCCAGCAAAAACTTAGGTAAAGTCGAATTTCCGTAAGTCGAGTTTTTTTTTTTTTTTTTTTTATGTAAACTCCAAATACGAAAGGTATTAGAACCTATAGTATTAGAACCTTAGTACCGTGCTTGGGTTGGAGGTTGAGAAAACGAAAGAAGATATTTGTTGACATTGGACTTGAACTTCTGTAGACTGTAATTTTTAGGAAATACGTATGAAGGAAGGTTGAATGAATAAACGAGGAAGATGAAAAGTTGGTTCTGTGAGTTTGAAGTTGGACAGTAAATGGATGGTGGCGGCTCTTGTTCGCACTGTTTTGGGGGCACCACCCCAGATGTAGGAACAATATTCCATGGTAGGCAGATTTGCTCTTTTGTACAGAGTGAACAGCTGTTTGGAAGAAAAGTAACACCGAGAGAGAAAGAGAAAACGAAGTTTTTTAAATGCAGAGGAAGCAATATTTGTAATGTGCTTGTGCCAAGAGAGATTAGAAGTCAAGGTAATCCCCAAAAGAGATATATCGTTTTGCCTAGAAATCGGAGTGTCACCAAAGATAAGCATAGGAGCAGAAGAATCTTTTTTGCAAGATAGGGCAGACAAGACTGAGTTTGCAAAGAGAATAGAAATAGACTAGTTTTTGCAAGATATCGACCAGGAGATCTGAGCTTCTTTGCAGAACGGAAAGATTACCTGGAGATCGGCATTTAAGGAATTGGTAGCATATATTCGAGAAGTTGAAGCTGATTGAGCAGGGCAAGATTTCTCAAAATGGAAAGTGGAATGCTGTTGTTTGTTTGTTGTTTGTTTGTTATTAGGAGCATTAGCAACTAAGGCCATACTGCTCCGGGATATGCTGTGGTCATTCCCTGACCTTTCCGCATCCTCCGTATTTGGTGGTGACGGGTTCGAACCCCGGTCTAATCAAGAAGCGTGTGTTACGCACTGCTGCTCCTTCCCACCTGGCTACGGAGGCGCCCAGTGGAATGCAATGTGCTATCATCGGAAAAACTATGGATAGGATTTCCAGTCAATGGAAGAAGGTCATTAATATACAAGAGGAAAAGAGTGGGGGAAAGAACTGAACCTTAGGGGACACCGGCATTAGTGGAGAAGTTAGAAGACAGAGAGCCATCTACCATCACCCTCAGAGCGATCGGAGAGAAAATTGGATAACCAATTATTGGTTATCCAGTTTTCCAAACACGATTGAAGGCATTTAAGATGTCAAGAGCAACTGCTTGTGTTTCACTGAACTTTTCCATTGAATTAGTCCATAAATGGGTAACATAAGCCAGAATATCACCAGTGGATCAACACTGATGGAATCCATACTGGCGATTGTTGATCAGACAGAAGGTTTCTAGATAGTTTAAGAGTTGGCGGTTAATTGATTTCTCCATTACTGTAGAAAGAGTAGAAGTAATTGCAATAGGACGATAATTAGATGGGAGGGATTTGTCACCCTTTTTAGGAATTGGCTGCACATGAGCAAATTTCCAAGCAGAAGGAAAAACACCTTTGGAAAAGAAAGTGAAAAAAAGGCGGCAAAGAACAGGAGTAAGTTCAGGAGCACAGGTTTTGAGAACAAGTAGAGAAATACCATCGGGACCTGGAGCTTTCTTAGCATCAAGATTCGTCAAAATCCTTCTGACATCCTTTTGACGGAAGACCAAAGGAGGCATTGAATGGAGCGTGTTGGGAATGGTGGGAGGTGTTTTACCAAGATCATTAATACATGAGTTGGAAGAAAAATGGGATGCTAGCAGGTCAGCTTTATCCTTGACTGAAGTGACAACAGAACCATCTGGTTTTGACAGAGGTGGGAGCATAGATGGGCAAAAGTTGCGACCAATAGCTTTGGAAAGAGACCAGAATGCTCGGCTACCATTAGGACAAGAAGCAAGTTTTCTACTCTTAGCCTGTTCAAACTCTAGTTTAGATTGATTAATAACTGCTTTACAATTGTTGCAAGCTTTGATGTAGGCAGAAAATGAAACTGAAGAATTAGAAACAAGCCAATTATGATATGCAACGTTCTTCTCTTGAACAGCCTTAGCACATTTATTGGAAAACCAAGGTTTAGATAAAGGACGAGATTTTAAAGAGGAGAGTGGGATAAAGGATTCCATTCCTGCAAGAATAATTTCACTGACACGATCTGAGCAAACGTTGACATCAGAAGTTTTGAAACAATAATCTGACCAAGGAAAAGAAGAAAAGACATCTTGCAGGTCATCCCATTTTGCATTCTTGTAATGCCAAACAATACGAGGTTGGGAACAGCCATGAGATAAAGGCTCCATTGGAGAAGAGACAATCACCAAGTTGTGATCTGAGGTGTCTGAAGGACCTCTCACATCAACCATGTACTTAGAAGGGTTGTTTGTGAGAAAAAGATCAAGCGTGTTGGCTTTATGATTAGGATTGTCCGGTATTCTTGTAGGTAAATGAACAATCTGTGCAAGGTAATTAGTAATTACAAAAGCCTCAGCATCTCGACCAGCTGGGTCAGTGAGACTAGAAAACGGAAGCCAGCTGGAGTTGTGAACATTAAAATCACCAAGGAAAATTACCTCACTGTTAGGAAGGTTGGACTGGAGAAAGTCAAGTTGGAAAGAGAGGAAGTCAAAGAGCTCCAAGTGGTTAGTGGAGTTGGGAGAACTGTAGAGACAACAGATGAATTTGACACAATAAGGTAGAGAGATTTTAAGCCAGAGAAGATTGAAAAGAGGAGATTCCTAATTACCAAGTCTTTGACAGGGAATATTGGAACGGACCACAAGTACCACCTTTGAGGCAAAAGGAATCATACAGCGAATAATATGGACAACTGAGATGAGCAGTAGTTGAATCAACCGATAAGCAGAGTTAAACTTCTCACAGACACACCGCTTTCAAGTTTTTTCAGGAAGTTCAACTTTATTTGTTATGTACAATGTACGGTGTTTGCGCTTTACACCACGAGAGGCACTTTCTTTCTGCATTGGAACTATGGCTGGGGCTAAATGCGAGCAGTTCATAATAATAAATTCAGAAAAACGAATGGGAATGGCTTGCCAGTGTTTACGAGTTTGCGCCAACAGCTGATGCTGCAACCAACGCCACCAAAACAGTAGCGGCAGGTCAGTGCGTGACCTGGGAAATTACGTTCATGGATATTCTGTCTGAATTAGCGGTGGAACCAGATTACCGGTGGTCGGAATAGTACTCGTCGACCTGTATAAGCTTCTAGAAGTTTGTATTATGTCCTGTGCAACCATTTGTGTTTTGGAAGGATTTTTAATTTCAAAAATTACTATATGACATTTGAATTTTTTAGTATTCATAGTATTAGTGTTCAGAATTAAAAAAAAATTGCCATAATGAATGCAATGTTTTATTTCCTACAGGGTTTAAGAAAAAATTCTTTACTAATCAAAAAAAAAATTTTAAATATCCATTAATGCCTGTACTATGACCATTGAAACATCAAGTTGTGCCTGAGTGCCATATACGTTGGGTATATGTCAGTTAATGGATTAAGCTTATTGTAAAATACTATAAAAAATGGATTAAACTTACTTTAAAATGCTCTAAAAATGGATTAAACTTACAGATATATTGGAATTACCCTGATATTTGTTATGCTTCATATAGTATATATTTGATATTGGTTATTTTATTTTAATTTCTAATTTTTTAAATTGGAATGCAATTCATAGAAAATTGCAAGCATTGCATTTTAAAATCTTGAAAGCATGTCACTGTTATGGTGCTCATTTGTATTACAAAACGGGTACACATTTTTTCATGATTAAATTACTGTAATTTTAGCTGCGTTGTATACAATGTATGTGTTATTGCTTAAATCATTACTTTTTTTTTTTTTTAAATTAGAATGCAATTGATGGAAAACTGCAAGCATCTCATGACTGGCTTGAAGATCCCGCAGCAGTTACAGGTGGAGTAGGTGAAAAATCGTTGCGCCACATTTTGGAATATGCTCAACGTGTTTCAGATAGATCACTACCTCCTGACAGCAATGCCATAAGAAAAATGTGTGGTGACATTACATCCATGGCAGATGCTCTTTGTGAACTCAGGCAAGAAGGAAAGGTAAGGTAAAAAAAATTATTGCTGAATAAAGAAAACGCACATTTCTGTATGTATGTTGTGATTAGAATTAGCATATGATGCAAGAAAGCAAGCTTAAAGCAGCATCAGCCAAAAAAAAAAAAAAAAAAACCCACTCCCATCTCACCCCTCCGTTCATTCGAAACACCTGTCCAGCTGAGCCTTAAATTTATTTAGGCTATCACCTTCCACAACATGGGATGGAAGTATGTTCCACCAACCAACTACCCGCAGGCTAAAGGCAAATTTCTGCACATCTATCCTACATCTGTCTTTCCTCAATTTGAATTTATGCCCTCTCAGGTGATTATTCTGAGCAAGAGGAAGAATCCCATCGGCATTGAGCATGCTCAAATCATTCAAGGCTTTATACACCTCTATCAGATCACCTCGCCAGTGCCTAGTCTCCAGACACTGTAATTTGCAAAAACTGAAGCCTTTCTTCATAAGAACAACCCTTTGTTCCATTCACTTAGCTCATTGCCATTCTCTGTACTCGTACCAGCAGCCCTACAGCCTTCTTGAAATGAGGCCTCCAGACCTGTGTACAGTACTCAAGGTGTGGCCTGACCATTGCCTTATACAAGGGAATAATCACCTCCTTATCCCTGCTAGAAAAATTCCTGTATATTATTGACAAGACACCATGAGCTACTCTTGCAGCCCACCTGCACTGCTCAGAGAACTTCATACCTGCCTGCACAATTACTCCCAGGTCCTTTTCATTCTCTACCACTGTCAGTGTAGTATCACAGAGTTGATACGTTGATCTGGGGTTACTGTTTCACATATATAGTACTTTATATTTGTCAATGTTAAACTTCATTTGCCACCTCTCAGCCCATTTGCTCAACCTTTCCAGATCCTGTTGCAGCAGCATAGTGTCAGTAGTGTCCTTAACAATGCTGCCAATCTTTGTATCATCTGCAATCTTGGACATTAAGCTTGATATACCATCATCAATATCATTTATAAATACAGAAAACAATAATGGACCCAACACTGAGCCCTGAGGGACTACATTAATAACATTAGTCCACGATGAGCAGTGTCCATTGATTACCACTCTCTGTCTTCTCCCCCTCAACCATCCCTTTATCCATAGCAGCAGTTTGCCTTCAGTGCCACACTGCTCCAATTTGTGTAGCAGTCGTCCATGTGCAACAGTATCAAAAGCCTTTCTAAGATCCAAATATATAATATCAAAGTTATTCCCTGCATCCAGCTCTTTTGTGACTGCATCATAGTATCCAATCAAATTGGTCAGGCAAGACTTTCCCTTAACAAAACCATGCTGTGTCCGAGCTATAACTGAAGTCTTGTCTAGATGATCCTGCAGTGCTTCTTTAACCAGTGCCTCCATTAATTTTCCTGAAACAGAAGTTAAACTCACAGGTCTATAATTACTTGTGTCAGCCTTTGATTCTCCTTTGTGAATTGGGTTCACATTTGCACATCTCCAGTCTATGGGTACCTCCCCTGAGTCCAAAGAAGCTCTAATAATTATGGCTAAGGGTTTGCTTACTTCCTTTAATATAACTGGATAGATCCCATCCACCCCGGGTGCCTTTTTTTTATGTTTATCCTCAACGATTTCTCCTCCACTTTCCTCTCAGTTATTACAAAATCATCAAGCTCACTGCCAGAGTTTACTTCACCTCTGGCATTCCCCTTCCTGAATAACTCCTCATGTGTGAATGTAAATGCAAAATACTCATTTAGTTTGTTAGCCACCTGAGCAGGATCCTCAACTGTTGAACCATCAATATCCAGTGGACCAATCTGGTTCATCCCTTTCCTTCTAGAGTTTACATAGGTAAAGAACTCTTTTCTGTTTTTCTTTGCATCCTTTGCCAAGGATTTCTCATAATCTGCCTTTGCCTGCCTAATGTCCTTTGTGACTTGGTTATAGACCAGCTTATATCTATCATAGGCTTCCATGTCACCCATTAATTTATATGTATCCCATGCATTTTTCATCTCTGCCATATGTCTCATTAGTTCATCTGACATCCATTTAGGCCTAAACCTTGAACAATATTTCTTAGTTGGTATGTAAAGCCTAGTAGCTTCAAAGATAAATTCTTTGAATGCTTCCCATTTTGAATTTGCTGTTGGTAACATCATCAGTTGGTCTCACTGTATAGAATTTAAATACTGTCTGAGACCATCGTAGTCGCCTTTACGAAAGCAAAAACTCTTCCCTTTACCTCTGATGGTAGTTACCTCTTTGAGTAAATCCCACTTCAGCACACTATGGCCTCCGTAGCCAGGTGGGAAGGAGCAGCAGTGCGTCGCACACGCTTCTTGATTAGACCGGGGTTCAAGCCTGTCACCACCAAATACGGAGGATGGAAAGGTCAGGGAATGACCACAGCATATCTCGGAGCTAATGCTTCTAAAAAAAAAAAAACCAAACCACACTGTGATCACTGCCACCCAGTGGTTCCTTTATCTGCAGATTCTTAATGCATGAAGAATCACTACTGATAATCAGATCAAGAGTATTACTCCCTCTAGTTGCCTCCCGAACATGCTGATGTAGAAAACAATCATCCAATAAATCCACAAAAGCCTTGCTAGTGTGTGAGTGACCAACCCACAAATTCCAGTCAATATCTGGGAAATTAAAATCCCCCATTATAAGACTCTCTGATTTATTGGCCCACTCTATTTCCCTGTACAGTTTCTTATTATACTCATCAGCGTCATTAGGCCTATAGCACACTCCTACTCTCAATTTTGATCTCCCAATGCTTATGTCGCACCAAACTGACTCGACACTGCACTGTCCAGCGATGTCAACTGGCTTCACTTCCTTGGATTTTATGTGTTTCTTAACTAATAGCATAACCCCTCCACCCTTCCTATCCTGTCTATCCTTTCTGTACACATTGTACTCCCCCATCCAGTTCTGCATTCCTTATATGTGTGTGGCACCACGTCTCTAATATCTCAACAATATCTGCCTTTGATGTTTTGAGCAATACCTCAAATTCATCAAATTTATTTACCAAACTCCTAGCATTGGTGTACACTCAAGTATACATCCACCTGTTCCTGTTCTTATTGATGATTTTTGTGATGATTGTTGTGATTTCCTTCATTTTTGCATAAAAATCTTTTATGAAATTTTCAGTAAGGTTTTTGCTTGAGAAATTATTATAATAATGGCATGAGATAAATAAATATATTAGCATTATATTAGCAGAGGCATATGATGCAAGAAAGCAAGCTTATTAAAAAAAAAAAAAAAAAAAACCCTTCCCATTTCACCCATCCATTTGCTCCAAATGTTTGTCTAGTTCAGCCTTGAATTTATTTAAGCTGTGAACTTCTACTATGGCAAATGGAACTTTGTTCCAGCAATCAGCCACGTGCTGGCTAAAGGCAAACTTCTGCATATCTATTCTACAACTGTCTTTCCTCAATTTGAATTTATGTCTCCTCAGGTGATTAATTTTAGCAAGTAGAAGAATGCTTCCTATTCTGTCTATCCTTTCTGTACACATTGTACTCCCCAAATTCCAGTTCTGCATTCCTTATATCTGTGTGACACCACGTCTCTGATATCTCAACAATATCTGCCTTTGATGTTTTGAGCAATACCTGAAACTCATACCTCATCTGCATTGAGCTTACTCAAACCATTCAAGGCCTTATACACCTCAATTAGATCACCTCACAGGTGCCTAGTCTCCAGAAGCTGCAATTTTCAGAACTTAAGCCTATCTTGGTAAGAGGATCCCTTCATTCCCCTCACCAATCTCGTTGCCCTTTTCTGTACTCGTTCCAGCAGCTCTACATCCTTCCTAAAATGAGGCCTCCAGACCTGTATATAGTACTCAAGGTGTGGCTTGACCATTGCTTTATACCAGGGGATAATCACCTCCTTTTCCCTTCTAGAAAAATTCCTGTATATCATTGACAAAACACCATGAACTACTCTTGCAGACCATCTAAACTGCTCAGAAAACTTCATATCTGACTGCACAATTACCAGGTTCTTGTCATTCTCTACCACCCTGAGTGTAGTATGACACAGTTGATATGTTACTCTGGGGTTACTGCTACCCATATGTAGTACTTTACATTTTTCAACATTAAACTTCAGTTGCCACCTCTCAGCCCATCTGCTTAATATTTCTAGATCCTGTTGCAGTAGTGTACTGCCATCAGTGATATCTGATATGGTAGAGTGAGTCTGGCAGGATATTGATTTTCTTTATGATGTTATGCTGCATGATTGGTGGTAGTCACAGTGAAATGTTATAGTATCAATGAAAACAATATGAGAATTTGTACAATTTTATGATAACTGAAATGTTCAATGTATTTAGTGGTTGGTATATTTTCCCAACTTCAGAATACACCAAGTTCAAGGTAATTCTAAAGTTTTGGAGCTACTTTTGAATTACCTCTGTATAGAAGACAACAAGTTTTACTGTTGGCTATGAAATATGTTGTGTGTAGTGTTTATAGTTTAATGTTCACATTTTGCATTTCTCCTCTTTGAGAGCTTTCACTTTGTATAACTGTTTATGTTAAATTTTTTTTTACATAATGCATATAAATAATTCTGTTAATTTTTGTACAGATTTAGCTTTTATGGTTAGTTATAAGGTTGTATTTATATGTATGAATTTATGCAGAGTAATGAATTTGAGAAATGTTCAATTCATTTTTAGGGTGCATCACCCCAAGGGCAATCGTTAGCTCGTGGAATAGGGCAGAAGCTACGAGAATTAAGTAACCTTGTGAACCATGCTATTTGTAATGTGGAACACAGTGGAGTGCAGCAGCCAGCACATACTATTGGTGGTAGGGTAGAACAGGCTCAGAGGTGGCTAAATAATCCAAGCTTTGATGATAAATGCCTAGGTAAAGCTTCTGTGATGTAAATAAATTTATTGTGATTATAAGTTTAGATGACATTGACTGACATTATGAATAATGTGGCTCAGTTTTGTGTGTATTATTAACTGGTTATTTATTATAACTTCAACAAAGAATGTTGTTGAATTAATGGCTATTAATATAATTTCATCAATAATATTTTATTAATGGCTATTAATATTTTATTTTAATAAAATAAATGTATGTATTTAACTTTTCTGCATTTCTCTCTCTCTCTCTCTCTCTCTCTCTCTCTCTCTCTCTCTCTCTCTCTCTCTCTCTCTCTCTCTCTCTCTCTCTCTCTCTTGATTAGTTATTCAACATTGGCAACATTGCTTAATAGTAACAGGATGAAGAATTTAAAGAATTCACAGTATTTTTACTATATTGATTTCTACTCTATTTCAGTTTGTTCCACCTTTCTAAAGATTTTGGAAAGTACATTCTTAAAACCTTTATCAAATTAGATATTTGCAGTTCAATTGCAAATGGAAGACTTCACGTTTTAATTTTTTTTGTTGTTTCATCAGCTTTTGACTCCATGTGTATACTTCCTATACTCACAGCTCTACAAGTGTGCTTTGGCATTACTGGACTAGTTCTTCAGGTATTGGAAAGTATTTTATGTAACAAATTTTTGTTTTTTTTTCTGCATGTCTAGTTTTCTGTATCCTTGGTTCCAATTATATTTCATGTGCTGACAATTTAGTTTTGACTGTTTGGGTTCTACCTAATCCTAGTCTGAATTTTTATGCTCATAATTCAGTAATCTAAAAGTATCTATCTTTCTGACTTATTAACTTATTTATATTGTTTTGGTCTTCAAAAAAGTCAAAATATGTGATTTTTAGTTCTTTGCTTACTCTTACCCTGTTTTGCATTGATATTTTAGATTAACCATGGGAAATTCTTTGGAATTACTTTGGACTCTAGATTGATTTTCAAGGAACCTTTTATCACTCTTAGAATAGAGCTACTGAAGGCCTTCAAATTGATATCTATCTGGTGTGGGACTAGGAAGGGATTCTAAAGTATTTTGTCATGTATATTCTTCTTCTTATGATTTATGGCTTAAACATCTGGTCTGTAGCAGTGCAATCCAATCTTCAAATAGTCTCTGGGCTTCAGTTTTGGATACTAAAGCGGCTTGTTTTATGCATAGAGTAATGAATTTGAGAAATGTTCAATTCATTTTTAGGGTGCATCACCTCAAGGGCAATCATTAGCATATAAACTGGAAAACTTAAGCTGCATGTGGTGCCCTCTCAGTTGATCCTTTTGATGGCCTCTCCTCAGTTAAAGCTATCTTGGATTTCTAGATAGTGAGATACCAGCATTGAATCTATTGACTGGAACAATGGCAGCATCAACTGATAGGATTTTCTTTTGTGGAGAATACCCATCCATCTTTTGTGTATAAGCTTATCCTCTGTTTTTTTTTTTTTTTTTTTTTTTTTTTTTTAATATAGCTCTAATAATCTGTTTGTAAAGTGAAGTACTGACGTATTGTGACCTGTGGTGTCAACTACCTGTACAGTGAGTATTCTTCTAGAAGAGAATGTTTACCTAATGGATTGTTTCAAGTCTTTGATGATGGTTTTATTTTGTCTTTATTTACTTAGAGAAAGTGGCATGATTTTTCTACATTACTACTGCCAGTTTAGACATTTAGTAGCAATTTGTGTATTTTTGATGCAACTTTTAATTCATCCATTATGATATAACACTGTTGGGATATTGAAGATATGGCACTACTGAGACATAGGGGATGCAAAATTTAAAAGTAGTCGGTACAATACGTACAAAAGGACGGGGAGATTATGCTCTTGATTAAGAAACATATAAAATCTAAGGCAGTATACCAAGTTCACGTGACTGGCCAGTGCAATGTTGAATCAATTCTCTGTGTTTATGTCGCACCAAATTGAATCAATCAATTTGGTGCAACATAAACACAGAGAAAACAAAAATGAGAGTAGTTGTGTGTTCTATGCCAAACGACTGTGATGAGTATAATGAACAACTATGCAGACAAATAGTGGGCCAATCAGAATGTCTTGTAATGGGAGAGTTTAACTTTCCAGGTATTGACTAAAATTTGTGGTTTTGTCAGTCACACAGTAGCAAGACTTTTGTGGATTTATTGGATGATGCCTTCTACACCAGCATGTTAGAGAGGCAATGAGAGAAAACAGTACTATTGATCTGGTTACCTGCAGTGACTCTTCATGCATTTAGAATCTTCAGATAAAGAAATCACAGGGTGGCAGTGATCACAGTGAACTGAAGTGGGATCTACTTAAAGACTGGGATATACTTAAACTACTGTTAGAGGTAAAGGGAAGGGATTTTGCTCTAGTAAAGGTGACTATAATGGTTTTTAAATTATATTCACTGTGATCAACTGATGATGTTATTAACTGCAAATTATAAATGGGAAGTAATTGTGGAAGCTAATAGACTTTTTATACCAACTAAGAGATACCTTTCAAGACATAGACCTAAAAGAATTTCAGATAACTAGTGGAAGAGAAAAAAAAAAAAAAAATGCGCGGGATGCATATAAATTATCAGGAGATACAGTAACCTATAGTAGGTATAAGCTAGCCTGAAAACAAGTCACAAAGGTGGTTAGGGAGGTTATTGCAGATTATGAGAAGTCTCTTGCAAAGAATGCAAAGAAATGTAAAGATTTCTTTATGTATGTAAATACTATAAGGAAAAGGATGGATCACATTAGTCCACTAGATATGAATGGTATTACTGTTGATGATCCTGCTTATGTTGCTTACAAATTGAATAGATATTTTGCCTCTGCATTTACACATGTGAATTTTTTAGGAATGGGAATGCCAGAAGTATATCAAATTCTAATTTTGATATACTTCTGATTTTGTGATTACTGAGAGTAAAGGGGAATAAAAATTATTGAAATTAAAAGTAAATACCTGGAGTCGATGAATGTATCCAATTATATTAAGAGAGGCAGCAAAAGATGTAAGCAAACCTTCAGCCATAATTATGAGAGCATCCTTGGATTCGGGGAAGTCCCTATGATCTGGAGATGTGCAAATGTATCCCTAATTCACAAGGGGGAATCAAAGGGCAAAGTGAGTAACTACAGACCTGTAAGGTTGACTTATGTTCCAGGGAACATAATGGAGTCACTGGTTAAAGAAATAATGCAGGACTATCTTATCTGATCAGTGCGATTGAATACCATGACACAGTAACAAAGGAACTGGATGCAAAAAATAATTTTGACATCATATACTTAGATTTCAGAAAAGCTTTTGAAACTGTTCCACATAAAAGACAGCTGTGAAAATTGGAGCATTGCATCATTATTAGCAAGGTACTGCTGTGGATGGAGGTATGGTTGAGTGGTATAAGACATAGATAGTTATCAATGAGCACTGCCCTTCTTGGATCAGTGCTATTAATGGAGTCACCCCAGGCTTCAGCATTGGGATCATTGTTTTTTTCAGTATTTATTAATAATATTGATGAAGGCATATCAGGCTTAATGTCTCGGTTTGTAGATGTTACAAAGGTTGACATGGTGCTTAATGGCAGTAATCAGGGTTTGTTACTGCAGCAAGTTCTAGAAAAATTAGGCAGATGGGCAGAAGTAGCAATTGAAGTTTGACATCGACAAATGCAAGGTACTGCACGTCTAGTAATCTCAGAATAACATAACCAACTGTTCAACCGTATGATACCATATTCAAGAAAGTGGAGAACAAAAATGATCTGTGGTAATTGTGCAGCCAGACAAGAAGTTCTCTGAGCAGTGCAGAAAGGCTGCTAAGATAGCTCATGGGTTTTTGTCAGTAATATGTACAGGAATTTTGTCAGCATACGTCTTGAAGCCTCATTTTAGGAAGAATATAGATATGTTTGAATGGGTACAGAGATGAGCAACAAGATTAATGAGTGGAACAAAAGAGTGCTCTTACCAGAAGAGGCTTCAGTTCTGCAAATTGCACCATCTAGAGACTAGGCACCTAGTCTCCAGATTTAGGCGTTTAAGGCTTTGAATGAATTGAGTATGCCCAAATGTTGATGGCATCCTTATCGTTACTTTTTGCACCCAGCTCACTACATCTTGTTTCTAAAGGTGAAATTGAAGCTCAGTGGATAGAGGATTAACAATATCTTGGAGATTCAGCAAAAATCTGGTGAGATACTTTACAACATTATGAAAAAAAAGAATCTGCACGCTTCCAAGGATAGCAGAATAGTTGGGCTTAGTATATTAAGTTCCAAAGAAACATGATGTAGCCTTAGGTAAGTTAAACAAATCTTTATTTTTAAATACATTCCCATAACTAGCTGCACCATGTATATCAAGTAAATCTGCAAATATATTTGTTGATTAGATCTGTCAAGCAAATTAGTTAAATTACACAGTGCTTTTGATATATCAATCCATATAGTTTGTGATAATATTAGACAAGATTAAGCTGCATTTTAAAGAACTTTTATTATTCCTGTGACCACAAGAATATTACTACCAGTTATCAACAACCAAAATTTGCATAGCATATTGCTGACAGCTACTTGGCCATAGTGCACCACAAGCATCTTCTACTAATAACCTCACTGATTCTTACAAGCTTATGGGATGAATGACATTAGAGATAGAGTTTATAGAATACCTAAGCTGAGTTGCAGTTTAAATTTCCTTTTCCTTGTTGTAAGCTGGTACTGTTTGCTGCTTGGATCAGAGGATTGAAAAAATTCCCTGTATTGTGTAAATTTAACAAGTACATGTACTCCCTGACTTACATATTTTGCATCTGTAAGAATAAATGGAGGTATTGTGAAAATATCGTAATGTGAACCCAATAGCACATTGTGTTTTTTTTTTTTTTTTTTTTTTTTGGTAATTCGTTCCAAGACCTTGGAAGTTGAAATTTTCACTATATAACTAAGCTATTTATCTCTCTAAAAGTCATTTTTATAATGGAAATTGCACTACCCTTTCATATTTGAACACCTTTGTGATATTTTTCTAAAGCACATTTCTGGAGGTCAAGACCATAAAACAATAAAAACAATTTGCACATTCCGGTTTATTGGGCTTTTCTGTTAGTGCAATCTATTATAAACTGGTAGTAAACTCAATCTTACTGCATTTGTAATAATCTCAATAACTGGAATTGTGTGGGTTTTTACATTATTATGGTGAAATGTGTTTCCCCTTCACTGAAATCTCTAATCATATAAAAAACATAAATATTCAGAATCTTCTCTTCATTCCTATTTACTTATTACAATGATGAATGGAAAGCGACCAATGCAAAGTGCAAGTGGTAGCAGTGAAGATGAAAATAATTAAGAAGTAAGAAGCAGGACAAAGTTTGTCATCTATTGCACGGGAATTGGGTCTTTAATAGTGAATGCTAATTTAAAGGACAGTGATCACAAAACAGCATTCAGGTGCTATATCGAAGATGGAAAAGCTATTAATAATATGGATGAAAAATCAGATTCAGAAGCAAGTGCCCTTGAATCTAATGGCCATTCAAGCAAAAGCAAGAAGTATTTATGAAGATGTTAATGATAAGTATGGCGAACCCAGAGTCATGTTCGTGGCAAGTAACGGGTGGTTTTATAGGTTTGAGCATCGCGCTGGTTTCCACAATGTTAAAGTATGCAGTGAAGTTGCCAGTGACAATTCTGCTGCTGCAGAGAAATTTTGTGATGTTTTGGAAAAAAACCCTTCTAAATCTCCACAGCCCTCAACTTCCACAGCAGCGTACTTATCAGCTGGAGAGCTATTCTAGCAACGATGCTCGAAATGTAAAACT
Source organism: Mastigoproctus giganteus (assembly GCF_048544385.1). Taxonomy (NCBI): domain Eukaryota; kingdom Metazoa; phylum Arthropoda; class Arachnida; order Uropygi; family Thelyphonidae; genus Mastigoproctus; species Mastigoproctus giganteus. The sequence goes on along the minus strand of NC_143584.1, from coordinate 34,177,672 downwards.
TGTGATGTTATGTCTGTCTGTCTCTCTCTTTTTGTAATTTTGAAATTTTGTATACTTTTGTGATTTTTCCTGCGCATGAGATAAAAAAAAAATTGAATAAATAATTCTATTTACATGTTCAATCGAACATTTCTTTTTTGCTTCAGTCAAATTCAACCCGCATAGTTGTGAGTGCTGCATAAGCATTTAGAGAAATTCCGACTTACGTAGAGTTCCATGGAATGCAACCCTTACGTAAGTCTGGGAGTGACTGTTTATCATCTAGTTTTAGATTTTTTTTTTTTAATAGGGAACATCAAATTTAGGGGTTTCATGCATTTATGCTTGTTTTATATTTAGCTATATATGGTGTGCATTTATCAAATGCATTATAATTTAAAATTATAAAAGAAGTAATGCCATTTGAACTTTTCGAATGTATGCATGCAAAGTAAAGAATATGTCATCCTCTCTCTCTCCTGTTTTTTCATTCAACTTTGTTTAAATTCTTTTCTAAATGCAATGGTCTTAATGCTCACAGTCTTAGTATTACACTGGTATTGGTATTACTTGATATTACACTATTTTCAGACAGCGAATCATTATGAGGTTAGTCTGGCATTTGAAAGATTTGATACTGTGATAACAGCTTGTTTCACGACTTTATGGTTACTTATCAGGTTACAGATGGTCTCTAGTACAGTACTATGGGATTGCAGAGTTCTCCTATAATAAAATGAAATAAAACAAAATTTGTATGTTTTACTGCCTTCGTTTTTTTTTTTTTTTTTAAATCATGGATCATACTACTCCTACTGAAAATCAATGCCAAATATTTGATGCTGAGACTTGGCTTATGTTAGAGTAAGGCTTGGTGTTATGTTCAAATTAGAATTTTATAATTTTAAATAAGGATTGGGCTTATTTTCAAATTAGGGACAAATACCATTATCCATGGTTCTGTCAAAGTAACTAATATCTTTTTAAATTATATTGCCTGAATTGGTGAATCCACTATACATTTAAAAATCTGAGATACTGCCAATTAGATACAATACAAAAGCAATCCTTTTCCATGATAGATAGCGATCTGTGTTTGCATTTTAAATCATCAAAATCCTCTGGGCCAGTCATTTTCTTTTTTGGCAGCTTGGGTAAACACAAATGCATGAAAATTTGCTGTGTTGATCTTGTTTACAAACAGAACAACAATCTAAAAGTTGTTTAGTAAGAGCAAATTATGTTAGCTAATACTTTTTAGTAACCCACTGCTAATCGTTGTTAAGTTGCTAATCTTGTTCACAAATAGCGGCAAACAATTTTTTTCCCTTCTGACAAATTTCCCCATGTTATTGGAACATGTGGTAAAACCTGAGAGCTAAATCTGGTAGTTTGCTGGATTCTCTTATTTTTCTAAAAATGGCTAGTAGTGGTGTTGTTGTCAGATATATGGATTACTGAATTTGGGAGGATTGCTGGTATATAGAATTGTTTTCCTTTTTTATTTTTGCCGAAATCTGTAGTTGGAAGAAATTATTTCTTTATTTTTAGATTGATTTGTTTTATGTGTAGGTCAGCATGCAATTCAGTTGATTCTTGAAGAAGCAAGAAAAATATCTGAAGGCTGCCCAGTTCATTATCGTGCAGAAATTCAGCAAATTTGTAGTGAAGTAGATAGTCTCACTAGACAGTTAACAGACATGTGTCATCAAGGTCAAGTAAGTACTTTGTTTTTGAAGAATTCTGTAACTGCAATCAATGTGCTAATTACATGTTAGTGCATAAACTTGCATGATTGCCGTGTATTAAGTTCAGTTGTAAAACAAGTTCTGTGATGAGAAAGCATACAGATCACAGAAGATACAGGACATGTATTTACCACCACATACAACTGTAGAAGTTTCCTGATTATCTCCTTCAGAATGGAATCTCCGTTGAATCCTAATTTGCTCCTCTACAGAGAAGAATTAATTTGTTTTAAATTATTATTTGTTTGTATGTATACAGTATGTGTTAGTTGTATATATTATGATACGTATGTATTTATATGTCTCTACCTTTTGCTTGTCATTGTATATATGTGTATGTGCTCTATTTGCTCGCATTAGATGTTATTCGTTGTATTATTTTATAGAAACTAATGTTTATGTATGTATGACTTCTATGTTTGCTGTCTAAGTTATAATGTACAAATGTATATAGGCACCCTCCTAGCCGAAGGCTGTTCAGGGGTGAAGCATATGCAATGAATTGAATAATAATAATAATAATAATAATTGCACTATGTGAGATGAAGATATTGTGTACCCAGAAAAAAAAATGTCATAGAAGGTAGTTATTTTTTTAGTGATAATCATTTGATAATTTGAACTTAAACAGTATAGTAAAATTTATGAATTGAATAGGTCATTGAAATTTGAATTGAAATTGATGTGTTAAGTATATTCTCTGTTATCATTAAGTTGCAGTGATTTTATTGTATTGATTCAAAGGTTTTATAGTCTATGCTGCATACTTAATTCAAAAATGATATCCATTTTTGCCTTTTGCATAGGACAAATATTCTATAAAAATATCTGTGTAATTTTTACATTTACATACACCAGTTTTAAGTTCTCATACGTAATAAATATGAGAAACTGTATATGTTAATATATATTTTATATATGGTTTTATGCACCTTTTTTTTTTTCCATTTCAGACTTTTGCTAGTAGCATCAAGAGGATGCATGAATAATCTTGGCATATTTTATTATTTATTATTTATTTTCTTTATATATTAGTTATTTTCTAAAGAAACAGCATTAGAACATGGTTTTTGAATTAAACTTTTGCCAAAAAACCTATTTTGGAATGAAATTTGTAAATCAAGACAAATTGTGATATTTGTTGTTCTTGTGCTGAATTGTTGAGATAGTCGAGTCAAGGAAAGAAAAAGACATGCATTTAGGAATTCCTGTTTTCAGAACCATGGAGATAATCACTATTTCTGTTAGTGCAGTGTGCAAAGTTAAAACAGTCTCACTAAAGATGGAACATCTGATTCTTGTCTGGATCTTCCGTCTTCAGTGACACTTATTGCAAGTGGACCCACTATACCTATATTCCTTTCCAATCAGAAAATTTGATAGAGTTATATTAAAATGAATCTGTTGATGTTACTGCAGAAGGTGATACTTGCTGTTACCAGCCAGAAAACAGTCATTCAGCACAGATTTTCTCACAAAGTAAAATTTTTTTACGGCATATTCTCAGCTCTTGCCTGTAATTAAAATCTCCTTGTGGGAGTCAAAATTAGTCTGAATATACATTATTCATTTTTTCTCAAAATGGTAAGTTTACATTAAATGAAAAGTTGGGAGGAACAATGAGCCAGCCTGAAAGAGAAGCATGGATTGGCTTCAGAATTGTTATTTAGAACTCCTTATGGAACAAAAATGGTCCAACTTTTAAAATATATATGATATTTTAAAAGTTGGACCATTGATAAAACCATTTTGACTCAATTTCAAAAGTTGGGTTGAAGTATGAACTTAACAATTCCCTTCTCACATTGCCATTTGGGCTGCTTTCTTGAAAATCTGTATTTACTGTGAAGAAGAAAGATTTTCATCAAGGCAATGGGGAAGAATATTACAGAAGGTGAAATGTTAACTTGATAAGTGATTACTATTGGTCACTGAAAAAAAAAAAGAGAGACCTCTGGTGTAATACATTTTCTTCTATAATGCCCAAAGTTAAGAAAAATGTCCAGCAAAATTCCTTTATTTGACAATTTAACCCTGAATCATTGTTGTTGTTTGTTATTTGGTTTTTAGAAGCATTAGCAACTAAGGCCATATTGCTCCGGGATATGCTTTGGTTTTTTTTTTTTTTTTTTTTAGGAGCATTAGCAACTAAGGCCATATTGCTCCGGAAATATGCGGTGGTCATTCCCTGACCTTTCCGCATTCTCCGTATTTGGTGGTGACGGGCTCGAACCCCGGTCTAATCAAGAAGTGTGACTGAGGTTGAGGGTTTCAGGTAGAGGTAAAATTCAGTTCAAGGTAGAATTAGATGGTTGCTTCTTGGCAGTGGGCAAATATAACTAATCGGACTCTTTTAATCATTTTGGCATACAGCAAAAGTCTGATTTCTTGGATTATTTGGCCATACAAATGCTAACATTTCAGACCAGAACCCAAAACCATAATAAATAGAATGAAACAGGAAAATGCATTTCCAATTTTTTGTTTAGAGAAAACCTGTGTTAAGTTGAACAAAATTCATATTATTTATGAAACCAGTTTGAAGAATTTTTTAAGGTAACATAAAAAAACAAAACAAAAAAAAAATAAATAAACTAACAACAATACTTCCCATTTCACCTATTCATTCCCTCCAATAGGTTGTTTAGTTCTTCCTTGAATTTATTTAAGCTTGCAACTTCCACAATGACAGATGGAAGTTTGTTCCAGCAACCCGCTGGCTAAAGACAAACTTCCACACATCTATTTTGCAACCATCCTTCCTTAATTAATTGGAATTTGTGCTTCCGCCATGTTTATAGTCTGAGCAAGAGGAAGAATTCCATTAGCATTGAGCTTACTCAATCCATTCAAAGCCTTAAACACCTCAGTCAGATTATGTCGCAGATGCCTAGTCTCCAGGTGTTGCAGTTTGCAGAACTGAAGCCTTTTTTGGTAAGAGCACTCCTTTGTTTCCCTCACCAATCTGATTGCCTTTCTCTGTGCTCATTCCAGCAGTTTCTTCCTAAAATCTTTCTTAAAATGAGGCCTTCAGACCTGTTGCAGTATTCAAGATGTGGACTGACAATTACCTTATACAATGGGATAATCATCTCCTTATTCCTGCTAGAAAAATTCCTGTATATCATTGACAAAACCCATGAGCTGTCCTGGTAGCCTGTGTGCACTGCTCAAAGAACTTCATATCAGACTGCACAATTATCCCTAGGTTTTTTATTTTTCACTACCCTGAGTGTAGTACCATACAGTTGTACGTTACTCCAGGGGTAATTGTACCATATGCAGTACTTTACATTTTTCAAACTTCAATTGCCATTTCTTTGCCCATCTGCCCTACATTGCTAGATATATCACACTTTGTATCTGCAAACTTGGACATTAAATGTGATACGCCTTCATCAATATCATTAATGTATATAGAAAACAACAACAAACCCTGGGGGACTCCACTAATAACATGAAAAGCGGTGTGCATTGATTACCACTCTCGGTCTTCTCCCACTTAACCATCCCTTTATCCATAGCAGCAACTTGTCTTTAATGCCACACTGCTCCAATTTGTACAGCAGTCTCCCATGTGCCACAGTATCAAAATCTTTCCAATTACAGTGGATCTCCGCTTTATGATATTAATCCATTCCAGAGACACCATCGTATCATGAAAATTAAGGTGGGAAGAGATACTGTCAACTGTAGTGATGATCCAATACTTCGCCAGGATATGCCTACAGCACTTCAAAGAGTTGAAAAGGCATCCAAGTTACTGGAAGAGGCATCTTCTTTATTAAAAACAGATGCATTTTCTCAACCTGCTTGCAAAAAACTAATAGAAGGAGCCAGAGGTAGGGATGTGGGTGCGCACGTGCATGCAGTATGTTTATTTTAAAATAAAAGTAGAATTTAAAAACACCCTATATATATATATATATATATATATATAATTACTATAGTAGATTTGAGACAGCAGTAGGATTACTGCTGTCTCAAATCTAAGTTTAAATATTTAAGAAAAACAACGGTAATCTTCAGAAAAGCTTTCATTCCATTTATCTATGAATGCTTCAGAAGCTTTCATCCAATTTACCTCAAGAAAATAACACACAGTTTATATCTTTTCATTTAACTTTAGTTGCACTTGTATAAATAACTTTTATCCAATAATTTCTCTTTTTTTTTATTTTAAAGAGACAAAGAAGATTAACATTCAGACAGGAATGCAGTATAATTGTATTCCTGTCTGAACAAGTTGAGTGGATACTATCACACAGTAACAAAGGAACTGGATGCAAAAAATAATTTTGACATCATATACTTACATTTCACAAAAGATTTTGATACTATTGTACCTAAACAACTGCTGTATAAATTGGAGCAGCATGACATCACGGTCAAGTTGCTGCTGTGGATAAAGGGATGGTTGAGTGGGAGAAAACAGAGAGTAGTTATCGGTGGGCACTGCTCTTCTTGGACTAATATTATTAGCAGAGTCCCCAAGGGTTCAGTGCTGGGTCTACTGTTGTTATATATATTTATTAATAGTATTGATGAAGACATATCAGTCTTAATTTCTGACTTTTTAGATTATCAGAGGAGAGAAGATTGGCAACATAGTTAATCAGTAATCAGGGTGCAACAAGATCTAGACAAATTAGGAAGATGGGTTGAAAAATAGCAATTGAAGTTTAACATTGACAAATGCAGGGTATTTCATATTGGGGGGGGGGGGGTGTTGCAATAATCTCAGATTAACGTACCAACTGTGTGGTACCCACACACCTTCATGCATTCAATTGTGCTGTCAGATATGAAGTTCTCTGAACAGTGTGGATGTGCTGCCAAGAGAGCTCAGGGTTTTGTCAATGATATACAGGAATGTTTCCAGAAGGGATAAGATGGTGATTATCCCACTCTATAAGGGAATGGTTAGGCCACATTTTGAATACTGCATACAGATCTGGAAGCCTCATTTTAGGATGGATACATATCTGTTGGAATGGGTGCAGAGAAGAGCAGTAAGGTTGGTGAGGGGAGCAAAAAGGTGCAGAATCTTGAAAGAATCGTAAGCTACAGAATCTTGAAATAACTGGGAGTAAAGTGGAGGAGAAACTGTTGAAGATAAACACAAGAAAGGCACCCGGGGTGGATGGGATCTATCCAGTTATATTAAAGGAGGCAGCAAAGGAAGTAAGCAAACCCTTAGCCATAATTATGAGAGCTTCCTTGGACTCAGGGGAGGTACCCATAGACTGGAAATGTGCAAATGTGACCCCAATTCACAAAGGAGGACCAAAGGCTGACACAAGTAATTATAGACCTGTGAGCTTAACTTCTGTTCCAGGAAAATTAATGGAGGCACTGGTTAAAGAAGCACTGCAGGATCATTTAGACAAGACTTCAGTTATAGCTCAGACAGCATGGTTTTGTTAAGGGGAAGTCTTGCCTGACCAACTTGATTGGATACTATGATGCAGTCACAAAAGAACTGGATGCAGGGAATAACTTTGATATTATATACTTGGATCTTAGAAAGGCTTTTGATACTGTTGCACATGGAAGACTGCTACACAAATTGGAGCAGTGTGACATTGGAGGCAAATTGCTGCTATGGATAAAGGGGTGGTTGAGGGGGAGAAGACAGAGAGTGGTAATCAATGGACACTGCTCATCGTGGACTAATGTTATTAGTGGAGTCCTTCAGGGTTCAGTGTTGGGTCCATTATTGTTTTCTGTATTTATAAATAATATTGATGATGGTATATCAAGCTTAAGGTCCAAGTTTGCAGACGATACAAATGTTGGCAGGGTTGTTAAGAACACTACTGACTCTATGCTGCTGCAACAGGATCTGGAAAGGTTGAGCAGATGGGCTGAGAGGTGGCAAATGAAGTTTAACATTGACAAATGTAAAGTACTACACATGGGAAACAGCAACCCCAGAGCAACGTATCAACTCTGTGGTACTACACTGACAGTGGTAGAGAATGAAAGGAACTTGGGGGTGGTTGTGCAGGCAGATATGAAGTTCTCTGAGCAGTGCAGACGGGCTGCAAGAGTAGCTCATGGAGTATTGTCAATCATATACAGGAATTTTTCCAGCAGGGATAAGGAGGTGATTATTCCATTGTATAAGGCAATGGTCAGGCCACACCTAGAGTACTGTATACAGGTCTGGAGGCCTCATTTCAAGAAGGATGTAGAGCTGCTGGAACGAGTACAGAGAAGGGCAACACGATTAGTGAATGGAACAAAGGGGTGCTCTTACGAAGAAAGGCTTAAGTTTTGCAAATTACAGTGTCTGGAGACTAGGCACCAGCGAGGTGATCTGATAGAGGTGTATAAAGCCTTGAATGGTTTAAGCATGCTCAATGCTGATGGGATTCTTCCTCTATCTCAGAAAAATCACCTGAGAGGGCATAAATTCAAATTGAGGAAAGACAGATGTAGGATAGACATGCGGAAATTTGCCTTTAGCCAGCAGGTGGTTGGTTGGTGAAACAGACTTCCATCCCTTGTGGTGGAGGTTGATAGCCTAAATAAGTTTAAGGCTCAGCTGGACAGGTATTCTGAACGAACAGAGGGGTGAAGTGGAAGTGGTTTTTTTTTTTTTTTTTTTTTTTGGCTGATGCTGCATAAGCTTGTTTTCTTGCATCAAATGCCTCTACTAATGCTAATGCTAATATCATAATGTGAACCCAATAACACGTTTTTTGGTAATTCGTTCCAAGACCTTGGAAGTTGAATTTTTTGCTATATAGCTAAGCTATTTATCTCTCTAAAAGGCAATTTTTATAATGGATATTGTACATATTGATTAAAAAAAAATTATTAAAACTTATATATTAATTAAATCACTTTAACTGAAGGATGCAAAAACATGCAGCCAATACGTTTACAAAGGCTGCTGTTGGCTGAGAGGAAGGACCACGCGCTCCAGTCGGAGACAATCATAAGCCAAGCCCATTGTAACTTGAAATAAGTAGGCTCCTCTTAACATGGTCACTGGTTAGTAGAATCAGCTGCTTTATAGAATAAAATTTCAGAAAACCAATTCAAATCATTAAAATGCACTACACTTTCATCGTTATCATATGTTTGGTTATAAGAATCAATTTTGAACGCCTTTGTGACATTTCTGGAGGTTATTACCATAAAACAATAAAAACAATTTGCAGTTCCCAGTTTATTGGACTTTTCTGTTAGTGCAATCTAATTATAAATTAGATTTTTTAATTAGAAATTATTATAAGAGTAGGAGACCGGCGAAATTACTTAACACGTACAGGTCACTGTTGAAAAAAAGCAATGAATTAAGGTTGAATTTGAAAGTGTCTGCAATTCTGCATAGACGTGATAGGAGGGAGTATATGATGAGAGCCTTGTCAATCAATTCGGCCCTGGAAAGATTGTGCAAGGCTCAGCGGGTAGAATTTTTTTTTCAGCCTGGTCTGTGCTTGTTAACAGGAGAGACTGCTTCTACAGGGATGGAATACACTTAAATAGAAAGGGTGCAAGAATATTTGCTGATGCTATCGAGGCAGTGTTAGGTGGGTCGGAAAACTGCTAGCTGGGGGGATACAAGGACTAATAGATTAACAGAAGCCACTGGTAGAGGTGAAAGTGATTCTTGCACTGCTTCTATTGGAATGAGCAGCAGCTTGGAAAACAAGATGCATGGTATTTCAGAGACTGCTGGGAGTCATTGCGGTACAAGTAAACACATGGGTTGTGTTAGGATAGCTAAGAATAGGAACAGGTGCATGTATACTTGCTTGTACACCAGTGCTAGGAGTTTGGTAAATAAATTTGATGAATTTGAGGTATTGCTCAAAACATCAAAGGCAGATATTGTTGGGATATCAGAGACGTGGTGTCACACAGATATAAGGAATGCAGAACTGGAATTTGGGGAGTACAACGTTTACAGAAAGAATAGACAGGATAGGAAGGGAGGAGGGGTTATGCTATTAGTTAAGAAACGCATAAAATCCAAGGAAGTGAAGCCAGTCGACATCGCTGGACAGTGCAGTATCGAGTCAGTTTGGTGTGACATAAGCATTGGGAGATCAAAATTGAGAGTAGGAGTGTGCTATAGGCCTAATGACTCCGATGAGTATAATAAGAAACTGTACAAGGAAATAGAGTGGGCCAGTAAATCAGAGAGTCTTATAATGGGGAATTTTAATTTCCCAGATATTGACTGGAATTTGTGGGTTGGTCACTCACACACTAGCAAGTCTTTTGTGGATTTATTGGATGATTGTTTTCTACATCAGCATGTTCGGGAGGCAACTAGAGAGAGTAATACTCTTGATCTGATTAACAGTAGTGATTCTTCATGCATTAAGAATCTGCAGATTGACACAAGTAATTATAGACCTGTGAGTTTAACTTCTGTTCCAGGAAAATTAATGGAGACACTGGTTAAAGAAGCACTGCAGGATCATCTAGACAAGTCTCCAGTTATAGCTCGGACACACCATGGTTTTGTTAAGGGAAAGTCTTGCCTGACCAATTTGATTGGATACTATGATGCAGTCACAAAAGAACTGGATGCAGGGAATAATTTTGATATTATATACTTGGATCTTAGAAAGGCTTTTGATACTGTTGCACATGGAAGACTGCTGCACAAATTGGAGCAGTGTGGCATTGGAGGCAAATTGCTGCAATGGATAAAGGGGTGGTTGAGGGGGAGAAGACAGAGAGTGGTAATCAATGGACACTGCTCATCGTGGACTAATGTTATTGGTGGAGTCCTTCAGGGTTCAGTGTTGGGTCCATTATTGTTTTCTGTATTTATAAATAATATTGATGATGGTATATCAAGCTTAAGGTCCAAGTTTGCAGATGATACAAATGTTGGCAGGGTTGTTAAGAACACTACTGACTCTATGCTGCTGCAACAGGATCTGGAAAGGTTGAGCAGATGTGCCGAGAGGTGGCAAATGAAGTTTAACATTGACAAATGTAAAGTACTACATATGGGAAACGGTAACCCCGGAGCAACGTATCAACTCTGTGGTACTACACTGACAGTGGTAGAGAATGAAAAAGGACCTGGGGGTAATTGTGCAGGCAGATATGAAGTTCTCTGAGCAGTGCAGACGGGCTGCAAGAGTAGCTCATGGTGTCTTGTCAATGATATACAGGAATTTTTCTAGCAGGGATAAGGAGGTGATTATTCCTTTGTATAAGGCAATGGTCAGGCCACACCTTGAGTACTGTATACAGGTCTGGAGGCCTCATTTCAAGAAGGATGTAGAGCTGCTGGAACGAGTACAGAGAAGGGCAACACGATTAGTGAATGGAACAAAGGGGTGCTCTTACGAAGAAAGGCTTAAGTTTTGCAAAATACAGTGTCTGGAGACTAGGCACCAGCGAGGTGATCTGATAGAGGTGTATAAAGCCTTGAATGGTTTAAGCATGCTCAATGGTGATGGGATTCTTCCTCTTGCTCAGAATAATAACCTGAGAGGGCATAAATTCAAATTGAGGAAAGACAGATGTAGGATAGATGTGCGGAAATTTGCCTTTAGCCAGCATGTGGTTGGTTGGTGGAACAGATTTCCATCCCTTATTGTGGAGGTTGATAGCCTAAATAAATTTAAGGCTCAGCTGGATAGGTATTTCAAACGAACAGAGGGGTGAAGTGGAAGTTTTTTTTTTTTTGGCTGATGCTGCATAAGCTTGCTTTCTTGCATCATATGCCTCTACTAATGCTAATGTAACCTGGTTACAGATCAACTTATATCTATCATAGGCTTCTGTGTCACATTTTAATTTATATGTATCCCATGCATTTTTCTTCTCTGCCATATGTCTCATTAGTTCATCTGACATCCATTTAGGCCTAAACCTTGAACAATATTTCTTAGTTGGTATGTAAAGCCTAGTAGCTTCCAAGATAAGTTCTTTTAATGCTTCCCATTTTGAATTTGCTATTGGTAACATCATCAGTTGGTCCCACTGTATAGAATTTAAATACTATCTCAGACCATTGTAGTCGCCTTTACGAAAGCAATAACCCTTTTCTTTACCCCCGATGGTAGTTACCTCTTTGAGTAAATCCCACTTCAGCACACTGTGATCACTGCCACCTAGTGGTTCCTCTATCTGCAGATTCTTAATGCATGAAGAATCACTACTGATAATCAAATCAAGAGTATTACTTCCTCTGGTTGCCTCCCGAACATGCTGATGTAGAAAACAATCATCCAATAAATCCACAAAAGCCTTGCTATTGTGTGAGTGACCAACCCACAAATTCCAGTTAATATCTAGGAAATTAAAATCCCCCATTATAAGACTTTCTGATTTACTGGCCCACTGTATTTCCCTGTACAGTTTCTTATTATACTCATCAGAGTCATTAGGCCTATCGCACACTCCTACTCTCAATTTTGATCTCCCAATGCCTATGTCACACCAAACTGACTCGACACTGCACTGTGCAGCGATGTCGACTGGCTTCACTTCCTTGGATTTTATGTGTTTCTTAACTAATAGCATAACCTCTCCTCCCTTCCTATCCTGTCTATTCTTTCTGTAAACGTTGTACTCCCCAAATTCCAGTTCTGCATTCCTTATATCTGTGTGACACCACGTCTCTGATATCCCAACAATATCCACCTTTGATGCTTTGAGCAATACCTCAAATTCATCAAATTTATTTACCAAACTCCTAGGATTGGTGTACAAGCAAGTATACATGCACCTGTTCTTTTTCTTAGCTACCCTAACACAACCCATGTGTTTACTTGTATCCTGCATCTTGTTTTCTAGGCTTCTGCTCATTCCAATAGAAGCAGTGCAAGAATCACTTTCACCTCTGCCAGTGGCTACTGTTAAAGTATTAGTTCTTGGATTCCCCCAAGCTAGCAGTTTTCCGACCCACCTACCTAACACTGCCTCGATAGCATCAGCAAATATTCTTGTACCCTTTCTATTTAAGTGTATCCCATCCCTGTAGAAGCAGTCCCTTCTGTATTGAAAGTAATATTGTATTAGCCTTTGAATTAATATTTTATTAGCCTTTAAATTAATATTGTATTAGCCTTTGAATTAATATTGTATTGAAAGTCATATTGTATTAGCCTTTGTGCAGAAAATGATGTTGCTTGTGCTGATGTTTATTAAAGTGGTTGGTCAATGTTTCATTTAAATTAAATGTGTTTTTAAATTTTTCAGTAAGTCATTTCATTATTGTAAAAACATTTGGTGCACCCTTTTACATAGCATTTCAGTTTATTCAGCTTTGATGATGTGCTAATCTGCTTGACATGTAAAGGATGTATATTTTGAATAGATGGCCATTGTATGTCGTTTTTGCATGTTTACTGTTGTATTTGGTAAAATTTTGTCAGTTCAGTTCAGTTCAGTGAGTGTTATAAAGTTACATCATCTTGTATTATTTATTATGGTTGTTTTTTCACTGAATTTAATAGCTATTGATGAATATTGCTATATCTGGCACCTAAAAGAAGTTATTAAAAGTTTTATTTATTTAATGTAAGTTCTAATTTCATTATTATAATCATAAAGAAAAGAGAATGTCAAAATAATTACTTGTTATAATTTTTTTTGATTGTTATTGTTCATTCTAGGGTTCAACTCCTCATGCTGTTGCCACTGCTAGAACGATTTCACACAAATTACAGGATTTAAAAAACAAAATCCAGCATGCATTAGTGAATAGGGTAAGTAATATCATATAGTAAAGTAAGTAGCAAATTACTTTGGGAATGATTTTTTTAAAATTTTAATAACGAATCAGTTACTTTGGTCATTGTCGTGCAACCTTTTTCAGCCCTGGGACCCCTTTTGATTCCATCTTTGCTAGGTGCTTCCCCCACCCACAACCATAAAATATTTTGTTTTATTCTCCTTATTTCAAAATTAATAAAAAAAAAAAAAAAAATTAAATTAAATTAAGTCTATCCACCTATGTTTGTACAGCTTCTATCACCTTACTGCTCAGAATTAGTGTGTTGGGTAAGCTTTTATCTTTTTTGTTGTGTAACTGGTGCACATAATGAGCAGGTGGGCCTTTTCACACATCCTCACAGACTTGTTTGCAGACTCCCCTTCCCAAGATCCCTCGACCACAGTTTGTGTACCACTGATTTTGTTAATCAGTATTTTATAGTGTGTTTTATGATCCTTAAATATAAATGTGGCCAATGTTGTTCAGCTGGTTCATGTGATAAAAATGTCTGATAAGTAGGGTAGTTTCTGCAGCCATTCTTCATCTTCAAAGCACTCAGAAAAATCTGGCCCACTATTTTCTTGAAAGTACTCCTGCAATTCACTTTTCAGCTCAAACACTTTGTTGAGAACTCTTCCTCTGCTAAGCCACCAGATTTCTGTATGTAGCAGCAGATTTATGTGCTCTTTGTTCAGGTTTTCACATAGTTTTTTTAAACATTCTTGAGTAAACTGGTCTTTGTTTAATAGAGTTAACCATTTTTGTAGCATCATCCAGAACTTTTTTGATTTCATCTCCAAGAGTTTTTGACACCAGCACCTATCTGTGAAGAATGCTTTCCTAAAATCCAAGTATATGATATCAAAATTATTTTTTGCATCCAGTTCCTTTGACAAGACTTCCCCTTAACAAACCATGCTGTGTCTGAACTATAATTGCAGTCTTGTCTAGTATTAGTATTTAGTATTAGTATTAGTATTTCTTTAACCAGTGACTCCATTATTTTCTTCAGAACAGAAGTTAAACTAACAAGTCTGTAATACTCTGTCGCCTTTTGATCCCCCCTTTTGAATTGGGGATACATTTGCGCATCTCCAGTCCGTGGGGGACCTCCCTTGAGTCCATGGATGCCCTCATAATCATGGCTAATGGCCTGCTTATTTCCTTTGCTGCCTCCTTTAATATAACTGAATAGATCTCGTCTACCCCAGGTGCCTTCTTTATGTTTAACTTCAGCAATTTCTCCTCCACTTTGCTCTCAGTTATTACAAAATCATTTAACTCCTTGTTAGAGTTTGATAAGCTTCTGGCCTCCACTTCCCTACAGAATTCCTCATGTGTGAATGTAGATGCAAAATACTCATTCGGTTTGTCAACTGCCTGAGAAGAATCCTCAACAATCAAACCATCGATATCAAGTGGACCAATCTGATTCATCCCCTTCCTCCTAGAGCTTATGTAAGTAGGCTCTAGAAGGATTTTTCAGTCCGAAGTGGTGGAAAAAATAAATGTAATTGACATTTGCACAAGTAAGCATAAGAATAATGTACACTGTATAGAAAGAAATGTAAAAATAGATGCAACATTTTAAAATGAAGACAATGGTGACATTTGTGTTGAATCTGCATCATTTATCATAGAATATAATCTTTTTCTAAGTTGTGCTGATCTTGCAAGTGCAATGTTTAGAAATATGTTTCCTAATAGTGTAAAAGTGGTTGTGGAGGAAAAATCACAGCAGGCAATTTTTAGTGAAATTGTACAGAAGATTGAAAGATGAGGTAGCGATGACTTTGAATAGTGTCATTTTCAGTTGTTGCTGATAGCAGTAATTATAAAATAAAGATGTTGACCTAACTCAGTGTACCACTGGGTAAGATATTAAAGTACTAGCTTGCATATGGAATTTTTTAAAAAGAATACTAAATTTATAACTTTAGCAGTACTACTAACTCCTAATGCTTACTAGTGCACGTTAAAATCAAATTTTCAAGATTTTTATTACCAAATTAACATTATGAATAATTATTGTTAATCAATAAAAACAGACAACTATTTAAAAATAAGAATTAGCAATATCCTTACAATGTGTGAATTTTAGTTTAACACATAGTTTGGCTATTACAACAGCTTTTACTAGAATGGACTGCTTGATGAAACCTGTTGATACACAATATTTTCGAAAAGTCAGCTGTATTCAAATAACTTGAGAATGCATATTATAAATGTTAGGAGTTAGTAAGGCGTCTCCGTAGCCAGGTGGGAAGGAGCAGCAGTACGTAGCACACGCTTCTTGATTAGACTGGGGTTCGAGCCTGTCACCACCAAATATGGAGGATGCGGAAAGGTCAGGGAATGACCACCGCATCTTATCCTGGAGCAATATGGCCTTAGTTGCTAATGCTCCTAAAAACCAAACAACAACAACAGGAGTTAGTACTATGATTTATACATTTAGTATATTTCTATAACACATTTGTAAATATACTAAGTATACCAGATTCTGTAATGCTGTAGAGGTTGATTATAAAGGTGTAAAAATAAGGTTCTAATTTAAATTTTCAGTGGTTAGTTTATTTAATCTGTGAATTCCCATCCCATGCCTTTTGTATTTATTCCTGATTTATATCACTTCGTTCAAATTTTTCAAAAGAATTAAGGAAAGTTAAGAAAAAAAAAAAAGAAACGTATGTCTGGTATTTAATCATATATACCAGAAGTAATAAACATAAGTGAAACTCTTCTATCCATTACACTACCAGTTCATCAGTTATTATGTTGAGTTAAATAAGTTCATGGGAGAACTAGACAAATTCTTTGGGGGGGAGTACATTTGCTACTACTGCTACTTACAGTACGTCATGCTCTGCTGGCGGCAAGTAGAATAACTCTTTGAATTGCATATAGTTGTACAGAAAGGACACATAGGTCAGGAGGGGGGGGGGATTATGCCCTTAGTTAAGAAGCATATTAAATCTAATGCAGTGCATCCAGTCGACATGGGTACCCAGTGCAGTGTTGAGTCAGTTTGATGTGACATAAGCACTGGGGAAACAAAAATGAGAGTAGGAGTGTTTTATAGGCCTAATGACTATAATGAGTATAACAAACAGCTATACAGGGAAACAGAGTGGGCTAGCAAATCAGAATGTCTTATGATGGGGGATTTTAACTTTCTGGATATTGACTGGAACTTGTGAGTTGGCCAATCAAACAGTTGCAAGATTTTTGTGGATTTATTGGATGACTATTTTCTACATCAGCATGTTACAGCCGACCGGGCTAGCCGAGTGGGTAAAGTACCTGCCCGGCAACCCAGAGGTCGCGGGTTCGATTCCCGCCTCGGGCTTGGATCAAAGTACTGCAAAAACCTTGGGAGGTGCAATATGGCCACAGAAGCCGATGCGCCAACAACTACCAAATCAAAAAAAATCAGCATGTTAGAGAGTCATCAAGAGGAAGCAATTCTCTTGATCTGTTTATCAGCAGTGATTCTTCATGCATTAAGAATCTGCAGATAAAGGAACCACTAGGTGGCAGTGATCACAGTGTGCTGATGTGAGATTACTCAAAGATGTAACTACTATCAGGGGTAAAGGGAAGGGAAGGGTTTTTTTGCTTTCGTAAAGTTGACCACAGAGGTCTCAGACAGTTTTTGAATTCTATACAGCGGAACCAAATGATGATGTAACCAACAGCAAATTCTAAATGGGAAGCATTCAAAGAATTAACCTTTGCTGCTAAACTTTTCATACCAACTAAGAAATATCAAGGTTCAAGGTTTAGGCCTAAATGGATGTCAGATGAAGTTATGGGACTCGTGGCAGAGAAGAAAAATGCATGGGATACATGTAAACTATCAGGTGACATAGAAACCTATGGTAGATATAAGCTGGTGTGAAATCAAGTGACAAAGGCGGTTAGACAGGTGAAGACAGATTATGAGAAATCCGTGGCAACATTGATCCATTTGGATGTTGTTGGTTTAACTGTTGATGATACTGCTTAAGTTGCTGACAATTTGAATAAGTATTTTGCATCTGTATTGATGCATGAGGAGTTGTATAGGAAGGGGAATGCTAGAAATTCATAATCTAACAGGGAGCTAAGTGAATTTGTGATAACTGAGAGGAATATGGAAGAGAAATTGTTCAAGCTTAACATAAAAAAAAAAGGCATTTGGGTGGTTGATGGGATCTATCCAATTATATGAAGGTATTGTATTGTATTGTATTGGTATGGTTATCTCTGGTGCAAGAACTACTTAGGCCATATTGCACCTAATTATATAAAGGGAGGCAGTAAAAGAGGTAAGAAAATATTATGAGAGTATCTTTGGAGTTAGGGGCACACTCTGTTGACTAGAGATGAATCCCCAAGTGCATCCTCAATTCACAAAGAGGAACCAAAAAGGTGACATGATTGATTACAGATCTTTTAGCTTAAACTTCTGTAACATGGAAAATAATGGAGTTTCTGGTTAAAGAAGTAATGCAGCACAGGAATGCAATTGTACTGCAGTCACAGTATGGATTTGTTAAGTCTTGTGAATTGGTTTTGTCTTACCAATCTGATTAGATACTATGATGCACTAACAAAGGAAGTGGATGCAAAATATAATCATATACATGGATTTCAGGAAAACGTTTGATACTGTTGCATATAAGACTTGTACAAATTGGAGCAGTGTAGCATTAAGGGCCAGTTATTGCTCTAGATAAAGGGATGGTTGAGTGGGAGAAGACAGAGAGTGGTAATTAATGGACACTTTTCTTCATAGACTAATGTTATTGGTGGAGTTCCCTAGGGTTTTGTGTTGGGCCCATTGTTGTTTTCTATATTTATCAGGGATATTGATGAAGGCATATAAGACTTAATGCCCAAGTTTGCCGATGATACAGAAGTTTGTGATGTGGTTAATGACTGTATGCTACTGCAACAGGATCTAGAAAAGTTGGGCCTATGGGCTTAAAAATGCCAATTAAAGTTTAATATTGACAAATGCAAAGTACTGCCCATGGGTATCAGTAACCCCAGAGTAATATACCAACTGTATGATACTACACTCAGGGTAGTGGAAAATATAAAAGACCTGGGGTAATCGTGTAGTCGGATATGAAGTTTTCTGAGCAATGCAGACAGGTTGCCAGGACATCTCATGGCTTTTGTCAATGATGTACAGGAACTTTGCTAGCAGGGATAAGGGGGTGATTATCCCCTTGTATAGGGCAATGGTCAAGCCACACCTTGAGGTGTGGCTTGAGGTATACAGGTCTGGAGGCCTCATTTTAGGAAGGATGTAGAGCTGCCAGAACAGGTGCAGATAAGAGCAATGATATTGGTGAAGAGAATGAAAGGGTGGTCTCACCAAGAAAACTTCAATTCTGCAGCAAATTGCAGTGTCTGGAGTCTAGACACCTGTGAGGTGATCTTATTTGAATGGATTGAGCAAACTCATTGCTGATGGCATTCTTCCTCTTGTTCATGACTACACACATGCACGGGATATAAATTCAAATGATATTGATGAAGACATATCAGGCTTATTGTCCAATTTTGCCGATGATACAAAGGTTTGTGATGTGGTTAATTATAGGAATGTATTTGCGGATGCATGTGTTGAGGTTTGCCTTCAGCCAGTGGATGGCTGATTGTTGGAACAAACTTCCATCTACATCATCTGATGTATGGAAGCAGGTAGTTGGAATAAATTTAAGGAAGGACTAGGCAAATTATTGGAGGGGATTCACAGGTGACGTGGGAAGATTTTTTTTTTTTTTATTGGGTGTTGCTTTATAGGTTTTGCTCTCTTGCATAATATGCTACTACTAATAATAATACTAATAATTTGTTAAATAATTCAAGTAGGATTTTAGGCCTTAGAGAGTGAAATTCTTTAATGAAAATGTTACCAGTAAGGTGGACACTTGTTGGTGAAAATTTTAAAAAATAGAGTGTGGCTCTTCCATTCTCTTCTGCACAAAAGGAGGAGCTTTAACAGATGAAGAAAATTAAGATTTATATGCATGATTTCATGGTGAGTAGGTGAGTTTGATGAGATGTCATCAGTGGGGAGGAGTCCTGTCTAAAATAGAATTTTTAGTTTGTCCAATTCAAGATCTCACTGCTATCAGAAGAAAATGAATTGAGGATATCACCAGGTATAATTGTTGTGGCTCTTCCATTCTCTTCTGCACAAAAGGAGGAGCTTTAACAGATGAAGAAAATTAAGATTTATATGCATGATTTCATGGTGAGTAGGTGAGTTTGATGAGATGTCATCAGTGGGGAGGAGTCCTGTCTAAAATAGAATTTTTAGTTTGTCCAATTCAAGATCTCACTGCTATCAGAAGAAAATGAATTGAGGATATCACCAGGTATAATTGTATTTTTTGATAATTTATGTCATGTCCCATGGGTTATCATTGCTTGAAGCGCTGACAAGTGATTTCCAAGACTGAAGGTTACTCTCTCTCTCTCGTAAATTAACTTAAATCATTTTCTTTTGATTCATATTCTTGATGTGACTTTTCAGTCTTTGTTCAAGTTCATGGGCAACCTCTGTTCAAGAAAAGGCATGCCAGCCCTGCCTTTTCTTTTGATATTCCCTTCTGGCTTTATGTATTGGTCCTGGGTTATGGTAAATGCTCTGTGACCACCATGAAATACAGCTTACTTTTAGTTTTTTCTTCCATGTTTATTTTGAGATAGCAGTCAGAATGCTGTTTTGTATGCATAGAGCAAGCTGTTCAGTAGAAAAAGCAGAGAGGGTGTTCTAGTTCATCTGTGGGTAAGTCAGAAAGAATGAAATAGTCAAAACAATTCTAGCATCTATTTTTTAAGAAGTAATAAATAAATCTGAGGAGGATGCAGAGAGGTTGTACAAGGTCCTAAGGGAAAGGGGATGGAGCAGTGACCGCATGTAAAGTCAGTTTGTACAGTCAAGTTCAAGATAAAAGCGATGATATGTGTAGTGGCAAGGAAGCGATCAATATTTTATTCTCCAAGAGTTTTAAAATGGCGATGATTGATTTGGTATATTGAGAATTGTCAAATAGCGGGAAAAGATTAGATCTTAAAGAAGAACACTTCTAGAATCAGTAGTGAATGGACCTATATCTGAAATTAGATTTTGAGTTGAGCCCATGAGTATTAATAAAGGAACAGGTCTTAAAACGTTAAGTGCATTTTCATGATAATGAGAAGACATTATGCCTGAAGGAGGAGGACAGTAAAGTGAAATGATGTTAAACAAATGCTTTAAGCCAGAAATTTGAGCACATATAGAAAACTGTGATGAGACCTGGGATAAGAAGAATGTCCCAATTGCTAATGAAATTTATAATTGCTATCTTTGGATCAGGCTATAGAACTGCAGTCAGATATGAAGTTTTCTAAGCAATGCAGACAGGCGGCAAGGGTAGCTCATGGGGGTCTTGTCAATGATATATAGAAATTGTCTAGCAGGGATAAGGAGGTGATTATCCCCTTGTAATAAGACAATGGTCAGGACACACCTTGAGTACTGCATACAGATCTGGAGGCTTCATTTTAGGAAAGATGTTGAGCTGCTAGAATGAGTACAGAGGAGGGCACAACGAGATTAGTGAGGGGAACAAAGGGTTGCTGCTACCAACATAGGCTTAAGTTCTGCAAATTGCAGCTTCTGGTGACTAGGCACCTGTGAGGAGATCTGATTTAGGTGTATAAGGCCTTGAAGGGTTTGATAAACTCACTGCTGATGAAATTATTCTTGCTCAGATTCCGCACCTGAGGGGGCATAAATTCAAATTGAGGAAAGGCAGTTGTAGAATGTGTGGAAATTTGCCTTTAGCCAGCGAGTGGTTGATTGCTGGAATAAATGGATTGTGGAAGTTGACAGCTTAAATAAATTTAAGGCTGAACTAGACAAACTTTTGGAACAAATGGATAGGTGAAATGGGAAGTGTTTTTTTTTTTTTTTTTTTTGCTGATACTATATAAGCTTGCTTTCTTGCATCATATGCCTCTGCAAATGCTAATACTAACATTGGAAGAAAGAGCATTTCCTTTGGTAGGTAATTTGATTTTTTGAGAATCTGTTTTTTATCTAAAAGAAGTAGAGGCCTCTTTTGGGGGAGGAACAATGCATGGGGACTCCCTGCATTGTTGACACCTTTCAGGTTGGGTCCATGGATGCAAGCTGTTTTTGCTATATTCTGGTTCTGCTATCAGTGTGAAACTTCAGGAACCACGATTCAATTAACCCAGACATTTTCAAATCCTCCACTCTCTAGTGTTGGTGTTCCTGAGCCCGCTGTACTTGTACCTTCTTGTTTTCTGTTGACACGAGTGAATCCTGGTATAGTTGTTGGCTCCAATACTCTATCCATGGCAAGGTATGAGTTGGGCATTCTGAAATGCCTCTTTGGTTATTGCCATTGTTTTCCTGGGTTTTTATTTGATTATAACCTTTCTGTAACCCTGCCCAAGTCTTATCAGCCTCTGTTGGCCTTTGGAACGTTCTTGGCATCAAGAGCATTAAGAATTTTTGTGATATCCTTTTGTTGAAAGGTTACGGAAGGCATTGAGTAGTGTGTACTGGGTATGGTAGGAAGAGGTTTATCAAGATCATCAATAAAAGAGTTAGGAGAAAAAGTAGGATGCTAGTAAGTTGGCTTTATCTATTCATTCACTCACCATTGTATTGAAATACTCAAAAAGAGTTCTTTCAGCATAATTCTTCTGAATTATTAAGTTAAAAAATGATTTTTTCCTGAATGTTGGGGAACAAGTCACATTCTCACATTGTTATGCTTGTAATGCATATTAATGAATATATGTAATGCATATTAATGATTTTTTTAAAATTGATTACAGGTTGTTGAAGATTTTATAGACATTACTACTCCATTGAAGCATTTTACTGAGGCAGTTTTAGTACCTGAAGGTGAGTGAGATTACTTGATAGAGTATGCAGTTTTATGTATAAAGCAATTATTGAAACTTGTTGTTTAAGGTTTAATAAACAGTGCTTATTAGTGTGAAATCAGATTTATATATCCAAATCTCCTTTACATTTCAACTAAAGTGTTTTGACGTGCACAGTGTTTTTTTTTTTTTTTTTTTTTCCTTTCTTTCTCTCTCTTGCCTTAGCAACCATGACTTGCAGATGTATAATAAGGGAATAAGCATAGATCTCTTTTCAGTTAGGACAGTCTGCTGCAGTAGAATCTGGCTTTTTAAGCCAAAAATATTCTATGAGAACAGCATGTAATATCTATGTTGTTTGTCTCAAAGGGTATGACAGAAGTGGCATTATGAACTAGCCAGGTGGGGAAGTGTAATACTTTGCAATATTATAAAATTTTCTGTTATTTATAAGTGTGACTTAAGCAATCCAGAGCAAACATTAATTGCATAATTTAACATTATATGCTCCTGTCGCAATGACCTCGATCGCATAGAATATTCAAATTAATATTGATCGAGATCAGTGAGCAGTACCGTATGGTACCATGAGAATCGCTTAAATTTTAACCAGGCGGTTAGTTAAATTCACTGGGCAGTGTGCACATTCGATAGTTCCTGGGGAGAATGTTGTATAATTGTCGTGGGCATTTTAACTTCCTTTATTTAATGCTACAGTATAGAGCGAACAGAACAACATTTTTAAAAGAAGTTTTTGATTGATCATTGATGCTGCAAATCTGATGGTTTAGTGTATGATTCTTGAAAGTGCTATTCAAAAGCACGTATATTCTACTTGACCAAACCAGGGTTTCTCAATCTGGTTTCCATGAGAGATTGTGATTGAAAAAAAAAAATAAAATAAACATAATTTTTTTGAACTTCTTGCGCTGTGCAATTCTAGCGCTTGCAGTGATGGACAGTGACCGAGTAGCCCCATTAGCAATTTTGTTAGAGGTCTTTCAGCCCCGCATGGCAGTGTGCAGTAGGACTGTGTTCATTTGGTTGAGTCCATTCTCAGTTTTTGGTGCAAGATAGTTGACCGTTTGTTTGTTTGTTGTTTGGTTTTTAGGAGCATTAGCAACTAAGGCCATATTGCTCCAGGATATGCGGTGGTCATTCCCTGACCTTTCCGCATCCTCCGTATTTGGTGGTGATGGGCTCGAACCCCGGTCTAATCAAGAAGCGTGTGCTACGCACTGCTGCTCCTTCCCTCCTGGCTACGGAGGCGCCTATAGTTGACCGTTGATAACTGGTGAGTACTGTATTGCACGGAGGGGAGGATGGTAGGCTGTTGACGTCAGCCTCTCCCTCCTGAATTTCCTCCTCCAACTGCTGTTGTTGTAAACACTGCAAAACATGGATTGTGTAGGTTAGAAGTGAATTGTATTGTGAAGTTTTTGTATTTTCTGAAATTTTCTCATTTAGTTATTTATTATGCCCTTCTGTTTTATGTTTCATTAGCATTTGTGTTTTACAAACATGTCTGACAGGCCAATGTGGCAATTTTTGAAGACGAGGTGTGAGATGGAAGAGGAGGATTCTAGGCCTAGGCTTATGGACAATTCTGATAAGGCCAAATGCCTGTCCAGTTCCCCCTTAAATTTATTCAACCTATCAACTTCCACAACGACAGATGGAAGTTTGTTCCAGCAATTAACCACCCGCTGGCTAAAGGCAAATTTCCGCACATCTATTCTACATCTGTCCTTTCTTAATTTGAATTTATGCCCACTCAGGTTCGTAATCTGAACAAGTGGAAGGATCCCATCAGAATTCAGCGTGCTCAACCCATTCAAGGCCTTATACACCTCAATCAGATCACCGTGCAGGTGCCTAGTCTCCAGCCACTGCAATTTGCAGAACTTAAGCCTCTCTTGGTAAGAGGATCCCTTCATTCCCCTCACCAATCTTGTTGCCCTTCTCTGTACATGCTCAAGCAAATTTACATCCTTCCTAAAATGAGGCCTCCAGACCTGTACGCAGTACTCAAGGCATGGCCTGACCATTGCCTTATACAGAGAGACAATCACCTCCTTTTCCCTGCTAGCAAAATGGAGAGTGAGGATGGCAAATTATGTTTGCCTTATGAGTTTTTAAAATTTATGAAAAGAAAAGAAAGATCAGTTTCAAGAAAGGTAAACTAAGCTTAACTACTTTTTTTTTTTTTTTTTTCAAGAAAGGTTGGCTAAAAAATAATTTAGTTTTAAATAAAGGAAAAAACTACACTTGCACATACTATACCTCGTTAGCATCATGTATAGTAGAAATTTGTGATAAGACTAAGACTTTTAGGTCTACTGGGATAAGGTACAAAAAAATCAAGTAGAAAATTAAAAAAAAAAGGAAAAACTGAAGTTTCCTCTACCTACACTACTGACTTGCATTAAAGTTGATATCCTTTGTGGGGAGGGGGAACCACACAAAAAGAATAGGCTAATCAGTTGGCCAAAATAAACAGATCCACAGTATAATATCATTATCTGCTCAAAAGAGCATTGACAGTTATTATTGGATTATTACAACTTTATCCCTGAGACCTGAAAATTATTTAAAGGGTTCCTCCAGGGTAAAAATATTTAGAAAGGCTGGACTAAATGGTTTGACTTTAGAAATAGTCTTAGTTCTTAATGCTGTAGGATTTTTATTTCTTTGTTTTAAATCATCTTGGTTGTGTAATTAATTTTACATTAGAAGAAAATATATGATATGTTGATATGTGACAATTTAAAAAAAAAAAAGGTTCTGTGTATGTGTATTTCTCATTACTATAGAAAATTTTGTAAATTTTTGGGACATTAGTATTTACATGTGAAAATTTTAACCTTAAAAGTTTGGCATTCCCATCTGTTATCTCAACCTTTGTCTCTATCTTCAGTATGTATTTTTCAGTAAAATGCTGTTGTATTGTACCATACTGAGGATTAACTAATTTACATTGAAAATGACAATGTTGTTCAGGCTGAGAATCTTCACAAGTAAAAGAAATCATCCAGTATTTTATTTCAAAAACTAGATTTTGGAGATAGTGGAGTCAATGATAATGGCATTATTGAGCAAAAACTCTACTAGTATTGTATATTGAATATTTAAAGCATTAAAAGAAAAATGTTTTCTCTTAGACTTGGAAATGAATCCCAAGAAAGGTTCAAAATGTCGTAATTGTGCAAGACTATTGAATTCATTGGACTTCTTTAGAATGAACAAACGAAGAATTTTGCTGAATATTTATATATGGCGAGAAGTGTTGAATATTACATCTAATTTATAAACAGACCTTTCCTGTTAACGTCTTAATGTTTACATGTATTTTTATTGATTTATTTATTATTATTTTTTTCTTGAATATTTGTTTTGAACTGAGCCTTGGTTGGCAAATTATCAAGATTTTATAGGAATTTTAGAGATATGGCAAATTTGCTTTTTTAGAATTTTTCATTCTTCTCTTGAACGCTGTTTAAATTTGATTAATAAGATATGTGCCTGTACATACACACATACAGAGGATTTGTTAAAAGTATGTGTAAAAATTGTGGTAAGTGTTGCAGCATCCAAAATTGGGGGGGGGGGGGTCTTATATAAACGTCTGTTTTTGAACAGTTACAGAACTTTGGCTGTTTGAATTTAAAAAAAAAAATGGCTATGGAGTTTTGAAAAGTAAAAAATAATAATAAGCAGATGCATAGCTATATGAATAAACATTTTACTAGGTGCATGTCTGCATATTCTTAATAATTAGGCTGTATTTTCAAATTCAGACAGCCACAATTCAATAACCCATTACAACAATTGGCATATTGCTAACTGCTTAATACTCATCAAAAATATGGGTGTGGCACTCTCTTCATGCAGATATAAGTAAAAAATAGAGTAAAAATGTGCAGGATATATTTATGAAATCAAACACTAAAAATGACATTGAAAGTGATTAAAAGTGGTAAAGAAATGAAAATAAATGAATTAATCTTATTGTATATTTTGTAAAATGCTTTGAGTTTAAGTACAAGAAAATGTAGCCGACTAGGCTAGCAAAGTGGGTAAAGTGCGTGCCTGGTAACCCAAAGGTTGCAGGTTCAAATCCCGCCTTGGGCTTGGATCAGAGTAAAAAATGTAAAAACTTTGGGAGGTGCATTATGGCCACAGAAGCTGATGTGCCAACAACCAACAAAAAAAAAAAAAAAAAAAAAAAGAAAATGCAAGCTAGTTTGTCGTTAAATTTATGTGTTCTTATTTATCGCCAAAGCTATACAAATTAAATTTAAAAGAACATTATTGGAAGTAATTTTAAAATTAAAAGAGATAGTTAAGCTTGGTGCTTCTGTTCTACATCTTACTGTGGCTAAGCAATACTTTGCAGTTGGAATAATAACTGTAACAAAACACGGTTTATATATTTTTCATTGAGTAGATAAAGAAATCATGATATTAACTTATCAGAGAGGAACTGAGACTGGAAAGCTGGTCCTTTTGCATTTGTCATTTGAGACTGTCTTTCAGAGTTAAAGGAATTTGGTGCTATGGATGATTTCTCTTCTTCATATTTAATTTTTCTTCATCATTTTCTTCATAATAGTTTTAATTTTTCTTCATCTTATATTTAAACATTTTTAAAATAAAAAGTGTTTAAATATAAATGCTTAATGAAACAATATATTAATTCTATGAATACAAAGTTAAGATTATTTAATTAAAAAAAAGGGGGAAAAAAAGACAACTGCATGTAAATTTTTAACTAGGATTGTTGGTAATAGGTATTGAATAATGTTCCCATAGACTTTATTTGTTAAAACTACTGCATAAATAGAATTAGCCCTGTACTCAATCACTAGACAACCCTGCTCTTTTATGATGATATTTTGATTCTGACTTTTGCAATCATTATCAATTCTGTTAAGCAAATGGTGTGTCCCATAAACAAACAAAAACAATGTCCCATTGCCCATATTAGACTGACAAAGTGTCATCTGCAGTGATAGATAAAGGCAGTGAAAACATGATCCTTGTAAATGAACAAGTTGCTGTCAAGGAGACTGCATTGCACTATTACTATATTACATATGTTCAAGATGCAATACATTTTAAATGACAATATAGGCATAATGGAAATAACTATTAGTGATTTAGGATTTGGAAAGTGCATACTGATTGAATTCTCCATAACTTAACACAGGATGCAAAAGTTTTTTTTTTTTTTTATATGTAAACCCCAAACACGAGAGGTATTAGAACCTATAGTACTTAGTACCGTGCTTGGGTTGGAGGTTAAGAAGACGAAAGAAGATATTTGTTGACACTAGACTTGAACTTCTGTAGATTGTAATTTTCAGGAAATACGTATGAAGGAAGGTTGTTCCAGAAAACGGCAGTTGAATGAATAAATGAGGAAGATGAAAAGTTGGTTCTGTGGGTTTGAAGTTGGACAGTAAATGGATGTTGGCCGGTGGCGGCACGTGTTCGGACTGTTTTGAAAGAGAGCGGGAATTATAGAAGCCAATTCAGAAGAACAGTGCCCATGGAAATATCTGTAGAAGAGGCATGCAGCAGAAACAGTACGTCTATGAGACAGCGAGTGGACAGACTGTTAGAGATGAATCATTAATTAACCTAACTGCCCTCTTCTGAATGGAATTGAGAAGCCTGAGAGAGGTTTTGGGGACAGCACCCCAGATGTGGGAACAATATTCCATGGAAGAGCGGATTTGTGATTTGTAAAGAGTGAACAACTGTTTGGAAGAAAAGTAACGCCAAGAGCAAAAGAGAAAACCAAGTTTTTTAGATGCAGAGGAAGCAATATTTGTAATGTGCTTGTGCCAAGAGAGATTAGAAGTTAGAGTAATCGCCAAAGAGATATATCAACTTACCTAGAAATTGGAGTGTCACCAAAGATAAGTATAGGAGCAGAAGAATCTTTTTTGCGAGATATAAGACAAGACTGAGTTTTAGAAGGATTGAAATCAACTAAGTTGTCTTTGCCCCACTGGAGATCGGCATTTAAGGAATTGGTAGCAGATTTTCGAGAAGTTGAAGCTGATTGAGCAGGACTAGCTTTCTCAAAATGGGAAGTGGAATGCAATGTGCTATCATCAGCAAAACTATGGATAGGATTTCCAGTCAGTGGAAGAAGGTCATTAATATACAATAGGAAAAGAGTAGGGGAAAAAACTGAACCTTGGGGGACACCGACATTAGTGGAGAAGTTAGAAGACAGAGAGCCATCTACTATCACCCTCAGTGAGGGATCAGAGAGAAAACTGGATAACTAATTACAAACAACAGTTGCCAAACCATAAGATGGAAGCTTGTTTATAAGACCTTTATGCCAAACATGATTGAAAGCCTTTGAGATGTCAAGAGCAACTGCTTGTGTTTCACTGAACTTTTCCATTGAATTAGTCCATAAATGGGTAACATAAGTCAGAATATCACCAGTGGATCGACACTGACGGAATCCATATTGGCAATCATTGATCAGACAAAAGGTTTCTAGATAGTTTAAGAGTTTAATTGATTTCTCCATTACTTTAGAAAGAGTAGAAGTAATTGCAATGGGACGATAATTGGATGGGAGAGATTTGTCACCCTTTTTAGGAACTGGCTGGATATGAGCAAATTTCCAAGCAGAAGGAAAAACACCTTTGAAATAAGAAAGTGAAAAAAGGTGGCAAAGAACAGGAGTTTAGTTCAGGAGCACAGGTTTGGAGAACAAGTGGAGAAATACCATCGGGACCTGGAGCTTTCTTAGCATCAAGATTCATCGAAATCCTTCTGACATCCTTTTGACGGAAGACCGCAGTAGGCATTGAATGGAGCGTGTTGGGAATGGTGGAAGGTGTTTTACCAAGATCATTCATACATGATTTGGAAGAAAAATGGGATGCTAGCCGGTCAGTTTTATCCACGGCTGAAGTGATAGCAGAACCATCTGGTTTGGACAGAGGTGGGAGCATAGATGGGCAAAAGTTGCGGCCAATAGCTTTGGCAAGAGACCAGTATGCTCGGCTACCATTAGGGCAAGAAGCAAGTTTTCTACTCTTAGCCTGTTCAAACTCTAGTTTGGACTGATTAATAACTGCTTTACAATTGTTGCGAGCTTTGGTATAGGCAGAAAATGAAACTGGAGAATTAGAAACAAGCCAATTACGATATGAAACGTTCTTCTCTTGAACAGCCTTACATTTATTGGAAAACCAAGTTTTAGATAAAGGATGAGATTTTAAAGTGGAGTGTGGGATAAAGGATTCCATTCCTGCAAGAATAATTTCACTGACACGATCTGAGCAAACGTTGACATCAGAAGTTTGAAACAGTAATCCGACCAAGGAAAAGAAGAAAAAAATCTCGCAGGTCATCCCATTTTGCATTCTTGTAATACCAAACAATATGAGGTTGGGAATAGCCATGAGATAAAGGCTCCATTGGAGAAGAGACAATCACCAAGTTGTGATCTGAAGTGCCTAAAGGACCTCTCACTTCGACCGTGTACTTAGAAGGGTTCTTTGTGAGAAAAAGATCAAGTGTGTTGGCTGTAAGGTTAGGATTGTCCGGTATTCTTGTAGGTAAATGAACAATCTGTGTAAGGTCATTAGTAATAACAAAAGCCTCAGCACCTTGACCAGCTGGGTCATTGTGACTAGAAAACGGAAGCCAGCTGGAGTTGTGAACATTAAAATCACCAATGAAAATTACCTCACTGTTAGGAAAGTTGGACTGGAGAAAGTCAAGTTGCAAAGAGAGGAAGTCAAAGAGCTCCAAGTGATTAGTGGAGTTGGGAGAACAGTAGAGACAACAGATGACTTTGACACAATGAGGTAGAGAGATTTTATGCCAGAGAAGATTGAAAAGAGGAGATTCCAAATTACCAAGTCTCTGACAGGGAATATCGGAACGGACATATGCACAAGTATCACACAGCAAATAATTTGGGCAACTGAGATGAGCAGTAGTTGAATCAACCAATAACTGAGATTCTGTCAGAAAACGTATATGGGGTTTGGCAGACTGCAAGTGGAAATGGACATTGTTGAGATTAGAATTGAGACTACGTATATTTGTGAAATGAATTAGGAAGTGTTTGGGAGGTTTAGATCTTTTCGCAGATAGGCTTACTCTATTAGCTTGACAATTCATGGTGTATTCAATAGTAAGGAAAAGTGGGTGGGAAATGCTGTATGAAGTAATGAAATTTTTGGATATGGCGTACACATGGTAAGAATATACCCAGATCCTTGACATAACGTGGCCTCGACAATGCTTCCCGCATACACACACTCGGACTCCCTCCAGTTGCTGTCTGGCAGAATAGAGGTTGCAAGATTATACACCAGCTGATCAGGAAGCCTCCTAGAGGGTTACCAATATGTTCAGTCTGGTGTACTAACTAGCAGGCTGGCCTGCGAACACTGTTTTAGAGTTGTACCCTCGAAACGTAAGGAAGATTGGATCTCGCCACGATGTTCATCTTAACCTCAAAAGTCATCAATCATACTGCATGATGGTTGGTTTGATTGGTTGGTTTTGATTTTATTGGCGCATTAGCTACTAAGGCTATAATGCGCCTGCATGATGGAAGAGATGGGGAAGGGTTGACCGGAACTTATCTCTGGAGACTAAACATGGGTTCCACCACTTCACGCCTCAGTACTGCCTGGTAACGCAGAGGGGCGGCATTCCTCCATGTGGGGTTGACTCAACTCCTCGACCCCTGCTTACTTTGGGTCACACCTGGGTGGCCACCCACTATGTGCTTGTGCATGAGGGTTATACCCAGGATTACTAACAGTCCCACCATCGTGAAGGTGCAAGCAGAGGATATGGCTGTCATAGACTGTCCGGACTTCGCCGAAATTGGGTCTACTTGACTTGAGTGTCACCCAAATATCAGTTCCATCAGCATTTTAGACTCCCAGGTAGCAAGTACAGCTTGTCTGGCATATCTGAGAGAATGTCTGTGACAACCTCAAGGACCAAGTTAAAAGGTGTAGGTGTGCACTGATATGTTGATGAAAGTTTACTAAACTAGATTTTAGCATTTGTTTGAATGATGGCAGAAATGTGTTCAATGCAGTGTTGAGGGAAAGGAGACTATTTTCATGTTACAATGCACAGAAATTATGTTTAGAATAAATTCGTAGAAAACATGAGCAGTGTACCTATTCATTTTGAAGTTATAGATCAATTGTGCTACTTTTGAGGCAATCCTCATATGATATAATTTAAAATATG
Organism: Mastigoproctus giganteus; assembly: GCF_048544385.1. Classification (NCBI taxonomy): domain Eukaryota; kingdom Metazoa; phylum Arthropoda; class Arachnida; order Uropygi; family Thelyphonidae; genus Mastigoproctus; species Mastigoproctus giganteus. The sequence goes on along the minus strand of NC_143584.1, from coordinate 34,146,070 downwards.
TGATTATATGAGGATATAATTAACTAAGATTTTGTTTTTAAATCAGTTGATTATTCTGTTATATTTATCCAAACAATAAATAAAACTTTATATATTTCAGGAACTCTAAATAGAGAAAAAAACTTTCAGGATAAGGCCCAACATTTGGTTAAATTTTCACAGCGTGCAGCACACACTTCTCGTAATGTGGCTACTGGGGCAGCATCAAACAAAAAGCTAGCTGAAGCCTTAATATCTGCTTCTAATCAGGTCAGTTAGTGAACACTTATTTTGTAAGAGTTTTATTATTGTTAACTGCTTATGGTCATATATTTTTAAATGACTACCCTTACTTATCACCTATACTAAAAATTTTGGTAAAGATGTGTAGATATATGACCTGTATGATGAATTTTAGCATTCTGGTGTACATAGCTGCCAACTCTTTGGGTTTATGATGAAGAATCCATCTTTCTTTTCGTTTGACCCTTCTCTGTCTTACTATTGTAATATAGTTGGTGACAAAATTTCTTCATTTTTCCTGCAAAATCACTTTTTCTGTGTCTATCTCTTTTCACAAAAAATAATAAAACTATGTTAAAACTGGATTTTTTGTTTAAATTTGCATATTTTTACTAATTTTCATAAAAAATTTGGCTATAATTTGTGCTGTGGTGCTCTATGTTGCAAAATAGAAATGTACAATTATAGCATTGTTCTCTGTTATACAATCATTTGGCCGCAGGTGGCAAGTGAATTCAAGGTCAAGTGTTTCCAGTCCAAATTATCAATAAAAGTTTGTTTTAATTTATATTGTTCTGTATCAGCAGTTCATTTATAAACTAGTTCTACACTTGGAAAGTCACAAGTAAGAACAGAGAAAGGAGGTTTACCTTTCTTTTTTATTACATATATTACTTTCTTTACTAACCAACTAACTCTTCTAACCATTTGGCCTCCTAGCGGTACTGCTCCTGCCTCCCTGTGGTGGGTCGGAGACCTGGGAGGGAAAGTTAACTCCCCAGGGCAAAGGAGCTAACCATGAATTATGACGACTATCCAACACTTGAGCAGCCTAGGCACTCATCTAGCACTGTCAGCGATGCCGACCATAAAATTGACTATGAGACAACAAAGTCAAAACGACTGCATAAGGACACAGAATAATGGGAATGCCCATCATTCTTTATCTTACATTCTCTATCCAACAAATCTATGAGCATTCTATCTCCATATCTTAAACAGAATATATTGGTGGATGTACCCAGAATGGTGAGAAGACTCAGATCTTGTGAACTGTTGGTTGAAACTGCAAGTTGTACACATTCTGAGACTCTGCTGAAACTACAACATTTGGAGGACTACCTGTACAGGTCACCCCCACATGCAACATTAATACCTCCAAGGGAGTAATTGCGGAGTGAGATCTGATCAACGTAACAAAATCTAAACTGGTCCAGAAATTGAAAAACCAAAGAGTTATACAAACCAAACGCATCACGATCAGGAAAGATGGAAATCTTATTCCCGCATGCAATGTCATCCTGACATTTGATAAAAATATCTTACCATCTAGTGTCAAAGCTGGCTATCTCGGCTGAGTACAACTTTTTTATTCTGAATTCTGTAAGATGGCACAAGTGCCAAAAATTTGGCCACTTTCAAATGGCTTGTCGAAGAGATACAGTCTGTCCAAATTGTGGATCAAAAGCACATATGCAAACAGACTGCAATGCTAAAATACCATACTGTCCAAATCCAGCCTCTTCCAGATCATGTGAGCTCTCTGGAAAATAGGAGGAAAAAAATCCCAGAAATATAAGATAGAACGGAAAGTCACTTACCAAGAGGCAAAGAAACAAATTATACTCAATGCACCCATGATCACATATACAGCAGCAATGCAAAAATATCAGTCAGTGGCAATGCAGACTGAAGTCTCAGTTCCTCCAACCATATCCATTGCTGATTGGACCTGAACTATGCTCTCATCATCAATGAAACAGACTCCTGAAGAGCAAAAGGTAATAGACAGAGCTAACAATACTACTGTCACAGTTCCACCAAGTGCATTACATAGACCATCAGATATTACAAAACTGAAAACTGATTCAGTTCTAACTAAGAAGACAAATAATATCACATTAGTTAATATGAATATCGATAACAGTACAGACTCAGATGAACCTATCCTATATCTTCATGCAGATGGCATGGAGACTGGATGCCCAGTCTTTCCAAGAAGAGAGAAGGTGAAGCTCGATCGCCATAAACAGTCTGGGAATAAAAAAGAATCAGAATCATGTACCAAAACCAAATAATGCATCATATCATACAATGGAACTGTATAGGAATTTGCAGTAATGTTGATGATATCCATGAGTTAATAGGTCATTATCATCCTGTAGGCATATGCTTATAAGAGACAAATTTAACACTGCACATATCTCTCTTAATTAAAAATTTTATATGCTTTTTAGGCAAGACAGAATTATTACAAATAATGGTCACGGAGGGGTAGCCACACTCCTAGATTCATGAGTACCTTGCAGACACATTCCTTTAAAAGCCTCCATTGAAGCTGTTGCTATGCGTATAGTGATTGGTTCTTTGACTCTTGTCTCTATCTACCTACTGCCTATACCATTCATGAACTTGAAGAATTTATTCTGTAGTTGGTTGCCAACCCTTATCTGTTTATTGGGTGACTTCAATGGATACCATCCATTGTGGGGTTCTCCCAATGCAGATGGACGAGTCATTGAAATGCTTGTTGACAAAACCTAACTATGTTAAATACTGTCTCACCAACTTACAACCATCTCTCTACGGGATCAACCTCTGCAATAGATTTCTCAATCTTTCTTTCCTATTACCGAGTGGTTGGATCTTGACAATCCACTCAACAGTAATCACTTACAATTAATATGTAAAATTCAAACATTGCATTCCATAATCTCAGAAAACCACATAAAATGAAATTTTCCAAAACAGATTGGCAAAGTACACCTCCCATGTGTCCTTTGATGATCAGATCAGATCATTGAAGCCTGTCCTATCAACACAGTTACTGATCACATCACAAAACAAATACTGACAGCTGCATCTACTGTGATTCCACAATTACAGTCAACCATCCATAGAACCATAATTTATTGGTGGAACAAAAAGTGTAAGAGTGCAAAAAAAAAAAAAAAAAAAAAACACCCCGTGGAATCTGTTTCACAAACATCCTACCACCGTCAATCTTATAAACTACAAGAGCCAAGGCTTGCCACGTTAGGAAGACAGCTAAAAGAGATGCTTGGGTTCGATTTGCAAGCTCAGTTAATAAAAATACTGATACAAGACTAATATGGAAAAAATAAAACAGCTTAATGGGAAATTTCCCCCCATTATCCTCCCCACTCCTCAACTGGAATGGGTAGGAGCTTTCTACTTCTGCAGAGATTGTGAATGCTCTAGGCACTGTATTCTTACAGTTGTCTGTCTTGGCATCACATGATTCATTGTTTCAAAAGATCAAACTTTTATCCGAAAAATCCTAACTGAACTTCACAACCACATCTTCACCCTACAATTAACCACTTATGATGTTTGAATTTGAAGAAGCCATATCTAACTCAAAAAACAGTGTTGTAGGCCCTAATGGAGTATATTACATAATACTCCAACACAGATAATAAATCACTATCCTTGCTGCTGACTTTCTACAATTGCATCTTCATTGAATATTCATTTCCCAGTTCCTAGCATCACTCCTATGTACTAGCAATTCCCAAACCAGGGAAAGATCACTCTATTCCTCAACACTGTAGATCCATTTCTCTCACCAGATGCTTAAGTAAAACCCTAGAAAAAATGATAGACTGTAGATTGACATGGTATCTTGATCCCCAAAATATGATCTCTGATAATCAATTTTGTTTCAGAAAAATTTGGTCAAAGCTGAACCAGACATCAGGAATGCATTTATCTGCAATGAATATCTTGTCGTGGTATGACTTGACATAGAGAAAGCCTTTGATACCAGATAGCGTTTTGGTATCCTGAGAGATCTGCATTCCCTTGACTTGAGAGGCCACCTACCATATTTCATACAGAATTTCTTTCAACATAGGTCTTTTCAAGTTTGATATCGACAGTTCTTCTTGCAAACATATATACAAGGAGTCCCACGTGGCTCTGTTCTCAGTGCCACCTTATTTGCAATAAGAGTCAATCACATGATTAAAAATATTCCCAACACTGTGAATTCATACCTCTATGCCAATGATCTGACTGTTTCTTGCAGTTCACAGAACATGAGCTTCATTGAGCGGCAGCTACAAATCTCAATCAATAATATTCAGCTATGGACAGCACAGAATGGGTATCGACTCTTATCATCCAGATCCGGACCTATCAAATCATCCTATCTCAGTTGTGAACAGCAATCGTCCCCCTGGTCTGATTTTCAATAGTAAATTGAAAAATTGAACTTTTTTGAACATGTTAAATATCTACGGACATCTTGCCAGAAAAAAATGAACATACTCAGAGTTATTTCTTGTACATCATGGGATGCAGGTCGTTACACCTTATTTCATTTGTATAGAGCACTAATCAGATCTTGCCTTGATTGCTGTGCCCTAGTGTATAATTCTGCTAGGGAGAGCATGCTAGCATGACTTGCCCCTATTCAACATTCTTCCCTTAGGATTGCTATAGGTGCTTATAGAACATCACCAGTTTGAACTCTATATTGCATCCCATGAACTTTCTCTAAGCCTCAGGAGAAAGATGTTACTTCTTAACTATGCAACTAAAATTCAAGTTTACCTATCCACCCCATTAGACCAATACTTAATGAACCACAGTTCACAATGTACTATAGAAATAAACCCAGGACAGGTCAGCCTACTGGTATCAGATTGTAGGCATTATCACAAACTTGGAATCCAAATCTTGAAGAAGTTTTCCGATATCCAAACAATCCAGATCCTCAATGGTTCTCTGTTAAATCATCCTGTGACAGTTATTTCCTAAACTGGAGAAAGCACTCCCTTGCAAATGTTAACATACAACAGCTTCATATTGCTCACACACAAAATTATCTGTAATTTACAAAAATATATACAGATGGGTCAAAATCTGACGGCGGAGTGGGTGTTGCAGCCATCTTCTCTGATAAAACCATTTGCATATCACTTCCCACTAAATGCAGCAGCTATACAGCCGAATTATGTGCCATCAGGCTTGCACTAGAAAATATTCTCTATCTGTCTATCAAAAAAAAAAGCATGATATATATGGACTCATAGAGTGCACTTATAGCCTTACAGAATACCTCTTAACATCCACATCCTTAATAAAGTACAGGTAGTTCCCGACTTTACGGGTTAATTCGTTCCTAGCCCACGCTCGTAAAGTGAAAACTTGTAAAGTGGGAATTTATTTCCCATAGACAATGTTAAAAATAGGGGTTAGTTATGTTCTCAACAATGAAATTAGTTAGCTAATTAGTTTAAGTTTAAACATTGATTGATTTATCCAAAGAAATGAAAACATAGTCTGTAAAATCAAGTAAATTATAATTTAAAGAAATTATTTGACTTACAAATGTTAAAGAAGGTTTATTCTTCATCATCGATTAAATGCACACTCGTTGATCACTCGCTGTTGGTTTGTTGCACAAGGAGTTATCTTCAGAAATGCCTCAAGAGTCGTTTGTGTCTAAGATAATATCTTCTCTTTTCTTTATAAATTTCACGCATGCATAAGCATTTTTTAATTGCACACACAAATTGCAAGTAACTAACACGATACATGCAAACGAGATTGCAACTAACACAATTTGCGTGGAGTAACAAGTTTACAAAGCTTAAAAAAAAAAGGAATGAAGAAAAGATTCTGAAAATTTATGTTTTTTATATGATTGAAGATTGCAGTGCAGGGGAAACACATTTCACCATAATAACATAAAACCCCACACAATTCCAGTTATTGGTATTTATGCAAATGCAATAACATCGAGTTTACTACCCGTTTACAATTGATTGCACTAACAGAAAAGACCAATAAACCAGAACGTGCAAATTGTTTTTATTGTTTTATGGTAGTGACCTCCAGAAATGTGTTTTTGAAAAATATTACAAAGGCGTTCAAAATTGATTCTTATAACAAAAGGCATGATAACGATGAAAGTGTAGTGCGCTTTAATGATTTGAATTGATACTGATACAATTTACATTATAAAAATGACCTTTTAGAGAGATAAATAGCTTAGTTATATAGCAAAAATTTCAACTTCTGAGGTCTTGGAATGAATAAGTAAAAAAAACAATGTGCTATTGGGTTCACATTACGATATTTTCATGTTACGATGGTATCTCTGGAACGTATTAATATCGTAAAGCGGGGTGCACTATATTGTATAGCTACATGCGTGGTTTGAAATTCAGTTAAACACTGAATGTTTAACATTAATTTTTTGCAATCGATGTTTTAGATTTTGTTGATACTTGAAAAAAAAAAAAAAAAAAAAACTCATAAACCTGGGAACTCGTAAAGCGGGAACTGCCTGTACATAAAATCCAAACTGATGCATATTCAGGAACTGCAGCCAGTGGTCATCTGCTGGATTCCAGCCATGTTGGGATATCAGGAAGTGAATGTGCAGACTATGCTAGTAAGCATTCATCCAACACAGAATTGTCACATTATTATGTTCTATATCTTGACTACAAATGCTATATACAGTCCATTCCTGTTATTTGGGACAAATCGGGACTAGTGCATTTTGGCCCGATTAAGTGGCTGCCCCAATTATCCAAAGTTTCATGTAAATAGTTAAAAATACAATGCACCCCCCCCTTTACAATTGGTTCACTGTACAATCAAATCACGTTACGACGAACTCAACATAGTAAAATACCATTCACTATACGATGTGCAGTAAGCGCCGGTCATTGTGATCACGTTTGTGAATTGAATTTTAATTCTATTAAACAGAATTAGCAAAAATAGGAGGAATATTATCCAAACTATAAAAGCAAAGATATATTAAGCACAAATTTACCCTTTATTACCTTACCAATTAAAAAATTAAATGATATGTGATAATCGGAATAATTAATACGTACTGTAATATCTACATACGAACCAGTTGACATTTCTGTTCACTGACATTTGTGGGTGGGGGTTAAAATTTAAAACAGTAAAAAGATAAGCAATCAATAACAAAGAACTTGGCACATACGAATTGCAAGTAACACAATATGCGCAAGTGAGAACGGAGTAATGAGTTACAAAGCTTTAAAAATAGGAATGAAGAGAAGATCTGAAAATTAATTTTTTTATATGATTGAAGATTTCATGGAAGTGTAAACACATTTCACCATAGTAACCCACAGAATTCCAGCTGTCGGTATTATCACAGATTCAGTAAGATCGAGTTTACTGTCCGTTTATGATAGATTTCACTAATAGAAAAGCCCAATAAACAGGTAACTGCTAATTGTTTTTATTGTTTTATGGGTGTGACCTCCAGAATTTCGACCGAACCACTTGGTACCGTCGGAGACAACTGTAGGGTAATCTCCAGTGCTGCGGTCTCCTACCCCGATTAAATGGCATGCTGTCCCAATTAAGCGAAGTAAACCCTGGCTATTTTCTCAATTGGTTTCTGTTTTTTAAGATTTGCCCCGATTAACCGGTGGCCCAAATAACTGGAATCCACTGTACTAAGAATATGTAGGGAACAATGAACAATCCTATTGCAAGCTCAAACACATAATAAGCTCTGTCAAATACAACCCGAACTGCTTATGGACTTCCAGCTTTTGGGTAAACAGAAAGGAAGAAGTCATCCTAGCCAGAGCACGAATCAGTCAGTATTGCAGCACACATTAATAAACTGAAAATGTTGAGTTAATAAGCATGTTTTACATGCTACATGAAATTCATTAAAAAAAAAAAAAAAATAGTTGGAAACTTGGTTTTTCAAAGGAATGTTTAATGGGGAAGTATATACATAGAAATTACAGGAAAATAAATTGGACCAAAATAAAATGTCATAAATACCAAAAAATTACAAATATGGAATACGGATTATGTATATGATTTTTCTTTGTTGCTTTCTTATGATGTTTAACGTACAGAATGTCTATAAATTATTCACCTAATTATGAAGCCTGATTCAAGTTTTATTTTAATATATATTGTAAAATAGTTTGCTGCACTTAATGAAGCAACTCAAAGAATTTGTTATCACACTACCCACTTTAGTAAACCTCCACGTGAGCACCTTTGGTAGCATGTGGAATGTCGAAATGGTAGACTATTTCATTCCAGTTGTTTCGAAGCATCTCTTAAGAAATGGAAGTCACTGCTGCTTGTTCAATCCAGTCTTTTAACTCTGTGACATTGTTAACTTTTTTGCATACACCTTGTCCTTTGCATAGCCCATACAAAGCAATCCATAGGCGTGTTATCCGGGGAACGAGGAGGCCGTGGAATGGGATAATCCCAGCTGATCCATCGGTTACGAAACTTTTTATTGAGGAAATCTCACATATGCAAGCTGCAGTGTGGTGGTGCCCCATCTTGCTGATAGAACATGAGGTTGATTATCTTCCAGCTGAAGTGAAGCTTACAATTCAATCATACCTAGGTAATTTGTGGAGTTGATATTGTTTTCATGGAAGAAAAATGGCCCAGTCACTTGACTGAATGACAATGCACACCACATGTTTACCTCTCGACTGTCATGCTTGTGTTCATGAACTGATTGGGGATTTTCAGATCCCCATATGCAACAGTTGTCTTGTCTGTTAATTTTACGAGATAGGTGGAATATCGCTTCATCAATGAAAATGACATTTTCTAGAAAGTGCTCGTCTTCATCAGTATGGGTAGAATGTGAACAGCAAATTCCTCTTGTTGCGGTTTGTTATGAGGCTTAATTTCCTGGACAATTTGCACTTTGTAAGCATAAAGTTTCAATCTCTTGTGAGGCACTCTGTGCAATGTTGCTTGCAGTATTTGCAGCTGCAGGCTTGCCTGGCAGATAGATTTTGTAGGATTTCAGGTAAACACATCCTTCCAAAACTTTATCTGCAGATACATTAGGTATTCTCGTTTCTGGTGCAGCACACTACTAGTTTCTTGAAACTGTTTCAACCATTGTCTCAATGATTGTTTCGTAGGTGGATCTCTCTGCAATTCTTGTTGAAAAAACTCTTGACAGTAACTGGAGATTTGGTATCCCACAGCCACATTACACACATTGCTTTCTCCTGCAGTCACCTATTTAATGCTGTACTGTCGCAAATGCTTGCTGGGATCAAGGCAGACAACTGCATGAGAAAAAACTCGTTGAGTTGCTTTGATAACTGCAGCCATTTTAATATACCTATTACAATAAAATTTTAATTAAGCTTCATAAAGAGGTGAATAATTTATAGACCCCCCTCTCTTCCTTGGTATTTAATGTCATTATAGATTTATATATATATATATATATATGGTGCCTCTGTAGCCAGGTGGGAAGGAGCAGCAGTGCGTAACACACGCTTCTTGATTAGACTGAGGTTCGATCCCGTCACCACCAAATACCAAGCTTGCGGAAAGGTCAGGGAATGACCACCGCATATTCCTGGAACAATATGGCCTTAGTTGCTAATGCTCCTAAAATCCAAATAACAAACAACATAATGTCATTATAACTATAATAAGAATGTTATTAGTATCATGTAATCTTTGCATTTTAGTATACTTTGTAATAGTTAGTATACTTTGTGATCTTAGTATCATGTAATCTTTGGATTTTCATATTTAATTATTAAATGTAAAAAAAAATTTAAATTGTAAATTAAATGGTTAAATTCTGTTCAGATCAGTGCATAATTAGTGGTAAGGAACTATTCTTGCAGCCTGCAACCTGCTCACTGGGAGAATCTATATGGCCTGCAACTTTCAGCATTTTATCTGTTTTGATCTGGGACCAAAAGAAATAAAATGTTGACAGAACAGATGCTGGACAATACAAATATTTTTATATTTGGTCTTTCTTTATAGCATAAGTAAATGGATTAATTACCTCATTTTTATAAATTGTTAGTAATTTTATGTATATTTTAAATTTAATTATAAAATGAAATAAATTATAAAGTAAAACTTTCATTTTTAATTTCAATTTATGTAAAATCTACATTTTGTAATTAATTTTGGATACTAGAGGGTGTAAAATTTATTTAAATGGAAGGGTTTCATTGCAACTGAAGGCTTGAGTACCACTACTACAGGTTAAGGATTTTGTCCTTTTCTTTGTCTTATATGTAAAATATGGGTGCAAAGCTTTTGAATTAAAGTGTAATGAAAATAATTAAAAATGCACCTGATGTTCCTTGCTTTCTTTAGAGGATTAATGTAGACTTGTTGCATTGGAATATGTATTTTTAATAAGATGAGTTGTTTATTCCTGCTAGTGAGTTTACTTTGTTATTTTTTTATTTTTTTTTTGCAAATTTTAATGCATAAGTTGTATTTAAGTAAATATTAGATTTTTTTTTTTTTTTTTTTTTTTTTGCAAAGGTGGAAAGTCTCACTCCACAGCTTGTAAATGCTGGAAGAATCAGGATGACGTATCCAGAAAATAAGGTAAGTTTTCTTAAAATTTGAATGTGAATATTTTAGTGTTTATAGTATTTTATTTATTCATATGTAAGATATTTGTTTTAAAAGAATAAGTATCAAAAAAAATATACAAGTCTTCAGTTTAAGTTGAAATAAAATATTCTGAGCCTCTTATGTCAATCATTTCTCATATATATGACTTCTGTGGTTTGAATTCAATTTGAAATATACATTTAAATAACTTGATTATTGAAAGTATACTATTTAATTAGTATTGAAATGCAATACTAATAATTATGGTAAAAAGCTTATTTTATATAAGAATTACCTCTTCAAAAATGCTTAACTTAATGTGTAGACATTACTCATTATATATAATTCAATATTGTATTGTGTGGAAACATTGTACAGGAACTTTAACCCTTTTGCAACTACAGTTGTGCCCCCATATCCACTGATTCAGTTACCCGTGGTTAACTCCGGAGAAAAAACTTAACATGTACTATTCGCGTGTCCAAATACGATGCTTCCCTTTATTTTTTACAATGTTGTGTATGGTTTGGTCACCAACATTATAATGGTTCTTTAGAGATTTAACGGATGCACCATTTTCAAACTTTTGAATAATTTCAAGTTTTTGTTTAATTTGAAAGCACAACTCTTGCATTTGCCCATCATCTTTGCGATTTCTAAACAAAAAAAAACAAAACAAAAAAAAAAAAGTTACCATATATATAAAAAAAAAAATTGTGACATCCCTGACATAAATAACTAAACAAAATTTGTCTTTTTGCAGTGCGACGGAACACAACAATCAACGCGGTGCACTGAATCAAACTAAACATTTGGTCTCTCTCTCTCTCTTTTTTTTTTTGTTTTGAGCGGTAGGTGTGAAGACAGCGTGGGTTGCAATAGGTACACTAATCTCCCAATGAAGACTTATAACGGCGGTTCTTTTCACTTATTTACGACTCGCAAAATATCTGTTTATACCTATTCTAGTTATTACCTGAATTTTATGATTTCTGGTTGATTTTTTTTTTTTTTTAATAATTTGGAGTCTTGAAGTGTCCCGGTTAATCCAATCCCGGAAAATCGAGAGTCTGCTGTACTTTATTGTTACCATATTTAATGTTGATAATGTCTTACTGTGTGTTTAATTTATCAATTAAACTTTATTATGTATGTACAAGAAAATCACGTTATATATGGGGTCAGCAGGTGTTCATTTATATCTGCGGTTTCAGCCATCCATGGTAGGTCTTGGAATGTATCCCTCGTGGATACGGAGTTTTTACTGTATTCATTTATACGTACTTTTTTTCATGTGTAGGCTCCAAGGAATATGAAGACACCTCCCCCCCCCCCCCAATGTTGTTTTCTCTGATGCCTGTGTTATTAGTTTTAGTCTATTTGTAAGTGTATTAGGAAAGCTCCTAAAATTCATAGAAGATCTTGGATCTTCTATGAATTTTAGAAGATTCAGGTAACTAATTATTGTAACTTCTAAACATGAACTTTTTGTTTTATTTTTAATTGAAAAAAAAAAAAAAAATATATATATATATATATATATATATATATATATATATATATACAGTGGTACCTTGGTTTGCGAGCATAATTCGTTCCCGAAACGTGCTCGTAATCCAAAGCACTCGTATATCAAAGCGAATTTCCCCATAAGAAATAATGGAAACCCAGATGATTTGTTCCAAAACTCAAAAATATTCATATACTGTAAAAATGATTAATACAAAATACATACCTTTTTATATTTTTAATATTTAAATTTAATATACATAAAGCAATCGAATTTATTAATTATTGGGTAGGACGACTTTCACTGTCTCTAACGGAATCACTGCTATCTGTTGATTTTTTCTTTTTGTGCGACTTTAACAAGGAATCTTTCCAATGACACTTGCTTTTGCCTCCTTTTGAGGATTTCACGGAAATCAGATTCATCGCTCGCACTATTACAAAATGAGGAGGCACGCTTGATACACATAAACAAAGCTGCGCGCGTGTAGCAACTGAATAAACAACACCATAAAGGCAGAGATACACTATTAACACCTCACATTTTACTAAAGCACATTTCTAGGGGTTACTACCATAAAACAATAAAAACAATTTCCAGTTGCGTTCCTGCTAGTGGAATCTGTTATAAACTGGTAGTAAACTCGATCTAATTGCATTTGCGATTATACCGATAGCTGGAATTGTTGGTTTTTACGTTATTATGGTGAAATGTGTTTCCCCTTCACTGATATAAAAAACCATAAATACATTTTCAAAATCTTCTCTTCATTCCTATCGGGTTGCGTTCAGTTGGGGTGATTCTGCGTTCGACTGCCATTTCTTGTAAACACAAAGGCTAATTGTGCATAAGCGAATTCGGTTTGTGTTATATAAGATATCATTCCCCTATTTATAAATCGTGTATGATCGAATTCGTGTAGTGTAAACACGTGTTATACGAGGACTGACTGTACTCGTATTGCAAGACCTCGCTCGTTTATCAAGTTAAAATTTATTAAAAATTTTTGCTCGTCTTGCAAAACACTCGCATACCAAGTTACTCGTAATCCAAGGTACCACTGTATATAGTGGATATGGCAATTAGTTAACAGTTATAAAAGTAAGATACAATAGGTGGAAACCTGAACAAAAAAAAAAAAAAAAAAAACCTAACAAGGGTGAGAAGAGCTGATTAATGCCATCAATGTCTAGATAAAACATTACATCAGTCTTAATATCTATGAACATAGTATGAATGAGCGGGTGGTAACTAAGGGCTGTGATAGCTGTCATAGCTGACTTTGGTCCTTGGTAATAACCTAGTAGGGAAACATAATTGTTATAAAAAATGAAACATACATATAAGGATAATTACTAAATAATTATGTCATGCCAATTGTAGTAAAGATTGGGGGAGATACATTGCAAAGGACTTTATCGAGGGCTAACCCTTACAATGTGTCCACCTACAATTAGCGAGCTATCAGTTTCTGTTGTCATCTGCCTGTTAATCCTGATGAATGGTAAATGGGTATCATAGGGATATCTATTAAGTTAAGATTAGACTAGAATATAGTAGTGGATAGAAGATAATTGATTAGGGGGGGGGAAACGAATTTAAGGTGGTTAACAAGCTAGATGACTTTAGCCCGACCGATAGCCCAGACAACGAAATCAAAGCAAAAACCAAATAATGGTGATAGTAGAGAACCAATAATACTTTATATAACATGTTATTCGATGACAAAAGATAGTCAGCTATGCTAAAAGAGGAGAACGGAAACAAGGTGATAGGACAGTGATAGTACCTCAATCCCCCTCGAATTGCTCTAATAGTTCTTGAGGTATGAAATGTAGAAAAAGATAGTGTATAGTTAAAGTGAAGGAAGAGTGGTAAAGCAAAATTACGTCAGAAAATACCGGGAGCGTAACCTCCCGTCCCTTGTAGTAAGGGAACCTGGTATTGCATTAGAGTTGTAAGCCAATTTGGAAGGTATAAAATAAAATGTATTATTGAATGAAGAAAGGAATGGCCAGTTCCTGATTACTTACGGCGTAGTATAACGAGTAAAGTAAACTTACCACAATGACGAGACGCGGGAAAAAGGCCACGTTGTGGCAAGCGTGTTAAAATATATAAGTATTGTATACGATGCCAGCGCCCTCTTACTGGCAAGTGGTTAGATGCAAAAAAATATATATTATAGCTTAAACCAAGATAGCCCGCGAGCTTACCGTAAACTAGGTTAGTAGTAAATGGTTCTCATGAAAATGAAGGAAGAGTAAGGCAAGAAGGAAGCCATGAATTGATTCCTGCCTTAGAAGCAAATACAGGTACAACTTTTTCAATGAGCGTAAGCTGTATTAAATATGCTCCTAAGGCAGTGCCTAGTTATATACATATTTACAGGCTCTGTATAAACCGTCAATCTTATATAATCCAGTGGGGGAAGAGTTACTTCCTCAAAACAGCAGTTATAATATGATGGTGGTCAAGGTTATTGTGGTATTTTTTTAACGCTATCAACATGGCAGTATGTAGGTTTATGTTTATGAAGCGTTTTGGGAATCCATTCTCAGATAACTTATGCTTAAAGTCTGTAAGAGTTCTAATTATGTAGTCTGCATTATTGCATATTTTAACTAATCTAATACTATGGGATAATATTAAATTTTTTTGAATTCTTATAGAGATGTTAGAATGCCAGTTGGTAAGACTAATGGTTTTAAAGCCAAACGTATTTCGTTTGTCGTAGACGCAGGTATTTAACTGATTATTATGCACTTGTATGTTGATATCCAAGTAATTGGCTGTTTTAGTGCTATCTATGTTGGTAGCTACTATTTCTAAATCCGATGGGTAGACATGGCCAGAATCAGTGAGAAAGTTGGGATGATTAAAAACGATTAAATCGTCGATATATCTGTAAAAGGTTATATCTTTATTAATATTAACTTCGAAGTAATGTAGGTACAGATTTGCCACCAGGCTAGAACTACAGGCACCCATGGCTTTCCCAGTTTTTTGTTTATATATATTGGTGCCATTGTAGATGTAACTTTTGAAGATACAAATGTTTATCAAGTCATTCCAATATAGAAGATTGCATGGTAACAGGTTATTATGTTCTTTGTAATAGTGGTCGAGTACATGTTTTAGACTATCGTGCGGAATGCTAGTAAAGAGATTTTTAAAGTCATAAGTGCTGATATGTTCAGTGGTGTGATTATTGTGTTTTAGAAATTCCAGAATAGGGTTATTATCGCGGATAACTCTAGAGTTATCAATGCTGTTGAAGATGATACTTAGTAGATAGGCCAGTTTTTTATGTGGAATTTTTGCATACTATTCCTGCAAGATGTAATAAATCTGAAGCTGATAGGTGTTTTGTGGAATTTTGGTATACAGTAGACAAATGGAAAATTAGTGTTTGGGTTGTTAAATTTTAATTTTTTATGCATAGCTAGTAGTTTTTTCCTGATGGTGGTGCTATTTGTGGTCTCAAGTATGTATGTAGAACTGTGGTTCAGTTCGTTTAGCACTGTGGTAGTATAGAATTTTTTGCATATAAAACTGTAATTGTTAGCAGCTTTGTCTATGGTGGTGATGATAAATAAGGCCTGCAACTTTTTTAGATGTTGCTTAGCTTTGCCCAAATCAAAGGTCTTGGCTGGCAGTGAGTTTCTATGTAGGATTGCAAGCTGTTTATGAACCGCTTGATAAGTGAGGGATATCCATTTTTGGAAAGCTTCTAACGGTATATTATACTTATAAGATAATTTTAGACAAAAGTGCAAGAGGTCCTGGTATATAAGTTTATACATCTTTTTGGTGTTGCATGTAGTGTTGGGCCTAAATTTAAAACCGTAGGAAAGTAAGTTGCGTAAATCAGGATCAGTGATGATGTTAAGGTCACCAGTAATAATGTGTTTGTGATCTTTGTCTACATAAGTGAGATATTGAGGCAAATGGCAGAAACATTCGGCCTCAGCATCACTTTTGTCTAGGTTGCATACTACCTGTTTATAATTACAGACAGTAAGACCTATAGGTTTATTGTAGCTGAATCTGGTACTTATAGTCAAATTATTGATGGGCAAATCTTGTTTATAAATATTCATGAGATGGTTAAGGTTTATGCGATCTAACAGGATGTAACTGAACTTAATGTTAATGTATTCTGTAGTAGCATTGTAGTTCTTACTGAGTCTGTATCTGAAGATATCTTTCAGTAGGTGATTCAAATGTATGTTAATGTGGTTATAGGTAGCATTGGCTTTAGCTAAGGCTCTGAGTTTACTTAGTTTCAGGCTGAAGATAGTGTCGTGTATTAGCTTGACAGGTATGAGTTAGTTAGTTGGTTTTTAGGAGCATTAGCAACTAAGGCCATATTGCTCCGGGATATGCGGTGGTCATTCCCTGACCTTTCCACATCCTCTGTATTTGGTGGTGACAGGCTCGAACCCCGGTCTAATCAAGAAGCATGTGCTATGCACTGCTACTCCTTCCCACCTGGCTACGGAGGCGCTTGACAGGTATGATAGGTACATCCCATGAGCTTAATACGTCTTTAAATCTGCCCAGGGTATTGTTAGTATGCGCTGCTATTTGGGTATTAGAAGAGGAATTGTTAGCTGTAGCTATTTTATATTTGAAGGAGGGTCTTTTGACCATGTGGAATAAGTTGTAGACACAAGTGTCAGTAGGTTTATTGGTGTAGCAACGCCCGTTAAATAGGCTATTTAAACCATAAGGATAGAGGGTTTTGTATTTCGGTATGTTGGAGTTTTCTAGTTCAAGCCTGGTTCTATATTTATGTTCTATATCTAAGATGGTGATAGTGATGTCATTAAAGTTATGCTGCTGGAAATGTTGTATTTCTATGTCTTTTTGGTTAACATTATTTTTGATGTGCGATCTGTGCGTATTAATTCTGATGTGTAATTCTCCTCCGGTTTATCCTATGTATTTAGCCAAGCAAGTGTTGCATGTGATAAGGTAGACTATGTCTCTAGCATGGCAGAAGGTAGGATCCTCAGCACAGTTAGTGACGTGTTTGGTATTCATCGAAGGGCAAGTTTGACATCGAGTATTCCTGCAGGTATTGAACTTTAAGAGATTAAAGTTATCTAACGGAAGTTTGTCCTTAGCCTGTGTGGTATCTAGATGTGATCATCAAGGTCTGGTGTATTATTAATCATAGTATAATCAGATGCCACTGCATTAATATCATGGCGGTTCTCCAGTGGGCCTAAAGCATTAGATGCTGTATGGCTAGTAATAAGACTTATCGGACCACCCAGAGCCCCAGTGGTATCCGCGGTACAGATTATCCTACGCGACCGACGTAGTATTTTATTATTAATTGTGGTGTAAAGACTCATGGTAAATAAATTCAGCAATAGTGCCATGCCCTCTCCAGATTAAACGCAATGGACCAAGAGGTTGCTAAGATAGGTAAGTTATGGTATAGGTTATAATTAATACATATACATAGTCGATATACTAAGGCAGTATCCTGGTAGACAAGTCAAAACACAGGCAAACCCCTTTATATAGTGGATATGGCAATTAGTTAACAGTTATAAAAGTAAGATACAATAGGTGAAAACCTGAACAAAAAAAAAAAAAAAAAAAAACCTAACAAGGGTGAGAAGAGCTGATTAATGCCATCAATGTCTAGATAAAACATTACATCAGTCTTAATATCTATGAACATAGTATGAATGAGCGGGTGGTAACTAAGGGCTGTGATAGCTGTCATAGCTGACTTTGGTCCTTGGTAATAACCTAGTAGGGAAACATAATTGTTATAAAAAATGAAACATACATATAAGGATAATTACTAAATAATTATGTCATGCCAATTGTAGTAAAGATTGGGGGAGATACATTGCAAAGGACTTTATCGAGGGCTAACCCTTACAATGTGTCCACCTACAATTAGCGAGCTATCAGTTTCTGTTGTCATCTGCCTGTTAATCCTGATGAATGGTAAATGGGTATCATAGGGATATCTATTAAGTTAAGATTAGACTAGAATATAGTAGTGGATAGAAGATAATTGATTAGGGGGGGAGTGCACACGTGCGAAAATCGTATGATGAGGAGCACGCCTGTGCGGGAAACGTTCCTGGTATAAGCGGAGAGCGGCGCGCCCATTACAGTCCGCAGCTCCATACGCGAAGTGCATGTCGGCCAGTTCAACGTTTGAATACTCGTCCATCCTACTGCCTCGGGAACCAGTTCGCAAATGCTGACTTCCAGCGGGATCGCTGTTCATGCAACCTCTCGTTCAACGTCCTCTACCACATGACGAAGGCATTTCAGACCGTGAATAAAGTCGAGTATTACGTAAGTTTGGGGAGTTCCTGTATATGGGGCATCTATACCGTATCTTTTCAGTGCCTTAAACATTGCTTTATGCCGTATGGAGTCAAATGCCTTTTCATAATTCACAAATGCTAGGCGTTTTATGGTGTTTTATGTTCATTTCCTTTCTCCATTAGCTGTGATATTGCATGAAGGTGACCCATAGTTGAGAATCCTGTCCTAAATCCAGCTTGCTCTTTTGGTTGATTCTCATTAAGTATTCTTTCTAATCTGTTAGTAATGACCCTTGTGAACAACTTGTAGATGTGAGATAACAAGCTAATTGGTCTATACTTGCCAATTTCTGGTTTATCTTCTTTCTTATGCAGCAAAACTATGATTGCATTATTCCACTCCTTTGGCGTCATACCTTTTCTAATGCATTTTGTGATGTCTTGCCAGTTTTTGTGTTATGTCTCTTCCTCCCAATTTTAACAACTCTACAGTAACTTCATCTTCCCCCGGGAATTCCTTGTTCTTCATTTTCTTCAATGCATGTTCTACCTCATCAGGAAGGATATCGGGTATGTCGTATGTGTTACTAATTTGTGATCCATCTTCCCCACTGCTGGCATTATTTCCTCACTCCTGGTATAATTCTCTATAGTAGTCTTCTGCTATTTGAATTATGCCTTCTCTGCTATTTATAAGTACACTATCACTATTCTTCAGTTTCAGTATCATCTGTCTTTCTGTATTACTGCTCATAGCTGCTGATTTAAGTCCTTTGTTTCCCTTAATGCTCGTTCTATTTTTCTTGTGTTAAATCTTCTTATGTCCTCTTTGAGTCTCTTTCTGATGGCTTTGCATAACTCAGTACAGTAATACCCCGAAGTTACGCGATAGGTGAGTCCGACGAAAATCGAATTCGCGTAAGTCGGGGTACAACTTTGCATATAAATACATATAAATTTTGTTTAATTGGGACCAAGGACTAACAAAAACACTAGTTTAGAAGAAAAATATTTAATAAAATTACAGTTAAAATATGTATTAAAAAATAAATGAGTTACGTAAAAAAGTTATTTCGATGTCGATGGCTTCATAAAATCTAACAAATTCGTCTGATGACACAGCGCCTTCTTTTTTTCAAGCAGAATTTCTTTGCAGCAAGCTAATAATTTTTTTATTCCTTGCTTTGTAGCTATAGCGCATTCGCTCAATTGAAAAAGGCTTAAAATTTTTAAGTCCTTTTCAATTGAGCTGAGACCTTCTGTCAAGCTTGCAATTATCATGTGCTTTTCTGGTGGAAGGGTCTGAAGTGTTGGATACTTCAGTGACGTTTTGCTTGCGCATCTCTATGAGCTCATTCATTGTCAGCTCCTGACTATGTGAATCCAACAGCTCGTTGACATCATCACCATTGACTTCCAAATCTTCTTGCCTGGCAAGATAGGCGCCTCCATAGCCAGGTGGGCAGGAGCAGCAGTGCGTAGTATATGCTGTTTGATTAGACCGGGGTTCGAGCCCGGGACCACCAAATACGGAGGATGCGGAAAGGTCAGGGAATGACCACCGCATATACCCAGAGCAATATGGCCTTAGGTGCTAATTCTCCTAAAAACCAAATAACAAGAACAACAGCCTGGCAAGATTAACAACTTCTTCTATCACATGAGCGATATGATCAATTTCTGGCGTTGTTTTCGTCTCGTTTTTGAAAAAAAATGGACAAAGTTTCTTCCAGACACCATTCAGTGTTTTTTTGTGAATTTCATCCCAAGATTCTTTAATGATTCTTACGGCATCTAAAACATTGAATTGTTTCCAAAAGTCTTTAACAGATATCTCACTATTTTGTCTCATAGCTTCATTCAGACGTGCAAACGAATGCCTTGTGTAGTAAGCCTTGAATGTTTTGATGACTCCCTGGTCCATCGGTTGAAGCAAGCTGGTTGTGTTTGGAGGCAAAAACACAACTTTCACACGCGGGTCGAAATTAATTAGGGTGGCCGGAGGGTGACCGGGTGCATTGTTAATAAGAAGCATCACTTTAAATGGAATCTGTTTAGACTTGCAATAACATTTGACTTCGGGTATGAAGTGGTGACCAAGCCAGTCCTCAAAAACAGAAACTGTCACCCAAGCTTTATGATTTGACTTCCAAATCACTGGTAAGCTAATTTTGGATATATTTTTTAAAACTCTTGGGTTTTCGGTGCGATAAATTAAGAGAGGTTTTAACTTGCAGTCACCAGCTGCATTCCCGCCAACCATCACTATCAATCGGTCTTTGGAAACCTTAAAGCCTGGAAAGTTTTTTTTTTCTTCACGTGCGATAAAAGTTCTTTTAGGCATCTTCTTCCAGAACAGGATAGTCTCATCCACATTAAATACGGTTTCACTGCTATAGTCACCTTCTTATTACGTTCTTAGCGTTTTTTCACCAACCTTTCATGGAGTAGAATAAAATGAAAATAAAATAAAACAAAATAAAACAAATCTTGATAACTATTTACAATAACCTGTATTTACAAAATTAATATACGTATTACAATATTAAAAGATTAAAACACAAGATTAAAATGCATTAAAATATACTAAGTTAAAAGCGATAAAATCCCGTAGCTTTCAAAGGCTTCAGCCTTCTTCTTCAGCAGTACTCTCTATTATTCAGTACACCTTTAAATATCAGCAGAGTAATGGTAGGCATCACATGTTTCCATTCTCACATATTCCGCTCTCTTGCATTGTGGAACCGGAAGTGGCTCGAACGGAAGTCGTACGGAACTGCTCATCCTTTTTTAGGATAATAGTCTCTAAAAGGGGGTGAATCCGTACACCCCTATCCCTATTAATGTTGGTTGTAGAGCTGATCCGCAAACTCTCGAGCCACTTACGGTCCCAGAACCTATGCGCCCGATCGGTGATAGTGGCATCGTCTGGGGAGATCTGGTGTTGCTTCTCCCAAAAGTGTTCGGCCACGGCGGACTTATCATATTCCGCATTTCTTATTGCTTTTTTGTGTTCCCCCAGACGATCTTTGAGACGACGTTTTTTGAGACGGTTTTGAGACGACACAATGCAAGAGAGCGGAATACGTGAGAATGGAAACATGTGATGCCTACCATTACTCTGCTGATATTTAAAGGTGTACTTAATAATAGAGAGTACTGCTGAAGAAGAAGGCTGAAGCCTTTGAAAGCTACGGGATTTTATCGCTTTTAACTTAGTATATTTTAATGCATTTTAATCTTGTGTTTTAATCTTTTAATATTGTAATACGTATATTAATTTTGTAAATACAGGTTATTGTAAATAGTTATCAAGATTTGTTTTATTTTGTTTTATTTTATTTTCATTTTATTCTACTCCATGAAAGGTTGGTGAAAAAACGCTAAGAACGTAATATGAATATACCCAACCTCAGAGGCCTATTTGAGGAGTTATAGTCACCTTCTTCTATCATAGCCTCTCCACTCTCCGTGATACTGCCAGTTACAGTGAGTTTTAAATCGGTTGAGAGTGCCTCCGTAGCCAGGCGGGAAGGAGCAGCAGTGCGTAGCAAATGCTTCTTGATTAGACCGGGGTTCGAGCCCATCACCACCAAATACGGAGGATGCGGAAAGGTCAGGGAATGACCAGGGCATATCCCAGAGCAATATGGCCTTGGTTTCTAATGCTCCTAAAAAAAAAAAAAAAAAAAAAAAAAAAGGATGCCTCCGTAGCCAGGTGGGAAGGAGCAGCAGTGCATAGCACACGCTTCTTGATTAGACCAGGGTTCGAACCCGTAGGGAGGATGCGGAAAGGTCAGGGAATGACCACCGCATATTCCCGGAGCAATATGGCCTTAGTTGCTAATGCTCCTAAAAACCAAATAATAACAACAGCTCCTAAAAAAAAAAAAAAAAAAAAATCTCGGTTGAACCAACTGTTACTAGCTACAAAGTTTTCATCTTTGCCTGCCTCCCCAGCTTCTTTCAACCTCTCAAAAATCAGCTTAGCTTGATTTTTTTATCGGCACTTGCCGCCTCTCCACTCTCCATGATAGTGCCAGTTACAGCGAGTTTTAAATCGATTGAGGGTGCCTCCATAGCCAGGTGGGAAGGAGTTCTGATCGACTGGACAATTCTTCACTTTTACTTGATTATCACACGATAATTTCAGCATTGTTTCCATCTCAGTAATAATACCATGACCTTTATGAATTATGCTTGAGTTCAAGGATTGAGCATTTTTCACTGCTTCGAGAATTCTTCCTTTATCTTTTATGATTGTTCTTACTGTGGATTCCAGTAGCGCAAACGTCTTTGCCAATTCACAAATTTTCATTCTGCTATCAAAATCCTTGATAATGTTAAGTTCCAAAGATATCATTTTCCTTTTCTTACTAGGTGCAGGAGAATCAAATTTACTTCGTTTGAATGACATAGTTTTTTTAAGGGTTTAGAAAACGTATAACAAAACAATCTTAACTTTCGTTGATCATAGAATCATAATTTTGCACATAGAGTTCGTGCAAAACACGTCCAATGCGTATCACAGCAAGAGAAACACTGAGGGTCATTTTTCATATGCCATCGATATACGGCTTGACCAACACGATCCATTTCTCTCATGAAAACGATGTAATTTCCGGCAAAAGTTGAGCACGAATTCGAATGCACATATATAAATATGACAGTTGGAATACAAATTCCTGTATATGTGTGCAGCTCATGCGGCAGCAAAGTTGAATTTTGTTCATCTTTCCCTTTCACTCTCCGCCGTCGTACCGTATATCGATAGCATATGAAAAACGACCTTGAAGATAGTGGGCGGCAGTGTTGCCAAACGAAAAAAATCAAGAACCGCGTAATTCCAAGTTCGCGTAAGTCGGGGTATTACTGTATACTCAATTTTGTCCTTGTCAGTGTTTATCTTGCTCTTCATTTGTCATCTTCAGTTTGTCATGACAAGTGTTTCTTGACTAATTTTTTCTTCTTTGGATTTCTTTTTACCTATATGTTTTTTGGGCTTTATCACTTTCAGAAAGTATTCCTCATCGATACCCTGGTCCTGGATTGTTTGTAGAAGCTCAAACTTGTTAAGTTCCAGTACATACTCCTTTTTCTCCTCTTCCATTACCTTGTATTTAGGTGTATCCCAGCCCTATGAAAGTGGTTTCTTCTGTTAGCAAGCAGAGGCCACACCAAGAAAAATTATACCCCGTGAGTTTTGCACAGTCTTTCCAGAGCTGCATTGATTTGTTAAGTGAGTTTCAGTTTGGTACAAAAATTTTAATTGACCTGTATATCTGACTACCAGTCATTATTCAGCTGAGCTAATTTCCCTCTCTTCTGCAACCCTTTTTACTCTCCGCTGAAAGAAAAGGTATATCTCAAAAAATTATCTTAAGCAGTCGAGTTTGGGTTCCCTTTAGTACTCATAGGTTCTATGAATATTGGTGCCCTATTGAATAATTATTGCTAATGTTTCGACTATGCAATAATAATAAAACACTTTCTGAAACAACAAAGAATTAAATATATTGCCAATTCATATTTTCATATATACACGCAGGAAACAAATTCTTCATAAATAGGCATCTATACAATTTTTGAAGATTTAAGTGTCAATTCACTATGCTTTAAACTAAACCAAGTTTTTTTACACAAAGTGTCATTAATGAACTAAAATGGTTCATTATGCTTTAGACTGTTTTTTTTTTTTAATTAAGCTTGTAGAATTTCGCTGGTTTTATATGAAGCCACTTGTATTCTTTTAAGGAATTTCTTTTGCTGGATTCCAATTTTTCTCAAAAGACAATAAACAGGTTATCTCTTACCTGAAAAATTTTGAGAGATTCAGGCAAAGCAGTGGAATCTAGGTAATCCTGCAAACGCAAATTATTATTTTTTTTATATATTTGATGCTGAAGTGAGAAAAAAAAACAAAAAGTTCTACTGTAAAGGTAGCAAAATTAACAGGATGATTTTAGCCTTCCAATCATTTAAACACTTTGCTTAAATACACAATCCTTATTATCATGCAAATGCAGGTAACCCTCGTATAGCACGGTAGTTTGGTTCCTACAAAATCTCGTGTAATGCGAAACAGTGTTATATGGGACTAAGAACCAGTACAAAAAGGGGGGGGGGGTTTATGTTCCAAAAGCTAACAAAAATACGCCATTTTTTTTATAACTATTGGAAACTTAATTTTTATAGTAGTAATAACTTAATATTTTAACTTTATTATTTTTATAATAGTAGTAACTTAAATAGTAATAACTGAACAAATGTCTTGCCTTACAACCTGTGATTATATGTCAGGTAATGTATGTTCATTTAATTTTCTTCCTCTTCATCCTGCTAAGCACAATCTCTTCTGCAGCATCTAGATTTCGTGTACCTTCTGCTGTCTTTAAAAGTCACGAACTGCATTCTTCGAAGTCACAATTATTTTTTATGGTCTCAAACAAGCACAAGTTCGATAGCACAGAACCTAACCCAGGGATCTCCCAACAAAATACAGTGGACCCACACTTTAAATGATATGTGAAATTCGGAAGAATATTTTCCAGTTAGCAAAATAAAAATAAATTTATGCTTACATACATAGCTTAATTAATACATACTGTGATATGTACATACTAATTGATATTTCTGTAAACTGACTTTTTTTTTTTTTTTTTTGTTGTAAAATTTAAAACAGTAAAAATGATAAGTAATTAATAACAAAGAACATTGTGCACACAAGTTGCAACAAACACAATACGGAGTAACGAATTTCTGAAAAATTTGTTTTTCATATGATTGAATATTTGATAGAAATGGAAACACTTTTCACCATAATAATGTGAAACCCACAGAATTCCAGATATCGGTACTATAGCAAATGCAAGAAGATCGAGTTTACTACCCATTTATTATTGATTACACTCACAGAAAAGACCAATAAATTGGAAATTGTTTGTATTGTTTTATGGTAGTGACCTCCAAAATGCGCTTTAGAAAAATATCACAAAGGCAATAACGACTAGCGAGTCAACAGCAGGGATTCACAAAAAGGAATGGAAACATTTAAAATTACATCTAACATAATAGCAGGGTTTTCTCAGAACAAAAGTTCAAAAATACAGTGTTATGCGAAATTTCCAGCGATTCTCAAACTGCGTCAGAGCGAAACCTTGTTGTAGATGTACAGTGTTGTGCGAGGATTGCCACAATTTATCAATTGTGTTAGAGCAAAACAGTGTTGTAGAAGTACCGTGTTATATGGGGGTTGCCTGTACACAATTTCCTAAACATTACCAAGGAAATATAATTTAACCAGCATTTATATCTGTATAGATAATGTTTACCATTTCAAGCATGGTAAATATTATCTATACAGATAATTATTCCTAACTTTGGAATTAGCATCCTACATTAGTATTCCATTAATTTCTCTCTTTTTATTATATCACCTCTAGCGAATGCATGTCTGCTGGCGTTAAACATGTGAAACACTTAAAAGCAGCTCACAGTAACAATACTAGACTACAACAGGTAAAGATAAAAAAAAAACTGTTTAAACATTCAGCATATTTGATTATTAAGTATATATTATATTAACAATAACTTAATAGTGCTGAATTGAGTTTAAGTTGGTGGGGAAATGATTTTTAATACATTTAGCAAATAATTGCCATTCTACAGATTGATTAGGCTCTTGTCATCTACTCTACTGCTGTGTTTGGAAAGAATTGCAGAATTATATCAGTGAACAGTATTTTTTAATGAAAGAAAGTCATGATGTAAATCAAAGAAAATATTTTGGGACCCAAGAAGTTTAAAATCATAATGAGTTGCATGACTACTCAGAGACGTGATAATATAAAATGTTAAACATAAAGTGGCATAGTGTACCATCAAAGAAGAAACCAAATCTGCATACCAATACAGCAATAGAAAATATAAATAAATCCACATGCAGTAAATTGCAAGGAAATTATAAGAACGAAATGAGGATGCCAATAGAATTAAAACTCTGATATCTGCCCAGCAGTGAGCTATGTAATAATCTATTATTCTTGAAATGTATTTATTAGTGGCCTGAAAAAATAAAAAGCTTGTTCCTTTTTTTCTTCTTTTTTTTTTCCTTGCAGTAATATCCTCCTTAATTATTTAGCATTAGCACATGATGCAAGAAAGCAAGCTTATATAGCATCAGCAACCCCCCCCCCCTTATTTCACCCATCCACTCGCTCCTGATGTTTGTCAAGTTCTGCCTTGAATCTGTTTAAGCTATCAACTTCTACAACGACAGATGGAAGTTTGTTCGTTTGTTCCATCAATCAACCACTCGCTGGCTAAAGGCAAACTTCCACACATCTATCCTACAACCGTCTTTCCTCAATTTGAATTTATGCCCTCTCAGGTGATTATTCTGAGCAAGAGGAAGAATCCCATCAGCATTGAGCATGCTCAAATCATTCAAGGCTTTATACACCTCTATCAGATCACCTTGCAGGTGCCTGGTCTCCAGACACTGTAATTTGCAAAACTTAAGCTTTTCTTTGTAAGAACAAACCTTTGTTCCATTCCTAATTTTGTTACCCTTCTCTGTACTTGCTCCAACAGCTCTACATCCTTCTTAAAATGAGGCCTCCAGACCTGTATACAGTACTCTAGGTGTGGCCTGACCATTGCCTTATACAAGGGGATAATCACCTCCTCGTCCCTGCTAGCAAAATTACTGTATATCATTGACAAGACACCATGAGCTACTCTTGCAGACCGCGTCTGCACTGCTCAGAAAACTCCATATCTGCCTGCACAATTACCCCCAGGTCCTTTTCATTCTCTACCACTGTCAGTGTGGTACCACAGAGTTGATACGTTACTCTGGGATTACTGCTTTCCATATGTAGTATGGGAAGCAGTCAATGTTTAACTTCATTTGCCACCTCTCAGCCCATCTGCTCAACCTTTCCAGATCCTGTTGCAGTAGCATAGTGTCAGTAGTGCCATTAACAACCCTGCCAACTTTCGTATCGTCTGCAAACTTGGACATTAAGCCTGATATACCATCATCAATATCATTTATAAATACAGAAAACAACAATGAACCCAACACCGAACCTTGAAGGACTCCACTAATAACATTAGTCCACGAAGAGCAGTGTCCATTGATTATCACTCTCTGTCTTCTCCCACTCAACCATCCCTTTATCCATAGCAGCAATTTGCCTCCAATGCCACACTGCTCCAATTTGTGCAGCAGTCTTCCATGTGCAGCAGTACCAAAGGCGTTTCTAAGATCCAAATATATGATACCAAAGTTATTCTTTGCATCCAGTTCCTTTGTGACTACATCATAGTACCCAATCAAATTAGTCAGACAAGACTTCCCCTTAACAAACCCATGTTGTGTCAGAGCTATAACTGAAGTCTTGTCTAGATGATCCTGCAGTGCTTCTTTAACCAGTGCCTCCATTAATTTCCCTGGAACAGAAGTTAAACTTACAGGTCTGTAATTACCTGTGTCTCCCTTTGATCCTCCTTTGTGGATTGGGGTCACATTTGCACATCTCCAGTCCATGGGTACCTCCCTGAAGTCCTGGGAAGCTTTCATGATTATGGCTAAGAGTTTGTTTACTTCCTTTGCTGCCTCCTTTAATATAACTGGATAGATTCCGTCCACCTCAGGTGCTTTTCTTGTGTTTATCTTCAACAATTTCTCCTCCACTTTACTCTTAGTTATTAGAAGATTATCTAATAACTAAGAGTACACCTAAGAGTAAGATGTACTCTTACAGAGGTGTAAGAGTACATCTTACACCTCTGGCATTCCCCTCCCTGAATAACTCCTCATGTGTGAATGTCGATGAAAAATATTCATTTAGTTTCTTAGCTACCTGAGCAGGATCATTAACAGTTGAACCATCGATATCAAGTGGACCAATCTGATTAATCCCCTTCTTTCTAGAGTTTACATAAGTAAAGAACTCTTTGCTGTTTTTCTTTGCATCCTTTGCCAAAGATTTCTCTTAATCTGCCTTCGCCTGCCTAACCTCCTTTGTAACTTTTTACAGACCGGCTTATATCTATCATAGGCTTCTGTGTCACATGCTAATTTATATGTATCCCATGAATTTTTCTTCTCTGTCACATGTCTACTTAGTTCATCTGACATCCATTTAGGCCTAAATCTTGAACAATATTTCTTTGTTGGTATGAAAAGCCTAGTAGCTTCCAAGGTTAATTCTTTGAATGCTTCCTATTTTGAATTTGCTGTTGGTAATATCATCAGTTGGTTCCACCATATAGACTTTAAATACTGTCTCAGACCACCAATAGTCACCTTTACAAAAGGAATAACCCTTCCCTTTACCCTTGATGGTAGTTACCTCCTTGAGTAAATCCCACTTCAGCACACTGTGATCACTGCCACCTAGTGGTTCCTTTATCTGCAGATTCTTGATGCATGAAGAATCACTACTGATAATCAGATCAAGAGTATTACTCCCTCTAGTTGCGTCCCGAACATGCTGCTGCTGTAGAAAACAATCATCCAACCAATCCACAAATATTTATGCTTTACTAGATTCAGTTTCATTAACTCATCAGAATTCTTGAGAATTTATTCAATTTTGAGTTTTATAAACCCAAATCAGGCAACTAATACTAACTAGTTGAGCATTTTTGATTTTCAAAGTGATTTTCTTAATTGCACCCATTATAAAGTAAGTACTATTACTTGGAAACACAGATAGGATATAGTTGTATCTATTTGAATATTTCTAGACAGTTTGTACAAAAAAAAAAAAAAAAGAAAAAAAAAAAAAAAAGAAAAACCAGACACATTTTTTGAAATGATAATTCAAATTTGTATATACATGAACAACACAGGAAGCTCACTTGTGAAAATCACATATATGTGATTTTTGCATGTGGGGTTCTCTTTTCACTTCTTGCTTCTGTTGCAGATCCATACATGAAAACAAATATATATATTCGTGTACTCCACAGAAACTACACACAAAAACTCTATTAACAAAGATATTAACTCTTTGTTAAAATATATATTCCAATTTCGTAAAATTTTTTCCAGAGCCGATTTTGATAAATCCTTTTTTGTTTTTTTTTCATAGGCAGCAGATGAGCATTTTGAAAATCTGAGAAGACAGTATACAGAAAGTATTCAAAAGATGAGAAATCTTGTGGATGAAGCCACAGATACTACCAGTTTTATGAAAGTTTCAGGTATGCTGAAGATTTCAGTGCTTATAACTACTTGTTAGTGCATTTTTTTTTATTTTAAATAAGCTATAGTATATGCGAATATCTTGTTTGAAAAGAGTCTTTTACAAAGCACTAATATCTTGTATTGTGAGTATGTTGCTGTGATTTGTCAAAAAGTGGTTTGTCAATCAACAAATGATGATCCTGAAGTCAGGAAACTCAAACTTTTATGTGCTGTATGACCCCAAAATCATAAAGTGCTGATGATCTAACACCAGCATCTGTTGTTTGTAGCAGTCTAACATCAGCAACTGCATTTGAATGAGATTCAGAATCCATATATCTTGAATAGCATTCTATTTCAATATCAAATGACATATTGTAAAGAGCTGATCAATGTCATCAGCTTCAACATACTGCCCATCCCTGTTTCTCTTCAGTCTTGACATCCTAGGCTGTGGGACGTCAAGTAAAATTTTATTTGTTTTGATGCAAATTTATGTTATGGCAGTGAATGTGTTAACCTGGAGTGAGACACACAGGGGCTTTGAAATTCCACATGATTTCAGTGATTTTTGTGCTCTCCACTTACTTGGACCACACAGCTGAAACTCAATACCTTTCAACAGAAATGTTTGGTTTCACCACTGAAAAATTCCAAAAATTTCTCTTATTTATCATGCAAATAGGAGAAATGGAGGATCAAGTTAAGTCTGTTTTTGATAATTATATGCACATGCTGAAAAACAAGAATTTAAAATTAGTGGCATTTCTCATGTCCAATTATTTAAGTTTGCTGCTTTGCAGTTATTGCAGTATCTCCAGTTATTACATTGGAGATGCTGCATTATATTGAGTATTGCAATCGGTATTGCATTATACTGATTACATTGGGGATTGGAGGTTCTGCAGCCTGATTTGAGCCCCAGAACAGAATAACCAAGTGCAAACTACTCTGGTTCAAAAGGACTTAGTTTTATTAGGAGACTCCATTGTCAGGGAAATGGGAAATATTTTTGTAATAAGGATAGGTGGACTAGAACCAGGGTATGTCTGCAGGGAGAAACTATTAATGATGTCATCAACAGACTATCATATTTTAAGGGGTTAAATAGAATATTATTATTCATATGGGAACTAATGACATTAATCATACACGATCTGACGATTTGTTACACAAATATAGGACCATGCTGAAGAAATGGCGTGAGTTAGGTTATTCTGCAATTCTGCCCAGGCACGATAGGAGAGATTATATGCTGAAAGCCTTGTGGATTAACTCAAGATTTGAAGGACTTTGCAAGGCTTTTGGGGGAAAATTTCTATCAGCTTGGCCCGCACTTGTAGGTAGAAGGAATCTGTGTTGTAGAGACGGGATACATTTAAACAAAGGCGGTGCAAGAGTTTTTGCCAGTATATTGATGATGCCTTAAAGGTTCAGGAAAACTGCTAGTTTGAGGGGACAAGGATAATATAGATAGAGTTCTTGTTTGTTACCGCAAAAGATCATATTACCAAGATGTTCTGAGGGCAGAAACGCTTCAAATGAGCGAGTAGCTAAAGCAAGAGAAGCAAGCTCAGATAACTCCAAGGGGGTGTGTATCAGAGTAGTTAACTGTACAAATTAACTCTAAGGACTTAATTGTTTATGCAGTAATGTCAGAAGTGTTGTCAATAAAATGAGTGAATTCAAACTACCGGTTACAACAAGTAACACTGACATAATAGGGCTTACAGAAACATGGTGCCACCCGGAGATAGGGGATGATCAGTTTCAGTACGGTATGTAAAATGTATTTAGGAAGGATAGGGAAGATAGAAGAGGTGGCAGGGTCATGCTTCTTATCAAAAGGAGCCTGAGTGTGATGAAAGCTTACCTGGATTCAGATGTTTTGCATGCTAGTATAGAATCTGTGTGGTGTGAGATAGTTGGAAGCAAAGGTGTAATGAGAGCGGGAGTAATCTACAGGCCAGGTGATTGTGAAGATTATGATGAATGTTCTACATGAAAATGGAATGGGCAAGTAAGCGTGAATGTCTTATTATGGGTGATTTTAATTTGCCTCTAATTGATTTGAGCAAATGGGAAGGAAACTCCACATGGGGGGAACAAATTTTTGAAATCGGCTAGATCAGCGGTTCCCAACCGGTGGTTCATGAACCCCCAGGGGTTCGCACTAAAAATTCTATAATAGCGTCTGCTTAGATTTACATAGGTATATTATGTAAACTACAAAATATAACTGGCATCTCCATAGCCAGATGGGCAGGAGCAGCAGTGCATAGCACACACTTCTTGATTAGACCAGGGTTCGAGCCCGTGCCCACCAAATACGGAGGATGCGGAAAGGTCAGGGAATGACCACTGCATATCTCCGGAGCAATATGGCCTTAGTTGCTAATGCTCCTAAAAACCAAACAACAAACAAACAACAACAAACAAAATATAACTAATGATAAACAATAAAGTAAAACCAAATTAAATAAAAAGTAAAGAATTGCCAAAGAAAGAAACCACATCTCCCACAATTCCTCATAATTAGTTTACTATCTTACAGTATATCATGTTAAATAAATATGTTTTCCATACTAAATTTTTATTTTTGATTCTCAAGGACCATTGTTATGTACAGGTATTTTTTTTGAACCTGTAGTACTTAGTACCGTGCGCGGGTTGAACATTGAAAAGTTGAAAGAAGATACTTGTTGACATTAGACTTGAACTTCTATTGATTGTAATTTTCAGGAAATACATAAGAAGGATGGTTGTTCCAGAAAACGGAAATTGAATGAATAAATGAGGAAGAAGAAAAGTTGGTTCTGTGAGTTTGAAGTTGGACAGTAAAAGGACGTTGACTGGTTGTGGCACACGTTCGAACTGCTTTGAAAGAGAAAGTGGGAATTATAGAAGCCAATTCAGAAGAACAGTACCCTTGGAAGTATCTATAGAAAGATGTATGAGACAGAGAGCGGAGAGACTGTGTTAGAGATGAGACTGTTACGTGGGTTGCACAGTGGTATTGTCACTGTCCTCCTCACACCACATGGAAAAGGCCGGGGTTCGAATCCTGTCGATGACGCAAGGAATTTTAATGGGTTTTATTCACTCCGTGGCTGAGTTAGTCAGTCTCAGACACGATAAATATATGGGTAGATGTAATCATTTATGGGTGATCCTAATATCTTAATTTTTTTTTTTTTTTTTTTTTTCTGTTAGAGAAGAGACATTAATTAACCTAACTCCCTCTTTTGAATGGAATCCAGAAGCCTGAGAGAGGTTTTGTGGGCACTGCTCCAGATGTGGGAATAATATATTTCATAGTACACCGGATTTGTGATTTCTACAGAGTCTGAAAGAAAAGAAACAGTTTGGAAGAAAAGTAATGCCAAGAGAAAAAGAGAAAACCAAGTTTTTTAGATGCAGAGGAAGCAATATTTGTAATGTGCGTGTGCCAAGAGAGATTAGAAGTCAGGGTAATCCCTAAGGTTTTGCCTAGAAATCAGAGCATCATCGAAGATAAACATAGGAGGAGAAGAATCCTTTTTGCGAGATATAAGACAGGACTGAGTTTTAGAAAGACTGAAATTAAGTTATCTTTGCCCCACTGGAGAATTACCTGGAGATCAGCAATTAAAGAATTGGTAGTGAATATTCGAGAAGTTGAAGCTGATTGAGCAGGGCAAGGTTTCTCAAACTGGAAGGTGGAATGCAATGTGCTATCATCAGCAAAAACTATGGGTAGGATTTCTGGTCAATGGAAGAAGGTCATTAATATACAAGAGGAAAAGAGTGGAGAAAAAAACTGAACCTTGGGGGACTTGATGGCTCTCTGTCTTCTAAATTCTCCACATTAGTGGAGAAGTTAGAAGACAGTGAGCCATCTACCATTAACCAGTGAGGGATCAGAGAGAAAACTGGATAACCAATTAAAAAAAACAGTTGGCAAATCATAAGATGAAAGTTTGTTTAGAAGACCTTTATGCTAAAACACGATCGAAAGCCTTTGAGATGTCAAGAGCAACTGCTTGTGTTTCACCGAACTTTTCCATTGAATTAGTCCATAAATGGGTAACATAAGCCAGAATATCACCAGTGGATCGACACTGATGAAATCCATACTGGTGATCATTGATCAGACAGAAGGTTTCTAGATAGTTTAAGAGTTGGCGGTTAATTGATTTCTCCATTACTTTAGAAAGAGTAGAAGTAATTGCAATGGGACGATAATTGGATGGGAGGGATTTGTCACCCTTTTTAGGAACTGGCTGGATATGAGCAAATTTCCAAGCAGAAGGAAAAACACCTTTGGAATAAGGAAGTGGAAAGCGGCAAAGAACAGAAGTAAGTGCAGGAGCTCAGATTTTGAGAAAAAATGGAGAAATACCACCAGGACCTGGAGCTTTCTTAGCATGAGATTCATCAAAATCCTTCTGACATCTTTTTGACGGAAGACTACAAGAGGCATTGAATGAAGACCACAAGAGGCATTGAATGAAGTGTACTGGGAATGGTTTGAGGTGATTTACCAAGATCATCAATACATGATTTGGAATAAAAATAGGATGCTAGCAGATCAGCGTTATATTTGGCGGATGTGGCAACAGAAGCATCTGGTTTTGAGAGAAGTGGGAACAGAGATGGGCAAAAATTGCAGCCAGTAGTTTTGGCAACAGACCAAAATGGTTGGCTACCATTGGACAAGAAGCAAGTTTTTCGGCTCTTATGTTTATATAATTTATGTAATATTATGTAATATTTATGTAATAGTTTATGTAATATTAATAACTTAATTATGGACATAGCTTTCAAAATTGTGAATTCCATCAGAGGACAATCTCTTCCAAGGAGACTTTTCAAAATGCAACTCTATGAAAATGAACCAGATCTGATATTACACACACAAGTGAGGTGGCTGAGTCGGAGTAAGTTTCTACAGAGATTTTGAAATTTGCTGAATGAAATTAAAAAAATTTGTTGATCAAACTTTTTTGGGGAGATGATTATCAGCAGCTAAAAGATACGGAGCGGTTGTGCAATCTGGCTTTTTTTGGCAGATTTTAGTAGTAAATTAAGTAATCTGAATATGGAATTACGAGGAAAAAATAAAAATGTGAATGACATGATTAGTAGTATTTCTGCATATAAATATCAATTTTTGGCAATGGCTAAGGATCTAAAAGAAAAAAAATTCAATAATTTTGCAAATATGCAAGATCATTTGCAAAAATATACTGTTTTTGAATTTAATAGTGAGAAATATGTTTCTGAAATTGAGAAAGCTGTGGATGATTTTGAAACCAGATTCAGTGATTTTAAAACAGTTGAAGACATTGTTCAATATAATTATTATCCATTAGATACAAAACAAATTGCAGAAAAATTCGCTGAGATTTTCACGTGGGGAAAATATTACTTGAAAATGAAATTATTACATTCCGAAATGATATCTTCCTAAAAGTCAGATCATCATAAAAAGATTTTTGGAAATACATTTACCGAGAAAAGTACCCAAATGTAAAAAAATGCAGTGAACTTTTAAATTCTTGTTTTGCTTCCACATATCTGTGTGAATTGGCCTTTTCATATTTGAAACAAACAAAGACGAAGAATCGCTGTTCTCTTATGGACTTACAGAAGATTCTTTACTGTTGGCCTTATCAAGTATATCCCTGATTTCGAAAGCTTGGCAGATTACATGAAGACACAAACTTCACATAAATTAAAAATTTGAAAAATTTTTTAATTTCATAATACATATGAAATTAAAATGAGAATTCTGATTTGTATTTAATTTTAAAATTTATAAACAACATTTTTCAATATGTGTTGATTAATTTTTTTAACCTTGTGCAATGAAATTCTTGAGTTGACATGTAGACATGTATAGTATCTTATGTAGGACAGCACCTGAACGAAAGTTCAACTCCACCTTTTTACACTGTGTTGGTTACAGAGCACTGTAACAGGCCAGAAATGTGTGTAATATCATGTTCGTGCAGTGTGTGTGTGTTTGTTGTTTAGTTGTTTCTGGCCGTTTTGTCACCAGGCAGGCAGTCACCTGTAAAGCCTGCCCAGTGTCTATCTACATGGGGAGGTAGGCCACAACTACGCATGAACCATAGTCAACCTCAACAGTCACGCACTGAATGTCCAAGGAGAGTTTGGAACCATTCAAAAGAACCCCGTGTCAGCAAGCCGGCAACAGTGCGCGCATCACACACACACACACACACACACACACACACACACACACACACACACACACACACACACACACACACACACACACACACACACACAGGACAGCACAGCAGAAGATGAAGAGATAAAGAATAAAATAGCATAAAGTAAAAAAAAATAATAAATAAAAAAAAAAAAAAAAGACTACCATCTCAATTCTTGAGATGGTAGATCGTAGCACATTTTGAAGAAAAAATGTAGATCGCATCAAAAATTAAGTTGCCGACCCCTGATATACAGGAATTTTTCTAGCAGGGATAAGGAGGTGATTATCCCCTTTTATAAGGCAATGGTCAGGTCACACCCTGAGTACTGTATACATCCTCATTTTAAGAAGGATGTAGAGCGGTTGGAACGAGTACAGAGAAGGGCAACAAGATTAGTGAATGGAACAAAGGGTTGCTCTTACGAAGAAAGGCTAAAGTTCTGCAAATTGCAGCTTCTGGAGGCTAGGCACCTTCAAGGTGATCTAATTGAGGTGTATTAGACCTTGAATAGTTGGAGTATGCTCAATGCCGATGGGATTCTTCCTCTTGCTCAGAATAATCGTGTGAGAGGGCATAAATTCAAATTGAGGAAAGACAGTTGTAAGATAGATGTGCGGAAGTCTGCCTTTAGACAGCAAGTGGTTGATTGCTGGAACAAACTTCCATCTGTCGTAGAAGTTGATAGCTTAAACAGATTGAAGGCAGAACTAGACAAACATTTGGAGTGGAGTGGATGGGTGAAATGAGAAGGGTCTGTGTGTTTTTTTTTTGTTTTTTTTTGCTGATGCTATATAAGCTTGCTTTCTTGCAAGCTTATATAGTGATGCAAAATAACATTAGCTAATGCTAATGTTATTTTGCATCGATGTTTACAGAAGAAAAACCCTTTACTTCAGTGAGAAATTATGGGAGTGAATTTGAAAAAAATGTAATTAATGATGCTGAAATTTTACATGTTTATTTAATGAAAAAACTTTCAAGCCACAGGCCAGTAAGACTCCTGGGGTTAATGGCATATACCCTATTGTTGTTGTTATGGGAGTTTAATGGCGCATAAGCTACTATGGCTATAATGCGCCTTATACCCTATAATCTTAAGGGAGGCGGCAAGTGAGTGCATTGAACCATTGAGGCTAATTATGAGAGCATCACTGGACTCAGGAGTGATTTTGTTGGATTGGAAAAGTGCTAATGTGTCTCCAAATACATTGGCACTTTTCCAATTCTAAGAGTGAAGTGGGAAAATTACTGGCTGGTTAGTCTAATTTCAGTAGTAGGGAAAATCATGGAGACAATGATCAGGGGTGGAATTCAGGATCATTTAGATAGAAATGGAATTCTGAAGGATACTCAGCATGTTTTTGTAAAGCGAAAACCATGTTTATTTTATCTGGTTATCTATTTTGACAGGATCACTCAAGAGCTGGACTTACGGAATAATTTCAACATTGTTTATTTGGATTTCAACAAAGCATGAGTCGTTACTTTATAAGCTGGAACAGGTTGGAATCACAGGGAAAGTCCTTAGATGGATAGCTGGATGGCTTCTGGGCAGGAGATAGAGGGTTGTGATAAATGGTTATTCATCAGATTGGGTTGATGTAAGAAGTGGGGTTCCCCAAGAATCAGTAATAGAACCACTGCTGTTTTTGACTTTCATAAATGACATCGATAAAGGAATAGAGGGCATGATGTCTAAATTTGCAAATGATGTAAAGATTGTTAGAGTAAGTTAATGATCACAGGCAAGCAGAGTGGGATTGTCAGAAAAAGACTCCAGGGATGGTCAGAAAAACGGCAGCTATGCTTTAATCCAGCAAAGTGTAAGGTATTGCACCTGGGGAACAGTAACCCCAAAATAACCTATACACTTGGCAGAGTTGAACTAAACTCGGTAGTGGAGGAAAGAGACTTGGGTATTACAATACGGTCAGACATGAAGTTCGAGCATTGTAGACAAGTTGCAAGGAAGGCCCATAGTGTCCTATCGATGATCTATCAAACAATTGCTAATAGAGATAAGGAAGTCATAATCCCATTATATAAGGCCACTGTTAGACCACACTTGGAATACTGTGTTCAAGTATAGAGACTACACCTAAAGAAAGACATTGTGCTTGTTAAAAGGGTCCAAAGATGGGTAACTCACGTGGTTAGATCGGCAAAAGGGCATCCATATGAGGAAAGACTTCGAATATGTGGGTTGCAGAGCTTGGAAACTAGGCACCTTAGAGGAAACTTGATTGAGGTGTTTAAGGCTCTGAGAGGCATAAACAAAATGAATGAGGATGAAATTTTCACAGTTATAAATGATTCTAGAACAGGGGGCCATAATTTCAAGTTATGGGGGGGGGGAGATGTTTAGACTATTGCAGAAAGTTTTTTTTTAGCCAGCGAGTTATAAATTTCTGGAATAAGTTATCTACATGGGTGGTAGAGGCTGACAGTTTGGGGGAATTCAAAGGTCAGCTGGATAATTACCTACAAGAGGAGGGAAACTCATAGGTTGTCTATTTCCTTTTCTCTTATTGATTATATTATTTTTAAAAATTTCTTCTTATTTTATTTTATTTTATTATTATTATTATTATTATTATTGCTCTTATATTATTTCTCCCCGATTGGGGGTTCCACCTCGTGACTGGTATTGCTACCAAGTACACAGGGTAGTTGTTGTTATGTCTTGTGTTACTGTTGGTCCCAGTACAGCTTGTGGGTTGTGGTCTCTAGTATTGCCTGGGGTTTGTACTTGTAGTACGGTACACTTTCTTCGATCAACTGGTATTTCCTTGCTAGCTTCTGATGTATTATCCTGTCTACATGGTCATGTCTATGAGTGTAATCAGCCTGGGTGATCACCTTGCACCCTGCGGTAGTGTGTTGGATTGTTTCTGAGTGCAGGTTGCATCTTTGACATGTGTAACCTGACACTCCACGCTCCTTCGTGATGTATTTGCTAGAGTTTCTGGTGTTGGATGGCAAGCATGAATCCTTCAGTCTTGGAGAAGAGGATCCCTCTCTTGAGCCATGCATTGGAAACCATTTTTTCTGTGTGAACTTGATGGAGGTCATTGTAGTGTCTACCGTGGAGTGTCTTCTTTGCCCATCTGTCTAGCTTCGTTTGTGTTATCTGGGAAGTACAGGACTCTTCGCTTAGGTTGAGTGGAGTATACCGCTTGTCTATCTTCCTTATGGCCTGCTGGAGTGCTGCTGTGTGTTTCTGAAAGTAATCCTTCAGGTTAACTATCACTGTCTTCTGTTACTCACTGAGGTCTATCAGACTGCTTCCTCCTTCTTTCCAGGCAGTTGTCAGTCTCCATGGCAGCTCTTGGTGATCATTGTCCTTGTCTTTCTCATGATATCCTCCAGCTCGGTGTTAGTCAAATCTATGACCCCAAAGGAGTATGTTAGCACTGGGACTGCATATGTGTTTTTTGCTTTAACTGTGTTCCCTCCATTCAGCTTTGCTTACAGCAGGCTTCTCAGTTTCTGATGGTATTTTTCGGTCAGGCAGACCTTAATTTCCTTGGGCTGTAACTGCTGAACCTGCATCATCCCCAGGTATTTGTAGGCATCTCCCTCTGCCATGGCTTTGATCTCTTTACCAGTCTGCAGCTGGTAGTGTCGGTTGACTAATTTTCCCTGGTGCAATCCGTGGGTCTTGCACTTGTCTAGACTATTATTATTAATATTGCTCTCATTATTTCTCCCTGATTGGAGGTTCCACCTTGTGATGGATATTGCTACCAAGTACACAGGATGATTGTTGTTATGTCTGGTGTTACTGTTGGTCGAGGAACTCTTACTATCCTACAGGTGTTCAGGATTGCGACTTTCTGGAGTTACTTGTAGGTATTCGCTGGGAGACCTGTTGCTGTTAGGCTGTTATGTAGGGTCTTTGGCACCATAGCTGTGATTGACACGATGATCAGAATGGTCATGTCATTACTTGTTGCATATGCCACATCTCTTTGATCTTCTGTTTTAGGTTCGTGTACTTCCTGATTTTTTTCCTCTATGGGTTTTCTGCTGATTTCCAGTGTTGGGTACTGCTATATCAATCAGATAAGTAGCCTTTTCCTTCTTGTCCACAAGGGTTATGTCCGGTCTGTTGTGCGGGATTGTCCTATCCGTTATTATGGCGCAGTCCCAGTACAGCTTGTGGGTTGGGGTCTTTAGTACTGCCTGGGGTTCGTACTTGTAGTACGGTACACTTTCTTTGATCAACTGGTATTTCCTTGCTAGCTTCTGATGTATAATCCTGGCTACCTGGTCGTGACTATGAGTGTACTCAGTCTGGGTGATCACCTTGCATCCTGCGGTGATCTGTTGGATCGTTTCTGAACCCAGGTGGCATCATCAACATGTGTCATCAAACACTCCAGACTCCTTGGCTATGTATTTTCTGTAGTTTCTGGTGTTGATTACTTGGTCTTGGATGGCGAGCATGAATCCTTCAGTCTCGGGGAAGAGCATCCTGCTTGTGAGCCATGCATTGTAAGCAATTTTATCTATGTGATCTTGATGGAGATCATTGTAGTGTCTGCCATGGAGTGTCTTCTCTGCCCATCTTTCTAGCTTCATTTGTACCTCCTGGTTGGGGGGGGGAACTCCTCGCTTAGGTTGAGTGGGGTATGCCGCTTGTCTGTCTTCCTTATGGCCTGGTGGAGTGCTGCTGTGTGTTTCTGGAAGTTATCCTTCAGATTAACTATCACTGTCTTCTGTTGCTCAAAGTTGTTTATCAGGTCCTTTACTCCTTCCTGGGCAATTGTCAGTCTCTCCAAGGTAGATTTTTTTTGGGTGGTGCTGGCGGCTCTTGGTCGTCATTTTCCTTGTCTTTCTCACGATATCCTCCAAGTCGGTGTTAGTCCAATCTATGATCCCGAAGGAGTATGTTAGCACTGGGACTGCATAGGTGTTTATGGCTTTAACTGTGTTCCCTCCATTCAGCTTTGCTTTCAGCAGGCTTCTGAGTCTCTGATGGTGCTTTTCGGTCAGGCAGGCCTTAATTTCCTTGTACTGTAACTGCTGAGCCTGCATCATCCCCAAGTATTTGTAGGCTTCTCCCTCTGCCATGGCTTTGATCTCTTTACCATTCTATAGCTGGTAGTTTCGGTTGACTAATTTTCCCTGGTCCAATCCGTGGGTCTTACATTTGTCTAGACAAAATTCCATCCTAATATCATTGCTGAATTCTTCAGTGATCTGGAGTAGTTGCTGGATGTGCTTCTCAGTTCCTGCGTAGAGCTTGATATCATCCATGTACAATCAGGTGGGTGAGGGTGTACAGGCTCTTCCTTCCTTCTTTGAGGTTATATCAGTACTTGCTATTGTTGAGCATGGTGGATAGCGGGTTAAGTGCTAGACAGAACCACAATGGGCTCAGGGCATCTCCCTGAAAGATTCCTCTCCTGATGGGGATTGGCCTGGTTGTAATGTTTTCGACCTTAATGGTGGTACTCCATTTCGCCATTGTTTCACCTAGGAAGTTGTCACTATCAGATTGACTTTGTAGATGTTCAGCCAGCTATGACGCACAGAATTGAAGGCCTTGCGGTAATTGATGTAGGGTGTGTACATGTTGCGGCGCTTCTTGTAGGCTTGCTCCATAACCACGGAATCTATGGTTAATTGCTCCTTGCATCCTTTGCTCAGCTGCTTGCATCCTTTCTGCTGTTAGGCCATTATGTTCTGGCTCTCCAAGTGGTCTGATATCTTCCTGGTTATGTAGCTGGTCAGGATCTTGTATCTTGATCTTTAGGCTTCAGATATGTGATTTGTTGAGTGAGAAACTTCGGGATTGTCTCTGGGTTTCTTATCATTCAGGTGAACTGCTCTGCCAGGTGCTTGTGTGTGGAAGTGAGCTTCTTGTACGTTATGAACGTTATCCATTCTGCAGTTTGCCCGTTGTAAGAGTTCTTGATCGTCTGTTTTACTTCTTCTTCCCGAATCTCCTACCCTCTCATTTCTTGTACATTGTTGGTTTTCTTGCATTCTAGTTCTATCCAGGTGGCTCGGCTGTTATATCTTAATTGCCTGCTCTGTATATTTCCCCAGAACTCAGGGGCCTCCGTAGCCAGGTGGGAAGGAGCAGCAGTGTGTGTGGCACACGCTTCTTGATTAGACCAGGGTTCGGGCCCATCACCACCAAATACGGAGGTTGCAGAAAGGTCAGGGAATGACCACCGCATATCCCGGAGCAATATGGCCTTAGTTGCTAATGCTCCTAAAAAAAAACAAATAACCAAAATAACCCCAGAACTCCTCCTCAATCGTCTTCTTCTCAGGTGGTCCCTTCTCTTCTTTCCCGTCTTCTCTGAGATTCCTGTAGAAGCCTCTTTGGTCGTCATCGAAGATTCGGTTGTTTATTTTCCTCTGGGAGCTCTTTGTATCGGCGTAGTCTCTTGCTGAATGCAAGGAGGTTCTGCTTCAATGTGTCCTAATACTCTCCTATTCTCTGATTTTTTTGTCTCATGTTCTCTTGAGGATGCTCTTCACTTTTCCAATTAATTTCTTACTGCTATTGCCCCATTGGTACTGGGTCAGTTGGCCTATCTTGACTCTTAATTCTTCTATCTTCTGCTGAAGTCTTCTTTCCCAAGCTGGTGGTTCCTTCTGTTTTTGGTTCTTCTGCTGCTGGTCTTTCTCTTCTTTTCCATTAATCCTCGTGGTTGCTGCTGCAGCACAATACACGGCTGTGTGGATGGCCTCCAGTGTTGCACCATTGCTGTCGAGGTAATGCGGTATTATGTGCTGATTCAGGTGGTCTGTGACTCTTCACAAGGTTCTCTTCGGCCTTTGCTTTGGTATCACATGCGTCTTTGTGGGGTCCATTCCTTTGAATTCTGTTAGGGCCTTCTTCCACTCATCCTCTATTCTGGATATCACGATCTCGTCTCTTTCCACTTCAGCTGCTGTGGGTTGTATTTCTTCTTGCTCTTCCTCTTCTGGTTCGGTGGTAGTATATTCTTCCTCCTCTGGTTCTGTATTCTTTATCCTTTGTAGTTGATCACTCACGTTCTGCTTGATTTTTTCCAAGATTGCAGGAGCTATCAGGTTCTTTGTGACGATGATCCTTCTCTGGTCCGCTATTCGCTGTTCGGTGACCTGAATATCCGGGAATCATTCCAGCCACTTGGTATATAGTCTTGCCGTGTAAGTTGTCATATCAGTCACCAGCTTCGTTATTTCGTAATATGCTTGCATGATGTACGTAGTCATTTCGATGCTCCGCTTCATGCATTGGCGCTTTCTCCCTTCCTGGGTGGTCACTTGCACATTGCACAGGAAGCACTTCCAGGTGGTGGGGCTGAATGGTCTTGCCTTCTCTTGTGGTAGCCATAAGGAGAACATCGCCACTCGCTCCACTGTTTTCCTTGGGAAACCGTCTCTGATTTTTAAAACCAACCCCTCTCTCTCTAAGGCCTGAATGCGAGTGACTTTATCTTGCACCACACTCGATGCAGTATTATTATTATTATTTTCTCGCTGGTGCACCCTAAGCCATAGGCTTCCTTGCAATGGGCGCTGCTCTTTGTGGACTAATGTTAATAGTAGAGTTCGACAGGGTTCAGTGTTGGGCCCATTGTTGTTTTCTATATTTATCAATGATATTGATGAAGATATATCAGGCTTAGCGTCAAAGTTTTCAGATGATACAAAGGTTGGGAGGGTTGTTAATGACAGTAATGGCAGTGAGCTACTGCAAGTATTTTAGAAAATTTGGGCAGATGGACTGAGAAGTGGCAACTGAAGTTTAACATTGACAAATGCAAAGAATTGCATACGGGTAGAAACAACCCCAGAGGAACATACCAACTGTGTGGTACTACACTTAGGGTGGTAGAAAATGAAAAAGACCTGGGAGTAATTGTGCAGTCAGATATGAAGTTTTCTGAGCAATGCAGACAGGCTGTAAGAGCAGGTCATGGGGTTTTGTCAATGATATACAGGAACTTTGCTTGCAGAGAAAAGGAGATGATTATCCTTTTGTATAAGGCAATGGTCAGGCCACACCTTAAGTACTGCGTACAGGTCTGGAGGCCTTATTTTAGGAAGGATGTGGATTTGCTTGAGCGTGTACAGAGAATGGGAATGAGGGGAATGAAGGGATCCTCTTACCAAGAGAGGCTTAAGTGCTGCAAATTGCAGCGGCTGGAGACTAGGTACCTGCGACATGATCTGATTGAGGTGTATAAGGCCTTGAATGGGTTGAGTACGCTGAATTCTGATGGGATTCTTCCACTTGTTCAGATTATGAACCTAAGGGAGCATAAATTCAAATTGAGGAAAGACAGTTGTAGAATAGATGTGCGGAAATTTTCCTTCAGCCAGCGGGTGGGTAATTGCTGGAACAAATTTCCATCTGTCATTGTGGAAGTTAATAACTTAAATAAATTCAAGGAGGAACTGAACAAACATTTAGAGGGAATGGTTGTCTGAAAAAATTTTTTTTTTGGCTGATGCTACATAAGCTCATACGCTTGCTTTCTTGCATCACATGCCTCTATTACTATGTGGCTATTGCTAATACTAATACATTCTCTGGCTGCTTTCTGTTTATTGAACAGGCAGGTTTTTTGATTGACATTTTGCTCATTCTCACTACAGATAATGTTCTCAACCAAATAAGGGAAGTGATAAAGTAACATATCTAAAGGACTGCAGTGGTGGGGGGGGGTTTAAAAAAAATTAAAATAATATATTTTTTTTAATATTAAAAAAAGTGAATATTTCACAGTTAGTTCATAATAGATTTAAAATAAAGGTGGCATCAAAAAGTGAATGATTTTAAATTATTTCTTGCCCATTTTTAAGATTATAAATAATGTTACTTTTTCTGAGT
Source organism: Mastigoproctus giganteus (assembly GCF_048544385.1). Classification (NCBI taxonomy): domain Eukaryota; kingdom Metazoa; phylum Arthropoda; class Arachnida; order Uropygi; family Thelyphonidae; genus Mastigoproctus; species Mastigoproctus giganteus. The sequence goes on along the minus strand of NC_143584.1, from coordinate 34,101,354 downwards.
GTATTTGTGTGATCTTAAAAAACAATTGGGCAACAAATTACAGGTTAACCCAAACCAATCTGGGATTCTTTGAACTGCAGCATATTTTAACAAATAATAAAAACCATTATTTTATAATCTGGTACTCAAATCAGTGATCACATTTGTCCGTAAGAATCCATGTAAAAATACGGTGACATTTCTCTCCTTTAATGCTATTGCTTATTCATTAAACTTTGTAAATTAGCCCAAACATCTCTTGTAAATTACAGCTATATGCTTCAATGACCAATTTGAATTCTAGATACTTGAGGCGAAGAAAGGTAGAAAATTCCCAGTGTGAGTACAGCTATAAAAATGCATGTTTGATAAAATCTCTGGTTACTGCCTTCCATAAATAGTCACTTACTGATGTGCACAAACAATAGATTTAATTCCACACAACTAGTGTTTTTGCCACCACTATAACTAGTTTTTTTTTTTTTTTTTTTCGGGTAGTTGTTGGCGCATCGGGTTCTGTGGCCATAATGCACCTTCCAAGGTTTTTGCAGTACTTTGATCCAAGCCCGAGGCGGGATTCGAACCCGCGACTTTTGGGTTGCCAGCCAGGCAGGCAGGCACTTTACCCACCCGGCTAGCCCGGTCGGCCTATAACTAGTCATACAACCACCATCAACTACATAATTTATGATGATAGCAAAAATAAAACTTAATGATTTTTGTTATTATGTGCATGAATAATGATTGAATTTCAGAACAGTGCATTATTAAAATTAAAGTGCTATGTAAATTGATTAAGATTATGTATACCTTATTGTAATTATTATTATTATTTTTGCTTTGCCATGAAATAATTATTTTTTTTGTTTTGCCATGAAATAATTATTTTTTTCTCTGAAGCACATTCAGTGATATTCTCTCACTGATACTGTATTAGGTAGGCATTTAAAACTGACATTACATTACATAACAAACAAAGTCATAGGAAATAGTAATATTTCCTGTGACTTTGTTTATTGTCATTTGTTTACATTTAAGAAATTGAACTATTATTTTCATTTGTAACCACTAGCATTACTTTTTTATTCCTTATAAATGTTTACAGATGTAAATAAGTTCAGTTGTTAGTACTTAATATTTATTGATATGTACTTCTTCAAAACTGCTCGACTTGGTATACCTCTCTAAAATCTGAACAGTTTTAAAATCTGGCACCTCTCAATCCCATTGGTGCTGGATTTTACAGAGTTTATTATATTTTATTTTAATTGGCCTTGTGTACATTGTGGCACTTATTTCCTCAGCATGGAGTGTGTATTTTCTGATCTTTTTTTGCCCTAATAAGATGATTTTACTATAATTATGTGATCTGTGAACACAGTAAACAAAATAAACATTAAAGTAAACAAAAACTGAGTTTTTATTTACTTTAATACTTATTTTGTTTGAAACATTTTATTTTCCTTGAAGCTAGCAGATAAAATACTGTGGGTGGTGTTTTTGGAATCTTCTTGTTTATATGGAACACAAATAATACATTCCATGAGTGTTTTTGCCTCTATAGCACCCTGTTGAAGTTTCATTAATTTTCAATGTCTTTCACTTGTAAACATCAAAAGTTAAAAAATCTTAAGGTAACGTTAGTTTTGTGTTTGCTTTTTAGCATAAATATCATAATTTTTTGTGTATATATTTTTGTTATTTAAAAGTAATAGTGTAATTTTTTTATAGAGGACAACATTATGCTTCATACTGCTGCTTGTGAGGAGGCTATTGGTCATCACCATCCTCAACAAATGGTTGACAATACATCTAGTATAGCTCGTTTAGCTAACAGAGTGTTAATGGTGGCAAAGCAAGAATCGGATAACTCTGAAGATCCATATTTTGTGAACCGTGTTAATCAAGCTGCTGACCAGTTGCAGTTTGGTGAGAATATATTTGTTAGTTTTTGAAACTTATTATTATTTAATTAAAACTTGTAATGTAGCAACGCCAGGAATATACAGGGTAAACACAAAGTAGCTTTACAACTTTCGAGTGATGTAAAAATTTTATATCATAATATTTTTCAAATATGAGCTAAAAGAGTTCTGAATCTGTTTCTAAATATTATTGTATAGCTATAGTATGATTTGTGTATGTTTTATAGAGGGCTGTCTCCAATAGTTCCCACAGGTGCCATAGCATATTTGGTAAGGTTAGTTTGGTGCCCACAAACTGCAACCACCTTTTCTGAGAATATATGTATTTTGGAGGAAATTCTGAGGTTTGAGCGGCAGAAATTAATTATTCTGAAATAAAATTAAGTATTTTAAGCATTTTAGTTTCCTCTCTTTCCTTTGCCTGTGCTACTAAAATTTGGTTTTATTTTTGAAAATGGTAAAACTCAAATTGCTTATAAAATGCCAATAAATTTGCACATCAATCAATTTTGGTTACTTGTATAGGAAAGCATTTTTAATAAATAGTCAGTTGGAGTTCGTTTTATGAATTTCATTTCCCCAAATTTAAAAAAAAATTTTTTTTTTCATGGAAAGTTTAGGATCTGTTTAGATTAGTTGGAGCGGCACTGTGGGTTTTGCTCACCCCCCAAACTATTACAAATTTAGTGTATTTGGATGAATATTTCATCCTTTGTTGGCTCCCGAATATTGAGGCCATAGATGCATGTCTATGCGAAATGTGCCTGAGAAAATTGCATATGTTTTGCAGGTGATTATGTAAAGCAGAAAATAATGTAACAAACAGTGAAGCAGAGTATATACATATACAGGGTGGGCTATAAGTAAGGAACCTTGTTTGATCATAAATAGCACACTAATTAATGCTAGCACAAATAGAAAGGCATACATAAACTTAAAAAAAAAAAAAAAAAAAAACTGTTCAGTATGTCTGCCATTTTGGTCTTTAATCTTTACAAAATACAGTCTTTTGGGCCCAGAGCAACACTGCATGGGTTCCTCAGAAGTTCTTTCAGATTCTTTGATTGCTGAAACTCCAGCAGAGGCCTCTGCTTATTACTCAATATTTTATCCTTTAAGAATCCTCACAAAACGTAAGCACAGGGTGTTAAATCTGGGGAATGCAGTAGCCTTTCATTGGAACCCTGCTGTCCAGTCCATTTAGACCTGGGAACTTTTTGTCTAAGAATTTGCTGACAGTTTTTGCATAGTGAGCTGGTGCTCCATTCTGCATAAAAAAGTAATGCTGAAAATTGATCTTGGACAGCATTAATGGAATGATTTTGTCTTTTAGCAGTCTCAGGTGATTTTTTCCTGTCATGGTTTCCTCAAAGAAAAAAGTCTAAGAATATATACTGTCCAAATTCCAACCCAGATGCATTTAAAGCATTAAGCCAGAAGCATTTAAATCCTTTTTAAAGAATAAATGAGGTTGTTAAGAGAGTAAGAAACACAGTTATGACAGCTAACAGTTCCATTTAGTTTAAGTGTGTCTTCAATCCAGAGAACATTGTCAACAATATCTGGGTTTGTAACACTCATGGCCAAAACTGTTTGGCAATTTTCAATCTTCTATCTGGATCATCCTCACTGAAACATTGTAGCAATATGGGATGATAAACATTGTATTTAAAAGTTCTTTTATGATTCTATTTAAGTTTGTTTTAGGTATTTTAAATTTCAAACTTTGCTTTCTTTGAAATTTTTATTTTTTTTGGACTTCTTTTGATATTCTCTCTCACATGTTCCAGATTGGCAGATGTCTTTGAGATACAAGGTCTATCAGGTTTTGGTAGGTTGAGCACTATTCCCACTTCATCAGACTTCTTCACAATTTGCTTCATGGTATTGTTCAAAAAACTTCTTGAACTGGTGTGCAGTTTCTGTGATACTTTCATATTTTGCATGCCACTTTATAATTGCAATCCTTTCCTTCATTGTAAGTTTCAGTACTTTTTCCATGTTGAAATTATTCTGAAACAACAAAAAAGATTATAATTATTTCTGATATATGATATGTGAAAAATTATTTTTCAAATAATTTATATGTACGATCTATATCAGCAGTAAAATAACACGCACACACACACACACACACACATATATATATATATATATATATATATCAGCATTTATTAAAAATGGTTTCCTTACTTATGAACCACTCTGTATGCATATATTTATGTATAATCCTTATTTTTGGTAAACATTTAATGTTTTTTCAGGGCTCAGAATTGGTGCTGGAATGCTATTTTGGTTCATCATACTCACCAGTAATGTTATGTATACTCATTAACTGACTTTGCATTCTTTTATCCTGATTAGTATTCTGTTTTATAAAATTTTCCATTTTGAGCTCAACCCTTCTTTCTTGGTGACATCCATCAACTTTTTAAAATATATATAAAAGGGTGCCCAGTCAGCTGTAAAGGTTTGGCAGCACTGTTTTATAGCACAGATAAAGAAAGATACAAATTCTTCTTATAAAAAAGCATTGACACCTCTACAATTGTAAGCTCCATGATGAGTTATTTTGTGTTGCACTACTAATAAGCAATGCATCTATAAAAAGAAGTACAGGCATACCTCGAATAACGAATAGGATGCGTTTCACGAAATTACTTCGTTAAGCGAAACTTCGTTTTCTGAGGTAAAAATACTATGGCCAGAATGGGGATACGTTCCTACGTAAAGAAAATGAAAAGCTTTTGTTTCGAACAAAGAAAAGTTTTATTAAATAAACGGTCAACTTACATACAAAGTGAAATCACATTTTAAAATATGAGTCTAAAGTTGATTGTTTATGCTTTTTTCCTCTTTCATTTAACAATTGCCTATACGGAGTTATTGCATTTAACACTGATCGCTTAACAATAGCACTTCTTCCTAAATCAGGATCATTTTCACTAAAAAAATTCATTTAAGCACCTTTTTAAATCTTTGGTTGTTAACACTTTTTCGGCAGGAACTTCTTTAACTTCGTCTTCATTATCTTTGTCTTCGTTGCTAACAAGGTTTTCTAAATCTTCCACTGAAAGACCATCATCTTCTGCATTCAATAAATTCCTAACATCCTCTTCATCGACATTTTCGAAACCTATTGATTGAGCCATCTGGATAACTTCATTTCTAATTTCTTGGACGTTATTTTCTTCTTCTAGTACAACTTGTGGCCATATTTTGCGCCAAACTCCATTTAAGCATTTCTTAGTGACTTCTTTCCAAGAACTATCAATGTTTTCAATTGCGATTTTAATGGTGTAGTTTTTCCAAAAAGTTTTAACTGTCATTTCCACTTTATCCTCTAGTTCAGTTAAACTGCTTAATGTTCGACGCAGATAATAAGCTTTAAATGATGCTATTACTCCCTGATCCAATGGTTGAATCAGGGAAGTTGTGTTTGCTAGAAGAAACACAACTTTGACAGGAATGCATGTGTCCAATGTGTTAAGATCAGTAGGATGTCCCAGAGCATTGTCTAACAACAAAAGAGCTTTTTCTTCAAAGTTGTTTTTTTTGACAATACCGTTTTACTTCAGGACAAAAGTGGTTAACAAACCAATCAGTAACTAACTCCTTGGTAACCCACGCTTTTCTATTTGCTTTCCATATTACAGGTAAATTCATTTTTATGTTACCTTTTAACACCCTCGGATTTTCTGAATGGTAAACTAATAACAATTTTAATTTATAATTGCCAGAGGCATTTGATCCAAAGGGTAACGTTAAACGGTCTTTGGCTGCTTTGAACCCAGCAACTGATTTTTCTTCAATAGAAATGAAGCTTTTTGTTGGTAGCCGTTTCCAGAACAAACCGCTTTCGTCAACATTGAACACCAAATTTGGAAAATTTTCACGTTCAATTATTTCCTTTAGTTTTTCTGGAAACTTATTTGCAGCTTCTCCTGTTAATTTTACACTATGAATCCTGGCCCGTTTTTTAAATTTCTCAAACCAACCACGAGAAGCCCCAAAGGTTTCCGTAATTTCTTCAGTTTGTTTAGATTTCATGTGATTAAACTGGAATATTTTTTTTATGTTAAATGGGGCTGGAAATTGCCGACTTCGTTATATCGAAGCTTCGTTATCAGAGGTAACGTTAACCGAGGTATGCCTGTATATCAGTGCTTATTGGTGTGTGATGCCATTTCTTAGATGGCTACTTCAGTGCTTGTTGGCACCTCAAGTACAGCATCTGTGACAACCGAGTGATGGTATTAACTCACAAGGTGAGAAATGGAATATGAATGTTGGAATATGAACTTTTTTTTGCTCATATTTGAAAAGGTATTGCCATAATATATAATTAGCATATAATATATAAACAATAACATCATAATATATAATCAATTACATGCCATTATAAGTTGTAATGGCTACAACATCTAATCAGTAATGTCTCCTGCAATATAAGGTGTGAATTTGTGATGATAGCTTCAGTAATCTTGTTCCTTAATTTGTTCCTTTCATAAAGAGAAGTCTATTAGAATAAAGTATGAACAAGGAAGTTGGACAGTTGGTCTTCTTAAATCAATTCACTGACCCACAAACTAATTATTTAGAAATTTTTGCAGTATTACATGGTAATCAGTGGTGTATTCAGGCCAGAATGCACTGGAACAACGTTCCAGTACTTTTTTCTAAATGTCATAATAGAAAATCATTAAATTTATACATATACACCTAATATTATGAAACAAAGGCATAATCTAATCAAAGGGGCGGGAGAAATAGTATCTATTTTACCCACTACTAAAAATATATATTGATAGTAATCTTTAAAATTAATAGATTTCTTTAAAAATTTATTTAAAAACGAAAATATAAATTTTGCAATGAAGCTTGAACATTTCTTACTAAAGTACAATGTGTTAGATAAAGAGATCCAACAATGGCAAGTTTGTTGTTTATTAAACTGCACAGTCCACCATTAGAATTATGGAATCCAAATTTTGATGTCCGAACTTGGTTGCGGTCTCATCGTTTTGCTGTTGACCAGCAAACAAAAAGGGCAGTCACACAAGAAATTGTAATCGATCCTGTATGGGAATTTCTATGATTCTTCTGAACTGTATTTTTTATATTATTTTGGAGTTTTGTTTTTTTTCTGATTTTTAAAATTTTTTGTCTTTGTTTTTTACGTTTGAAATTTTTATTTAATAGTTATAAATAAATACTGAACAAATATTCTAATCTTTGACATATTTATTTTTGCAAATGAAAAAATTGTAGGTAACTATTTGTAGTTAATCGATGAGCGTTCCGGTACTCTTTTTTTTTTAGCAATACACCTCTGATGGTAATGTGGAGGTGTGTTTATTCTCTTCTGATTCTTCAAGTTCTCTGCTTTCAGGCAGGTTCAAGGCTCCATTGACACCATGTTTTTTATGAAGTTGAAAAATTTGAGCTGATTGTGGTTCATCATCTTTGTGATATATTAGATCAGAAAATTTTCAAGCATATTAAAAGCATGTAGTTCCAGTGATTGTGAATTTGAATAAGAAAATCATAAACCTTTGTTATTGAGCTTAAAGAAGTTAACTGAAGTTAAGTTTACAGATCTTCAATTACTGCTTTGCTGTTTTTGATTTTCCTTTCCTGTGAATAAGACAGACATTTGCAATCTCCAGTCTGTGGGATCACCCTCCCCCACTCCCAAATCCAAGGATGCTCTGAAAATTATGATTATAGGCTTGCTTGCCTATTTTGCAGTTGCTTTTAATATAATTGGCTAGATTCCATCAGCCTCAGGTGTCTTATTTACATTTAACTCCAACAATTTTCTCATTCACTTTCCTCTCAGTTTTAATAAAATCTTAGCTCCCAGTTAGTCTTCTGGTATCCCAGTCCCTAATTTACTTATTCTATTCTTTATTTCTATGTTAATACTCATTAAAAGACTGCTCTTAGATGCACAAAGTTATTAATTTGTCCAATTTTTGATTACTTAATGTTACAAATTTTCTTTGCTTCTTCCACATCCATAAGCACTGTTTTGTGGGTAACTAATTGTCGGTGCCTCCACAGCCAGGTGGGAAGGAGCAGCAGTGCATAGCACACGCTTCTTGATTAGACCGGGGTTCGAGCCCATCATCACCAAATACGGAGGATGCGGAAAGGTCAGGGAATGACCACCGCATATTCCTGGAGCAATATGGCCTTAGTTGCTAATGCTCCTAAAAACCAAATAACAAACAAACAAACTAATTGTCATACCATATTCTCTACAACCTGTATCTAATTTATTCAGATTCTTGAATGTCCTGCAAGCTACTATTTAACATTACAATATCATCTGCATGTGATAGTCATTGGTCCCCCGAGGCTTTTCACAGTTATTCTTCCAAGTTTGATAGTTAGGCTATCTGGGACTCTAAAATATGATATTCAGGTCATGTTTGTGAATGAAGTAGCTGATCATAATGACAACCAAATTCTTTGCACACTTTCATGATGGTAAGACAGTAATCCTATGTATCCTCCTCCCCTGACACATGCAAAGTCTGGAGGCAACTGTCCCAGTGTGAACCAATCCAAGTAGCATTTGAGATGTATCTCCACATCGCACGGATGAGTGGTTCACCCTCTGTGTCACCAGGTGAGGTCTAGTATTTTTTACATTTTGAGAATACAGCTTTTAAATGATTTTTGCAGGACAGCTGCTAGATAGTTCACCTGATTGAGCTTATTGGTAACTCTTTAAGAGGTATCCAGATCAGTTAATGTGTAATCTCATTGCCTCTGCTCTGCCAGCTAGTGACTGAACGGCATGAGTAACGTGTATGTTGGGAATACTCTCGAGACCACAGTGTCAAGGAACTTACTATGTATGCACCAAAACAAATTTCATTAATTCAAAGTGTATTCCACATCTCTCTTCCCCCCCTTCCCCACTTTATATATTGAATGCATTATGAATCGTCAGACTAATCAAACTTATTTGTGAAAAATTCTCTAAACCTCATAAAAACTTCCTCATATATATGTGTCTAATTTTCAATTCAGATGTCCATTTCCACCTCCAGTCTGCTTTTTCTGACAAAGTAACAATTATTAGTTGCCTCAACTTATGACTAATAGTACTAATACTCATACCACTAATACTTATACCACTACTCATTTCAGTTGCCTTAATTATTCACTTTCTGGTTTAATTATTCCTTTTGCTTCAGTTGTGATAATTGCATATGTCCACACTGATATTCCTTGTTAGGGACTTCTTAATTTGGGATCACCTCTTTTTGATTGCTTCTGGTTTAAAATCTCTCTACCCTGTTCTGTGGCACCTCCGTAGCCAGGTGGGAGGGAGCAGTAGTGCGTATCACATGCTTCTTGATTAGACCAGGGTTCGAGCCCGTCACCACCAAATACGGAAGATGCGTAAAGGTCAGGGAATGACCACCGCATATCCCGGAGCAATATGGCCTTAGTTGCTAATACCCCTAAAAACCAAAACAACAACAACAACCCTGTTCTGTCAAATTCATCTGTTGTCTCTGTTGTTCTCCTAAGTCTACCAATCACTTGGAAACTCTTGACTTTCTTTCCTTGAAACTCAACTTTCTTCACTCTAACTTTCCTAACAGTGAGATAATTTTCCTAGGTGATTTTAATGTCCACAAGTCCAGCTGCTTCAGTTTTCTAGTTACACAGATCCAGCTGGTTGAGATCCTGAGATTTTTGTGATTACTAATGACCTCATACAGCTTTTTCACCAGAATACTAGACAATCATAATCACACACCCAACACTGTTAATTTCTTCATCATCAACAACCTTTTAAAGTATGCAGTTAATGTTTGTGGTCTACCCGCCTCACTGCAATTTGGAGACGGCCTTTTGTCCAATGAATACTCCCTCGCGCTCTCTCTCTCTCTCATTCTTAGCCTTGTGTCATTTGACCTTACAATGATGCAAAATGGGATGATCTGCATGATTTCTATTCTTCTTTTTTTTGGTCTCGTTGATGAGTGAAATCTGATCCCAGTGTTTGCTCATACCATGTCCATGAAATTTATTTTTCTGATGAAATTCTTTATTCCACATTCTGCTCTAAAATATCATCCTTTATCTAAACCTCAGGTTTACAATAAATATGTTATGGAAGTTCAAGATATGAATATAGTATATCACGATTGGCTTGTATCCAAATCTCCAACTTCATTTTCTACCTACACTAAAACTTACAATTGTAAAACAATTATTAAACAATCCAAACTTGATTTTTAACAGGCTAAGAGTAGAAAACTTGCTTCTTGACCAAATGGTACTCGACCATTCTTTTTTGATCCCTTCTGTCTTAAAATCTCTCGTACCCTTTTCTGTCACATTCATCTGTTGCGTCTATCATTCTCCCATATCTACTAGTCACTTGGAACTTTTTGACTTCTTTTCCTTGAAACCCAACTTTCTCCAGTCTAATTTTTCTAACAGTGAGGTAATTTTCCTAGATGATTTTAATGTTTACAACTGATTTCAGTTTTCTAGTTTCATGGAACCACCTGGTTGAGACTTAAATTCTGGTTGCTTGCCATGGCTATTGGCCACAACTCCATCCACCTTGCTCCCTCCTCTGTTACAATGTGATAGTTCTAGTGCATCCTCAGCTGAAGATAAAGCTGAATAACTAGCATCCTTATTTTCGTCTAGCTGTTGTATCAATGGTCTTGGTAAATCACTTCCTACTATATGCAGTAGACTCTGCCCAGTGCCTCTTATGGTCTTCCGGCAAAAGGATGTTACAAGAATGTTACGATGTGAAAAAAAAATCTTGATACAAAGGAAGCTCCAGGCCCTGAAGGCATATCTCCATTTGTTCTCAAAACTTGTGCTCCTCAGCTTGCACTTATTTTGTATTGCTTTTTTACATTTTCTTATTCCAAGGTGTTTTTCTTTCTGCTTAGAACTTTGCTTAAATGTAATCATTTCTAAAAAAGGATGACAAATCTCTCTTCCAGTTATTTCCCCATTGCATTTGCCTCTATTCTTTCTGAAGTAATGGAGAAATCAACCAACCAATCAATCAATCACTCTTATGCTACTCGAAACCTTCCAGCTGATTAGAAATTGCCAGCATAGGTTTCATTGGTGTCAATCCACTGGTAATATATTGGCTTATGTTTCTTATCTTTGGACAAATTCAATGGAAAAATTTATTATAACTCAAGCAGTTGCTCTTGATATTTCTGAGGCTTTTGATTGTGTTTGGCATAGGATATTCTAAAAAACGTCCTCTCTTATGGATTGCCAATATCATTTTGCAATTGGGTATCTGGTTTTCTGAACTGCTCACTGTGGTTGATGGTAGATAGCTCTCCGTCTTCTGTCATCTCCACTAATGCTAGTATTAGTTGAATTTTTTTTTACCTTTCTCCCACACTTTTTTCATCTTACATATTAATGATCTTCTTCCACTAACTTGAAATCCCATCCATAGTTTTGCTGAGGTGATAAATATTTTTGTTGACACTGGCTAGACAGGAAATGGCACTCAAAAGAAAAATTTTAAAATGGTAAAAAAAAAACAAAAAACAACTCACCCATATAGAGAAGAATAACAGGAAAAGAAGAAAAATCCAAAAAGAACTGAAAAAGTATGTTTCTTTGCATGTTTAGGGTTTCTAGAAATGAAAAACTAGAGTGAATAGAGTGAATGGAAGAAATTTTTTCAGAAGTGAAAACTCCAGCATGCCAGTGGTATTATAAGTCTCCTTGCCTGGCAAAAGCTGTGACAAACTGAAATAAAAGTTTGAGAGAAGTAAATTGAATAAAGTAAGGTTGCCTAATGAAGAATAAATGAAAATACCTCTAAAAGAATAAATGAAAATACCTCTAAAAGAATAAATGAAAATACCTCTAAAAGAATAAATGAAAATACCTCTAAAAGAATAGAAGAAGAACTCAGTCTCTGAGGCCTTATATTTTTAAGGGGAAGCTAAAAGACACATCGCTGACTAGTCTAGCTGGGTGGGTAAAGTGCCTGCCTGGCAACCCAATGGTCGTGGGTTCGAATCCCGCCTCAAGCTTGGATCAGAGTAAATGCAAAAGCTTTGGGAGGTGCATTATGGCCACAGAAGCCAATGTGCCAACAACTGCCAAAAAAAAAAAAAAAAAAAAAAAAAAAAAAAAAAACACACACATCAGCAGGAAAAAGAGGGAGCTTTTTTCTTCCTTCTTTCCTGGTTTCTTTTTCTCTATGGATGGGCTTTATTTTACAATTTATAAATTTTTAGACACATTTCTTGTCTTCTCAGTGTTCATAAGGATATTTATTATATTTTATTCCTGACCTCTAAAAATAGAGCATTATAGTTTTGCTGATGATAGCAAAACTGTAATGCTCCAATTTGAGAAACCTTGCCCAGCAAAAACAGCTTTACCCTTCTTGAATATGTACCACCATTTCCTTAAATGCTAATCTCCAGTGATGCAAAGAAAACTTAGTTAATTCAATCCTTTTAAAATTCAGTCCTGTTTTATTTCTTCTAAAAAAGTCTACTGATTCTGTGCTCATATTTGATGACACAGATTTCTGTAGAATAACGTGTAGTTCTTTTAGGGATTATCCTAGCTTCTAATTGTTCTTGGCATATAAGCACATCACAAATAATTCCTTCTCTGCATCAAAAAAAAAAAACTGGGTTTTCTTTGTCCCTCTTGGTATTATTACTTTTCTTCTAAACTTTCTTTCTACTTGCTCTGTACAAATATGAAATCTGGACTACTGTGAAATACTCTTTCCACATCTTGGGTGGTGCCCTTGAAACCTCTCTGAAGCTCCCAAGTGCTATTCATAGGAGAGCAGTCAGGTTAATTGATGACCTGCCTCTTATAAAGACTCCCATTAGAGGTTACTGTATAATGTAGAACATGTGATCACAAATAAGATTCTAAGATGGATCATAGGGGTTGCAGGGCAGAATGTGGAAGATCGCTATTAATGGTTACTCTTCAGATTGGGTTAATGTAAGAAGTGGAAATCCTTGAAAGTTGGTATTGGGCTACTATTGGTTCCGATTTTCTTCAGCGACATTGATAAAGGAATACAGGGAGTGATGTCAAGGCTGGAAAACAGTAGTTAATAATCAGCACTTGATGGGTTGAATTAAAAACAGTGGAGGAGGAAAGGAATTTGATACATCAGACACTGTTCTCCAAGCAGTGCAGACAAGTGCTGAGGAAGGTCTGTGATGTCCTGTTGATGATTTATTTAGCACTTTCTTGTAGAGATAGGGAGGTCATAATCCCACTGCACTTGGAATACTGTGTCCATGTATGGAGGCTACACATAAAAAAAAAGACATCAAGCTTCTTGAAAAGGCCCAATGAAAGGCAGTTTGCTTGGTGAGATCTAAAGGGGATACCCATATGAGGGAAGACTGAATATGTGAGCTACTGATCTTGGCAGCTAGGTACCTTAGAAGAGGACCTGATTGAGCACGGTAAGACTCCAAAGGGGGACAGTATAATGAATGAAGACAAATTTATTCACTGTTATGATTCCAGAACTAGTCACCATAATTTCAAATTACAGAGAAAGAGATTTAGATTGGATTGTGGAAAGGTTTCTTTTATCTAGTGAATTGTTCATTACTGGATATGATAACTTCATTGGAGTTGAGGTTGACAGCTTGGAAAAATTCAAAGGTCAGCTGGATAGTTATGCAAGGAGGAGAAACATGTAGGTTATTTTCTTTTTTTATATATATATTTATTTTTGTTATTAATTTTTATATATGTTATTATTTATTTAGTTATGTATTATTATTATAAAAATTTTTCTCCTTTTTTATGGGATTTTTTCTGCCCTGTGATGGGTACTGGTACTAAGTGCACGGGGTGGTTGGTTGTATTCAGTTGCTATTATTGTTATTGTTACTTGAAGAACTCTCTTACTGTCCTACAGGTGTTCAAGGACGTGGCTTTCTGGAGTTACATGTAAGTGTTCTCTTGGAGGTCTATTGTTGATAGGCTCTTATGGAGGCTCTTTGGCACCATGCCAGTGGTTGACACAGTGATTGGTTTGGTCATTATTTGTTCCTTATGCCACATATCTTTGACTTCTTGAAGTCTGAGGTCTTCAAGGTCTGAAGACCTCAGACTTCAAGGTTTGAGGTCTGAGTACTTCCTGATCTTTTCCTTGTATGTTTTCTGGAGTTTTCCTGGGTTGGGTACCGCTATGTCGATCAGGTAGGTAGCCATTTCCTTCTTATCAGTGAGGGTTATGTCTGGTCTGTTGTGTGGGGCGATCCCGCACAACAGATCAGATGCGTGGTCCCCTTGTTGAGGTTGAATGTTGTATGCCATTTGTCTATCTTTCTTATGGCTTGTTAGATTGGTACTGTATACTGGAATTGTCCCAGTGCAGTCTGACTACAGGTCTCTAGTACAGCCCGAGGCTTCCGCTTGTAATACAGTGAGCTATCTTTGATCAGCTGGTATTTTTATGCTAGCTTCTGAAGTATTATCCTTTTTTTTTAATGAAAACCCCAAACACGAGAGGTATTAGAACCTATAGTATTTGGTACCATGCTTGGGTTGGAGGTTGAGAAGACGAAAGAAGATATTTGTTGACACTGGACTTGAACTTCTGTAGATTGTAATTTTCAGGAAATACATATGAAGGAAGGTTGTTCCAGAAAACGGCAGTTGAATGAATAAATGAGGAAGATGAAAAGTTGGTTCTGTGGGTTTGAAGTTGGACAGTAAATGGATGTTGGCTGGTGGCGGCACGTGTTCGGACTGTTTTGAAAGAGAGAGCGGAAATTATAGAAGCCAATTCAGAAGAACAGTGCCCATGGAAGTACCTGTAGAAGAGGCATGCAGCAGAAACAGTACGTCTATGAGACAGCGAGTGGAGAGACTCTGTTAGAGATGAATCATTAATTAACCTAACTACCCTCTTCTGAACAGAATTAAGAAGCCTGAGAGAGGTTTTGAGGGCACCGCCCCGGATGTGGGAACAATATTCCATGGTAGGGCGAATTTGCGATTTGTACAGAGTGAACAGCTATTTGGAAAAAAAGTAACTTTGAGAGCGAAAGAGAAAACCAAGTTTTTTATATCCAGAGGAAGCAAAATTTGTAATGTGCTTGTGCCAAGGGAGATTAGAAGTTAGGGTAATCTCCAACAGAGATATATCAACTTGCCTAGAAATCGGAGTGTCACCAAAGATAAGCATAGGAGCAGAAGAATCTTTTTTGTGAGATATAAGACAAGACTGAGATTTAGAAGAATTGAAATCAACTAAGTTGTCTTTGCCCCACTGGAGAATTACCTGGAGATCGGCATTTAAGGAATTGGTAGCAAATATTCGAGAAGTTGAAGCTGATTGAGCAGGGCAAGGTTTCTCAAAATGGAAAGTGGAATGCAATGTGCTATCGTCGGAAAAACTATGGATAGGTTTTCCAGTCAGTGGAAGAAGGTCATTAATATACAAGAGGAAAAGAGTGGGGGAAAGAACTGAATCTTGGGGGACACCGGCATTAGTGGAGAAGTTAGAAGACAGAGAGCCATCTACCATCACCCTCATTGAGCAATCAGAGAGAAAACTGGATAACCAATTACTAAAAACAGTTGAAAAACCATAAGATGAAAGCTTGTTTAGAAGACCTTTATGCCAAACACGATCGAAAGCCTTTGGGATGTCAAGAGCCACTACTTGTGTTGCACCAAACCTTTCCATTGAATTAGTCCATAAATGGGTAACATAAGCCAGAATATCACAAGTGGATCGACACTGACGAAATCCATACTGGCGATCGTTGATCAGGCGGAAGGTTTCTAGGTAGTTTAAGAGGTGGTGGTTAATTGATTTCTCCATTACTTTAGAAAGAGTAGAAGTAATTGCAATGGGACGATAGTTGGATGGGAGGAATTTGTCACCCTTTTTAGGAACTGTCTGGATATGAGCAAATTTCCAAGCAGAAGGAAAAACACCTTTGGAATAAGAAAGTGAAAAAAGGCAGCAAAAAACAAGAGTAAGTTCAGAAGTACAGGTTTTGAGAACAAGTGGAGAAATAACATCAGGACCTGGAGCTTTCTTAGCATCAAGATTCGTCAAAATCCTTCTAACATCCTTTTGACGGAAGACCACAGGAGGCATTGAATGGAGCGTGTTGGGAATGGAGGGAGGTGTTTTACTAAGATCATTAATACGTGAGTTGGAAGAAAAATGGGATTCTAGCAGGTCAGCTTTATCCTTGGCCGAAGTGACAACAGAACCATCTGATTTTGACAGAGGTGGGAGCAGAGATGGGCAAAAGTTGCATCCAATAGCTTTGGCAAAAGACCAGAATGCTTGGCTACCATTAGGGCAAGAAGCAAGTTTTCTACTCTTAGCCTGTTCAAATTCTAGTTTGGGCAGAAAATGAAACTGAAGAATTGGAAACAAGCCAGTTATGATATGCTACGTTCTTCTCTTGAACAGCCTTAGCACATTTATTGGAAAACTAAGGTTTAGATAAAGGATGAGGTTTTAAAGTGGAGTGTGGAATAAAGGATTCCATTCCTACAAGAATAATTTCACTGACATGATCTGAGCAAATGTTGACATCAGAAGTTTGAAACAGTAATCCGATCAAGGAAAAGAAGAAAACAAATCTTGCAGGTCATCCCATTTTGCATTCTTCTAATGCCAAACAACATGAGGTTGGGAATAACCTCATGGGATAAAGGCTCCATTGGAGAAGAGACAATCACTAAGTTGTGATCTGAAGTGCCTAAAGGACCACTCTCTTCGGCTGTGTACTTAGAAGGGTTGTTTGTGAGAAAAAGTTCAAACGTGTAGGCTGTATGTTTAGGATTGTCCGGTATTCTTGTTGGTAAATGAATAATCTGTGCAAGGTCATTAGTTATTGCAAATGCCTCAGCATCTCGACCAGCTGGGTCAGTGTGACTAGAAAACGGAAGCCAGCTGGAGTTGTGAACATTAAAATCACCAAGGAAAATTACCTCCCTGTTAGGAAAGTTGGACTGGAGAAAGTCAAGTTGCAAAGAGAGGAAGTCAAAGATCTCCAAGTGATTAGTGTAGTTGGGAGAACGGTAGAGACAACAGATGAATTTGACACAATGAGGTAGAGAGATTTTAAGCAAGAGAAGATCGAAAAGAGGAGATTCCAAATTACCAAGTCTCAGACAGGGAATATCGGAACGGACATATGCACAAGTACCACCTTTGAGGCAAAAGGAATCATACAGCGAATAATTTGGGCATCTGAGATGAGCAGTAGTTGAATCAACCGATAACTGAGATTCTGTCAGAAAAAGTACATGGGGCTCAGCAGACTGCAAGTGGAAATGGACATCGTTGAGATTAGAATTGAGACCACGTATATTTGTGAAATGAATTAGGAAGTGTTTGGGAGGTTTAGATCTTTTCGCAGATAAGCTTACTCTATTAGTTTGACAATTCATGGTGTATTCAATAGTAAGATAAAGTGGGGGGGGGACATGCTGTATGAAGTAATGAAATTTTTGGATATGGTGTACACATGGTAAGAATATACCCAGATCCTTAACATAACGTGACCTTGACAATGCCCCCCGCATACCCACTACTCGGACTCCCTCCGGTCACTATCTGGCAGAGTAGAGGTAGCAAGATTATGCACTAGCTGATCCGGAAACCTTCTAAAGAGTTACCAGTAGGTTCAGTCCGGTGTACTAACTAGCGGCCGGCCTGCGAACACTGTTTTAGAGCTGTACCCTCGAAATGTAAGGAAGATTGGATCTCGCCTTGGTGTTCATCATAATCTCAAAATTCATCTGTCATACTGCATGATGAAAGAGATGGGGAAGGGTTGACTGGAACTTAGCTCTGGAGACTAAACATTGGTTCCACTACCTCAAGTCTCCAATAAGTAAAGTTTTGGTATTGTACTGGTTGATGAGAGTCATCTACCACCTAGTATTGCCTGGTAACACAGAGGGGCGGCAATCTTCCATGTGGTGTGGGCGCCATCTGCTTACGTTGGTTCACACCTGGGCGGTCACCCACAGTGCTTGTGCATGGAGGTTATACCCAGGATTACATAGTCCCACCATTGTGAAGGTGCAAGCAGAGGATTTGGCTGTCACAGAACATCTGGACTGCGCTGAAATTGGGTCCACTTGACTTGAATGTCACCCAAATATCAGTTCCATCAGTGTTTCAGACTCCTGGGCGCCTCCGTAGCCAGGTGGGAAGGAGCAGCAGTGCATAGCATACGCTTCTTGATTAGACCGGGGTTCGAGACCGTCACCACCAAATACGGAGGATGTGGAAAGGTCAGGGAATGACCACCACATATCCCGGAGCAATATGGCCTTAGTTGCTAATGCTCCTAAAAAAAAAAACCAAAAAAAAAAATACCTTCAGACTCCCAGGTAGTAAGTACAGCTTGTCTGGCATATCTGAGAGAATGTCTGTGTCAACCTCAAGGATCTGGCCACCTGCTCGTGTCTGTGAGTGTATTCTGTCTGGGTAATCATACTGCATTCTGGTGTGATGTGCTAGATTGTTTCTGGAGCCAGGTGGCATCATTGACATGTGTAATCTGTTACTCTGGGATCCTTGGTGATGTATTTCCTGTGGTTCCTGGTGTTGATTACCTGGTTTTGGATGGTAAGCATGATGCTTTTGGTCATGGGGAAGAGCCATTCATTTGTGAGCCAAGCATTGGAAGCCATCTTTTTTATGTAGTCTTGATGGAGGTCATTGTAGTGTCTGCCATGGGGTGTCATCTTCGCCCATCTTTCTGTCTTTGTTTCTCTGTCTGTGTTGTGAGTATGGTCCCTTGTTGAGGTTGAGCATTGTGTGCCATTTGTCTATCTTTCTTATGGCTTGGTAGATTGGTGCTGTGTTTTTCTGGAAGTAATCTCGCAGGTTTTTAATCACTTTCTTCTCTTGTTCAATGAGGTCAATCACTCCCTTCCCTCCTTTTTTATGTGCTGTGGTCAGTCTTTTGATGGCTGACTTCAGGTGGTGGTGTTTTTTTTTTTTTAAATGAAAATCACAAATACAAGAGGTATTATTAGAACCTATAGTACTTAGTACCATGCATGGGTTGGAGGTTGAGAAGACGAAAGAAGATATTTGTTGACATTAGACTTGAACTTCTGTAGACTGCAATTTTCAGGAAACACATATGAAGGAAAGTTGTTGCGAAAACGGCAGTTGAATGAATAAATGAGGAAGATGAAAAGTTGGTTCTGTGAGTTTGAAGTTGGACAGTAAATGGATGCTGGCTGGCGGCAGCAAGTGTTCGAACTGTTTTGAAAGAGAGAGCAGGAATTATAGAAGCCAATTCAGAAGAACAGTGCCCTTGGAAGTATCTAGAAAATGTATGCAGCAGAAACAGTACATCTATGAGACAGAGAGTGGAGAGACTCTGTTAGAGTGAGTCATTAATTAACCCAATTGCCTTCTTCTGAATGGAATATAAAAGCCTGAGAGAGGTTTTGGGGCACACCCCAGATGTGGGAATAATATTCCATGGTGCGGGTGATTTGCGATTTGTACAGAGTGAACAGCTGTTTGGAAGAAAAGTAATGCTGAGGGTAAAAGAGAAAACCAAGTTTTTTAGATGCAGAAGCAATATTTGTAATGTGCTTGTGCCAAGAGAGATTAGAAGTCAGGGTAATCCTCATAAGAGATATATCATCTCGTCTAGAAATCGGAGTGTCACCAAAGATAAGCATAGGAGCAGAAGAAGCCTTTTTGCGAGGTATAAGACAGTACTGAGTTTTGGAAGGGTTGAAATCAACTAAGTTGTCTTTGCCCAGTGGAGAATTACCTGGAGATTGGCATTTAAGTAATTGGTTGCGGATGTTCGAGAAGTTGAAGCAGATCGAGCAGGGCAAGGTTTCTCAAACTGGAAAGTGGAATGCAATATTCTATCATCAGCAAAACTATGGATAGGATTTCTGGTCAGTGGAAGATGGTCATTAATATACAAGAGAAAAAGGCACCTGGTGGGCAGGAACAGCATTGCGTAGCACATGCTTCTTGATTAGACTAGGGTTCGAGCCCGTAACCACCAAATACGGAGAGTACGGAAAGGTCGGGGAATGACCACCGCATATCTCCGGAGCAATATGACCTTAGTTGCTAATGCTCCTAAAAACCAAATAACAAACAAACAAGAGGAAAAGAATGGGGGAAAGAACTGAACCTTGAGGGGCATCAGCATTAGTGGAGAAGTTAGAAGATAGAGAGCCATCTACCATCACCCTCAGTAAGCTGTCAGAGAGAAAACTGGATAATCAATTACAAAAAACAGTTGGCAAACCATAAGTTGGAAGCTTGTTTAGAAGACCTTTATGCCAACCACGATCGAAACCCTTTGAGATGTCAAGAGCAACTGCTTGTGTTTCACCGAACTTTTCCATTGAATTTGTCCATAAATGGGTAACATAAACCAGATATCACCAGTGGATCGACTCTGATGGAATCCATACTGGTAATCATTGATAAGACGGAAGGTTTCTAGATAGTTTAAGAGTTGGCGGTTAATTGATTTCTCCATTACTGTAGAAAGAGTAGACGTAATTGCAATGGGACAATAATTGGATGGGAGGGATTTGTCACCCTTTTTAGGAACTGGCTGGATATGAGCAAATTTCCAAGCAGAAGGAAAAACACCTTTGGAATGAGAAAGTGGAAAAAGGTGGCAAAAACCAGAGTAAGTTTAGGAATGCAGGTTTTGAGAACAAGTGGAGAGATACCATTTGGACCTGGAGCTTTCTTAGCATCAAGATTCGTCAAAATCCTCCTTACAGCCTTTTGACGGAAGACCACAGGCGGCATTAAATGGAGCGTGCTGGGAATGGTGGGAGGTGTTTTACCAAGATCAAATTTGAAAATAGCAAAAAACTTAATTTACAGTACTCAACTCATATGATCCATTTTGGTGCGATGAAAATTAAAGAAGCAGCATGGTTGTGTGAATTAGAAACTTAAATAATATGAACAGAAAATGGTTGTTGCGTGGTTGTAATTATAATTACAATTTAAAAGAATAAAGATACATGCTCAAAAAAAGGGGAGTGCACATCCCATTTCTTGATTGTCATATATAAGACCTGTGTGTTAACACTGATAAGGTAAGTAGTTGATGAAAAAAGCTAATAGTCATAAACGGGTGATTTTTGAACTTTTCGTCTTCAGTTTGCATTGCGTGGTAGGAAATTCGAAGTATTTAAAGGAAGTTTATTTCCCCTCATGCAGTTCAGTACATGCCGAAATTTCACGTGTTAAGTTCCAAATAGGGGACAAGTTTATGGGGAGTTTAGTGTTTAACACATTTAATGAAGTGTATTGCCAAAACTATTCGATAACGAAAGCTTCTTGTTGAAGGATTTTGTAATTGGAATTCAATTTAATAACTGTAATTGCTGAATCAATTAATGGATTGTGATTACAGGAATGGACATGTTGTGCGAGTTCTATATGTGTTTGGTTGGTTTTGAAACTGTTGAAGTGATAATACGCATGTGTATTAGATGTGTTGGAAGTGCATTATTTTGCTGTAGTACTTCCTATGTAATACGCTGTACAGTCAGATTGGCATTTTATCAAATATGTGATGTTATTAAAGTCTCACATCGAATACTTGTGTCTCACTTTATGTGTGTTGAACTTAGAACCCAGTTTGTTGTATGATGAAAACGTCAGCATTATATCTGCGTTCATAAAAATTTACTGAGTCGTTTAGCGTTATTGATTATGAAAGGAAAGGACAACGTGAATTCCTAGTTTCTTATCATGGTTTAAATTATTTGGGTTGTTAATTCTATATTCAGCTTTGGAGATGGTTTCTCTAATTAATTGTGGTGGATATTTCCTGGCTATGAATCTCTCTGTGAGATATTGCAACTCAATTGATAAATCTTCATGTGTGGAACTATTTAATGGCATTATAAATTTGATTGTAGAGAACTGCTCTTTTGATGTTCAATGGATGATGTGAATAAAAATGTAAATATTTACCTGTATGTGTACTTTTCCTATAGATTTTAGTGGCTAACCTTGTTCCTGTTTTGTATATGGTAAGGTTAAGAAAGTTGATTTTATTCTCTGTTCCCACTTCAAGGGTGTATTTAAGCCTCTCGTGTATGGTATTGAATGTATTAAGAAGTGTATCAATGGTTGACTTATTGCCTATCAGTAATATGTCATCAGCATATCTCATGTATAACTTGATGTTTGAGGAAAATGGTTGGAGTACTTTTTGCTCAATTGAGGCTAGATAGATCTCGGACAAAGGGGCCAAGATTCCCAGGCCCATGGGGAGGCCGTATATCGTTCATAAATCTTGTTTTGAAAACGAAAATGTTTTGCATTTAATAGAAGTGATGTAAGTTCTTCTATATTATTTACATTCAAGTTTGTATGCTTGATTAAAGTGTCATCAGTTATGAGTAACTGCCTCAAGGCTTATAAGGTAGACTCAATGTGTACATTTGTGTATAAGGAGATGACATCAAATGACGCTAAAATATCATTATCTGAAATGGAGACAGAAGTTGTGTTCATGGGCCCGTTTAGTGTTATGTACTCTAAATTGAGAAAACCTCATGAGAGGTGATATAATTTTAACAAGGAATGTAGAGGGATTGGCAAAGGCAGAAATTTTAAAAGAAAGGATGGATCTTAACGGGTAATTTTGTTTGTGGAGTTTAGTGACAAATATATGAGGTAGAATATTGCTACGAATACCTAGCTGTTGAAGAGTGTGTAGGCTGATTTATGCGTCGGCTCTAAGTCTCCTTAATATACCATCTAATTTGTTTTTAAGTCTTGTAATACTGTAAGTGTCGTCTATCCTATAGTCACCATAGTCAAGTTTACCAAGATCATTAATACATGAGTTGGAGAAAAATGGGATGCTAGCAGGTCAGCTTTATCCTTGGCTGAAGTGACAACAGAACCATCTGGTTTTGGCAGAGGTGGGAGCAGAGATGGGAAAAAGTTGCAGCCAATAGCTTTAGCAAGAGACCAGAATGCTCGGCTACCATTAGGGCAAGAAGCAAGTTTTCTACTCATAGCCTGTTCAAAATCTAGTTTGGACTGATTAATAACTGCTTTACATTTGTTGCGAGCTCTGGTGTAGACAGAAAATGAAACTGAAGAATTGGAAACAAGCCAATTACGATACGCAACAGTCTTCTTTTGAACAGCCTTTGCACATTTATTGGAAAACCAAGGTTTAGATAAAGGATGAGATTTTAAGGTGGAATGTGGAATAAAGGATTCCATTCCTACAAGAATAATTTCACTGACATGATCTGAACAAACGTTGACATCAGAAGTTTTGAAACAGTAATCCGACCAAGGAAAAGAAGAAAAGAAGTCTCGCAGGTCATCCCATTTTGTATTCTTGTAATGCGAAACAACACGAGGTTGGGAATAGCCATGAGATAAAGGCTCCATTGGAGAATAGACAATCACCAAGTTGTGATCTGATGCGTCTAAAGGACCACTCACTTCGACCGTGTGCTTAGAAGGGTTGTCTGTGAGAAAAAGGTCAAGCATGTTGGCTGTATGGTTAGGATTGTCCGGTATTCTGGTGGGCCATTCAGTCAGGCCCTCTAGAATACTGGAAAATGTTGGCCATCATTATCCTGGTCAATCTCGTAATCTCCTCCAGTTCGGTTTTTGTGCAACTATGATCCCGAAGAAGTATGTTAGTACTGGGCCTCTGTGTTTATGGCTGTGACCATTCATCTTTGAGTTTAGTAGGTTTCTCAATCTGTGATGTTATTTCTCAGTCAGGTGAGCCTTCATCTTGTGTTCTAGCTGGTGGACCTGTATCACCCCCAGGTCTTCTCCTTCTGTCATTTACTAATATGTTAACATTTGCACATATACTTCAAAATTTTGTATGCATATGTTTTGGCATTCACGTGTCCATCCACATACAGTGTTACTTTTTATTGTGAACACTGTTTCTTACTTTTAAAAACAAGATATTACTGTATAAAAACTGCCAAGGTAATAGAACAGAAATTATATTGTATAGATTGTATAATTTTTTTAGCTAGTTTAAAAATGAACCAAGAATCAGTAGTTTGCAATCCAATCTCTCCACTCCCCAAACAATACCAAAATTGCTAAAATAAATTCTAGAATCAGTTTTATAGAAATTTTTGTAATTAATCTGAATCACATTTATCTAAAGGTTTTTTTTTTTTTTTTTTCTTTTACTCGAGTTAACATATATGCATAATGTGCTTGTCTTCACCATGTCTGTCTGCTTGTAGTAACTTGTCTCCTGGATATTATGTTTGTTGTCATGTGCTGGTTGGAGGAATGAATAGACACTGTGGTGGATGTGCAGAAATAAAATATTCTTGGTTTGCACATAAAAATTGTTGCTTTTTGCTCTTTTTAAAAATTTTTAATATCAGTACTGGTAGTGGTAAATGATGCAAGAAAGCAAGCTTATAAAGCATCAGCCAAAAAAATAAATATTACTATTTGCTAATGTGCCAGAAATCTAATTCAATGCATACATTAACTAACTTGTTTGCTTATGTTTTCCTTCCTAGAACTGGTTGATGTTTGGCTTCAGCCTTCTGTACTTTTGGGTTTTGCTGCAAATATGAGGGCTGCATGTTCTTAGTCTGATATAACTATTCCAAGATATCATGTAACTACCAGACTAAGTGTTAGCAGGAAGGAGTGTAACATAAGAGTTTGCTGTTCTATTTCTTATAAACAACAACAGTTAGCTCGCCTATTGACCATTTCTTTGGTTCGATTTTAACATCACTAGCCATCCAGAAAAAATTAAGATACTGTAGATAAATTTTTCTTTTACTAAAATAAATATATAAATAAATAATCAATTTCCAGTAGAGTTAGATCCACAAGCATTTGCAACTGTTCCTCTGAATTTGTCACATGAAACTTAATTTAGACAATGAAAGTTGTCCCAGAAAATAAATAGAACATTTTTTTACAAGAATTGCTTCCCATTCACCATGTCTTTATATTGTAGTCTTATAGTAGAGGCAGATAAACTGAATTGTTTCTAAGCATAAGTGGCATTCTTCTTAATCCTAGTATCATATAGTAGGTTGGCAATTACTTTAACCCTTTTACAAGTGAGTTTCCTGAACATGCATGAGTTCCACATAACGTTTTTGATAAGAGGTAGCTTTGTGAGGTGAACTTCTGTATGAAATTCTGAAGTTTTGTAAAAATGTAAAAATAAAAACTTTGTACCTAAATGCATTTAAATATTAACTTCTTATTTCGACTTGATTGCCCATTGTTAAAGTAAAATTATTGATATGTATTAGGTAATGCTGTTTGGTTTACTACATATTAAAATAATGCTCAAAAAGCATCATTTTAATATGTAGTAAACTCAGGAAAGCAAATGAAGTTTGCAGTAAGGCATCACTAAAATCATTACATCATTATTTTAATATTAAAATAGTATTAAAATTATGCACAAGGTATGTATTAGTAAATTCCCATAGATAGAGGCCAAAAAAAAAGGCCACAATTGCATCACTTTAATTTCACATATCTTTTGGTATCTTTCATACTGTGAAAAAATTTTCACTTGTAGGGTGCCTACCTGCCCATGAAAAGGGAATAGATATTCCCGAAACAGTGCTGTCTGAGTGGTGGAACTATGTATGTGAAATGACCTTCGAAACTGAAGATCAAAATTGTATACACTCCCAAGAGCTCATACATATAGAACAAAGATCATATTCACTCCTGAAATAGTTTAAGTACCATTCTGCAGATACAGTGTTATCAACCTACAGTACATAATTTCTTAGATGGCAAATAAATTTAGTGTTTCTGATATTAGTGGAAAAATTATTATTATATATTTATTTATTAGTATTATTTTTTTGTTTAGCTGTAACTCCAATGGTTCAAGATGCAAAATCCGTTGCTCTAGATATGTCTGATCAAGTAGGCATATCACGGTGGAAAGAAAGCAATAAAGCTGTAAGTTATACTTTCTTTTTAGCTTGTATATTTTATCTTAAGATGACCAAATAACTGATATTATAATATTTCTTAAGTAACTTTGGAACCAATTAAATGTTAGAGGATGCTTTTATGATAATAAAAGTATTCTCTGCTAATACGATTACCTGAACTGAAAAGTATTCTCTGCTAATACGATTACCTGAACTTTACCGGACTTGTGGCCCAGACTGGGAAGAGGTAATTTGTGAGGAGAATGACCTTGGTGTTTAGGGCTGGAGTGGTTTGGTGATCTACATCAGGGCTGACTGGTGTGAACAATTTAATGCTGTTTGCATAACTTAATAACGCATTGTAGTTCTGGACTAGTGGGATGATGAATTCAGTAAATAATAGCTTAGTGAGGACACTGCTTGGACAGACCTCCAAAGATGGTATCTCTGGATTTAAGATCATTCTCATGAGTAACTTACTTTCTGTTTATTTACTTTCTGACAGGAATGTGAGAATATCCGCATTAATGTTGTAGTGCTGTTCAGCTGTGGCAACAGAGCTGGCACTTGCACAGCATTGAATATTGCTTTAGTGTTGTGATAAATTATTGCCTTTTCCTTATATTCAAACTCAAATTATAAAATTAACTTAAATATTTTTTAGAAAGTTGGAAGATACTGTTTAAATTGTATCAAAGATGACCACTAGAAGCACTGAGGTCTTCATCCATTTGGCATTAATGTGTTGGTTACTTGTGAAATTGTATTTAAAGAATAAAATTTCACTGTTACTGTTTTTTAAATGCAATAATATCCTCTACATTTATATATGCTTTATTTGATTCAGTTTCTTGAACTTCTGAATTCAAGATCTGAATTCAGCTTTCAAACTCCAGATCTGAATTTTGCAAAATTTCTTCAATTTCAGCTTGTTTAAGTTCACATCACCAAATCATGCCAAAAGGCTGTGTCTCTTTACATCAATTTTTGAAATTGTCATTAACACAAAAGTGACTGTTGCTACTTGGAAACTTAAATTGTAATAGATTGTGTTTCAAGACAATTAGTATGTACATATACTAATTGTCTAATACTAATATACTTAAATTGTGTTTCAAGACAATTACTATGTACATATACAGATATAATATATCAATACTTCATTGATGCAACCTTCAAAATGTACATATGCTTATACTCTTTTGGTCCCTCACATGAAAAAAACTTATATATGCATACTAATGAAAGAGTTAATGCATGCACATTTAAATTTAAACAGAATTAACTATAATAAACCATTTATTGACATTGGCAAAAAATTTTTTTTGTTGCCAATGTCAGTAAAATTGTGGTGCCATATCTGTTGGTGAAGCAATATCCCAAAATCAGCATTTGAAAGGGTGCATTTCAAACACTGAAGGATCCATGGCTTTAAAACTTCTTTTGCATATGAAGTTAATTTAAAAATATATATTTTGTTATTAAAATTATTATATGTACTATTTTCCTGTACATATTCTGCTGTTGTTAAAAAATAAAAATTTGGTTAGGACTGAAAGCATGTTATTCCTTGATTCTTCCACATGCAGTTTACATTTTAGTAGCCAATATAAAATTTTCCATTGATTTTAGTTATAAAAAACAAAATTACATATGATAAGTTTATTCTATGTTTCACCTAATTTCATCCAACATTTTACATATGTTAGGTGAAATTGGTGTGTCATAAATTAAAACAGTCCAACAGTTTTATCATAATGAAGTAGAAAACCAAACTGTAATAATATGAACTTTGTGTTATGGGAAGCCAGGTGCTATCAAAATTCAAGCATTAAAGAGGTAATATATTTATCTACATGTATGTTATTTGCACGCATGTATGTGACATGGTGCTGCATTTCTTTAGTGTTAATATTGACTTAATAACATGTCCAGTTTGGATTTAACAGTTTATATTTGATTATCTTCAAATTTCAGTTAATCACAGCTGTTGGTCAAGTTCGATATGCTGTAACTGTAACTCCAGATGAACCTCCGTTAATTCCACCAGCTCCTGACATGAGCTCTCTTAGTATCCATGGTAAGATAGTTCTTCCAAATTTTGTATATATTGTGCATAATAACTTTACAGTTTTTATTTGATATTTAATATTATGCTTTAAAGCACATTTCTGAATACTTTGTTTTTATTACAATATCACAAATGCATGAGTACAACCCTAATAATTATTTGAAGCTCTCATAATTATTTGGAGGGAAAAGTGGAAAATCTCCAGGCTATCACATTTTTTCAAAGAAGTTTTTGTTATGATGGATATATTCTTTTGGATACTCATGACCTTTGAGTGCCCCGATGATTACACTTTGAACATTATAATTACTAACTCTTGTGTAACAAGCTTATTCTATTCTTCATGAAGTTAGTGGTGATGGAAATTTCATTAGTCACTCATAAAACTGTTTTCTCAAGTATTCTTTTGTGCAAGATTCATTAAAGTGATTCTGTTATGATTGTTGTGTTTTTTTCTATCATACCAAGGATAGCAAAACACATGTATATGTTCAGTGATATGAGTCTTATGGCCTATATTATTTTTACAAAATCTACTTATGCAATGCTTGAAACACCTTTGATATTTAGATTCAATATTATGTTGAACAGAAAAAGTTTGGGTACTGGATCCAATAAACATTAAATAAACTACATTACAAAAACAGTTTATAATGTAGTTTATTTATTGTTTATGTAGTAAATTTATTTCTGAGTGGGGTCCTTTATTAATTTTGTGGTGATTTCCTGTTTCTTGTTAAGTTTGAAGGATGCTTGATGAGGGTGATAATTGATTTTTTTTATTTACTTTTACATTAATATTTCAGCATTGTTATTGCACAAATTATTTATAGAACTTTAAAAAGGATTGCCTATTTCAGAAGCTTAAATTCAAATAATATTTTAAAGTTCATAGTTATACATTACCTCATTTATAAAGTTAAAAGTTGTGTTTAGCCTAAGTTCAGATGTTCTCAAGAATATGGATATTGTTTAGAATTTAAATCCCAACTGACAACCTGCTGTAACTATAGTGGTATGCAGCAACAAGGTATCAGGGTAGATATAAATGTATTTGTGTCTGCAGTTCTACTCAGCGTAAAGGAGAGATTTTAGCTGAAAGCCTTATGGATTAGTTCTAAGACAGAGGTACTCTGCTAGGTGGTAAATGATCTCACCACCTGGTTTAATTCTACCACTTTGCTTATTGGCGGCTTGAAGTGAAGTGGTGAAAATCTTGTTTAGTTTCCAGAGAAAAGTTCTAGTGTCCCCCTTTTTAACCCCTTCTATCATGCAGTATGGATTATTAGCATTAGTAAAGGCACATGATGCAAGAAAGAAAGCTTATATAGCATCAGCCAAAAAAAAAAAAAAAAAAAAAAAAACCTGCTAGCTCTAAATGTTTCTCTAGTTCTGCCTTGAAGCTATTTAAGCTATCAACGACAGATGCAAGTTTGTTTCATCAATCAACCACACGCTGGCTAAAGGCAAACTTCTGCACAATTATCCTAAAACTCTCTTTCCTCAATTTGAATTTATGCCTCTCAGGTGATTATTCTGAGCAAGAGGAAGAATCCCATCAGCATTGAGCATGCTCAAACCATTCAAGGCTTTATACATCTCAGTCAGATCACCTTGCAGGTGCCTAGTCTTCAGACACTGTAATTTGCAAAACTTAAGCCTTTCTTCATAAGAGCAACCCTTTGTTCTAAGAGAAGGGCACTAATCAAGTGCCCTTCTCTGCACTTGCTCCAGCAGTTCCTAAAATGAGCCCTCCAGACCTGTATACAGTACTCAAGGTGTGGCCTGACCATTGCCGGCGCCTCCGTAGCCAGGTGGGAAGGAGCAGCAGTGTGTAGCACACGCTTCTTGATTAGACTTGGGTTCGAGCCCGTCACCACCAAATACGGATGATGTGGAAAGGTCAGGGAATGACCACCGCATATTCCCGGAGCAACATGGCCTTAGTTGCTAATGCTCCTAAAAACCAAATAACAACAACAACAACAGCAACTGACCATTGCCTTATACAAGGGGATAATCACCTCCTTAACCCTGCTGGAAAAATTCCTGTATATTACTGACAAGACACCATGAGCTACTCTCGCAGACCATTTGCGCTGCGCAGAAAACTTCATATCTGCCTGCACAATTACCCCCAGGTCCTTTCATTCTCTACAACTGTTAGTGTAGTATCACACAGTCGATATTACTCTGGGGTTACTACTTCCCATATGCAGTACTTTACATTTGTCAATGTTAAACTTCAGTTACCACCTCTCAGCCCATCTGCTCAACTTTTCTAGATCCTGTTGCAGAAGCGTACTGTCATTAGTATCATTAACAACCCTGCCAACCTTCATATTGTGTGAAAACTTGGACATTACGCCTGATATACCGTTATCCATATCATTAATAAATATAGAAAACAACAATGAACCCAACACTGAACCTTGAGGGACTCCACTAATAACATTAGTCCACGAAGAGCGGTGTCCATTGATTACCGTTCTCTGTCTTCTCGCACTCAACCATCCCTTTATCCATAGCAGCAATTTGCGTCTAATGCCACACTGCTCCAATTTGTGCAGCAGTCTTCCTTGTGCAACAGTATCAAAAGCCTTTCTAAGATCCAAATATATATATCAAAGTTATTCCCTGCATCCAGTTCCTTTGTGACCACATCATAGTATCCAATCAAATTGGTCAGACAAGACTTCCCCTTAACAAAACCATGCTGTGTCCGAGCTGTAATTGAAGACTTGTATAGATGATCCTGCAGTGCTTCTTTAAACAGTGCCTCTGTTAATTTCCATGGAACAGAAGTTAAACTAACAAGTCTGTAATTACTTGCTTCGCCCTTTGATTCTCCTTTGTGAATTGAGGTCCCATTTGCACATCTCCAATCCATGGGTACCTCCCCTGAGTCCAAGGAAGCTCTCATAATTATGACTAAGGGTTTGCTTACTTCCTTTGCTGCCTCCTTTAATATAACTGGATAGATCCCATCCACCCCAGGTGCCTTTCTTATGTTTTTCTGCAACAATTTCTCCTAAACTTTACTCCCAGTTATTTCAAGATTCTGTAGCTTATCTCACTGCCAGAGTGTAAATCATCTCTGGCGTTTCTGTCCCCGAATAACTCCTGATGTCTGAAAGTAGATGCAAAATACTCATTTAGTTTGTTAGTTACACGAGCAGGATCATGAACAGTTGAACCATCGATATCAAATGGACCAATCTGATTCATCCCCTTCCTTCTAGAGTTTACATACGGTAAGTAAAGAACTCTTTTCTTCCTTTGCCAAAGATTTCTCGTAATCTGCCTTTGCCTGCCTAGCCTCCTTTGTGACTTGGTTACAGACCAGCTTATATCTATCATAGGCTTCCGTGTCATCCATTAATTTATATGTATCTCATGCATTTTTCTTCTCTGCCATATGTCTCATTAGTTCATCTGACATTCATTTAGGCCTAAACCTTGAACAATATTTCTTAGTTGGTATGAAAAGCCTAGTAGCTTCCAAGATTAATTCTTTGAATGCTTCCCATTTTTTATTTGCTGCTGGTAACATCATCAGTTGGTCCCACTGTATAGAATTCAAATATTATCTCAGACCTCCATAGTCACCTTTAGGAAAGCAAAAAACCTTCCCTTTACTCCTGATGGTAAATCAGGAGTAAAGGAGTAAATAGCAGTTCAGCTCACTGTGATCACTGCCACCTAGTGGTTACTTTATTTGCAGATTCTTAATGCATGAAGAATCACTACTGATAATCAGATCAAGAGTATTACTCCCTCTAGTTGCCTCCTGAACATGCTGATGTAGAAAACAGTCATTCAATAAATCCACAAAAGCCTTGCTAGTGTGTGAGTGACCAACCCACAAATTCCAGTCAATATCTGGGAAATCAAAATTCCCCATTATGAGACTCTCTGATTTACTGGCCCACTCTATTTCCCTGTAAAGTTGTTTATTTTACTCATCAGAGTCATTAGGCCTATAAAACACTCCTACTCTCAATTTTGATTTCCCAGTGCTTATGTCACACCAAACTGACTCGACACCGCACTATCGAGCCATGTCGCCTGGCTGTACTTACTTGGATTTTGTGTTTCTTAACTAATAGCATAACCCATCCTCCTCCTTTCCTATCCTGTCTATCCCTCCTGTACACATTGTACTCCCCAAATTCCATTTCTGCATTGCTTATATCTCTGTAACACTACGTCTGTGATATCTCAACAATATCTGCCTTTGATGTTTTGACCAACACCTCAAATTCATCAAATTTATTAACTCCTAGCATTGGGTATGCACGCAACTATACATGCACCTGTTCCTATTCTTAGCCACCTTAACACAGCCCATGTGTTTATTTTTACCTCAATGACTCCCAGCAGTCTCAGAAATCCCCTGCATCTGTTTTCCAGGCTGCTGCTCATTTCAATAGAGCAGTGCACGAATCACTTTCAACTTTGCCAGCGGCTACTGTTAATCTATTAGTCCATGTATCTCTCTCATCCCTATAAAAGCAGTCTCTCCTGTTAACAAGCACAGACCAGGCTAAGAAAAATTCTACCCCTTGAACCTTGCACAATCTCTCCAGGGCTGAATCGATCAACAAGGCTCTCGTCATATACTCCCTCCTATCATGTCTGGGCAGAATTGCAGATACTTTCAAATTCAACCCTAATTTGCGGCTTTTTTTCAACAGTGACCTGTACTCGTTAAGTAATTCCCCCGGTCTCCTACTCTTAATATCATTAGTGCCAACGTGTACAACAATATCACCTTTTGTGCCCTTAAAAGATGATATCTGCTCTACAATGTCATCAACTTTTACTCCTGTGAGACATACTCTGGCCCTGTTCCACCTATCCTTCTTGTATGGTATATTCCCCATTTCCCTGACAATAGAATCACCAACAATAACTAGTTCCTGTGAGACCAGTGCATTCTGCCTGTGGAAATGTAAGGATTACTGGATCTTGGTAAGATCCAATAATCCTTACATTTCAAAGGTTCAGCTTTAAAACAGCTTTTGTAGGATAGCTGCTAGATACTCTACCGGATCACCCCTATAGTAACTCTTTAGGAGGCATCTAGATTAGTTTGTGTAAAATCTCTCTGCATTTACCAGTTAGTGCTGGAGAGAGTTTGAGTAGTGTGTATGGAAGAGGGCACTTCAAGCTATTTTGTCAAGTTGCTGGGTATATTCTTCAAGTGTGTGTGTGTGCGTGTGTGTGTGCGCGCACGCGCACATCTTTTCCAAAAATTTTGTCACTTCATACAACAGATTTCTCCTCCCTTTTCTACTTTTACTTCATCTACAGCAATACATTATGAATATTCAAACTAAGAATAAAAGCAATGATATTAATGCATGAAAGATGCTATTAAAAACCATATTCAAATGTTACGAACATTTATTTGGATGGCTACCGAAGAAGATAATTTGCTACAATACAGTTACTTTGACAACAAGGCTTAGCTCTCTTGCAACTATCTCAATAAGTCCTTGAGGTTGTCACAGACATTCTCTCAGATATGCCAGACAAGCCCTACTTGCTACCTGGGAGTCTAAAACACTGATGGAACTGATATTCGGGTGACACTCAAGTCAAGTGGACCCAATTTCAGCGAAGTCCGGACGGTCTGTGACAACCAAATTCTCTTGCACCTTCACGATGGTGGGACTGTTAGTAATCCTGCGTATAACCTCCATGCACAAGTACACGGTGGGTGACCACTCAGGTGTGAACCAATGTAAGCAGGTGTCGAGGTGTGGCGCCCACACCACATAGAGGAATGCCGCCCCTCTATGTTACCAGGCAGTACTAGGTGGTAGATGACTCTCATTAACTGTTGCAATACCACCACTTTGCTTATTGGAGGCTTGAAGTGGTGGAACCCATGTTTAGTCTCTAGAGCTAAGTTCCGGTCAACCCTTCTCCATCTCTTCCATCATGCAGTATGATTGATGACTTTTGAGGTTATGATGAACATCGTGGCGAGATCCATTATTCTTTACATTTTGAGGGTACAGCTCTAAAACGGTGTTCGCAGGCTGGCCACTAGTTAATACACCGGACCGGACCGAACCTATTGGTAACTCTCTAGGAGGCTTCCGGATCAGCTAGTGTATAATCTTGCTACCTCTACTCTGCCAGATAGTGACTGGAGGGAGTCCGAGTAGTGTGTGCGTGCGGGGGCATTGTCGAGGCCATGTTATGTCAAGGTCTGGGTATATTCTTACCATGTGTACGCCATATCCAAAAATTTCATTGCTTCATACAGCATGTCCCACCCACTTTTTCTTACTATTGAATACACCATGAATTGTCAAACTAATAGGGCAAGCTGATCTGCGAAAAGATCTAAACCTCCCAAACACTTCCTAATTCATTTCACAAATATACGTGGTCTCAATTCTAATCTCAACGATGTCCATTTCCACTTGCAGTCTGCCGAATCCCATGTACTTTTTCTGACAGAATCTCAGTTATCGGTTGATTTAACTACTGCTCATCTTAGATGCCCAAATTATTCGCTGTATGATTCCTTTTGCCTCAAAGGTGGTACTTGTGCAAATATCCGTTCTGATAGTTCCGTTCATTTGGGATCTCTTCTCTTCGCTCTTCTCTGGCTTAAAATCTTTCTACCTCATTTTGTCAAATTCATCTGTCTCTGCCGTTCTCCCAACTCCACTAATCACTTGGAACTCTTAGACCCTCTTTGCAACCCAACTCTCTCCAGTCCAACTTTCCTAACAGTGAGGTAATTTTCCTTGGTGATTTTAATGTTTACAACTCCAGCTGGCTTCCGTTTTCTAGTCACACCGACCCAGCTAGTCGAGATGCTGAGGCTTTTGCAATTACTAATGATCTTGCACAGATTGTTCATTTACCTACAACAATACCGGACAATCCTAATCATACAGCCAACACGCTTGATTTTTTTCTCACAATCAACCCTTCTAAGTACACAGTCGAAGTGAGAGGTCCTTTAGGCACTTCAGATCACAATTTGGTGATTGTCTCTTCTCCAATGGAGCCTTTATCGTGGCTATTCCCAACCGCGTGTTGTTTGGCATTACAAGAATGCAAAATGGGATGACATGCGAGATTTCTTTTCTTCCTTTCCTTGGTCGGATTACTGTTTCAAAACTTCTGATGTCAACGTTTGCTCAGATTGTGTCCGTGAAATTATTCTTGCAAGAATGGAATTCTTTATCCCACACCCCTCTTTAAAATCCCATCCTTTATCTAAACCATGGTTTTCCAATAAATGTGCTAAGGCTGTTCAAGAGAAGAATGTTGGCTTGTTTCTAATTCTTCATCTTCATTTTCTGCCTACACCAAAGCTCGCAACAATTGTAAAGCAGTTATTGATCAGTCCAAACTAGAGTTTGAACAGGCTAAGAGTAGAAAACTTGCTTCTTGCCCTAATGGTAGCCGAGCAGTCTTGTCTCTTGCCAAATCTATTGGCCGCAACTTTTGCCCATCTCTGCTCCCACATCTGTCCAAACCAGATGGTTCTGTTGGCACTTCATCCAAGGATAAAACTGACCTGCTAGCATCCCAGTTTTCTTCCAACTCATGTATTATTGATCTTAGTAAAACACCTCCCTCCATTCCCAACACGTTCCATTCAATGCCTCCTGTGGTCTTCCGTCAAAAGGATGTCAGAAGGATTTTGATGAATCTTGATGCTAAGAAAGATCCAGGTCCCGATGGTATTTCTCCACTTGTTCTCAAAATCTGTGCTTCTGAACTTACTCTTGTTTTTTGCCGCCTTTTTTCACTTTCTTATTCCAAAGGTGTTTTTCCTTCTGCTTGGAAATTTGCTCATATCCAGACAGTTCCTAAAAAGGGTGACAAATTCCTCCCATCCAACTATCGTCCCATTGCAATTACTTCTACTCTTTCTAAAGTAATGGAGAAATCAATTAACTGCCACCTCTTAAACTACCTAGAAACCTTCCGCCTGATCAACGATCGCCAGTATGGATTTCGTCAGTGTCGATCCACTTGTGATATTCTGGCTTATGTTACCCATTTATGGACTAATTCAATGGAAAGGTTTGGTGCAACACAAGTAGTGGCTCTTGACATCCCAAAGGCTTTCGATCGTGTTTGGCATAAAGGTCTTCTAAACAAGCTTTCATCTTATGGTTTTTCAACTGTTTTTAGTAATTGGTTATCCAGTTTTCTCTCTGATTGCTCAATGAGGGTGATGGTAGATGGCTCTCTGTCTTCTAACTTCTCCACTAATGCCGGTGTCCCCCAAGATTCAGTTCTTTCCCCCACTCTTTTCCTCTTGTATATTAATGACCTTCTTCCACTGACTGGAAAACCTATCCATAGTTTTTCCGACGATAGCACATTGCATTCCACTTTCCATTTTGAGAAACCTTGCCCTGCTCAATCAGCTTCAACTTCTCCAAAATCTGCCACCAATTCCTTAAATGCTGATCTTCAGGTAATTCTCCAGTGGGGCAAAGACAACTTATTTGATTTCAACCCTTCTAAAATGCAGCCTTCTCTTATATCTCGCAAAAAGGATTCTTCTGCTCCTATGCTTATCTTTGGTGACACTCCGATTTCTAGGGAAGTTGATATATCTCTGTTGGAGATTACCCTGACTTCTAATCGCTCTTGGCACAAGCACATTACAAATATTGCTTCCTCTGCATCTAAAAAACTTGGTTTTTTCTTTCGCTCTCGGTGTTACTTTTCTTCCAAACAGCTGTTCACTCTTGTACAAATCTCAAATCCGCCCTACCATGGAATATTGTTCCCACATCTGGGGTGGTGCCCCCAAAACCTCTCTCAGGCTTCATGAATCCATTCAGAAGAGGGCAGTTAGGTTAATTAATGATTCATCCCTAACAGAGTCTGTACACTCGCTGTCTCATAGACGCACTGTTTCTGCTGCATGCCTCTTCTACAGATATTTCCATGGGTACTGTTCTTCTGAATTGGCTTCTATAATTCCTGCTCTCTCTTTCAAAACAGTCCGAACACGTGCAGCCACCAGCCAACATCAATTTACTGTCCAACTTCAAACTCACAGAACCAACTTTTTATCTTCCTCGTTTATTCATTCAACTGCCATTTTCTGGAACAACTTTCCTTCGTATGTATTTCTGTAGACTGTAAAATTACAGTCTACAGAAGTTCAAGTGCAATATCAACAAATATCTTCTTTCATCTTCTCAACCTCCAACCCAAGCACGGTGCTAAGTACTATAGGTTATAATACCTCTCGTGTTTGGGGTTTACATAAAAAAAAAATAAATAAATAAACGTTCTTATCATTTGCATGTTGTTGAATAGTGCCTTTCTTTGTATTAATATCATTTGCTATGGAGTACCACATATCATCCCCTATCAAATAATTAATAGAACAAACTTATCTGCTAAAAGATCTAAATTTTCTACGAACTTCATTAATTTCTTAAATATACATGGTCTCAATAATAATCTCATGGTTGTACCCCCTGCTCATCTTTGAAGTCACTCAAATTTCTAGACAAGATCACATATCTTTATTGGGGATTACCTTAACTTCTAATCTTCCACTTGGCATAAGTACATCACAAATAATCCTTCATAAATACGGTCAGTCCTCATATAGCACGATAGTTGTGTTCCTAGAAACCCTCGTGCGATGCCAAATCGTGCAATATAAACAACAGGCCCTATGGGAAAAGTAGGGATAGGTGCCGACCACCGAAGGTTGAACACACACGTTTGTAACTAAAACATTACCAAACACAATAAATAATTGTAATAAAATACTTATATATTTTATTGTGACTATTACATAATAAAATATTGCTAATACTTTTGCTTCTATCGTAAGCAAACTTGTTTTTTGTTTGATTTTCTATCCAAACAGATGACAGCCGTTCCATCCCTTCCAACTCTTTGTGTCTTGCTAATGGATTTTAATTACACTTTGAGTTGTTCCTGCTATGAAAGTTTTTATTTTTTTATGCATTCTTTCTAATTCTCGGTGTTGCCTCATTTAGGCCTGTAGCACGTGCAATATCACATGGTCTTTCATTTGGCTCAAAGCTTTTCGCAATTTCATATTTTTTCACTATTGATAGTGGCGGACTGGCCATAAGCCTTACCGGGGAAACCCCGGTGGCCAGAGTCTGGTGTGATTTTGGCCATAAACCATAGTATGAGGCCACTACAAATTTTCCCGGGTAAATATTCAGAGATACACTATTAACACCTCACATTTTACTAAAGCATATTTCTGGGGGTTACTACCATTAAACAATAAAAACAATTTCCAGTTGCGTGTCTGCTAGTGGAATCTGGTAGTAA
Organism: Mastigoproctus giganteus; assembly: GCF_048544385.1. Taxonomy (NCBI): domain Eukaryota; kingdom Metazoa; phylum Arthropoda; class Arachnida; order Uropygi; family Thelyphonidae; genus Mastigoproctus; species Mastigoproctus giganteus. The sequence continues at coordinate 34,063,083 of NC_143584.1, read as the reverse complement.
ACTCGATCTAATGGCATTTGTGATAATACTGATAGCTGGAATTGTGTAGATTTTTACTTTATTATGGTGAAATGTGTTTCCCTAATAGAAAAAACATAAATACATTTTCAGAATCTGCTCTTCATTTCTATCGTGTTGTGTTCATTTGGCTGGTATTCTGCATTCGACTGCCATTTCTTGACAACACAAAGGCGAATTGTGCATAAGTGAATTCGGTTCGTGTTATATACGATATCTCGTTCCCCTATTTATAAATCGTGTATGATCGAATTTGTGTAGTGTAAACACATGTTAAACGAGGACTGACTGTACTGGGTTTTCTTTTTCAATCTTAGCGTTACTTTTCTGACTCTGTACAGAAAAGTAATGCATGACAGAAGAGATATTTCAAATCTCTTCTGCCATGGAATATCATTTCCACATTTGGACTTGGGCCTCTAAAACCTCTCTCAAACTCCTTTTCATTTCATTTCAAAAGAGGGCAGTCAGGTTAATTAACAACTTCTTTATAACTGACTTTTTCCATTCTCTGTCTCATAGATGTTCAGGTTCTGCTGCATCCTTTTCTATAGTTATTTCTAAGGACACTGTTCTTTTTTTTTTTTTTTTTTTTTTTTGCTGATGCTACATAAGCTTGCTTTCTTGCATCATATGCCTCTACTAATGCTAATGCTAATTATGAGAACTTCTTTGGACTCAGGGGAGGTACCCATAGACTGGAGATGTGCAAATGTGACCCCAATTCACAATGGAGGATCAAAGGCTGACACAAGTAATTGTAGACCTGTGAGTTTAACTTCTGTTCCAGGAAAATTAATGGAGGCACTGGTTAAAGAAGCACTGCAGGATCATCTAGACAAGACTTCAGTTATAGCTCGGACACAGCATGGTTTTGTTAAGGGGAAGTCTTGCCTGACCAATTTGATTGGATACTATGATGCAGTCACAAAAGAGGAGCTGGATGTAGGGAATAACTTTCATATTATAAACTTGGATCTTAGAAAGGCTTTTGATACTGTTACACATGGAAGACTGCTGCACAAATTGGAGCGGTATGACATTGGAGGCAAATTGCTGCTATGGATAAATGGATGGTTGAGGGGGAGAAGACAGAGTGGTAATCAATGGACACTGCTCATTGTGGGCTAATGTTATTAGTGGAGTCCCTCAGGGTTCATTGTTGGGTCCATTGTTGTTTTCTGTATTTATAAATGATATTGATGATGGTATATCAAGCTTAATGACAATACTGACAGTATGCTGCTGCAACAGGATCTGGAAAGGTTGAGCAGATGGGCTGAGAGGTGGCAAATGAAGTTTAACATTGACAAATGTAAAGTACTACATATGGGAAACAGTAACCCCAGAGCAACATATCAACTCTGTGGTACTGCACTGACGGTGGTAGAGAATGAAAAGGACCTGGGGGGTAATTGTGCAGGCAGATATGAAGTTTTCTGAGGAGTGCAGACGGGCTGCAAGAGTAGCTCCTGGTGTCTTGTCAATGATATACAGGAATTTTTACTAGCAGGGATAAGGAGGTGATTATTCCCTTGTATAAGGCAATGGTCAGGCCACACCTTAAGTACTGTATACAGGTCTGGAGGCCTCATTTCAAGAAGGATGTAGAGCTGCTGGAACAAGTACAGAGAAGGGCAACAAGATTAGTGAATGGAACAAAGGGTTGCTTTTATGAAGAAAGGCTTAAGTTTTGCAGATTACAGTTTTTGGAGACTAGGCACTGGCGAAGTGATCTGATAGAGGTGTATCAAGTCTTGAATGGTTTGAGCATGCTCAGTGCTGATGGGATTCTTCCTCTTTCTCAGAATAATCACCTGAGGGCATAAATTCAAATTGAGGAAAGACAGATGTAGGATAGATGTGCGGAAATTTGCCTTTAGCCAGCGGGTAGTTGGTTGGTGGAACAGACTTCCATCCCTTGTTGTGGAAGTTGATAGCCTAAATAAATTTAATGCTCAGCTGGACAGGTATTTTGAACGAACGGAGGGGTGAAATGGGAGTGTTTTTTTTTTTTGCTGATGCTGCATAAGCTTGCTTTCTTGCATCATATGCCTCTACTAATGCTAACTATCTAGAAAACTTCCATCAGTGTTGATCCATTGGTGATATTCTGACTTATGTTATTCATCTATGGACAAATTCAATGGAAAAGTTTGCTGAAACTCAAGCAGTTGTTCTTGACATTTCAAAGACTTTTGATCATGTTTGGCCTAAAGGTCTTCTAAATAAGCTTCCATCTTATGCTTTATCAACTGTTTTTTGTAATTTGGTCCAGTTTTCTCTCTGACTTCTTGCTAGGGGTAGATGGCTCTTTGCCTTCTAACTTCTTCACTAATGTTGGTGTTCCCCAAGGTTCAGTTCTTTCTTCCACGCTTTTCCTCTTGTATATTAATAAGTTTTTTCCATTGACCAAAAATCCTATCCATAGTTTTGCTGATTACAGTTTGAGAAAACTTGCTCTCCACAAACAGCTTCAAATTCTCGAATATCCACTGCCAGTTACTTAAATGCTGATCTCAACGTAATTCTCCAGTGGGAAAGAAAATTGATTTCAATCCTTTTAAAACTCAGACCTGTCTTATATCTTGCAAAAAGGATTTTTCTGCTCCTGCCTATGCTTATCTTTAATGACACTCTGATTTCTAGGCAAGATCATATATCTCTATTGGGAATTACTTTGACTTCTAATCACTCTTGGCATAAGCACATTACAAATATTGCTTCCTTTCCATCTAAAAAACTGGGTTTTCTCCTTTGATGTCAGTGTTACTTTTCTTCTAAACAGCTGTTCACTGTACAAATTGCAAATCTGCCCTACCATGGAATATTATTCCTAGATATGGGGCGGTCATCTCTAACAAAGTCTCTCCACTCTGTATCTTCTGCATGCCTTTTCTATAGATACTTCCTTGGGCACTGTTCTTCTGAACTGGCTTCTATCATTCCCACTCTCTCTTCCAAAGCAGTCTGTACACCTGCTACAACTAGTCAACATCCATTTACTGTCCAATTTAAAACTCACAGAACCAACTTTTCTTTTTCCTCAATTTATTCATTCAACTTCCGTTTTCTGGAACAACCTTCATACGTATTTTCTGAAAATTACAATCTACAGAAGTTCAAGTCAACAAATATCTTCTCAACCTTCAACCCATGCACAGTACTCTAAGTACTATAGGTTCTAATAACTCTCATGATTGGGGTTTTCATAAAAAAAATATTAAATAAATGTAAATGGCATTGTGTGTGTGCGTGCATGTGTATAGAACACGTGCGTATTTTTTTTGGAAGTTGAGGGGAATATATATGAGGGTTGCTCAATAAAAATGTTTTTTTTTTTTCACGGCAATCCTTTATTAATCATCTATATTTTGTCGGTCCTTTTAAAAGTAGTCCTCGTTTCATGAAATGGGCTTACTCCAACTCTTTTGCCATTCTTCAAAAACAGTGGAAGCTATTTTTTGACATGTTTGAGAATTGCCTCCAGTGTTCTTACAACTTCTTCTGATGATTGGAAATGTTTTCCTTGCAGCCCCTTCTTTAACTTTGAAAAAAAAAAAAAAAAAAAAATTCACAGGGCTGCAAGGTTAGGGCTGTAGGGTGGTTGAGGAACATGTTTGACATTAATGCTGACTAAGTTTGCAGATGATACAAAGGTTGGCAGGGTTGTTAAGGACACTACTGACGCTATGCTGCTGCAACAGGATCTGGAAAGGTTGAACAGATGGGCTGAGAGGTGGCAAATGAAGTTTAACATTGACAAATGTAAAGTACTACATATGGGAAACAGTAACCCCAGAGCAACGTATCAACTGTGCGGTACTACACTGACAGTGGTGGAGAATGAAAAGGACCTGGGGGTAATTGTGCAGGCAGATATGAAGTTCTCTGAGCAGTGCAGACGAGCTGCAAGAGTAGCTCATGGTGTCTTGTCAATGATATACAGGAATTTTTCTAGCAGGGATAAGGAGGTGATTATTCCCTTGTATAAGGCAATGGTTAGGCCACATCTTGAGTACTGTATACAGGTCTGGAGGCCTCATTTCAAGAAGGATGTAGAGCTGCTGGAACAGGTACAGAGAAGGGCAACAAGATTAGTGAATGGAACAAAGGGTTGCTCTTACGAAGAAAGGCTTAAGTTTTGCAAATTACAGAGTCTGGAGACTAGGCACCGGCGAGGTGATCTGATAGAGGTGTATAAGGCTTTGAATGGTTTGAGCATGCTCAATGCCAATGGGATTCTTCATCTTGCTCAGAATAATCACCTCAGAGGGCATAAATTCAAATTGAGGAAGGACGGATGTCGGATAGATGTGCGGAAATTTGCCTTTGGCCAGCGCGTGGTTCGTTCGTGGAACCGACTTCCATCACTTGTTGTTGAAGTTGATAGCCTAAACAAATTTAAGGCTCAACTGGACAGGTATTTCGAACGAACGGAGGGGTGAAATGGGAGTGGTTTTTTTTTTTTTTTTTTTTTTTGGCTGATGCTGAATAAGCTTGCTTTCTTGCATCATATGCCTCTACTAATGCTAATGCTAATGCTAAAAGTACTTGACGAGAGAATGAGAAATGTGAGGTCTTGAGATTTGAGATGCAGCATCCACCCACCTGTGTGTTCATTTATGATGAATGTGATCCTGCAAAGTGTGCAGTACAGTTTTGTAGTAAGGTCCTGCAACAGTAGTATGACGTAACACAACATGCTGGTAAACTATTCCTTGAATGTCAAAAAAAAAAGATTACCATAAGCTTTCCTGTAGAAGGCCCCATTTTTTGCTTTTTTTGGTGTTGGCAATGACATAGAATTCCAAACAGAGCTTTGATGCTTATCATCTGGATCAAAATGATGAAGCTATGTCTCATCCTCTGTTATCACCTTTTGCAGAACTTCACTATCTTCAGTAACTGATTTTTGTGATAAAATCATGTTCATCTTTAAATATTCTAAACCACCTGTGAGCTGTGTGCTATATGGAGATGAGCTATGAGGAAAGCATAGATTCACCGTAAGCCTCTTTTAATATTTCATATACTTCAGCAGATGTTGTCTTGAGATGGAAACAAAATTTGAGTGGCATACTGTTCATCACGTGTTACATCTATTGTTATATAGGCAAAACTGAACACCCATAAACTTTTCTAATCATCATGGTAACACCGTGCGCACAAGTCATCTGCACAGTTGCTATGTGATGTAGCTTGATTTGGTCTTAAATTCTGCAGCTCATCTAGAAATAGCCAACAGTATGGTTGTTCATGAAAAATTATGATAATTTTTTATTGAACAGCCCTCTGATATATACTTTGACAACACTTTATTTGAACTGTTTTGGTCTAATTAGATCTCATCTCAGTTTAAACTTATTAAATTTAATACTTATTCTGCTGTTGCTGTTTCTACTGATTCAGTTGGTGCGTATATACAAGTTGCAATTAAAAAATGTCAGAGTGACACTGAAATTTTAAGTTACAGTGTCAGCACCTGATGTGAAATTTCTTGATATAGTAATGCATGATATGTTTGTTTATTTTCTGTCATTCTGAATTAGCACATCTTGAAACGAAGGTCTTTTATGTGTTTTGGCAGATTTAAAATTAGTGCTTTTACTGAGCAGCAAATTTTCATCAAATTTTATTTCAAAGTAGAAAAGGTGGAACAGAAACCCATGAAATGTTAAAAATAGATTTTGAAGAAGGTGTTATGTGTTGTTTGAAGCCTTTCCAGTGGTTTATAAAGTTTAAAGGGAACAAATTAAAAACGAGACCAGACCAAAAAGGCTATACTTTCTCTGCTTGCTTTCAACTTTTAATAACAAACAGTTTAATCACTTGTATCCATGATCAGATCAGGAGTGATTGACAAGTAAAACTGCTAGTGAAACTGATATTTCTTATAGGACATATAAATCAGTTTTAGCCCAAGATTTGAGAATGGAGTGCATTTTGGCTGTTTGTGGAGTGCATCCTCACTGATGATTAGAGAACAGTGAATTCTCCCATGTCAGGATATTTGTGAATGTACTTCTGCCGATCCACACTTTTCTTCCATCATTATTGGTGATGAACTGTGGGTATACGGCTTTGACTTAAAAACAATGGCCCAGTACTCCTAATAAAAGACTTATCTTGAAGGCCCAAAAAAAATAATCTCTGTGAAATACAAAGATCATGCTTATCATATTTACTGATCTGCAGTGTATTGTTCGTAATTGATTTGTATGTATAGTACAAATAGGAATATTACAAACAGTTCAGTGGCAAATTGTGTGATGCTCTTTGGAGAAAATGACTGGAAAGGTGGGTTCAGAAGTGGGCACTTGCACAATGACTATGCCTGTGTACTTTCAGTGCTTTATGAATGAAGTTATTTGTGAATGTGCTGTTATTAATGAAAAATAATCTCTATCATTGTTTCTCTAGTTGCTGAATTAATTGTGATGGTCAGTGTTGGCTACTCAGATTTATAGATGTCAACACCTTAGATTTTGTCTGAAGCAAACCATCACCATGGTCATCTATCTGCCACATTCAACAGATTTAGAGCCCAATAATATATTTATTTATTTTATTTATTTATTTTTTTGTTTTGTTTTCCAAGCTTAGACCCGCAGATTTGCAATTACTAAGGAAATTTTTCTGAGAAATGTGCAAATATATTCACAATGGGGGATCAAAAGGTGACATGAATAATTATAGACCTGTTACCTTAACTTCTGTTACAGGGAAAATAATGGAGTCACTGGTTAAAGAAGTAATATAGGATGTTCTAGACAGGATTGCAATTATACTGCAGTCACAGCATAGATTGTTAAGAGGTAATCTTGTGTGACCAATCTGATTGGATACTATGATTCAGTAACAAAGTAGCTGGATGGAAAAAAAATAATCTTGATATTGTATACTTAGATTTCAGGAAAGCTTTGGATACTGTTGCACATAAAAGACTGCTGTATAAATTGCAGCAGTGTAGCATTAAGGACAAGTTATTGCTATGGATAAAGGGATGGTTAATTGGGAGAAGACAGAGGGTGGTTATTAATGGACACTGCTCTTCATGGATTAATGTTATTGGTGGAGTTCCACAGAGTTCATTGCTAGGCCTAATGTTGTTTCCTATATTTATTAATGATATTGATGAAGGTATATCAGGTTGAATGTCTAAGTTTGCAGATGATTCATAGGTTGGCAGGGTAGTTAATGACAGTAATCACTGCAACAAGATCTAGATAACTTAGGCAGCTGAGCAGGCAGGAGTTGGTATGAAGGTCTCTGAGCAATGCAGACAGGCTGCCAGGATAGTTCATGATGTTTTGTCAATGATATACAGAAACGTTGCTAGCAGGGATAAGGAGGTGATTATTCCATTGTACAAAGCAATGGTTAGGCCACATCTTGAGTATGCCATGCTAGTCTAGAAGCCCCATTTTAGAAAGAATGTTGGTCTACTAAAATGGGTGCAGAGCAAGGTAATGAGATCAGTGAGGGGGGAACAAAAAGGGGGTCTTACAATGAAAGGCTTGAGTACTGCAAACTACAGTTATCTTGGATACTAGGTACCTGCGAGGTAATTTGATTGAGGAGGTTAAGGCCTTGAGTAAGCTAAATGCTAATGGTATTCTTCCTTTTGCTCAGACTACGCACATGAGGGGTCATATATTCAAATTGAGGGAGGATGGTTGTAGATGTGCAGAGGTTTGCCTTCAGCCAGTGGATGTTTGTTGGAACATACTTCTATCTGTTGTTGTGGAAGTGGGTAGTGTGAATAAATTCAAGGGAGAACTAGACAAATTATTATTTGAGAGGATGATGGATAGGTGATGTGAGAAGGGGTTTTTTTTTTTTTTTTTTTGGCTAATGCTTTATAAGCTTGTTGTTTTGCATCATATCACACTGCTTAATAGTAATGTGACATAGGAACCATTAGCATTTCCAAAGGAAGCTTATTGGAAATGCTTTCAGAAGTTTCAGACACATTAGAATAAGTGTATACAGTGTTAAGGAGCCTACTTTGAAGGCGATCCAAGTATCTGGTATGCTACATTATTTCTCAAATAATATCAGTTCTGTTCCTGAATGTTTTTGATAACATCACACACACAGACTAATTCACTATTCTGTCTCAAATTCAGAAGCTTATTCCTGAAGACAAGACAAAAAAGGCTATTTACAGTGAAAAATCATATAAGCATAGGTCCAATTCCCAGTGGTTATTGAGTTATACCTGAGTTTTAAAATTAAGAATAAGTGAACAAGTAGAATAAATATTAAAAATGTCTTCTGGCTCCTTTGTGAATCTCATTGGAGTTGAGTATTTAAAGTTCAACAATGATTTGAATAACACGTTGCTATGATTTTGTTGACAGTAACATATGCTATTGTTAATGAAAATTACCTCAGTTATTGCTTGCCTCATTTATGGATTACTTGTAGTGGCCCACAATGTTGGCTACCCAGATTTCCAGAACTCAACATCTTAGATTTTTGTCTGTGGGGGCACATTCATAAACAAGTCAGGATGTTTTTTGAAGCTGAGAGTGGCCATTTTCAGTATTTATTACAGATTACTAACAATTATTAATGAGTACTGTAAATTTAGTAGTAAAAATTTTATGTAAGCACTTGTTCATTTATTCTTATTTTTAATATTCAGGTAATCAATTACATAACTACTGTGAATTGGATCTATATTCATGTGGTATTTTTCACTGGAAAGGGCCCCAGGAATAAGCTCCTGATGTCAAGACAGTCACAAATCATGGTATATAATTTCAGGTGGAAGGAATCGGGTCCTCCTCTGTGTCTTCAGTTCACCTAACATGCAAATTGGTGTGGGAACAGACATAATACACTGGCACAATTTGTCCAGGATTCTGATGTGTAATGAAATCAAGAACCTTATGTAGTGCCTTTTATAGACTTGAATCTTAAATTATAGCACTTTTCTTTAAGGTTGATATTGTACTTCCAATAACAACCTTTCACTATTGCAGTCTCATATTGTGGCTGGATTGCCAAGTTTGCACTGATGAAGACTGGTCCTTTCCTGACAAGAAGTTAACATTATTGAAACAACCATTGGTGCGATTTGAAGTGAAATTTTTTTTGTAGTGCACTATTAAAACAACTTATGCTGGAATTGAAATATGGATATTATGAAATATCTTTCTTTGTGTAAATTTTTTTGCTATTCTGTGCTATAGCAACTGTATAGAAATTTGACTAATTCATGTATTGTATATATGGAAATAAGAATCATTAGGGTACTTAACTGTAAATACCTGAGAAGAAGCTTTTTTTATTTATATTAAACACTTTAAAACTGAAATAGTATTTATTTATGAAAGATACTGTGAATTATTTAATTCACAGTATCTTTATTACTAGGTGGATAATTGATGCAACTGTCCATTTTTTAATATATTTTTCTCAGATGTGTCGATTGCCTGAGCTTTCTGGATGGATTGATGTTAGATAGTGCTTTTACTGTATAAGAACTGCACTGAAGTATGAGTTGAGAAGAATAAGAAATATTCTTCTTCTTCTTCTTTACTAGTCAAGAATGTTTTCTTATTTCATATTAAAAGGCTAAAATTACTCACTGATTATTATATTTCTTATATTCTTATACAGTATATACATGAGATCATCAATAGCATCATTAGAATAAATATTTCTTAAGTAAATATTTTAGTATTTTTTTTTTTCCAATAATGCTGTTTGTTGTCTTTCTAGAAAAACCACAAAGTCAAGATTTGAATCTTCCTGATTTTAATGAAATATTTAATGTGGATTTTAATTCAATGTTTCCATCACGTAGTTCTCCTCAAGTTACTGCACCACCACCTAAAAGAGGTAGCAGTTTGTGATGCTTTAATGTGAATGCTGCTGCTGCTGCTGCTTTCAGAAAGTTTCACTTCACTTTGTCTTAATATGTAACACTGAATTTTGCATGATTCTCAAAATAGCATGTGTTTTTAAATATCACTGCATCGTGTTTTAAGCCTGTATTGATTTGCAGTGTTTGAATTATTTTTCAGACTGCTTAATTTTTTCTGTCTGTTTATTTTTGTTTTTTTTTTAGTTTTAGTTGCATTATGCTTCTCACTTATGTTTGCTTTGGAAGTCTCTTCAGTTTGTTTTTAACTATAGTAATCTGTTTTTAATATCATTTTCATTATATAAACAGGCCAGTGAAATGCTTGTAGCTAGAACCTTGCAGGCAATTGTCTTCAGTTTTATAAGGTACTTTTTCATTTTTTTTCATGTTTCATGATATTTTTATATTTGCATTTTTAGGTGATGGAAAACAATACTCAGCCATTGGGTTTTTAAAAAATTGAGTTATTTTCACACTGTATTATTTTCCATTACTTGCAATCTTTGACTGCATGATGTACCAAGCATATTTTTTGATTAGGTACTTTTTTGTGATTATCATTTTCAAGATGGAACTTATTTTCCTTTTTGTTTTTTTTTGGGCTGTGTATTATATTAATTTTTTTTTTTAGTTTGTAAACCCCCTTTTTTCCTGTTTTCTACTTATTTCCTTACTTTTTATTTCTTGTTATTGCAGACCAGCATTTACCAATGTGTATTTTATTTGGACTAAGTCATATCTTACAAAAATTGTTAAATTTTTCTTTTTCATTTTGTTTAAAAACAGAATCCTTGTTAAAGTGAATGCTGTTGTACTATTCTGGTATTTTGCCATAAGGAACAAAATTATGTTCAGTTTTGAATGTTGAAATTGAGTAAATTTAAAATGTCAAATGTAAGGGAAGATGAAATGCCTCTGTTAATAACCAATTGATTATAAATTAGAATTATTTAATTGTGAAATTTATTTATTTTTTTTAAATTTTGAACTGATTAAATAAGCTCAACTGTCCAGCATCGATGGGAATTGTGGGTGCTGATTGTTTGAGCATTAACATAAAATCTCTTATAGGAGGATGCAAAACAATTTAATGTAAAGTTAAACTTTGTAGTCACATTTGTAGTCATGCACTACCTTTATTTCCCATGACTTGATTTTAAAATACTACTTCCTTTTTCACTTATCACTGAAAACTTATCAGCTGTGATTTTAATTTCATAAATTGCTAAAGAGCTAAGATCATATAAGTACAGTATATTATAATTTTAACCTTTTCTTAGCCTTATACAAATATCCACTTTCTGTTTTAAGGTTAAAACAACACATCTACATTTTCACCAACTTTTGGCCTTTTTATTAAGATGCCATAAAGGGTGCCTCCGTAGCCAGGTGGACAGGAGCAGTAGTGCGTAGCACACACTTCTTGATTAGACTGGGGTTTGAGCCCGTGACCACAAATACGGAGGATGTGGAAGGTCAAGGAATGACCACCGCATATCCCCAGTCCAGATAAAGGGTGACGGTTGGTGTCAGGAAGGGCATCAGGCCCTAAAAATTGCATGCCAAAACAATTTATTTATTCACATGATTTATTTATTCACCTTAATATTGAAAAGCAGTGATCCATTTTAGGTTGTAAATTTTCTAAAGTGAGCATTTAAAAGCAGAAGTAAGGCATTAAAAAAAAAAAAAAAAAAAAAAACCACTCTGACCCCATATATAATGGGAAAAAGTGAGGACAAAAAAAAAAAAAAAAAAGAGATGCCATAAAGGGTGGGTTATGGATATGATGATGATATAACTACACTTGCTTAAGTAAACTGATACTTTAATGACAGTGGCCCAATGGTGTTAATTTTTGATGTAATGTAAAGAATACATGAAATATTTTACAACTTTCTAAAATTTTTTTAAGTTATTTTTTATAATAAGAATTTTTGTTTTGCTAAACATTGTTTTTATTTAATGCATTTTTGTAACATTTAATTATTTCATTCACAGTATCTTTATTACTAGGTGGATAATTGATGCAACTGTCCATTTTTTAATATATTTTTCTCAGATGTTGATTGCCTGAGCTTTCTGGATGGATTGATGTCAGATAGTGCTTTTACTGTATAAGAACTGCACTGAAGTATATGAGTTGAATAATGGAACACTGTTATATATTTGGATTAGAAACAGTGCTTTATTAGAAAAATGGATTTTCATACATATATATATATTTTTTTTTTTGTGTAATAATGCAATAATATAGATTCTAAGAGAGCACTTACATGTCTTGAATAGTGGACTAGACCCACATAGCTGTTTCAGAAGTTTATACAAAAAATTGATGGAAGACTGAAGATCAGTCTTCCTATATAGCAAGAGAAATGTGTATCATGAATTAAGCCAATAGGAGGACAAGAGTGAAAAAAATTCATCACATAATACAATATAGGGATTCCAGTGCAACTATATACAAGCATGTTAGCATTTGACTGTTCATACTCACATATTCTTCAATATATTTCTAGCAGCAAAATGAGTGGAACACTCCACACAGTTTGTGCACATAGACAAATGTTTACGGTGAACACTGATCCAGCATCATAAACAGTGACTTGTCTGATGCTAAATAACATTGATAGTAGACCATCATCAGTAGCAAAAAATGAGCTGGCCTAATGATTTTTACTACATTTTATATCATGAGAATGGTAAGGGTATGTATATATAGAAGAAACAAGCAAGTCTGTTTTTGCACAAGTATCTGGAGTAGCATCAACACAATGTTGGCAAGCCAAGTAATGGATAACTTTTTAAGTTTTCAAATTTATATTAAGATACTAACAAAAAAAAAAAAAAAAAAAAAAAAAGATAAAAAACATGTGTTTTGTTTGTATATTATTACCATAAAATCTCAAATATTATGCTTGGCACTGTGCTAACTTTTGCAACAATAGGAACTTGGCTGTGCTCTCACATTGGCCTCTCACAGTGTAAACACGAGATCATGCTGTGATGTTCAAAGATTGCCTCACAGTATATGAAGAACTTGCTTATGGCATGCAACCTTAGTTGATACAATGGTTCCAGTGTAATTTTTATTGTGAGTATAATGTAAATAGCACTTTTTTATAATTATTTCAAAGGATTAGCAACTATATATATGTTAGTATTTGTCTATTTGTACTCAGTATTCAAATATATTTCTATGGTTTGCTTTTGAAATTTTTTTGCCTTTCATTATAATTTATTTCATAAGGTGAAGCTATCAGTTATTTGGAATGTTTATAAGGTGATTGGTATTGATATGTAAAAGCCCAGTGATTTCTGTATATCACACTGCAAAGTTGGCACTGTGCCACATGTTTGTAATGATAGGAACTTGGCTGATGCTCTTTCACGGTGTTGGGGTTGCATTGTGGTATGTTGCAGGTTCCTTGAAGGGTGCCTTGCAGGTTCCTTGAAGGGTGTACTTTAAGCAGTTGCTTATGGTGTGCAATTATTAGATTTCAGTGGTCTCAGTATAGATTGAGGTGAGTTTATTGTAAGTATAGTGTGAATGGCAATATTTTATTAGTATTTTTAAAAGCATTAGTGATTATATGTATTTGTGTTTGATTGTTTGTCTTCAGCTATTCAGCATATTTCTATGGTTTGCTTATGCGATTTTTTTAAAATTTTTTAATATAATTTCATGTGATAATATAATTTCAAAGTATCAGTGAAGAGAGTAATTAATCCTTTAAGGAAAGCAACTATCCAAAGAGTGAAAACAGCATTGTTTGCAGTGTCAGAGTCTGAGCAGGCAATGACAAACAGAAATTTCAGAGAAAAATATTGAAATTTACACTAACACCATGTCATTGGTCCTTCAGTAGATATGATGGGTTGTGTGACAGTGTATACACTGGCTAAGGCTGTGAAAAATAACAAAGGAACTGGGGATGCTTCCCCCCTCCCCCCAAAAAAACTTAAAAAAAAAAAAAAAAAACCTTAAAGGCAAAATATGCCTTTTTTCCATCATTATATGATGGGTTATATATGATAGATACATATATAAAAATAAGAATACTAAGCAGAAGGCATGAATAGTGAAACTGTAAAGCACATTTTGAATAAAAAAAAAAGAATATTCATACATACATTTAAGATTCCATTAATGCTAAAGGCCACTCCCTAGGCCGCAGCCTATCCATGGAAGAATAGTGAGACTGTGGAAATGTAAGACAAGAACAAAGCTCTAATTGCTTAACCACAGAAATTTAGAAATATACAATAGGTCCAAAGCAATTGAAAATTAGTACAATACCAATAAAAACAAATTGAGGTGGCCCCTGAACATTCTGACAATGTCCAAAATGTGTGAAATATCATTTAATGGTCCAGTTGTATAAACATGGGATTGTACAACTCATCTGTATCTTCTTCGCTGTTCCAACCTTGGGTTGGGTCAGGTCAGGTGACTCAAAATCTTCCATCTTTTTCTATCTTCCCAAATCTTATCTTTTGTTATTCTCTCCCACTCAATTCTCTTTGTTTCCACATCTTCCCTAATCTGACCTCTCTGTCTTTTCTGGTTTCTTCTTCTCAGCCTCCTCTTGTCCATTTTCATCTCAAACATTCTTTTTGGTATTCTGTTCGAGTTCATTCTCCTCATGTGTCCAAACCATTGCAAACGTGATTCAGTCATTTTCTCCCGGTATTCTGTTCAAGTTCATTCTCTTCATGTGTCTAAACCATTGCAAACGTGATGCAGTCATTTTCTCCCTCAAACTTTCTATTCCCAAGTTCATTCTAATGTCGATATTTCCAATTTTGTCTCTTCTAGTTTTAGCTAGCATAGTCCTTAACACCTTCATTTCCATTACTTGGATTCTGCTGGTATCTTTTTTTATTCATCCTCCACATCACAGCAGCATAGGTCAAAATAGGGACAAAATATGCCCTATTTATCAGATTTTTACATTTTATTGGAACTTTCTTACCCTATAACAGGCTGTTAATGTTACAGAAGAAACTCTGACTAGCTTCTATTTTCCTTGTTATTTCCATATCTAGCGTGCCATTCTTTTGTTAATACACTCTCCAGGTACTTAAAATTGTCCACTACTTCCAACATTTCATTCCCTAATTTTATTCCTTTTACACTCACTTCTCCCCCTTCTGTCCATCACCATCTCTTTGCTTTTTTGGCTACTTATCTTAAGGCCATACTCACTGACTACACTTTCCCAATGTGTTAGTTTCTCTTGAAAGTTCTTCCTCCTTGTTTGCCCAGAGGACAACATCATATGCAAGCACAGCTGTTCCACTTTTTTTATCATCCACCGCTACAAGGATATTGTCCACGACAATAACAAAAAAGTAGTGATGACAATACACTACCCTGTCGAAGTCCATTGGAGAAGGGAAACAAATCCCTAAGGACACATTAATATTGTAGATAAAGGGATGGTTATTTGGAAGAAGACAGAGAGTAGTTATCAGTTAGCACTGCACTTCGTGGACCAAGGGGCTCACATCTGGTGAGTATGGGCTTGGCACACCCAGGGTCCTGAGCTGGATATCATCATTCTTCTCTTTCTTGGTGATTCCCTTCTACTTCTTCTCTCTCTCTCTCTCTCTCTCTCTCTCTCTCTCTCTCTCTCTCTCTCAGGGTAATTCAGAAATTTTTTTTTTTTTAATTTTTTCTTTTTGGCTGGTGCAGCATAAGCTTCAGGCTTCCTTGCACCATATAGATAATAATAATAATAACAATAATGCAGCTGGTCAGGTGATTGGCCTATATTCCCGGCAAAATATAGGCCAATCACCTGCCTCCCAACAATGTACAAGATCCTGACCAGCTGCATAACCAGGAAGATATCAGACCACTTGAAGAGCCAGAGCATAATGGCCGAACAGCAGAAAGAATGCACGTGGCTGAGCAAAGGATGCAAGGAGCAATTAACCATAGATGCTGTGGTTATGGAGCAAGCCTACAAGAAGTGGCACCCCAACATGTACACACCCTACACTGATTACCGCAAGGCATTCGACTCCGTGCCTCATAGCTGGCTAATAGAGGCACTGAACATCTACAAAGTCAATCCGATAGTGACAAACTTCCTAGGAGAAACGATGGCGAAATGGGGTACCATCATTAAGGTCGAAAACATCACAACCAGGCCAATCCTCATCAGGAGAGGAATCTTTCAGGGAGATGTCCTGAGCCCAATGTGGTTCTGTCTAGCACTTAACCTGCTATCTACCATGCCCAACAGTAGCAAGTATGGATATAACCTCAAAGAAGTAAGGAAGAACCTGTACACCCTCACCCACCTGATGTACATGGATGACATCAAGCTCTACTCAGGAACCGAGAAGCACCTTCAGCAACTACTGCAGATCACCGAAGAATTCAGCAATGATATTAGGATGGAATTTGGTCTGGACAAATGCAAGACCCACGGATTGCACCAGGGAAAATTAGCCAACCGAAACTACCAGCTGCAGAGTGGTAAAGAGATCGAAGCCATGGCAGAGGGAGAGACCTACAAATACTTGGTGATGATGCAGGCTCGGCAGTTACAGCACAAGGAAATTCAGGACCGCCTGACTGAATAATACCATCAGAGACTCAGAAGCCTGCTGAAAGCAAAGCTGAATGGAGGGAACACAGTTAAAGCCATAAACACCTATGCAGTCCTAGTGCTAACATATTCATTCAGGGTCATAGATTGGACTAACACCTGAGCTGAAGGATTTCATGAGAAAGACAAGGACAATTATGATCAAGAGCCGCCAACAACACCCGAAATCTGCCGCGGAGAGACTAACAATTGCCCTGGAAGAAGGAGGAAGGGGCCTGTTAGACCTCATTGAGCAACAGAAGACAGCGATAGATAACCTGAAGGATTACCTCCAGAAACACACAGCAGCACTGCACCAGGCCATAAGGAAGATAGACAAGCGGTTTGTTATTTTTGTTTGTTATTTTGGTTTTAAGGAGCATTAGCAACTAAGGCCATATTGCTCCGGGATATGCGGTGGTCATTCCCTGACCTTTCCGCATCCTCTGTATTTGGTGGTGACGGGCTAGAACCCCGGTCTAATCATATAGACAAGCGGTATACCCCACTCAACCTAAGTGAAGAGCCCCTCCCACCCAGACGGCACAAGAAACGAAGCTAGAAAGATGGGCAGAGAAGACACTCCATGGCAGACACTACAATGATATCCATCAAGATCACATAGATAAAATTGCTTCCAATGCATGGCTCACGAGCGGGATGTTCTTCCCCAAGACTGAAGGATTCATGCTCATCATCCAAGACCAGGTCGTCAACACCAGGAACTATAGAAAATACATTGCCAAGGAGCCTGGAATGTTCAATGACACATGTTGACGATGCCACCTGGCCTCAGAAACGATCCAACACATCACCGCGGAATGCAAGGTGATCACCCAGACTGAGTACACTCATAGTCACGACCAGGTAGCCAGGATAATACATCAGAAGCTAGCAAGGAAATACCAGTTGATCGAAGAAAGTGTACCATATTACAAGTACGAACCCCAGGCAGTACTAGAGACCCAACCCACGAGCTGTACTGGGACCGCACCATAATAACAGATAGGATAATCCCGCACAACAGACTGGACATAACCCTTGTGGACAAGAAGGAAAAGGCTACCTATCTGATTGACATAGCAGTAACCCAACACTGGCAACCTGCAGAAAACCCATAGGGGAAAAAAATCAGGAAGTAAACGAATCTAATGGAGATCAAAGAGATGTAGCATATGCAACAAGTAGTGACCATTCTGATCAACGTGTCAACCACAGGTATGGTGCCAAAGACCCTACATTACAGCCTAACAGCAATAGGTCTCCCAGCGAACACCTACAAGTAACTCCAGAAAGTCGCAATCCTGAACACCTGTAGGATAGTCAGAGTTCCTCGACCAACAGTAACACCAGACATAACAACAACCATCCTGTGTACTTGGTAGCAGTATCCATCACAAAGTGGAACCCCCAATCAGGGAGAAATAATATAAGAGAAATAATAATGTCATTAGTGGAATTCTGCAGGGTTCAGCGTTGGGCTCATTATTGTTTTCAATATTTATCAATGATATGATAAAGGAATATCAAGCTTAATGTCTAAGTTTGCAGATGATACAAAGGTTGGCATGCTGGTTAATGACAGTGTGCTACTGCAACAAGATTTAGAAACATTAGGTCTATGGGCATTGCAGCTGAAGTTTAACATTGACAAATGCAAGGTACTGTATATGGATAATAGTAATCTCAGAGTAACTTGTCAGTAGAAATGCACTCGGGTTAGTAGAAAATGCAAAACATCTTGGGGTAATTGTGGAGTGAGATATGAAATTCTCTGATCAGTCAGCCATGCTGCCAGCACAACTCATTCAGTTATTATTATTATTATCCATATGGTGCAAGGAAGCCTGAGGCTTATGCTGCACCAGCCGAAAAAAAAAAAAAAAATCTCACGTTACCCTGTGTGTGTGTGTGTGTGTGTGTGTGTGTGTGTGTGTGTGTGTGTGTGTGTGTGTGTGTGTGTGTGTGTGTGTGTGTGTGATGTTTGTTTGTTATTTGGTTTTTAGGAGCATTAGCAACTAAGGCCATATTGCTCCGGGGATATGCGGTGGTCATTCCCTGACCTTTCCGCATCCTCCGTATTTGGTGGTAACGGGCTCGAACCCCGGTTTAATCAAGAAGCGTGTGCTACGCACTGCTGCTCCTTCCCACCTGGCTACGGAGGCGCCATGTGTGAGTGAGAGAGAGAGAGAGAGAGAGAGAGAGAGAGAGAGAGAGAGAGAGAGAGAGAGAGAGAGAGTCAGAAGTAGAGAATCATCAAGAAAGCAAGAAAGAGATGAATGATGATAACCAGCTCAGGAGTAACCTGAGCTGGCCCATACTCTCCAGATGTGAGTCCTTGGGTTAATGATATACAGAAACTTTACTAGTAGGTATGAGGAGGTGATTATCCCTTTGTACAAGGCCATGGTTAGGCTGCATCTAGAGTATTTTATACAGGTCTGGAGACCTCACTTTAAAAATGATTAGATCTGCTGGAATGGGTGCAGAGAAGGGTGTTTTTACCTAGAAATTGCAAACCTTTTACCTAGAATTTTGCAAATTGCAGCATCTGGAGACTAGGCACCTGTGAGGTAATCTGATTGAGGTGTTTAAGGCCTTGAATGGATTTGAGTATGGATTAAGCTGGATGTGAATGGAAGCTTGGATGGATTAAGCTGAATGTGAATGACATTCTTCCTCTTGCTGAGACTACACACACACACACGATTGGGCATAAATTTAAGTTGAGGAAGGATGGATGCAGGATACATTTGTGGAAGTTTGCTTTCAATCAGTGAGTGGTTGATTGTTGGAATAGGATTCCATCCATTGTGTGGAAGTGAATGGTTTGAATAAATTTAATGAAGAACAAGACAAATTCTTGGAGGGTAAGGATGGGTGGAGTGTGTTTTTTTTTTTTTTTTTTTTTTTTTAGTGGTATAAAAACTTGCTTTCTTGCATCATTTGCCTGTACTATTACTGATATATCTCTCTGAATATGAAAACTCATATAGGAGAAGGTGATGGGTAGTGTCGTAATTTTGATCCATTTAGTACAAGTTCGGGATGGCTTAAACCAGTGGTGTCCGGCCTGCGAGTAATTTTTATATGGCCTGTGCGAAAAGTGAACAAAAACAGCACTTTAGAGAGTTGCGCCACTGCGTGTACAGGCATGCAAGTGTCCAACTTGGCTGTATCAAACATGTACGCTTAGTCCAGTGCGTCATATATTTGCTAAATACAGTTAGAAAATAACTATCAAATATGGAGTGTCTGCTTGATCTTGCAATTCTTAGACATTTCTAGTCTTTTAAATGCTCTTAATTTAAAACTACAAGGGAAAGGAAAATTGGTCTTCGATTTGTATTGTGACATCAAACCATTTCAGAATAAGTTTTTATTATTTAAATCCCAAATTGAATAAAACAATTTTAGTATACTTTGAACAAGGGAAAGGAAAATTGGTCTTCGATTTGTATTGTGACATCAAACCATTTCAGAATAAGTTTTTATTATTTAAATCCCAAATTGAATAAAACAATTTTAGTATACTTTGAACATTGTACTGAGTTAATAGAGAAACACATATTTCCAAAGAATTGTTGCCTCTCATTATTACAATTAATTTTTGATGATTTTTGGAAGTCGATTTGCTGACATAAGATCCTATGAAAAAGACATAAGCTTGTTTGAGAATCCATTTATTTCTGTGACTGAAAACTGTAATCCCAGCTTGCAACTTGAAATTAGTGATCTTCAAGCCAAAACATGGTTCAAACATAAGTACAGGTAATCCCCGTATAACACGGTACTTTTACAACATGGTTTCACTCTAACACGGTTTGAGAATTGCAGGAAATCTCGCATAACAGGGTATTTTTGAGCTTTTTTTGCTGGGAAAACCCTGCTATTATATTAGATGTAATTTTCAACATTTCTATTCCTTTTTGTGAATGCCTGTTGTTGACTCACTAGTCATTATAGCCTTTGTGATATTTTTTTAAAGCACATTTCTAGAGGTCACTACTGAAAACCAATAAAAACAATTTGCAGTTTCAGGTTTGTTGGTCTTTTCTGTTAGTGTAATCAATTATAAACGGGTAGTAAACTCAATCTTCTTGCATTTGCTATAGTACCGATAGCTGGAATTCTGTGGGTTTTCACGGTATTATGGTGAAATGTGTTTCTCTTTCCATGAAATATTCAATCATATAAAAAACATAAATAAATTTTCTGTAACTCATTAGTCTGTATCTGACTTGGCGTATCATGTTTGTTGCTACTTGTGCGAGCCGTGTTCTTTGTTATTAATTGCTGATCATTTTTACTGTTCGGTCAGCGAACAGAAATATCAGTTAGTTAGTATGTACATATTACAGTACATATCAGTTAAGCCGTTGCTAACTGGAAAATATTCTTCCGATTTAAGGTAATCAAGTTAAATTTGTGCTTTATATCTAAGCGGAGATCCACTGTATTTTGTTGGGAGATCCTTGGGTTAGTTTCTGTGCTATTGAATTTGTGCTTGTTTGAGACCATAAAAAAATTGTGACTTCGAAGCATGCAGATTCCAACACATCACAAATTTTCAGCCAAATTTTGAACATTTATCTAAAATTATCGAGCAGCAATCATCTAATTAAATGTTAAGTTTTAGGTGTATCACTATATTTATTTATTCACCTTAATATTGAAAAGCAGTGATCCATTTTAGGTTGTAAATTTTCTAAAGTGAGCATTTAAAAGCAGAAGTAAGGCATTTAAAAAAAAAAAAAAGTAAATTTTTTTTTTTTAAAACAAATGTAAGTCATATTTTTATAATTTTAATAAAATCTAAAAAATAAATCACTGACATAGGTTTATTACACATATAAGTGTTGAGAATTTGTATTTTTTATATGTAGCCTGAAAATAAAAGAACAGTAACATGAAAACAGAAACTTCCTTTTACATGTAATAAGATATGGAAAATGTAACACACCAATTTTTCTCGAATCACTCAATGTGGCCCGCCAAAGAGATTTAACTTTGGATATGATTCCTGTACGAGAAAAGTTAGGACACTGCTAGCTTAAGTGATAAAGGTTTGTGTGGGGCTGCATAATATAAAATTGACTGCAGAAGTTGCTAGTGCAGCTTCAGAAACAGCCGTGGGTTCTCCTGCTGTGTGGGGGTAAAGTGGTAACACAGTGATCAGTCTGGATGATACAGGATAATTCTGGAAGATGCCCTCACATACATACATTACACTTGAGGAGGAAAAAAATTGTGTTTTTAAAGCTGCAAAATATTGTTTGCCATTATTAATAAGTGTAATGCACTGCTGACATCAAAGTAAAGCTGTTTTTATTGTATCATAGTGAGAATGACTGAAAAATCATAGTATTTTGATACTATGATTTTTCCAGACAAAGCACATGAGGCAGCTTATTAAAAATCCTCAGTTCTGCCATTGCTCTGTGTAATGCTGTTGCTTAATCTTTATTTTCCGCTTCCCCCTCTCCACCTATGTTTATAATGACTACTTTCTGTGCTTTAATGTTGCTGCTCTTTCCCTTGGCTTTTCACATAATAATTTTGCTTCCTTGGTTTATACTTTTGGACTCGTAAGTGATGTTTCATTGTTTTGGACATGTCCAGTCTCTTCAGCACCACTTATATTTATTTTTATTGATATTATATTAATTTTCAGCTGCATTGGACTGACTTTATATATCTTCTAAACTTATTATGAGCCACAGTTCAGCTATTGATGCTTCTTTTTCATCTTATGTCCTCCACAGTTTTCACTGTTACTCTCTTTCCACTTAATATTTATATTTATATTGTGGTTACATTTTGTTTTGTTGCTTGATGGCAATAGTGTTTAGTAAGTATCTAATTTCTTTGTATTTTCAAACTTTTTGGAATTTCATTTACTATTTATTCCATTATATATTTAAGTTACACACACACACCCTGCTAAGAGTAGCAAGCCAACTGGGCTAGCTAGGTGAGTAAAGTGCCTGCCTGACAAGCCGAATGTTGCAGGTTTGTGGGCTGGGATCAGAGTAAAATGCAAAAACTTTCGGAGGTGCACTATGGCCACAGAAGCCACGATGTGCCAACAACTAACAAAAAAAAAAAAAAAAAAAAAGAGTAGCAACTATATATTTCAAAGAATCTCTTATAGATAAAAGGTGTCAGCCCACCTTTGGCTTTAATCATACACCATATCCTTGTCGATAGACTTAAGACCAGTTTTTGAAATAGGAAGGAAATATTTTGGCCCATTTCTTTCAGTACAGAGGTCAGTTCAGCTAATGATTGAAGGTGTGTTTTTTTTGCCAAAAAAGTTTCAGTACAGTGAATATGTGAACAAATTTTCATAGGAATAACAGTAAAATAAAAGTATAAATAATAGAATTACAATAATATACAATAAATTTTATGGATGTCCAGTGATACAGAAGCATAGTGTGTGATTAACAAAGTATTAGCTCTAGCATGGTGTGGCACCCACACCACATGGAGGAATGCCACCCCTCTGTGTTACCAGGCAATACTAGGTGGTAGATGACTCATCAACCGGTGCAGTACTGCCCCTTTGATTATTGGAGGCTTGATGTGGTGGAACCCATGTTTAGTCTCCAGAGCTAAGTTCCGGTCAATCCTTCCCGATCTCTTCCATCATGCAGTATGACTGATGACTTTTGAGGTTATGATGAACATCAGGGCAAGATACAATCTTCCTTACATTTCGAGGGTACAGCTCTAAAACCGTGTTCGCAGGCTGGCCGCTAGTTATTACACCGGACCAAACCTATTGGTAACTCTTTAGGAGGCTTCCGAATCAGCTAGTGTATAATCTTGCTACCTCTACTCTGCCAGATAGTGACTGGAGGGAGTCTGAGTAGTGTGCATGCTGGGAGCATTGTCAAGGCCACGTTATGTCAAGGATTTGGGTATATTCTTACCATGTATATGCCATATCCAAAAATTCCATTTCTTCATACAGTATGTCCCCCTCCTCACTTTTTCTTACTATTGAATACACCATGAATTGTCAACCTAATAGAGTAAGCCTATCTGTGAAAAGATCTAAACCACCCAAACACTTCCTAGTTCATTTCACAAATATACATGGTCTCAATTCTAATCTCAACGATGTCCATTTCCACTTGCAGTCTGCCAAACCCCATGTACTTTTTCTGACAGAATCTCAGTTATCGGTTGGTTCAACTACTGCTCATCTCAGTTGCCCAAATTATTCGCTGTATGATTCCTTTCACCTCAATGGTGGTACTTGTGCATATGTCCGTTCCGATATTCCCTGTCAGAGACTTGGTAATTTGGAATCTCCTCTTTTCGATCTTCTCTTGCTTAAAATCTCTCTACCTCATTGTGTCAAATTCATCTGTTGTCTCCACCGTTCTCCCAACTCCACTAATCACTTGGAACTCTTTGACTTCCTCTCTTTGCAACTTGACTTTAGTCCAACTTTCCTAACAGTGAGGTAATTTTCCTTGGTTGATTTTAATGTTCACAACTCCAGCTGGCTTCTGTTTTCTAGTGACACTGACCCAGCTGGTTGAGATGCTGAGGCTTTTGCAATTACTAATGACCTTGCACAGATTGTTCATTTACCTGCAAGAATACCTAACAATCCTAACCATTCAGGCAACACGCTTGATCTTTTTCTCACAAACAACTCTTCTAAGTACACGGTTGAAGTGAGTGGTCCATTACGCACCTCAGATCACAACTTAGTGATTGTCTCTTCTCCAATGGTTGACTTGGCGCATTATGGCCTTAGTTGCCAATGCGCCATTAAAGACTAAACCAACCAACCAACCAATCTTCTCCAATGGAGCCTTTATCTCATGGCTATTCCCAACCTAGTGTTGTTTGGCATTACAAGAATGCAAAATGGGATGACCTGCGAGATTTCTTTTCTTCTTTTCCTTGGTCGGATTACTGTTTCAAAACTTCTGATGTCAACGTTTGTTCAGATTGTTTCAGTTAAATTATTCTTGTATCAATGGAATCGTTTATTCCATACTCCACCCTAAAATCTCGTCCTTTATCTAAACCTTGGTTTTCCAATAATTGTGCTAAGGCTGTTCAAGAGAAGAATGTTACATATCGTAATTGGCTTGTTTCCAGTTCTTCAGTTTCATTTTCTGCCTACACCAAAGCTCGCAACAATTGCAAAGCAGTTTTTAATCAGTCCAAACTAGATTTTGAACAGGCTATGAGTAGGAAACTTGCTTCTTGCTCTAATGGTAGCCGAGCATTCTGGTCTCTTGCCAAAGCTATTTGCCTCAACTTTTGCCCATCTCTGCTCACACCTCTGTCAGAACCAGATGGTTCTGTTGTAACTTCAGCCAAGGATAAAGCTGACCTGCTAGCATCCCATTTTTCTTCCAACTCATGTATTAATGATCTTGGTAAAACACCTCCCACTATTCCCAACACAGTCCATTCAATGCCTCCTGTGGTCTTTCATCAAAAGGGTGTCAGAATGATTGTGACGAATCTTGATGCTAAGACAGCTCCAGGTCCTGATAGTATTTCTCCACTTGTTCTCAAAACCTGTGCTCCTGTTCTTTGCCGCCTTTTTTCACTTTCTTATTCCAAAGGTGTTTTTCCTTCTGCTTGGAATTTTCTCCTATCCAGCCAGTTCCCAAAAAGGGTGGCAAATCCCTCCCATCCAATTATCATTCCATTGAAATTACTTCTACTCTTTCTAGAGTAATGGAGAAATCAGTTAACCACTAACTCTTAAACTACCTAGAACCCTTCCATCTGATCAACGATCGCCAATATGGATTCCTTCAGTGTTGATCCACAGGTGATATTCTGGCTTATGTTACCCATTTATGGACAAATTCAATGGAAAAGTTCAGTGAAACACAAGCAGTTGCTCTTGATATCTCAAAGGCTTTCGATCTTGTTTGGTATAAAGGTTTTCTAAATAAGCTTACGTCTTATGGTTTGCCAACTGTTTTTTGTAATTGGTTATCCAGTTTTCTCTCTGATTGCTCATCGAGGGTGATGGTAGATGGCTCTCTGTCTTTTTACTTCTCCACTAATGCTGGTGTCCCCCAAGGTTCAGTTCTTTCCCCCACTCTTTTCCTCTTTTATATTAATGACCTTATTCCAATGACTGCAAATGCTATCCAGAGTTTTGCCGATGATAGCACATCGCATTCCACTTTCCATTTTGAGAAACCTTGCCCTGCTCAATCAGCTTCAACTTCTCAAATATCTGCTATCAATGCCTTAAATGCCGATCTACAGGTAATTCTCCAGTGGGGCACAGACAACTTAGTTGATTTAAATCCTTCTAAAACTCAGTCTTGTCTGATATCTTGCAAGAAGGATTCTTCTGCTCCTATGCTTACCTTTGGTCACACTCCAATTTCTAGGCAAGTTGTTATATCTCTTTTGAAGATTACCCTAACTTCTAATCTCTCTTGGCACAAGCATATTACAAATATTGCTTCTTCTGCATCTAAAAAACTTGGTTTTCTCTTTCACTCTCGACGTTACTTTTCTTCCAATCAGCTGTTCACTCTGTACAAATCACAAATCTGCCCTACCATGGAATATTGTTCACACATTTGGGGCGGTGTCTCCAAAACCTCTCTCAGGCTTCTAGATTCCATTCAGAAGAGGGCAGTTAGATTAATTAATCACTCCTTTCTAACAGAATCTCACCACTTGCTGTCTCCTAGATGTGCTGTTTCTGCTGCATGCCTTTTCTACAGATACTTCCATGGGCACTGTTCCTCTGAATTGGCTTCTATAATTCCTACTTTCTCTTTCAAAACAGTCCGAACACGTGCCACCACCAGCCAACATCCATTTACTGTCCAACTTCAAACTCACAGAACCAACTTTTCATCTTTCTCATTTATTCTTTCTACTGCCATTTTCTGGAACAACCTTCCTTCATATGTATTTCCTGAAAATTACAATCTACAGAAGTTCAAGTCTAATGTCAACAAATATCATCTCTCGTCTTCTCAACCTCCAACCCGAGCATGGTACTAAGTACTGTAGGTTCTAATACTTCTCTTGTTTGGGGTTTTCATAAAAAAAAAAAAAAAAAAAAAAGGACTTCCTTTTACTGGGTACATTCACAGATTTTTTTTTGTTATTACTTCCAAACTGGAGGTCTCTTAAAAGCAATCATGCTGGGAGAAACCTGCACCCAAGTTCAATATGGTTTCCTGACCACTAATAGGACCGGATGTTCCTAAGTTGAGGTTGTGGGACCCTCCACTGACATACATCCCAGAATACATGATTGGCAATTCACCAAACTGGAGGTCTCTTAAAAGCAGTCATACTGGGAGAACCCTATACTCAAGTTCAAGATGGTTTCCTGACCACTAATAGGACCAGATGTTCCTAAGTTGAGGTTGTGGGACCCTCCACCGACATACATCCCAGAATACATGATTGTCAATTCACCCAGCAAACCACTTAAGCTTAGCCACCAAACAAAATGTGGTCAATTCTCTTCCTCAGTGGAAGATGAGAGAAAGAGAGAGCAGCAACTGTCATATCTTTACTATGTAATATGAGACCTTGACCATGTTTGGGCATTTAAAAAGCCCATCCTCTCCAGAATGTATTAGACCAAAAAAAAAGGGAAGCAGATGCTGCTAATGTCCAGATTTCAGTATCATATAACACTGTAAGTTAAATTCTGGAGGATATGTATGAAACATATGAGGAGTTGAGAATGGTATGCAGAGTACTCCATAGATATGCTGCATCTGTCATAGTTCTCATGGCCACCACAAATCCCATTGAGAATTTGTGGGTTTATCTAGAATGACATATCTGAAATAGGCCTTATCAGTCAACAAATCTAATGGAGTTTGAAGGTCTGGATAACAGGATTTTTTGCTGTCATTACAGCCAAAGGTGGTACTGTATGCAGGTGCACCTTTGGCATGTTAATTGTAGTTTGGAATTTAGTTTATACGCTGCCCAGTCAAAACATTATGACCATCTATCTAATAGTGGGTATGTCCTCCTCTTGCCACCAGTACCTCTGCCACACTGTGAGTCATAGACTGTGCAAGGCATCTCTAGGTAGCAGGAGATATGTTGTACCATATTGCCAGATTGCATCTTGGTGATCTGCAGTAGTCCTTGGTGGAGAATCCTGATGCCAGATCTGTCATGTAATCCCAGAGGTGGTCTGTGGGATTCATATCCAGCAAATTCAGTGGTCAAGGTAGCTCATGGAAGTCAATTTTGTATTTGGTGAACCACTCTTGAACAGTACTGGCAATATGGTAGGGTGCATTATCTTGCTGAAACATGCCAGTGGCATCCACGAAGACAGTCACCATGAGTGGGTGTACCTGATCAGCCACAATGGATAGGTAGTTTTTAACATTCACAGTGCAGTCTAGGGATATGAGAGCTCCAAGAGATTCCCAGAGCATCCCCATACCAAAACACTGTTGAAACCTGTCTGTTTCTGTTGCACCAGACATCGGAATGGTTCCTCTCTTCAGTTTTTCGCTGTACCCTCCAACTGCTGGCCATACAGCATAGCAAGAAATGTAATTCATTGAAAAAGGCAAATTTTTTTCCAGTCACCAGTGATGCTGTTCAGATGTAAACTTTAGGTGTGGTAATTGGCGGCCGCAAACATGAGTACCTTGATTGGGTGCCTACTCCATATTGCCTGTAAGGAAGTTTGTTGGATCTTGGTCTTGGAAACACCACTGTTTGTGAGGGTCCATTTTACTTGCCTTTAGTATAACTTATAATATTTTATATTTTTTAAAAATTTTATTTTTTATATTACATATATTTTTATATTACTCAGGCTGTGGATCCATTATAACAACCCTTTAGGGTAAAATTTTACCTTTTCTTCATGTGGAAAATAACAAAAAATACTAAAATACTAAAAATATTCAAAATATTTTACCTTTTCTTCTTATGGAAAATACTAAACTGGATAAAATAACTTCAGAATAAGTTCTTTTCCTTTTATGGTGTTCATTCATTGTCTGCAATTGAATGGATGCATATTTGTGTAAAGACATAACAGAGTACATGCTAAAAATGTTTTTAGCATGTACTCTGTTTTTTAGCAGACTATATGCTAAGATCTATAGTTGGCTGTTCCACCAATTTCTGTCTATCAGCTTGCACAAAGTGGTACAGCCTATATTCACTATGATCATCGACGAAGACAGGTGCCTGCCATCTGCATAGCAACTGCTGCATCCACTATCTGTCCACTTTTGGAACACTTTAACTATAGCATTCTGCAAACAGCCCACAATGTTTTCAGTTTCCATAATACTGCCTCTCTTTAACTGGTACCCAACAATCATCTCTCTGTCTCTTTTGAAGTCCATCAGGTGATATCCCTTTCCCATGTCAGTCAAGTACTTTATATGGACCTCGTGCTACAAACCTGCAGTGTTACATTTATTGGTTCTCACCATGTCATGTGCCAGGAGGAACAGCTGATTGCAGACATTGAAAATGTCTGCTGACGAGGCTACTAGTGACGGTCGTGTTCAAAGCCGCTAAGTGGATTTTTCTTATTTATTGATTTGAAATTATTGTTTTTCTAAAACTTTTGATTTAAATTTAGTAGTATAACATTATTTTGTGATTTTTTGATTAATTTGGTGTATTTATTCTTTACTCGGCCTTGTAAAAGTATCGGTAAGGGTTTCCACGTGTTCGTAACTACCGTTCGTAACTACCGCTACTGTTAGTAACTTTCCCGCCATTGTGATACCGTACTAGATATACCGTAGGTTATATACTGTACTAGATAGTGTTAGTTGAACTTCGTTAGCAGTTAAATTGTACGTTTAAATAAATACATATAACGACTTAGATTACAAACGTAATATAATTAATAACATAACATAATTAATTAATAAATTAATAGAATCATGACTCAGACCAGAGCAGCAAAGCAAAAGGCTCAAGCTAATGGAAGTGCTGTGGCTCAGAGCAGAACTCAGGGGGGCAGTTGTCCTCTGACTCACAGCCTTATAAAATGCACTGTTTGCTTGATGTTTGCAGAGCAATCGGGTACGGGACATGATACTGCCAAGGGGGATGGCTTTGTGTGTGCGCGATGCAAGGAGTGTATCGATATCAGGCAACAACTCGGCGTTCTTGTGGGCCTATATGAGAGCTTGAAGGACAGGGTGGATGCCCTCGAAGAAACTAAATTGAGGGGCCCATCAAGCTCTCAGCTGCCCACATCAACGCCAGAGCTTGCACTTGGGCATCGCGTGACACAGAGACAACCCCTAAGGCAGAATGCGCTGGTCCCGAAGGAACTAGTAGTTGTTGGTGACTCTATTGTCAGGGAAACGGGGAACATGCTTTGTAAAAAGGATAGGTGGAACAGGACCAGGGTATGTCTGCCAGGGGCAAAGGTTGATGACGTTGTAGAGCGAATATAATCTTTTAAGGGCACAAAAGGTGATATAGTTGTACACGTTGGCACTAATAATATTAAGAGTAGGAGACCGGCAGAATTACTTAACAAGTACAGGTCACTGTTGAACAAAAGCCGAGAATTAGGGTTGAATTTGAAAGTGTCTGCAATTCTGCCCAGACACGATAGGAGGGAGCATATGATGATAGCCTTGTCGATCAATTCGGCCCTGGAAAGATTGTGCAAGGCTCAAGGGGTAGAATTTTTTTCAGCCTGGACTGTACTTGTTAACAGGAGAGATTGCTTCTACAGGGATGGGATACACTTAAATAGAAAGGGTGCAAGAATATTTGCTGATGCTATCGAGGCAGTGTTAGGTGGGTCGGAAAACTGCTAGCTTGGGGGGAAACAAAGACCAATAGATTGACAGTAGCCACTGGCAGAGGTGAAAGAGATTCTTGCACTGCTTCTATTAGAATGAGCAGAAGCCTGAAAAACAAGATGCATGGTATTTCAGAGACTGCTGGGAGCCATTGCGGTACAAGTAAACACATGGGTTGTGTTAGGGTAGCTAAGAATAGAAACAGGTGCAGGTATACTTGCGTGTACACCAATGCTAGGAGTTTAGTAAATAAATTTGATGAATTTGAGGTATTGCTCAAAACATCGAAGGCAGATATTGTTGGGATATCAGAGACGTGGTGTCACACAGATATAAGGGATGCAGAACTGCAATTTGGGGAGTACAACGTCTACAGAAAGGATAGACAGGATAGGAAGGGGGGAGGGGTTATGCTATTAGTTAAGAAACACATAAAAACCAAGGAAGTGAAGCCAGTCGACATCGCTGGACAGTGCAGTGTGGAGTCAGTTTGGTGTGACATAAACATTGGGAGATCAAAATTGAGAGTAGGAGTGTGCTATAGGCCTAATGACTCTGATGAGTATAATAAGGAACTGTACAGGGAAATAGAGTGGGCCAGTAAATCAGAGTGTCTTATAATGGGAGATTTTAATTTCACAGATATTGACTGGAATTTGGGGGCTGGTTACTCACACACTAGCAGGGCTTTTGTGGATTTATTGGATGATTGTTTTCTACATCAGCATGTTCGGGAGGCAACTAGAGGGAGTAATACTCTTGATTTGATTATCAGCAGTGATTCTTCATGCATTAAGAATCTGCAGATAAATGAACCACTAGGTGGCAGTGATCACAGTGTGCTGAAGTGGGATTTACTGAAAGAGGTAACTACCATTAGGGGTAAAGGGAAGGGTTATTGCTTCCGTAAAGGCGACTGTTTGTTTGTTTGTTATTTGGTTTTTAGGAGCATTAGCAACTAAGGCCATATTGCTCTGCGATGGTCATTCCCTGACCTTTCCGCATCTGGTGGTGACGGGCTCGAACCCCGGTCTAATCAAGAAGCATGTGCTATGCACTGCTGCTCCTTCCCACCTGGCTACGGAGGCGCCGTAAAGGCGACTACGATGGACTGAGACAGTATTTAAATTCTATACAGTGGGACCAACTGATGATGTTACCAACAGCAAATTCAAAATGGGAAGCATTCAAAGAACTTATCTTGGAAGCTACTAGGCTTTACATAACCAACTAAGAAATATTGTTCAAGGTTTAGGCCAAAATGGATGTCAGATGAACTAATGAGGCATATGGCAGAGAAGAAAAATGCATGGGATACATACAAATTAACACACGACACAGAAGCCTATGATAGTTGATATGCAACCAAGTTACAAAGGAGGTTAGGCAGGCGAAGGCAGATTACGAGAAATCCTTGGCAAGGGATGCAAAGAAAAACAGCAAAGAGTTCTTTACTTATGTAAACTCTAGAAGGAAGGGGATGAATCAGATTGGTCCACTTGATATTGATGGGTCAAGTGTTGATGATCCTGCTCAGGTAGCCAACAAACTAAATGAATATTTTGCATCGACATTCACACATGAGGAGTTATTCAGCGAGGGGAATGCCAGAGGTGTATTCAACTCTAGCAGTAAGCTACAGAATCTTGAAATAACTGGGAGTAAAGTGGAGGAGAAACTGTTGACGATAAACACAAGAAAGGCACCCGGGGTGGATGGGATCTATCCAGTTATATTAAAGGAGGCAGCAAAGGAAGTAAGCAAACCCTTAGCCATAATTATGAGAGCTTCCTTGGACTCAGAGGAGGTAACCATAGACTGGAAATGTGCAAATGTGACCCCAATTCACAAAGGAGGATCAAAGGCTGACACAAGTAATTATAGACCTGTGAGCTTAACTTCTGTTCCAGGAAAATTAATGGAGGCACTGGTTAAAGAAGCACTGCAGGATCATTTAGACAAGACTTCAGTTATAGCTCAGACACAGCATGGTTTTGTTAAGGGGAAGTCTTGCCTGACCAACTTGATTGGATACTATGATGCAGTCACGAAAGAACTGGATGCAGGGAATAACTTTGATATTATATACTTGGATCTTAGAAAGGCTTTTGATACTGTTGCACATTGAAGACTGCTACACAAATTGGAGCAGTGTGACATTGGAGGCAAATTGCTGCTATGGATAAAGGGGTGGTTGAGGGGGAGAAGACAGAGAGTGGTAATCAATGGACACTGCTCATCGTGGACTGATGTTATTAGTGGAGTCCCTCAGGGCTCAGTGTTGGGTCCATTATTGTTTTCTGTATTTATAAATGATATTGATGATGGTATATCGGGCTTAATGTCCAAGTTTGCAGACGATACAAAGGTTGGCAGGGTTGTCAAGGACACTACTGACACTATGCTGCTGCAACAGGATCTGGAAAGGTTGAGCAGATGGGCTGAGAGGTGGCAAATGAAGTTTAATATTGAAAAATGTAAAGTACTACACATGGGAAACAGCAACCCCAGAGCAACGTATCAACTCTGTGGTACTACACTGACAGTGGTAGAGAATGAAAGGGACTTGGGGGTGGTTGTGCAGGCAGATATGAAGTTCTCTGAGCAGTGCAGACGGGCTGCAAGAGTAGCTCATGGAGTATTGTCAATGATATACAGGAATTTTTCCAGCAGGGATAAGGAGGTGATTATTCCATTGTATAAGGCGATGGTCAGGCCACACCTAGAGTACTGTATACAGGTCTGGAGGCCTCATTTCAAGAAGGATGTAGAGCTGCTGGAACGAGTACAGAGAAGGGCAATAAGATTAGTGAATGGAACAAAGGGGTGCTCTTACGAAGAAAGGCTTAAGTTTTGCAAATTACAGTGTCTGGAGACTAGGCACCAGCGAGGTGATCTGATAGAGGTGTATAAAGCCTTGAATGGTTTAAGCATGCTCAATGCTGATGGGATTCTTCCTCTAGCTCAGAAAAATCACCTGAGAGGGCATAAATTCAAATTGAGGAAAGACAGATGTAGGATAGACGTGCGGAAATTTGCCTTTAGCCAGCGGGTGGTTGGTTGGTGGAACAGACTTCCATCCCTTGTGGTGGAGGTTGATAGCCTAAATAAGTTTAAGGCTCAGCTGGACAGGTATTTTGAACGAACAGAGGGGTGAAGTGGAAGTGGGTTTTTTTTTTTTTTTTTTTTTTGGCTGATGCTGCATAAGCTTGCTTTCTTGCATCAAATGCCTCTACTAATGCTAATGCTAATAATATTTTGACTGGACAGTGTATATTACACCATACAGAATAGTCGTAATGATTGTGTATCTAGTATATAAATTTTTCAAATAAAGAAATTAATAGGATTTTTTAAATTAACGTTATCTCTTTCTTATAGTCTTTCAAAGTAATATTGTGAGAATCAAGTATTCCTGCCTCTAACAGTAAAGGGCATGTTACGCAGTGTTAATGAACTCCAAACATACTTGATAATTGTTCTCGATGGGGAAAGTCATTTCTCACAATATGACTTCAGGAAGTTTATTATTTAATTTAAAGAGAGATACGTCTGGTCGCATTGGGAATATAAATGCTCACAACATGGTCATTGTTGAATGTTTCTTGCTAAATTTTTTTTTTTTTTTTTGTTATAAGCAATACTATATGGAATTGTAAGTGTGAAATATCATTTTTATATTGTTAAAAAAATAATTTTTAAATCTGATTTTGGGTGTCATTTGAAGCTTTATAGTGCAGCCATAAGTAGATAATTCTCGTTGATTTTTTTTTCATTGATCAGTAATTGAATTTCTTGGAATTGAAGCATCATGTTTAAAAGGATTTTTTTAAATGATTTTTTAAAAACAGCTTTTCAGGGCTATGTATTAATATTTTGCTATAATTTGTTTTATAAAAATCCTCACTATCATCAACCTTGCAAATGTTAAATTTCATGTTCTTAGTTGTAATAGTTACTTTTTAAGGTATAATTAGTTAATAGTTTTTTTTTAATATATATGTAAAATCATTGAATTTTTTTTTTTTTTATACAAAATTTCATATATCATGCTGCCATGGAACTCTTTCAAAGGACTGGGCAGTTAGTATAAGTATTAGTATTAATAGTGGCAAATGATTTAAGAAAGTAAGCTTACACAGTATTAGCAAAAAAAAAAAAAAAAAAAAAATAGTCCCATTTCATCTTTATATACAATAGAAGATTGCATTTTGATCATATGGCTTCTTCTTCAGAAGTCTAGTGACATCCTCAAAATTAATCTTAATGGTACAATGTAGTTTTCTGCTATCTCCCTCAAAATTACAGGGTATATGCCATCAACTCTAGGAGCCTCACTCACCTTTAGGCTCAAAAGATATTTTCTAATGAATAATCTTCTGAAATTCTATTATTGCTAATTTCATGCTTTCCAGCGTTACTCACACTGTTTCTAATTACCATGAAGAGTCTTCTGCAAAAATCAGTGCAGAGTACCTGTTTAATTTATCTGCAATGTCAGCTTGGTTATCCGAGAATACACACACACTCACACTCATTGCACAAATATCCAATCTGATTTATTCTTCACACCTTTCTATTCACCTATGTGAAAAACTCCTTGTCTATGCTCTTTGTTCTCTATTAGCCAGTGATTTCTCGTAATCTATGCTTGCCACCGTAATATTTTCTTTGGTACTATTATAGATCAGTTTATAGCTGTTATAAGCTACTGAACTTTTTCTTGCTCTCTGACTTTTCTGTGCTGAAATCCACCTTGTGCTGTACTTCCTTAATGGTATATACACATTCAAGGTTACTGTGACTATAGCTTTTAAGGGTATACCATAATTCTAATGTGTTCATGCTTTGTGAGCTCTATTCCAAGTTGATAGAGGTCGTGTAGTGCCTTAAGCTGTCATAATCGCCTCTCCTGAAATTAAAACCTATTCCTTTGTGAACTCTGTGATCACTGTCTAATGGTTCCTCTATGCCAGCCCTATGACATCATCTAGTTCATAGGTTGTGGTCATGTGTGGAATATTCTTTTCCCTGGTACTTTCCTTAACATGCTGATACAAATAGCAATCATCCAGTTGATTTAAAAATTTTTGTTCCCCATAGTGAGTAGCCCTCCCATTTACTCCATTTAATTAGAGGCCAATTGAAATATTGGCAACCATAATAAGACATTCATACTTGCCTGCCCACTCCATTTGCCTGTACAGGTTTTTATCATCATCTTCACAGTCTTTGGTATGTAGATAACCCCTACTTTCATTATATCTTTGCTTCTATCTAATTTACACTTAGCAAAAGTTTAGTAAATTAT
This sequence comes from Mastigoproctus giganteus, assembly GCF_048544385.1. Classification (NCBI taxonomy): domain Eukaryota; kingdom Metazoa; phylum Arthropoda; class Arachnida; order Uropygi; family Thelyphonidae; genus Mastigoproctus; species Mastigoproctus giganteus. Next base: position 34,027,479 of record NC_143584.1, on the reverse strand, counting down.
ATATACTAGCATACATAATTTCTGAATTTGGCATTTATTGCACTCAACCTACTGTTGATAAGAAGCATGGCCCCCACCACCACTTCTATTTTCTCTGGCCTACCTAAATACATTGTACATATGAAAATAAATGTCATCATCCTCCATTTCCAGATGGCATCCCATTTAGTTTTTGGATGCACCCCAGAATTACTTTCCTAACCAGGCATTCAGATCGACTGATTTTAATGATGATACTCCTGACATTACTGTATACACAGTTAAGCCTGTTTTTTTTTTGATACACCCTTTGAAGTTATTTAAGCCTATTTCCCTAGAATTAGCTTCCTGCTCACTTAAAAATATCACTAATATGAGACCATTTTGCTAATATCGACCATTGTGGCAACAAACAAGAACTCGAGATATGCATGTGCAAGCATTGTTTTGACCCCTATCATCAGATAAACACGTATCTATATTACCTGTGCCTCCCTCCCCCAAACTAGCAACTTCCCTGAACCCTTAAGGTATTTCCTCAATGATAGCAGCAAAACTTTTGCACCACCTTTGTTCAAATGTATCCTGTCTCTGCAAAGTAGATTCTTTCTGCCTGTATGTACAGGCCACAGTGATTGAAATTTCCCCCTAAAAATTATCAGCTGAGTTACTTGCCCCATTTATCCATTAAATGGATCAATGTTATTTAGTATTAGTATAGTGGCAAATGATGCAAGAAAGCAAGCTTATACAGCATCAGCAAAAAAAAAAATCCCATTTCACCTATGCATCACCTCCAATACTTTTATATAGTTCTTCCTTGAATTTATTAAACCTATCCACTTCCACAACAAAGGTGGAAGCTTGTTCCAACAATCACCCACCCATTGACCGAAGGCAAACTTACGCACATCTGTTCTGCAATTGTCCTTTCTCAATTTGAATTTGTGCTGCTTTATAAGTGTGGTTTGAGCAAGAGGTAGAATCCCATCAGCAATGAGCTTGCTCAATCCATTCAAAGCCTTAAACACCTCAATCATATCACCTCACAGGTGCATGCTGCAGTTTGCAGAACTGAAGCCTTTCATGGTAAAAGCACCCTGTTGTTCCACTCACCAATCTCATTGCCTTCTCTGTACTTGTTCCAGCAGCTCTACATCCTTTCTAAAATGAGGCCTCCAGACCTGTATGTAGTACTTGAGATGTGGCCTGACCATTGCCTTATACAATGGGATAATCACCTCATTCCTCCTAGCAAAATTCCTGTATATCATTGACAAAACCCCATGAGCTGTTCTGGTTGTGTGTCTGTATTGCTTGGAGAACTTCATATCAGATTATACAATTACCCCTTATCTTTTCATTTTCCTCTATCCTAAATGTAGTACCACACAGTTGATACATTACTCTGGGATTACCAGTACCCATTTGTAGTACTTTGCATTTGTCAGTAAACTTCAATTGCCATTTCTCAGCACATCTAACTAATTTTTCTAGATCTCGTCGCAGCAGGATACCCTTATTACTGTCATTAACTACCAGGTAACTTTTGTATCATCTGGAAATTTAGACATTTAGCCTGATGTACTGTCATCAGTATCATTAATAAACATTGAAAACAACAATGGGCCCAGCACCGAACTCTGGGGGACTCCACTAATAACATTAGTACAGGAAGAGCAGCCTACATTGATAGCAAACTCTGTCTTCTTCCACTCAACCATTCCTTTATCCCTAGTAGTACCTTCCCTTAATACCATACGGCTCCAATTTGTACAGCAGTCTTTTATGTGCAACTATCTAAAGCTTTTCTGAAATCTAAGTATATGATATCAAAATTATTTTTTGCATCCAGTTTCTTTGTTACTGCATCATAATATTCAGTTTATCCATTTAATGTTATTTATTCATTTCATTTCCTACAATATTGAAATTTAATTACAGATGAGGCTCCACCACGTCCCCCTCTTCCTGGCTCTGATGAAGTGCCACCACCTCGTCCTCCTCCACCTGAAACTGATGATGAATTTGAAGCTCACTTTCCAGTTCCTCAGCTCAACCAACCAATAATGGCAAGTATTCATTATTTAAATGTTTTAGTATTGATGGATTATATGTTTTGAAAGATAGTTCATATTTGCTTCATTGCTTTTAATGAACTGTACAAAACCATTTGGTTACTGCTCAGTATTCTGCAACTTTTGTTGCTTCAGCTTAGTTATTTTGCTTGCTAAATTTTTATATTGTATAGAAATTGTCAAATTCAAGAATTATTATTATATATAGGTCAACACACAAAGACACACACAAAAAAAAAATCATATATTGATGAATCTCTATCTTATTGTAAAGACATAATGCATGTTTGTTTGTTATAGAGGTTACTCATAAGTTATAGTAGAAGTAGTAGTGGAAAATGATGCAAGAAAGCAAGCTTATATAGCATCAGCAAAAAAAAAAAAAAAAAAAAAAGCCCACTACACACTTTACCCATCCATACCCTCCAAGAGTTTGTCTAGTTCTTCCTTGTATTTATTCAAACCATTCACTTCCACAACAACAGATGGAAGTCTGTTCTAACAGTCAACCACCTGCTGGCTGAAGGCAAACTGCTGCTAACCTGCAACCATCCTTCCTCAACTTAAATTTATTTCCCCTCATGTGTGTAATCTCAGCAAGAGGAAAAATGTCATTAACATTTAGTTTATTCAATCTATTCAAGGCCTTAAATTCCTCAATCAGATCTTCCCCGCAGGTGCCTAATCTTGCAATGCTACAGTATGCAGAACTGAAGCCTTTCTAGGTAAGAGCATCCTTTTGTTCCCTTCATCAATCTAGGTGCCTTTCTCTGCACCTATTCTAGCAGATCTGCATCCTTCCTAAAATGAGGCCTCCAGACCTGTATACAATACTCAAGATGTGACCTAACCATAGCCTTGTACAAGGGGATAATCATCTCCTTATTACTGTTAGCAAAGTTTCTGTAAATCATTGACAAAACCCCATGAGCTGTCCTGGCAGCATGTTTGCACTTCTCAGCGAATTTCATATCTGACTGCCCTGAATTACCTCCAGGTCTTTTTCATTTTCCACTACCCTTAGTGTAATACTACACAGTTGATAAGTTACTCAGTTATTTACTGCTACCCATATGCAGTACCTGGCATTTGTCAATTTTAAACTTCAACTGCCATTTCTCAGTATATCGACCTAATTTTTCTAAATCTTATTGCAGTAGCATACTGTTATTACTATTGTTAACCACTCTGCCAACCTTTGTATCATCTGCAAACATTAAGCCTGATGTACCTCCATCAATATCATTAATATATTGAAAACAACAATGGGCCCAGCACTGAACCATGGAGTACTCATGTCACCTTTGTATCCCCCTTTTTTCATTTGGGGATATATTTGCACATCTCCAGTCCATGGGGACCTACCCTGAATGTAAGTATGCTCTCATAATTATGGCTAAGGGTAACAATATTCTGGAATCCTCTTCCCTAAAAAATTCCTCATGTATGAATCTAGATGCAAAATACATATTCAATTTGTCCAAAACCTTGAGCAGGGTCATCAACATTTAACCCATAGACATCAAGTGGCCCAATGTGATTCAACTCCATTCTTCTACTGTTAATATAAGCATAGAAGTCTTTGCTGTTTTTCTTTGCATTCTTTGCCAGAGACTTCTCATAATCTGCCTTAGCTTGCCTAACTTCCTTTGTGACTTGATTACAGACTAATTTATGTCTACCATAGGCTTTTGTATTACCTGATAATTTATATGCATCCCATGCACTTTTCTTCTTTACCATGTGTCTCAATAGTTCATCTGACATCCATTTAGGTCCAAACCTTGAACAGTAATTCTTTGATGGTATGAAAAATTTAGTAGCTTCTTTGATTATTTTCCTGAATACTTCTCATTTAGAATTTGATGTTGCTAAAATCATCAGTTGGTCCCTTTACCCTTGACAGTAGTTATGTCTTTAATTAAATCCCACATTAGTACACTGTGATCACTGCCACCCTGTGGGTCTTTTCATTACAGATTCTTAATTCATGAAGATTCACTGCTGATAATCATATCAAGAATATTGCTTCCTCTCATTGCCTCTCTATCATGCTGATGAAGAAAACAGTCATCCAAGAAATCTACAAAAACCTTGCTAGTGTGTGTGTGTGTGTGTGTGTGTGTGTGTGTGTGTGTGTGTGTGTGTGTGTGTGTGTGTGTGACCAACCCACAATTTCCAGTCAAACTCTGGAAAGTTAAAATTTGCCCATTATAAGACATTCTGATTTATTGGTCCATCTTATTTCTCTGTATAGCTGTTTGGTATATTCATCATAGTCATTAGGCCTTTGGCACACCCAGGGTCCTGAGCCGGATATCATCATTCTTCTCCTTCTTGGCGATTCCCTTCTCTCTGTAATTCAGATTTTTTTTTTTTTTTTTTTTTTTTTTTTTTTGCCTGGTGCAGCATAAGCCTTAGGCTTCTTTGCACCATATGGCTAATAATAATATCAAAGAGATAAATGCAAATTACCTCAAAACTGAACCACGCATCCTTTACTGGATGTGTGGTTTTGGGTTCTGGGGTAGTTTGCAATGTCAAAGTTTCATGCTTTTCCACACAAATTAAACCTCGAGGAATACAATTCCATCTGTTTTATTTGAAATTAATCAGAGCTTTTAGATTGTTGCAGAAGGGTTGAGTGAAGGAGTGTCAAGAGAATTTCTATTTGGTCCCTGCTAATTTTAATGCTGTAAAAAAATATGCAGTTCAAGAGTATGCTATTTAACCAATTATCCGATTTTTTTCTGATAATTGGTTAAATGCTCTTTTGATTTGGATTTATTTGAGTGGTTGAATAAATACTGTTGTAAATTCTGCTCCTGGTCTGTTTGAATGGCACTTTGACAAATATGTTAATATGTCTGTTGACTTATTAACATGACTTGTTGACTGTTCCTTTCCTATTGTGGAAGTTTTGAAGGAAAAAATTAAAACAGCTAGTTAATTCATTGAAGGATTCTGCCATTGGTCTGCATTGGATTCCAAACTTTGCTGTGAAAATAGTTATTTCCAGTTTGACTTGCTCTATTTATTTAAAAAAAAATTTTTTTTTTATAATTCTTTACTAAAGGCAGCATACTTTCCTGAGCAATTGTAGAAATATAAGATTATACCTATTCTTAAATGTGCTTTGGCAGCTGTTAATGATTTTAGGCCTATTTCTATTTTGTCACCTTTTATATGCTGGAAATGATTCTTTTGCAGATATTAATTCCCCATTGTGTTCCTTCTAAACTACTTTCTTTACATTGTCTACTCTTGTGTACTATTTCATGTCTTTCATGTTTGATTTCATGTTTCATGTTTAATAAGTAAAAATTGGAATGGGATGCTGTCTGTGTATGTGCTATTTCTTTAAATTTCTTCTGCTTTTGATGCAGTCATTATTTTTTCATTTTTAAGTTTGTTATTTCAGTATTTTTATCTACAGGTATTCTGTTTACTTTATCTTTTTTTTGCTTACAAACAGAGAACTGGTGTTTTGTACTAGGTCTGCATTCTGAACTAGTGTAAATAGTTTGGGTAAATCCACTAGATGGTCCTTTATCTCCATTCTTATTTTCAATTATTCTGTTGCCTTTTTTTAAATTCTAATATCTTATGTTGATATGAATCTGTATTTACTTTTCCTTTTCTATGGCTTTTATTGTATGCAGTTGTCTGTAATGGCAAATATGCAAAATTGACTGATTTTTGAAATATTCAGGCAGTTTCGGTTTAGCTATAAATTCTATAAATCCCACTCCTGACTACTTGGCCTCCATAGCCGAGTGGTCAGGAGCAGGAGTGCAGTAGCACACGCCCTTTGAGTAGACTGGGGGTTCAAGCTCCTGACTGCTAAATAAGGTCGATTTTTCAACCTGCACTGGACCAGCGTGGCAGATTATGGTCCATTTCCCTCAGCATGAATTGTTGGCTGCAGTTTACCTTTTTTTTTTTTTTTTATAAATTGGACATTCTAAATATGTGAAATTCTGTTCTTTGTTTGATAATTTAACTCTTCAAGTTAACTCTCAGTTAATATTTCTCCCTCTCATTTGGTAAAATGTTTTGGGGATTCACTTGGATTATAAAGAAAGGCATGGTCAGCAACTTAGGTTGACTGTTATGAAGTATTTTAACCTCTTCATTAATCTTTATTTCTTTGTGGTCCATCATATTGTCTTCTGCAGCTGCTTCTGTGACTAAGCCTATTTTGACAATAGATTATTTTTCTTTAAAATGGTTAAAATTTAAGATGATTTCTTCTTTTCTTTTTTAGGCATCAATTATGTAAGCCTTTGGAAATTAAACCAGTGCCAGTGCAATGGAAGATTAAGACAATAGACTGACTGATGAAGCATTTAAACAATCCAGTTGATGGATTTCCTCTCTTGCAGTTCTTAGCAGCATAGAGAATTCCTATGGTGGTGCTGCGATCAGCACCCAAGATGTTTCCTGTGTTGTCAAGAATTCAAAAGTGGATTTCTGCTTTGTGAATGTAGTTATACTTTTAATTATTGAACAGCGTCTGAATCTGATGACATGGTCTGAAGCTGTTCTCTCTGAAATTGATGGAAAAATCTGATTTCTGACTTTGGCAGTGTTGGAGGCTGATATACAGTGTGTCCCTGAAATCGATCTTGATATTTACTGAGGGAATGGTTCATTAAAATACAAGAAGAGTCTACACCCAGTTTGAAATAGGAGAAACAGGTTTTGAGTTAGAGCATTAAACAGATTAGTGATATAATTTGCGCTTCTAGCATTTTGCAAACATCACAAAGTGGAGTATGCAAATCAGATTGTTGCACAAAATGTTATGAAAATATGGCACTCATTTCATAAATGTTTCATAACATTTATGAAATGAGTGATGAAAATGTAAGAGTGCGATGAACAGATTGTTACTCTGGTACAATAACTTCATTGTACTTATGGTGAGTAGTAGCGCATTAATGTTAGCAGAATATGCAGCCATTCACTTTGTATTTAGTGTATATGAAGGAAATGCTAGAGCTGTAGTGACTATCAGTATTGTTTATCCAACAAGGCAACACCTAATTGGCATGTGTTTGTTAATGTTCACCGTAATTTGAGGGAATGAGGTACAGTGAAAAGGTATCCTGACCGTGATCATATTCTATACATGAAGAGTTGATGCAAAAATGGGAGCATCCCAAAGCCTTCGTTTGGTGCACACTACATGAACATATGCATACCATATGTAGAGAGTTCAGGCATTGCAAGCAGGCAATTCACTTACGCATGATCAGTTTTGTTTATGGATACTTAATTGTATCAACAACAGACTTTCTTGTCAATATCCTGTGGACCGATGAGGCAACATTTATGGGATGGGATATTCAACATGCACAATCTCCATACATGGTCAGTGGAAAATCCTCACACCATTCGGCAATCCTGTTTCCAAGTGGGTTTTAGCGTCAATATGTGGGCAATATTATTCAGAAATTAATAATAATTAAAATAAATACGTTTTTGCATAAATAAAATGTTTGTTATTAAAGTAAGCTTTTCGTAAATTTACTATTAGTATATGCAGAATGCTAGAAGCAGAAATTAACATCACTAATCTGTTTAATGCTCTAACTCAAAACCTATTGCTCCTACTTCAAATGAGTGTAGACTTCTTTTATTTTAATGAATGATTCCTTCAGTAAATATCAATATTGATTTAAAGTATCCTGTATATATATATATTTTTTTTTTACTTAGAGTGTAAATCTCCCTATGTTTAAAATTCTTTTTTCATAATACTGTCAAGCAGTGCTTTTTTTGTAAAAAAAAATAGGTGCCGGTACTCATTCTTTGCTATGAGGAAAAATTGAAAATTAAAAGGATATGAAAAGTACTCTAAAATTTTTTTTTTCCTGATATTGTTACTTTAGTAGTAATGTTTTTGGAATAAGAACAACAAATTTAGTATATTAACACAGTTTATTAAGCATAAATTTATTATTCAAGTATATAAAAGAATAAGTAAAATAAGTAAATAAATCGGTCAACTACTGAATGCCGGGCACTCAGGATGAAGGGTCCGTAGTCACGAATGGTCATTAGTGTAGTATAACAAATAGAGAGCTTTATGGTAACTGAAAAAAAGTTTCTAGTACCCCGACTTGGCCTAAAACTGAGGAACTAACGAAAATGTTGTCTATTTGAGTCTTTCCAGTTGTTGTGAATGACAAGGGTGGGAGAAGCGACCCCGACTTCTTCCTGGAGAAGCGATTAAAGTCTTGGGGGAAAAAGTGACTGGCAGGTGAGGGCTATGCAAGACTCCACACAGGCGCCTCCCCCCCACCACCGCTGCTTTAACACTGGCTCTCTGAGTACCTCCTTGCCGGGACAACTCCAGCTTTGAAAATTGTTAAAAAATACTTCTCATCGCAAAATTTATAAATGACCTTTATAGAATTATTAACTAACTATTTAGCAACCTTTTTGTTACCAAAAGGAGAGTTACTTAGTACAAAGAAGTGCGCTATCGAAGTGCAATAAAAAAAATTTTTTTTTTTTTAATTTTAACACAAAAAGTAAATGATAGATTTCAATCAGAATAGTTTACCCTTGATAAGCATTGCATAATGCATAGCTAATGTGATTTTTAAATTTTTAGCTCCATTAGCGACGGAAATAGAGGGTGGGGGACACAAAAATTACTCAAATTTTCTTGTCTGATGCCGCCATTTTATTTTTAAAAATATTTTAAATAACCTTTATAGAATTATTATAAATATTAAAAATATTATAAATGACCTTTATAGAATTATTAACTAACTATTTAGCAACCTTTTTGTTACCAAAAGGAGAGTTACTTAGTACAAAGAAGTGCGCTATCGAAGTGCAATAAAAAAAATTTTTTTTTTTTTAATTTTAACACAAAAAGTAAATGATAGATTTCAATCAGAATAGTTTACCCTTGATAAGCATTGCATAATGCATAGCTAATGTGATTTTTAAATTTTTAGCTCCATTAGCGACGGAAATAGAGGGTGGGGGACACAAAAATTACTCAAATTTTCTTGTCTGATGCCGCCATTTTATTTTTAAAAATATTTTAAACCTACTAGTTGAGCTCTTCCCAACAGTGTGTAATAAGCTATAAGTTGTTGACATTTTACCCCCATTTATCAGACAAAGTTTGTCAACAATGATCAATATGGCGTTATGTTGGCCCACATGATGTACAAATCCATGCAAAATTTCAAGTCAATAGGTTGAGTGGTTCCAGAGATAGAATGCTGTGACAGATGGACGGACGGACAGACAGACAACCGAGTGACATTATAAGGGTCCTTCGTGTACAGACCCTAAAAATAATAAGTAAAAATAAATAACAAGTAAAAATAATTTCATAATAAAGTTTTTGTAGAATATTCCAAATTTTTATCCGACACTCTATGCCGACTTCTTTTCTTCCTCTTTGTGTGTCGGTTGCTGAATGACGTTTCCGAAGCAGCCACGAATCAACATATTTTGCTGGATTGAAGCGGGTCAGCAGTGGGCCTACAATTTTAAGAAACAATAGTGAAGAAACTGATTTTGTCATCAACAAAGCTCTGGTTGGGCTGGCGATCAGATTCATTTGTGAAAATCCTCGTTCACATTCACTCGATGAAATTGGTATCGTACCCACAGTGTCTATCAAATGCTTCAATTTTTCCGAAACCATCTTTTCAATTAGGTATTCCCGAAATCCACGAACTGTATCTCTTTCATTTAACTGTAATTTTATAATTGAATTTTCTAACTTTATTTTCACCAAAGCCAACAATTCATGTTTAGAAGGATTAATATCTTCGTTTTCCTTCTCTCTTCATCGGTATTGTCATTAGTTCTTAAATTTGATATTTTTCTTTTCTTTCTTTCTTTTTTTTTTTTTTTTTTTTTTTTGAAACTGTCCAAAATGTCAGTGTCATTCGGATAGTCAGGTACTGTGACCTGTAAACAGATATAGGGAAAAAAGTCGGGGTAAAAGAAAATCACTCTCTCCTAATTCTCAAATGGGGCGCTTACAGTTGATTCACAGCAGTGTACAACCTACGGCCCGCCCGGAAAGGGAACTAAAAGAGCGTTTTAAATTTTGTTAATTATCAAAAAAATTCTCGTTAATGTTTTGTTCAGTAAATGTAATTGTGTATTGTACTTAATAAAATTTTCGAATATTTTCAATTTTACTTTTACAAGCAACAAGATATGGAAAATGTAACACACTAAAGAAATCTAACTTTGAATTTTTTTTGAATATGGCCCCTGTACTAGAAAAGTTTGGACACCACCGCAGTAGAAGGTGGACCAGAGCCCATTGGGAATACCCCTTGATCTGCTCACTGTTGACCAGCGCGACTTCTCCATATGTGGGACAGGTGGTCGGATAGGTTTTACCAGGTACCACTAAGTTGTAGAATGGTAATCCCTTTACCTCTTAATTTGCACAGCAGCACTAATTGCCTAAATTGCCTGAAGGCCAGAAATGCGAACAGTGCGTACCAAGTTAATTCTCTCCTAATCCGTTCGCTATATAAAAGTTTTCTTCGCTCAACAGAAAGAATTTTAAATGTAACTTCCAAGGGGAATTCAAAATAATTTGCTATAAAAGGACTTCGTTAAACAGACGTCCGACTGAGTAATTTAGAATTATAAAAATAGTTATACAGTTTTATATAGAAAATATCTTAACAATAAGCAGTGAAAAATGCAAATTTAGGTAAATAATCTTAAATTTATTTGAATAGTAGGTAAATATGTGAAAAAAATTGACGGAATATTACAAATTTTGAAGTGCACTGCATTCAAATGTCACACGTCACTGTTAATAAAGGTGCCGGTACGCCGTACCATTGCATACTGTCCCAAAAAAGCACTGCTGTCAAGTATCTCTTGCTGTTTTTACAAATCCCAAGATTTTGTTTGATCGCTTTCCTTTGAGCTTCAGGTTCATATTTTGAAATGAGAAAGTGCAAAGAGTAGAATGGTAAAAATTTCAGGCCCATAAAATGGGAAATGAGGCAGAGTTTCAGGTCAATAACTTATATATTTTTTTAATAAAGAATCTTCTCTTGTTATTCATGAATTTTCAGGATTCTTGTTATTATTTGTCACACCAAATGATTGACAAGGTAAACCCATTATGTTGTCACATAGGACAGTGTTTTGTCTTTCAAAAGGCTACTTATAAGAAAGCTGTTTTATCAAGCTTGAAAACAAACTTGATGCCAGCTCTGTTCTTTTGAATCATTCATTTCAAAAATTCACAGAGCATGTTCTTCACCAAACAGATTTGCAAATGTGCATAATGCAGCATGGACTGGTATATGATGATGCCAACTACCACAAATGTATATTCTGTCACTACCTAACTGGAAAATTCATAATACTTATGTTCAATGAATACAGTTAGTGATATTGGTTTTACATATTTATAGATGGCAGCTCATGGTTTGCACCAAGAAGTTAAGCAGTGGTCGAGTAAGGATAATGAAATAATTGCAGCAGCAAAGAAAATGGCCCTCCTTATGGCAAAACTCAGTCAGCTCGTAAGGTATAGGACCTTATTCTTGATTATTATGTTATAAAAATTTTTTTATTGTTTTATGAAGTTCTAGTTTATATTTGTCAGCTTCATAAAGATGACAAAGTTATAGCTTATTATACTTTCATCAGAAACTACGGTAAGACATAACAGAGGCATATAATCACTTTTTAAAACATAACTGCAATGGCCAAAACTGTGATTCTGGTCTTAAGATATAAAAATATGTTAATACATATTTTATACCTTATATATCCTATAAGGTATAAAATTTGTTAAAATTTGTTAATTTTATACCTTGTATGTCATATTTCAAGAAAATAATAAATTATAAACTAAGAAAATTAGTTTCTTATACACCTAATTCTGTTTTTGCACGAACTTTTTTTACACGAATTTGATTTAACACGAATTCAAAATAAATATTTCATTCTCTTTTTACACGAGTCATTTTGATTTAACACGATTTCTATGAATTTTTTTTTTGCCTAAATTGTAAGAATTTTTTTTTTATTTGTGGCATATTAGTATCATTTCTATATTACACGCACCAATAGATTGGATAACAGCTAGTGTGTGCGTTTTGAAACGCGTGCTTTTGCTTACCAATGTGTACGTCTAGGTATCTATGAATCATCAACGTTTTTATTGAATTTGGTGCACATTTACGGTATTCGTGCATTGTACCTTCGGAAGACATGTAGTAGTAAGCTCTATTTCAAAGTGAAAGAATCTTTAGTGAAATTTGTGCACATATAAATTTATTAATTTTGCCAATAGTCAATAAATTGTAAGTTTACAAATTTTTCATACATTTTTTTATTAATTATAACTGAGATATTTTTCGGTAGCCCTTATATAATGTCGAATAATTCGCCTATTACCAGAACTTAAAATTCAAATTTTAGATAGTCTTGCAACTGGACAAGTGGCTACGCCTCTAGGAAAGCATTTTGGTGTACATGAAGCTACCGTAAGAACTATTAAGAAAAATGAAGCTGCAATTAGGAAGTCCGTATGTTCTGGAACAAAAGTAAGTGTTAATTCATCATCATATACAAGAGATATTGTCAAGGAAAAAATGGAAAAGGCTCTGGTAATATGGATAGAAGATCAGTCACAAAAAAGAGTACTAGTAGATGGAAATGCCATCAAGCAAACAGCACTAAGAATTTACAGACAGATTAAAGAAAAGGAGCCAAGCACTTCATCCCAGTTAAACAGAAAGTATGAATTTTCTGCGAGTACAGGTTAGATGACAGGGTTTCTTAAAAGGAATGCTCTTCATAATATAAAAATTAAAGGTGAAACTGCATCTGCAGATGAATCGGCTGCTAAAGTATTCCAGCAGGAACTTGCAAAAATTATTGAAGATGGAGGATACACTCCTGATCAAGTGTGGAATGCAGATGAAACTGGTTTCTTCTGGAAACGAATGCAACAGAACGTATGTAGCCAAATCGCAGAAAACTGCTGGTGGTTTTAAGGTAGCTAAGGATCGCGTGACGTTATTATTTTCCTCCAACGCTTCAGGAGATCGTATGTTGAAACCACTGCTGGTAAATCGAGCCCTAAACCCACGTTCAATGAAAGGTGTAGATATCAATAAACTGCCTGTTCACTGGATGGCAAACAAGAAGGCCTGGGTGACCACTACTATTTTTACAGAATGGTTCAACAAATGTTTCGTCCCAGAAGTCAGACGTTATATGAATTTGAAAGGTCTCGAATTTAAAGTTCTTCTGATTCTTGACAATGCACCCGGCCATCCTGTCTTGGAAAACCCAAACGCACAAATTTTATTTCTGCCACCTAATACTACATCTTTGATACAACCGCTAGACCAAGGTATAATTGCGACAATTAAAACATACTACGTAAAACGAACATTCCAACACGTTTTGGACAAACTGAATGATGAAACACTAACAATCATTGATGTGTGGAAGAAATTCTCAATTATGGATTGTATCAATCAAGTTGGATTAGCGTTAACTGAATTAAAACCAGCAACTTTAAATGCGTGTTGGAAAGCGGTTTGGCCACAATGTGTAAAAAGCAAAGATCCCATCATCCCTAATACGACCGAATTTTCCAACATCATTACAATGGCATACAAAATTGGTGGAGAAGGATTCGATGATCTATCGTTTGAAGATATTGATGAATTGTTATCCGACAAAGCCCTAAGCGAAGATGAAATATTAGAGGTTGTCCTTGGGACTCCTTATCCCACAGAACGTAGTGATAATGAAGAAAATGATCCTGTTCTAAATGCAGATTTAATAAAAGAAGGTCTGAAACTGGCCAGAAAATTAGATAATCATTTTGTCAAAAATGACCCTAATGTGGAACGCGCTGGGAAGTTTCAACGTGAACTGAAGATGTTGACAGCCTCTTACAGAGAATTATATAACGGCCTAACCAAAACACGAACACAACGATTAATAACTGAATTCGTTCGTAAAACCGGTGAAACATCAGCACCAGAGGAGACTCGTGCTGATTTTGCTCAAGAGATCACAGAAAGAATTTCATTAATAGAGGAAGAAGACGATGTCCACAACATTTCTAGTGATAGCAGTGATATTCCAGTCGTACGCAAACATATGCGCCGTTTATTATCAGAAAGTGAAAATGAATAAAATCTTTTTATGTGTAAAACAGATTTTTTTTGTTCATGAAGAATTTTTTTTCATTTCATATGCATACAAATTTATTTTAATACATTTTAATTTCATATTATTACATGTGTATTTTGTTTAAATAAAATAATAAGCTTAAAACGAATATTTTTATGTGTTTTTTTTTTAATTATTTTTACTGATTTTTTTAGATCCGGAACCAATCTTCTTTTCTTCCATAAATACAATGTCTTTTTTTACACAAATTTTTTTTACACGTATTTTTCAGGAACGTATCTATCGTGTAAAAACAGAATTAGGTGTACTTAGTATTTAAGAAAGAACCAAGGTATTTTAGGTTTGAAATGTATTATTCTGGACTACCAGTGTGGAGTAATGTTTTTGTTTAATGTACTGCTTAGTGTTTTCTTTTAAAAAAATGAAGTTGCTTATGTACAGTATATGGTGCATAAAAAAATCCTCAAACTAATAAAAGTAAAAAAAGAAAATATTATTAGTTATCAGCTGTTCCTTTCTCTCACTTTCATCATAGTTTCCTTGGGTCTTGATGAAGTGAATCCCCCTCACCCTCCATCTCTTCTATTTCAACAGCAGTTCTCTCACTCTTGACAGTTAGGTTAGGGAGAAAGGGCATGAAGCATGAGTATATCTTGTCTGTAATAAATTGTGCACTTATTTATATCCTTGTGTGTTTGGAAGGATGATAAACTGGAGTTTCTGGAAGAAAAACTATGCATCCTTGTGACCCTTGACTGTCCCCAAGGCTTGTCACAGGCATTCTTTCAGGTGTGACAGCCAAGGGCCGGTAGCTGGGAATCTATAATGCTTATGGAACTGATATTTAGGTCCTACTTATTGGATTGAATATTGGCAGAATCTGTCTTCTTTTGTGCAGCTAGATCCTCTGCTTCCACTTCCCAATGGTGGGACTGTTAGTAATCCCTGGTATACAGCAAAACCTGATTAATTTGAAATAAATTCAAGGAACTAAAATATGCCCATTTCACTTTAAGTGGATTTGAAGTATGCATATAAGTTCACAACATGGCAGTATTAATTAACCAAAAAAAAAAAAAATTTTAGTCATTTATTCTTATTAACACTGCAGAATTTTCATAATTCTCATTTAAAATATTAATAATCTTTTAGTTTCATTTTAGTAGTCATTTGCAAATAAAGTTACTTGCATTAATTTAGTCACTATGAGAAGGATTAACAATTGTGCCGTGGAGAAATTTATTAAATTCTTCACACATGGTAATAAAGATTGTCAAGTTTCATTTTTGTTACTGTAATAATCATGGATGAGACCTTCAGGGAATGGGCAAAATTGGCCTTCGAGCAGCATAATCAGTCTGTCTTTCCTGTGGTAGGACACACGAGCTACCCCGTATTCTCTAATTTCGCTATCAGGAGAGACCATCTGATCAAGATCATAAAGAAGCTACCGCTAAAGTCAGTAGTAAGTCCAGATGGGTTTCTACTGTTCATTTTGCAAATATGCACCATTTACATTGTGGATATTCTGGTACATATTTTTAATCAAATCATCACTAGCGTAGATCCCCAGAAATCTGGAATATGTATTTTGTGCGCCCAGTACCAAAATGTAAGCATCCGAAAGACTACAGGCTGATTGCGATCAGCTGTGGATTCCTGAAACTCTTTTTGAGAAGGCCATTAACCCTGTACTTACAGAACATTGCTTCAACCACAGGCCTCCTTACCTCCACACAGTAATCAAAGGCAGGTCTACTAGTACCAAGCTGCTTGACACACTTACAAGAATATAAAGAACTCTGAGTGGCCTAGTGCAACTTGTCGTCTTCTTCTTTGAGGTAAAAGTAGACAGTTTCAGTATTGATGCATTAACATATCTTGGAGAACTATTTCAACATGACTGGTAATGCTCTACGAATTTTACAAGTAATTCTAAAACCTAGACAGCTTCGAGTCACTCATCAAAACTATCAATATAGGTGCCTGATCACTAAAGGAGTACCACAGGGAGGGGTCCTTTCCCCCTTACTGTTTGCTGCAGCCCTTGAACCCTTTCTTGCATCACAACAGGACTTTCTGTCTTATGCGGACGACATTAAATTCTACATAACATCATCTAATCCTAATCAAGCAGCTACCATCAATCAGCTGGCCAATCAAAAAATACAACAACTAGAAATGTATCTAGATTCAATCAATCTAGAACTTAATCATACTAAATCAACTCAAATGACCTTTACAAACAAAAGGTTAAGGAACAACATACAAATCTGTATTGCAGGGGAACCTGTAGCAAAGGTCATCTCACATAAGGAGCATTCAGCAGCAGCATCTAAACATCATCAAAACGAAGACCTATGCAGCAATGTGGGTGCTATGCCAAGAGTTCACAGGAATACATGATCCTCAGCTTATCACCTGATACGTCCAACGCTGCCTTTATCCCATTCCATTATATTCCTCCATCATCTTGGGCTAGAGTATTGGATCCTTAAATGGCTTAATAAAATAACAGGGAAAGAGTATACTATCTGTAGATTGGTGCTCTACTCGAATTTAGACATAATTCCTTGGAAACGTCAGATTGCTGCCCAAAATATTCTAACACTCACTAAACTCATAACCAGATGGATAGATTCTCCCAGAATGGACGACATTGTTAGGACTCCCAGAACAGCAGGATGAAGCCAGGCGGACCCTCGGCTTCCTCTTCAAGCAGGGCTAGACAATCTAGGTCGCCTAAGTACTATGTTCCCCAAAAACACTATCCAGCTTATCAACAGGCTAGCGATTGATGTAGACAAGTTCTGCGACTCAAAAATATACAGATCAGAAAAACTACAGGAAACTTTCACATGGATGGAGCTATAACATTTACTCCCACCCAAAAAGCTGTACCTAATTTTGTAAATTTGCTTACTGTTAAATCAGCTACTGAAATTTGTAAATATTTCATATTTATGTAAGTTGACCTTGTTACATCCACTGATTGTAAAAACTGATTTATATTTTTCATATGTAATGTAAACTTGTTTGTTTATATAGAATGTAAATAATGTAAATATAAAGAATGTTAATTGTATTACAGATTGCCCTTCTGGCTGAATGGCCATATAAAGGGGTTCAGACCATATTTATTGGGTCAATAAACTGATTTAATAATTTAATAGTCATGCAGCTTAATATATACAAGCTGTGCATTAAGACATGTGCTGTGTTGTTCATGTATAATTGTACCCACCTTCTAAAGAAAAAGAATCCACATTTTGGGTTTTTATTTGCTGTTTAATACTTGTAATTTGGACAAAAAAGGGCAATATTTATCTTTTTTGTGTTATTACTTTCAGTAAACTTTGTAACTAAGTGCCAACTGCTTTGCTACATGAGCCGTTGACCAGCTTTATGTCACTTCAGCCGACCGGCTAGCTGAGTGGGTAAAGTACCTGCCCGGCAACCCAAAGGTCGCGGGTTCGATTCCCGCCTCGGGCTTGGATCAAAGTACTGCAAAAACCTTGGGAGGTGCAATATGGCCACAGAAGCCGATGCGCCAACAACTACCAAATCAAAAAAAAAAAAAAAAAAAAAAAAAAATGTCACTTCAAAACAGTAGTTTGTTGACCGAAAAAAAAAAAAAGCCCAGTGTCTGAGTACAATTGAAAAAATGTTTGATTACAGTTGTGAAATATTATGTTAGTTGTGTGTGTGTGTGTGTGTGTGTGTGTGTGTGTGTGTGTGTGTGTGTGTGTGTGTGTGTGTGTGTTGCTATTTATGGAAAAGGTTAACCATGGAAGCTGCATGAAAGTTAAATATTACATGTTTGTTGTTGTTTGTTATTTGGTTTTTAGGAGCATTAGCAACTAAGGCCATATTGCTCCGGGAATATGCGGTGGTCATTCCCTTGACCTTTTCGCATCCTCCGTATTTGGTGGTGACGGGCTCGAACCCCGGTCTAATCAAGAAGCGTGTGCTATGCACTTTTTCTTCTTCCCACCTGGCTACGGAGGCGCCCAAATATTACATACAATGATATACTAAAATCAATCATTTTCAGTGCTCTGCCAAAGGCAGATATAGGCACATACTCAAGAACCACTTCTCCTTATTTTCAGCTTTCTTTGTATCTATCATCCCTTCTTAATTCATCTATCATAGTTTTTTTTCAGTCTCCTTCTAGTCCTCTTCCCCTCAATTTTTTTCTCCATTGCATCTTTCACTAACTCTTCTTTCCTTACTTTCTTTCTCTCATTATCAACCCATCTTATTTTTTTGATCCTCCTCTATATTCACATCTCAAAACTTCACAGTCTTTTAATATCTTCTAAAATGCTAAAATAAATAATACATTAAAAAAAATTTGGAAAATTAAATGCACTAGGCATAATCCTTATGGGTTTTGATAATTAACTATATAATATCGGTGTAAATACACCATAGTTAACCCATAGATTTGAGCTACGATTGTAGCGTAGAGGGCATCGTTTTAATTGTATCTCATAATGTGGTTGCCTTCACAACAAGATAGCTACTATTGAATTACTTCAAATAAATAACGCTTCTCTAGTAGAGAAGGCTACTGTTATTTATTTTCAGCGGTACCACCACCCAGACACACGTTTCAAAGCTGTTTGGCTTCGTCATCAGTGGGCAGGCAGGTACTCAGGTAATACAACAAGCCATCTCAGTTGCGAAGTTATATCCACATTATGAGAGATGCCAAAAGGGTGTGGTGGTAATGTATTTGGAAAATTAAATGCACTAGGCATAATCCTTATGGGTTTTGATAATTAACTATATAATATCGGTGTAATCTTCAGAAAACAAATACATTACCACCACACCTTTTTGGCATCTCTCATAATGTGGATATAACTTCGCAACTGAGATGGCTTGTTGTATTATCTGGGTACCTGCCTGCCCACTGATGACGAAGCCAAACAGCTTCGAAACGTGCGTCTGGGTGGTGGTACCGCTGAAAATAAATAACAGTAGCCTTCTCTACTAGAGAAGCGTTATTTATTTGAAGTAATTCAATAGTAGCTGTCTTGTTGTGAAGGCAACCACATTATGAGATACAATTAAAACGATGCCTTCTACGCTACAATCGTAGCTCAAATCTATGGGTTAACTATGGTGTATTTACACCGATATTATATAATTAAAAAAAATGTGTGTCGTCAGAACTGGCCATTTTGAACGTCTTTTTTTTTTTTATATCTTTTGTCCTCTACTTGGTTCAGAAAAATAGTAGAAAATGAGAGAAAAGCTCCTGAAGCAACTACTTGATTAATGTCTTCTGTAAATAGTGACTTCATTTATGCACACAAAAAATAGAATTAATTCTACACAATAAAGGTAAAATTTGGCTAAAGAGATGATGTTCAGTGGTTACATTTTTCTTTATGTGCGTAACATCCTGAAATCTACTTTGAGGGATGTTTTCACTATGGAAAAGAGGAGAAGTCCACTGATGGTAGATCAGAAGAGTAGAGTGGATGGTTGATCTGTACAATATGATTCACTAGAAATGTCTTCATAACAGTGCAGAATGGGTGGGACATTGTCATGCAACGAGAACCAGCTGCCTTTCTCTCAAAATTGCAGCCTTTCCCCGGAAATGCACTCAGTAGTCTTTGAAGCATTTGTATGTAGAGTACAGCATTGACTCTCTTCCTTTCAGGTACAAATTCCTTATGAATCACACCATTTGCAGAAAAATATAATGAGCATCATCTTGATCCTGGACTTCTATAAACAAAACTTTTTTGAGCCCTGGTGATAATTTTGAAGTCCACTGAATGCTCTGATGCCTTGTTTCTGGGTCGTACAGCAAATATTATCTCAAAATATGGATTTATCTCTCTTTAGAAAGCATATACAATTATATACATAGATGCCAATGCTGAATTTACATTGGAGAATTTGACCTTCTGTCTCACCGTTGTAATACAGTTAGTGACAGAGTTTCTCCATCTTTTTCTTTTCATGCAGAAATAATAAAACTACATGAAAATTGGATTTTTTTTAAATTTTGCAAATTTCTGCTTAATTTCTTTAATGAATTGGCCATCAGGTGTGCTGTGGTAGTCTAAGTAGTGTTGCTCTTTTTTATGGGCAATAATCTCATAGTACTTAGGTAATTCAAAGCTAATGCAAAGAGGTGACACAGGATCACCTAGACAAGACTGTAGTAATAGTTCAGACACAGCATGGGTTTGTTAAGGGGAAGTCTTGTCTGAAAAATTTGATTGGATACTATGATGTGGTCACAAAGAAACTGGATGGAAAAAATAATTGTGATATCATATACTTGCTTTTCAGGAAAGCTTTTGATACTGTTGCACATGGAAGACTGCTGTACAAATTGGAGTTTTTTTTTTTTTTTTTTTTTTGTAGTTGTTGGCGCATCGGCTTCTGTGGCCATAATGCACCTCCCAAGATTTTTTGCAGTACTTTGATCCATGCCCGAGGCGGGATTCAAACCTGCGACCTTTGGGTTGCTAAGCAGGCACTTTACCCACCCGGCTAGCCCGGTCGGCACAAATTGGGGTGGTATGGCATTAAGGGCAAATTGCTGCAATGGATAAAGGGATGGTTGAGTGGGAGACGGCACAGATTGGTAATAAATGGACACTGCTCTACGTGGACTAATGTTATTAGTGGAGTCCCTGAGGGTTCGGTGCTGGGCCCATTGCTGTTTTGTGTATTTATCAGTGATATCAATGAAGGTATATCAGACTTAATGTCCAAGTTTGCAGATGATACAAAGGTTGGCAGGTTTGCTAATGACACTAAAGATAGTATGCAATTGCAGCAGGATCTAGAAACGTTAGGCAGATGGGCTGAGAAGTGGCAGCTGAAGTTTAACATTGACAAATGCAAAGTGCTGCATATGGGTAACCAAGAGAAATGTACCAACTGCATGGTACTACACTCAGCGAGGTGGAGAATGAAAAAGATGTGGGGTAATTGGGCAGTCGATATGAAATTCTCTGAGCAGTGCAGACAGGCTGCTAGAGCAGGTCATGGAGTTTTGTCAGTGATATATAGGAATTTTGCTAGCTGAGACAAGGTAGTGATCATTAGCATTAGTTGAGGCATATGATGCAAGAAAGCAAGCTTATACAGCATCAGCTAAAAAAAACCAAAAAAACTTCCCATTTCGACCATCCAGTCACTCCAAATGTTTGTCTAGTTCAGCCTTAAATTTATTTAAGCTATCAACTTCCACAACAACAGATGGAAGTCTGTTCCAGCAATCAACTACCCGTTGACTAAAGGCAAGCTTCTGCATATCTATTCTACAACTGTCTTTCCTCAATTTGAATCTGTGCCACCTCAGGTTCTTGGTCTGAGCAAGTGGAAGTATTCCATCAGCATTGAGCTTGCTCAAACCATTCAAGGCCTTATACACCTCAATCAGATTACCTCACAGGTGCCTAGTCTCCAGATGCCGCAACTTGCAGAACTTAAGCCTTTCTTTGTAAGCCACTCCTTTGTTCCTCTCACCAATCTTGTTGCCCTTCTTTGTACTCGTTCTAGCAACTCTACATCCTTCCTAAAATGAGACCTCCAAACCTGTACACAGTACTCAAGGTGTGGCCTGCTCATTGCCTTATACAAAGGTATAATCACCTCCTTGTATCTGCTAGCAAAATTCCTATATATCATTGACAAAACTTCAAAGCCTGCTCTGGCAGCCCTTCTGCACTGCTCAGAGAACTTCATATCAGACTGCACAATTACCCCCAGGTCTTTTTTATTCTCCACCTCCCTGAGTGTAGTACCATACGGTACGTTTCTCTTGGGTTACTGCTACCCATATGCAGTACTTTGCATTTGTCAATATTAAACTTCAGTTGCCACTTCTCAACCCATGTACCTAAAATTACTAGATCCTTTTGCAGTAGCATACCGTCTTTACTATCATTTAAAACCCTGCCAACCTTTGTATCATCTGCAAACTTGGACATTAATATACCTTCATCGATATTATTGCTTGTTAATCCATTTGGACTCTTCCATGTCTGCTTATTGTTAATCCTTTTCTTGTTTAAAGTGTTCATTACTGACTTTTCTTGAGATTCTGCAAATTCCACAAGTCTTTCACCTCTTTCATTTCTTTCACCAATTCCAAAATTTTGAATAGTTTCCCTTTCTGTGCTGTTTTGTCTCTTCCTACGTCCTACTTTCTATGTCCTACTCCTACGTCCAGTAACAATTGTTACTGGACGTATGGGTAGTTTACTTATGCATGGTTTAATGCATACACACACATCATTTATACTACCAAAGTAGTTTTAATGTATCATTTTAATTATATCTCATACTGTGAATACCTTCATGTTATTGCACTTGCCATGTTATTGCACTACATCGAATAAGTAACACTTCATCTATTGAGAAGACTATTGTTACTTATTCTTGGCGGATACCACCACCCAGACGGATGGCACTGTTTAAGGCCTTTTGGCCTCTTTTCAGTGGGTGGGTAGGTAACCTGGTGTTGCAATAGTGACAACTCAGTTATGAAGTATAACTCTACAATATGAGAGATGCCTGATGGTGTGCAATGGTTTAGTCTGAAAGACATTTCTTGGCAAAAGCCTCAGAGTATGAAAGAGTTTACTTATGCATGGATTAATGCACACACACCATTTATACTATTAAGGTAGTTCTAATGCATTGTTTTAATTATATCTCATATTGTGAATACCTTCATAATGAGTTTCCATGGTATTGCACTACCTCTTTTAGACTGAACCATTGCACCATCAGGCATCTCTCATATTGTGGAGTTATACTTCTTAACTGAGTTGTCACTATTGCAACACCAGGGTACTTACCCACCCACCGAAGAGAGGCCAAAAAGCATTGAAATGTGCCGTCTGGGGGTGGTGGTGGTATGATGCCGAGAGTTGTTCCTGTGATGTTGAAGAAATGCTGGAGAATGGTGATTAGAGCTGGTATGTCTATTTTGTCATAGGCCACTTTTATGTCAAAGAAAATAACATTAAGCTGTCTCCTGTTGTAGAGGAGATTATGGTAAGGGTGTCCAGTAGGTTGCTGTTAGTCGATTTCCCCTTAATCACAGTGTGGAGGTACGGAGGCTTGTGATTGAAACAGTGGTCTGCAATGGTGGGCTGGATTGCTTTTTCAAATATCTCAAGGAACGAACCCACAGCTGATGGCAATAGGCCTGAAATCTTGAGGCCGCTTGGGGTCCCTGCATTTAGGGACTGGCCGAACAAAGTATGTGTTCCAGTTATTTGGAATCTCTCCACTTTCTAAGATTTTATTGAAAATATGGACTAGGGGGTCTATAATATATAAACTACAGATTTTGATTAGAAACAGAGGGAACCGGTAGGGACCCACAACAGCTTTCAGTGGAAGTTTTTTGACGGTCTCCATCAGATGGTTTCAGGTTATGGTTATGAGTGATATTGGAGGTTTGCAAGGAGAGCCAAAAAGTGTAACCAGGGGTTGTGCATGTGCATATTCAAATTCTGTATCTCCAATATGAGAATCATCATGTTTATGTTATATTTATAGCATCAGCATTTGATGCTGATACTGCAAGTGTAACAGTATAACTAACCAGTACTTGAAATTTATCAAATTTATTTGCTATACTCCAAGTATTAGTAAATAAGTGAGTAAATGTATGCCTGCCTGTTTGTGTCCTTGTGTTTTTAGTAACTTTTACCGAGCTCATGTAGTTGCTAGTCCATGTGGATTCCCAGCGGCCCTTGTACTGCTCCTCCTCATCTTGCTTTTCAGACTACTGCATGTCACAATAGAAACAATTCAAGGATCAATTGTACATCTTTTATGACTGTTATTAAAGTATTAGTCTGAATATAAAATAAATTTTCTATTTATACTCTGGGACGACCACATGGTCAGAGGAGTTCACAAGATAGAAAGAATACAAGAAACAACACTGTATTTAGCAGTCAAGGGCTTGAAGCCCGTTGCTCACCCCCCCCCCCCCAAACTAACAGTTTTACGACCAATGCTGCCTTGATAGCATCAGCCTTGCACATATTCCATTCAAGTGTATCCCATTTCTATAAAAACAGTTCATTCTTAATAAGCACTGGCTGGTCATACTGAGAAAAATTTTATCTCTTGAACAATTTCTCCAGGGTTGTATTGATTGACATGACTCATCCTAAACACTCCCTCCTGTTGGGTCTTGGTAAAATTCCTCTCTCTCTCTCTGTTCCAGCAATGCACCACTAATAATGCCTACTCAATGTTATTATAATTTAACATTGTGCCTGAATGTCAGCAGAAGTTGCTTGCACTTCATTGAAATGATAAGAAAACAGTTATTAATTAATTATATTTTTTAGGGGTGAAGGCGGTTCTAAGAAAGACCTAATTGCATGTGCAAAAGACATAGCAGAAGCTTCAGAAGAGGTTACAAGACTTGCTAAAGAACTTGCTCGAATGTGTACGGATAAACGAATGAGAACAGTATGTATATTTTAAGTTCAGTATGTATAATTTTTTGTGTATAAGACCAGGTGATATAGCATACATGGTTGTATTTTTACATGTGGGATATTTTTATCTCCCCAGCAGCAAAGCAGTTAAGCATTTATGATTTGGCTTCTGGGTGATGCTTTTCAACTGTAATAGGCTGACTGGATTTGCAAATCTTCAAACTAGGATTTGTGTGTTTTGGATTGATCACCAAGTCAGCTCAAGCCATGAGGTGTCAGTATATTATGTCTATATATTATAGTAACATCCACAAAAATTGCGTTACCCTCTTAAAGTTTATTATTTCAATGAAATTGTGTGTCATAATTTCATCATTCTCTAATATTAGCAAGCCATTGCATCACAATGAATACTTCTCATTTGCCAGCTTGGGAACGAGAGTAGCTCTGTGCGGGTGAAGTTTTTACGGCTCCAGTTAATAGAGAAGTTTTTCTTAAATTTTTGCTGTTTTATTGACTTAAATTGGCATATTAATTTATTTTTTAGACGTAGCTTTATATTCCTAGTTATGATACCTAGTTTATTTTGAATTTAGATAGAGATTTTGTAGGTTATTACTTATTGTTGGTAAGGGTATCCAATCCATGTGTTGGACAAGATTTTTGTCCAACACATGGATTGGGTTGAATGCTAAGTTTTTAATTATATTTAGCTGTTTTATTGACTTAACTGTTATATTAAATTATTTTCTATAAGTAGCTTATAGTCATAGTTAAGCTCCTTGGTTTATTTTGAATTTAAATAGCAAATTTGAAAGTTAATACTTAGTGTCCATAGATTTACCGTTCGTAACTTTCTGTCATTGTTATAAGGACAAAGCATATACCAAACTAGATAGCATAAGGTTTAACGTAAAACTAGATAGCGAAACACATAGCACTGTATTAGAAATCTGTTAGCTTAGGATACTATAGTGTTATCGAGTAATCACTAAAATTTATTAATCTTATTAAATTTCATTGTCAATTAAATTGTACTCAAACGGAAATACGTGTAGTATTTTTAAAATTATTATTTAATATTTACAACATATGTACATGTTACAAACAAATCTGTATATTTATATTTATGCATATTTATGAATTGTTATAATAAAAGAATATGAGAGAACAAAATAGGAAACAAAAGGAAATATTTATTATTTAACATCTAAATACTAATAGTCAGTTCACAAAAACCACATTACTGACAGTAATCACAGTTTAATATGAAAATCACTTATTAAAATTTGCAAAAAAAAAAAATTATACAAATTATAATCAAACATGCAGGTACTGTATTTTAATAATGTTATTCTTCTTTGCATATGTATCAATCATTTATTACTTTTTCCAATAACTCATTCAGGCCCTCGGCTTATATTCATGCAATCCTGCGATATTACAGTACAGATGCATATATAATAAAAAAGTTTATGAAATGTATTGTTATGAAATGTTTATAGGCTGTGGCCAAACTGTTTAGTCTGAGGTATACAAAGGAAGAATTAGCCACAGGTAGACTCTTTCTGTGGGAAAAAAAAAAAAAAAAAAAAAAAAAGGAATGTGAAAACCATAAATTAAAACTGCTGACGATTGAATTAGTGGCTGCAGACTCCTCAGAAAGCCGCAGGACACTTTATAATTACAATTATAATAGCACCTGTCAGGAACCAATTCAGGTGAAGCTATTCGCAGCCTGCAATCTTGTTTGTGATATACAAACAAAGAATTAGTCACAAGTAAACCGTTTGTATGAAACACTATCAAGAGATGGTTTGTGTGAAAATAAAGGGAACCATAAAACGAAAATGCAGACACTTGAAATAGTGGCTTTTAGTTACAATTTGTGCAGCCAGAAATATTGCCCATTTAATTATTTTGAAATTTTTGTGTCTTGAATTTTAGTGATTTATTTTCGCCGTCTACCACCTAACAAGTACCACACTTAGTTGATGTGATTTTTTGTGTTGTTTATTTGACATAAATTTATTGAATTCGTGTTTTATAAAATAAAAATGACTATTTTTTACGGGGGGGGGGGGATTTTATTTCACCAGGGGCGAGTTAAGCTGTTATTTGTTCTCATTTGATTGTTTTGATGTCTCTACCTCCTTGGCAGTTTATCATTTAGTATTAATAGCATATCATTTAGTAGTGGCAAATCATACAAGAAAGCAAGGTTATATAGCATCAGCAAAAAAAAAAAAAAAAAAAACCAAAACAAAACCCCATCACCTGTCCATCCACAGCAATAGTTTGACTAATTCTTCCTTGAATTTATTCTAACTACCCACTTCCACAACAACAGATGGAAGTTTGTTCCAACAATCAGTCACTCACTAGCTAAAGACAAACTTTGATACATCTGTCCTCCAGTTATGATTTCTCAGTTTCAATTATGCCCCCTCATATGTGTAGTTCATGCAAGAGGAAGAATGTCATCAGCATTGAGCTTGCTCAGTCTATTCAAATGCTTAAACACTTCAGTGATCACTTCACAGGTGCCCAGTCTCCAGATGCTGCAATTTTCAGAACCGAAGGCTTTGTTAGTAAGAGCACCCTTTTGTTTCTCCCTCACCAATTTTGTTGCCCTTTTTTGCATCTGTTCCATCAGATCCATATCCTTCATAAAATGTGTATGTAGTACTCACTGCTTTATACCATGGTATAATAACCTCCTTATCCCTACTACCAAAATTGCTGTATATCATTGACAAAACCCCATGAGCTGTCCTGGCAGTCCATCTGCACAGCTCAGAGAAATTCATATCTGAGTGTACAATTAACCCCCCCCCAAGGTCTTTTTCATTTTATACTGCCCTGAGTGTGGTTTCACACAGTTGTTACATTAATCTGGGATTACTGCTATCCACATGCAGTACCTTGCATTTGTCAATGTTAAAATTCAGTTGCCATTTCTCAGCCCATTTGCTTAATTTTTATAGATCTTGTTGTAGTAACATACCTTGATTATGTTAGTAATCACCTTGCCAATATTTGTATTATTTGCAAACTTAGGACACTAACCCTGATATACCTCCATCAAGTATCATTAATAAATATAGAAAACAGCAATTAGCCCAGCACTGAACCCTGTGGGACTCCACCAATAACATTAGTCCACAAAGAGTAGTGCCCATTGATAATCACTTTCTGTCTTTTTCCACTCAATACCTTTATCTATAGCAGTAACCTTTATCCATTTATTCCACACCTTTATCCATACTCTTAATGCCAAACTGCACCAATTTGTACAGAGTTCTTTTATGTGTAACTGTGTTAAAAGCTTTCTTGAAATCCAAATATGTGATATCAAAATTATATTTTGCATACATTTCCTTTGTTACTGCACCATAGTATCCAATAAAAGTGGTCAGACAAGATTGCCTCTTACCAAACCCATGATGTTCCAGGAGTATAACTGCACTCCTGTCTAGATGGCCCTGCATTTTGTGTATTATAGCATGTTTTCTATTTTATTATCAGTATTCTACAAATTTAATAGTGAAACTCAGTAAAAATGGAGATAGAAAGGTTATCTTTCTATTAATACTGAATCTACTTGATTAAAAATATATATAATAATGTGAAAAGAACATATTTTCTCTGTTATTATTACCATGAAATGTTAAATAATAACAGATCATGTTGGTTATATTAAATTTGTAATATGAACATCTACTTGAAATATTTATGATAAGTAATATTATTTTCAGAACATTCTCCAAGTGTGTGAACGTATTCCAACTATTGGCACTCAACTGCGTATTCTCTCAACAGTGAAAGCAACGATGCTTGGCGCACAAGGTAACATATCTAGTGTAGAATTCTGTATTAAATTATAGAAAAAGAAATTTTTATTATTATGAAAAATTTTTTACAATATTTGGGATCTGGAGTAAAGTAAACGTAGTTTCATTGTATATTAAAAATTTGTATATTAACAAAATTTATTTTGTTAGCTCCTTTGCCAGTTGGTTTCTGGACAGTATTCATTCAACTGGGATTGAATATTTTTAAATAATTTGGTAGTTTTTAAAAATCAAAAAATTTTGTACATAAATTCTTTTAAATGTTAAATTTTTTCTACTTTGACTTTATAATTGGATATTAGAGCAGAATTATTCTAAAAAAAACCAAAAAAAACCACAATTACTTATTCTTTTCTTCTTCTTTTCATTAATATCTTCTTTGCTTATATATGTATTATTTGCTTCAGTTTCATTAACTTCTGGAACAAAATTCCAGAGAATTTCTTCAGTTTTAGCTTACTTTCACTCATGTCATCTTGAATTTTGTTGAAAGGGTGCATCCCTCCCCCCAGGCGCCTCCGTAGCCAGGTGGGAAGGAGCAGCAGTGCGTAGCACACGCTTCTTGATTAGACCGGGGTTCGAGCCCGTCACCACCAAATACGGAGGTTGCGGAAAGGTCAGGGAATGACCACCGCATATCCCGGAGCAATATGGCCTTAGTTGCTAATGCTCCTAAAAACCAAATAACATAACATAGCATCCCCCCCCCCCATTCTGATTTTTGATACTATCATAAATATAAAAATAGTTACTATTACTTGTAAACAGAGTTGATAGATGGTGGCATGTCTCTTTAAGAGATCTGTTCTCACACAGAAATTATATAGACATAATTTGTTGATACTGTTTTGAAAGAACTTTGAAAAACATAACAAACTTTTAAAGCTTATAGTTTCCATAGTGATATATACTGGAGCACTTAAGGACAAAAAAAAAGAGTGCAACCTATTTAAGGATTTTGAAAAAGAGTGCATGTTGTAACATATCACAAAGCCAACCGGGCTAGCCGGGTGGGTAAAGTGCCTGCCTTGCAACCCAAAGGTCGCGGGTTCGAATCCCACCTCGGGCTTGGATCAAAGTACTGCAAAAACCTTGGGAGGTGCATTATGGCCACAGAAGCCTATGCGCCAACAACTACCCAGAAAAAAAAAAAAAAAAAGTAACATATCACATAGTATATGTTATGCAGTTCTGAGTGAATATATGCTGCATATTTTATTTGAATGGGTTTGTTTGGCATATTTTAAAAACTTGACATAGATAATTGCATAAGTATCAGAATGTGTAAACTTTTGTTTTAAAAGAAGTTTTATGAAGAGCTTATAAAAGTTATGTATAGGATTCTGCTATAGTGAAAATTTTTAAAGATGTTGAAAAGTTTACTTTTTCACACCTTTACTGGAATATAAAAGTATTAAAAATACAACAGTCTTTTAATTTATATTATTTAAAATGAAATTTGTGGTGTCAAAAATTTTGTTTATAAGAGTGAAAGTTTGTGAATTGTAGATCATTATAATTATAGTCACCACAATCATGGAAACCTGGAGGCAACCACATCCAGACACTAGCTCTCAATGACAGCAAAATGAAAACTGAACTCTTTTTTGTTTGTAAAGGGATAGCATTTTCTAGTTTGCATCCAGGTGCTTAAAAGTCTTGACATAGCCCTGATAGTAACATAGCATGATATGCATATCATGCATATCATAGCATGATATAAATCTTGTTACCCTTCTCTCTACTCATTCTAGCAATTCTACATCCTTCCTAAAATGAGGCCTCCAAACCTATACACAGTACTCAAGGAATGTCTTATACAAAGGAATAATCATCTCCTTATCCCTACTAGCAAAATTCCTGTATATCATTGACAAGACTCCATGACCTGCTCTGGCAGCCTGTCTGCATTGTTCAGAAAAATTCATATCTGACCGCACAATTACCCCCAGGTCTTTTTCATTCTCTACTACCCTGAGTGTGGTACCACACAGTTGGTACATTTCTCTGGGGTTACTTCTACCCATACGAAGTACTTTGCAGTTGTCAATGTTAAACTCCAGTTGCCTCTTCTCAGCCCATCTGTCCAACTTTTCATACTGTCATTAACAAACCTGCCAACCTTTGTATCATTTGCAAACTTGGACATTAAGCCTGATATACCATCATCAATATCATTGATAAATATACAAAACAACAATGGGCCTAACACCAAAACCCTGGGGGGACTCCACTAATAACACTAGTCTACAAAGAGCAGTATCCATTGATTATCGCTTTGTCTTCTTCTGCTCAACCACCCTTTTATTCATTGTAGCAACTTTCCATTGATGCCATACTGCTCCAATTTGTACAGTAGTCTTTCATGTGCAAAAGTATCAAAAGCTTTCCTGAAATCCAAGTATGTGATATCCATGTCTTGTCTGACCAATCAAATTGGTCAGACAAGACTTATGATATTGACATATCCCCTTAACAAACCTGTGCTGTGTCTGAATTATTACTGCAGGGTTGTCTGGATGATCCTCCAGTGCTTCTTTAACCAGTGACTCCATTATTTTTATTATTAAAACCTGGTCTATAAACCGTTATTGTCTTTTCTCACAGTATCGTAGCTTTTGGGAAATACCATTTATTGGTCTGGTGGCAGCTTGGCTGTGTTTATTCTCTGACATGTTCAGTGGTTATCTCTCTGTTTTCAAGCTCTGCGGAGCTCATTGTACTTATTTGTGGCTTATGCAAAATTTTGTTTACCTGTTATTTGATTGCTGATACAGTTAGTCCAGAATCTAGTTTAACATAATAGTGCTTGATCTTGACCCTATGCAGTGGAGGAAGATTGAATTTTGATTCTATAGTAGTTTGCTGATTACATTTAAAGTCTCTTGCAGAAATTTCTGAGCTAATTAATTAATTCTTTAGATAACAGATCATCAGTGGTGAACCTTTCCTGGCCATGCTGAAAATAAGCATAAATTAAGTAACTAGTTAAGCATGTATACAGAAATGTAAAAGTAGTTAAGCATGTATACAGAAATGTAAAAGTAGTTAAGCATGTATGCAGAAATGTAAAAGTAGTTAAGCATGTACGCAGAAATGTAAAAATTTTCATGTGGGGTTAAAAAAAATAGACTGAAGTTAATAAATAGTCTTTATTGATATTATTATAAAGTAATAATATAATACTTGAAAGATTCTAATGAGAATGTTGTTACTGCATAATTTAGTGCACAATTATACTTACAATTATAATTTTGTTCACAAGTATACTAACACTTACAGTTGCACTGAAAGATGTGGTTGTAGACAATAAAACAAATTTGTCTTCAAGTTAAAAGTTAAAAATACTTTTTTTTTAATAGTACAAACCAGTGATAGT
Organism: Mastigoproctus giganteus; assembly: GCF_048544385.1. NCBI lineage: Eukaryota > Metazoa > Arthropoda > Arachnida > Uropygi > Thelyphonidae > Mastigoproctus > Mastigoproctus giganteus. Next base: position 33,995,552 of record NC_143584.1, on the reverse strand, counting down.
AAACCTATGCATATCCCTTGAGGCATGCATGCCTCAAGTGACATGCACAGGAAAATATGCTGGCATACACCCAATCAAATATTTACCTATTTTAAAATCAGTGCCATTTCATAGTGGTTACACAAGGGCACTGCAGTTTGTGTTCTGCATTGAATACACTAAAGTATTCAGTAAAAAAGGAGCAATGATTAAATAAACATTGTGCTTTTGCTGTCAAAACATTTTTTAAATCAGGTGACTGCTGTATTAAATGTGAATTTAGATGCCAATTCATTGTTGGAAGAAGTGGTAGTGTTCCAAGTTGAAGGACCATAACGTGTTGGATTTACAAATTAAGAACAGTAGTGTCTGTAACATATGTGAAATGTCCATGTTGGGTGCATGTAGTGCATACTCCAGAAAACAATGCAGTCCTTGAACTTTTGATAGTTGTCAATCAAGAGAATTGAACATATTGGAACAAAGTGTGTGTCGTATATTGTGTATTGATTTAAAATTCCATTTGTATACAATAACAACAGTTCAACAAGTACTTGTTCATTATTTGAATGCACATTTTAATTTCTGCAGTCTATTCCTACAAAAGATGAATGATGATCCAGATTTAATCAGTCATTTAATCATGAGTGACAAGGCCCACTTTAATTTGAATGGGTATCTAAGTAAACAGAATTTTAGATATTGGCAGTCAAAAATTTGTAATGTTATAAAACATTTATAAGCTTAAAAATCAGCAAGAAATTATTTAAATTGTTCACTTTTTGATGCCCCCCCTTTTATTATCACTATTATGAACACATTACTGTAAAATACTCATTTTTTCTGATATTAAAAATTTATACCCTTAATTATTTTTGAAAATAAACATCCTCTGCAGCATTTTAGATATTTTTTTATCACCTCTCTTATTTGGAAGTTTTGAATATTATGTCCTTTATTGTCTTGACTGACAGCAAGAGAAATGTCAATTGAAAAATCTTTTTGTTTCAACAGTAGTATACCAGCCAGATTCTTTCTGTAGAGATTGTTGATAAAACGAATAAATATTTTCCATCTTCATTTGCACATGAAGGAATTTTTCGAGTTGGGGTTAGCAGAAGTCTCTCTAATACTGATTTGGGAATTTAGTGATTTTATAATAACAGAAAGTACGGTTGAAGTAAATTACTGCAGCTGAAAGTAAACAGAGCACCCAGGACTAGTGGAATCCATTCGAAGAAGCTGCAAAAGAGTTAATTAAACCTTTAGCTTAATGAAAGCATCCTTAGATTCAGGAAAAGAATACCTACAGATTGGAGATGTGTAAATATATGTCCTGTTCACAATGGTAGTTCAAAGGATGGTGGTTAACTACAAACTTAAGTTTAACCTCTATGTTAGGGAAAATAATGAAATCAATAGTTAAGGAAGTAGTGAAAGATCATCTTGATAAGAGTGGAGTCATAAAGCATGGATTTGTTAAAGGGAAATCATGCCTCACTAATCTAATTAGCTACTGTGATGTTGTTACAAAGGAGCTGGATGCAAAGATTAAATTTGACATATATACTTAGATTTTGTAAACACTTTGGTACTGTACCTCATGTACAACTGTTGTATAAATTGGAGCAATGTGGCATTAGGGGAAAGTTACTGCTATGGATAAAGGGATGGATAAGTGGTAGAAGACAGAGTGGTTATGAATGACTGATGTTCTTCGTGGACTAATGTAATGAGTAGGTTTCGCAGGGATTGGTATTGGGTCTGTTACTGTTTTTAATATTTACTGATGATATTGACATAAGTGTTTCGGTTTGATGTCTGAGTGTGCCTAAGTTTATCAAAGACGTAGATAAACTCAACAGATCAGCTAGAAAATGATAATTAAGGTTTAACAGTAGTAAATAAATGTAAAGAATAACACTCTAACCATGAGCCAAAACACTACCTAGCCTTGTCAACAAATTATTAAAGGCCACCTTCTGTGCCAGCAACAGGGGCCCACATCTGGTGAGTATGGGCTTGGCACACCTATGGTCCTGAGCTGGATATCATCATTCTTCTCTTTCTTGTTGATTCCCTTTTATCTCTCTCTCTCTCAGGGTAACTTGGGAATTTTTTTTTTGGCTGATGCAGCATAAGCCTCAGGCTTCCTTGCACCATATTGTTGTTGTTTGGTTTTTAGGAGCATTAGCAACTAAGGCCATATTGCTCCAGGATATGCGGTGGTCATTCCTTGACCTTTCCGCATCCTCCGTATTTGGTGGTGACGGGCTCGAACCCTGGTCTAATCAAGAAGCGTGTGCTACGCACTGCTGCTCCTTCCCACCTGGCTACGGAGGCGCCTCCTTGCACCATACATCTAGTAATATTAATAATAATAACAACCAATGAGAGACTAATGTAGAGTTATGTCATGAATGTCACAGAGGTTGATAAATGAAGGAACTAACTGTATCACAACACTCATGGCAAACTTTAACCATAAATGTTTATACAAACTAAATTTACAGCCATCTTTATATACAATTAAAGAAAAAGTGAACTGCAGCTTGATCTGCTGAAAAACATCAAAGTTGGCTTTTAACAGCGAATCTCTTTCACTGCAGTCTACTTTGGATTTACTAAGAATCTCCATCAGATCAACTGAATAATAATAATAAAAAAACACAGTTTTCATCAAAGCCCCATCTGTTTTGGGCTCACATAAGCTAATAACTGGCATGTTAATAAGTATTGTTTTCCTTGATAAATAAATTTCCATTTATATTCTGGATGGAAGAAGCCAGAAGTATTTACAGTGTCATTCTAATGGTTTTACTGTAGCTTCTGTGGTGGCATATTGGCTCAATCATGCAATTTGCATCCATGTACATTACACAAGGATTGCAGCCATCTCAGGCAGTAGCCTTACTGCTCTTATATCATCAAGGTGATATAAGAGCCTATGCTGGTCTGATCCAATTAAGTGCTAAAACTTAGTGTATTCTTAAAGTAATATTCTCATAGTACATTTCTATAGCTTTAGAAATAAATTTGGTGAATTATGGAGTTGGCATCCAGCAGTCTTTCTATCATGAGTTAGTAAGATTGTATCATGTATACTTATGGCAGTTGAAAGGCTGCTGGCTGCCAGACAATGATGTTTTCAGAAGCTTTAAATTAAATATTATTTAACTTTAATATAATCAAATTCACCAGTTCATCATCCATCAAATTGCACTTTTTAAAGAAAAGGTTTTTGGCACCAAAGTGAAATAAGTATTTAAAAAAAAAATAATAATAATAAAATAAATAAATTTTTTAAATTTAATTACTGCATGAAGGTCTTTATTCAACCTATCAACTTCCACAATGACAGATGGAAGTTTGTTCCAGCAATTAACCACCCGCTGGCTAAAGGCAAATTTCCGCACATCTAATTTACATCTGTCTTTTCTTAATTTGAATTTATGCCCCTAAGGTTCGTAATCTGAACAAGTGGAAGGATCCCATCAGAATTCAGCGTGCTCAACCCATTCAAGGCCTTATACACCTCAATCAGATCACTGCGTAGGTGTCTAGTCTCCAGCCACTGCAATTTAGTATTAGTATTAGTATTAGTAACGGCCGCATGGTGCAAGAAAGCCTATGGCTTATGCTGCACCAGCCAAAAAAAAAAAAAATAAATAAATAAAATAAAATAAAAAAAAATAAAAATCCGAACAAAACAATGATAAAAACAAAAAAATAAAAATAAATAACTAAATAATAATAATTAATAAAATAAAAAATAAATAAAAAGGAAATTAAACCTATCATCCTATGTGCTTCCCTTACCCGAAAGTACTATCCAGATGACCTTTGAATTTCCCCAAACTGTCGGCCTCTACCACCCATGAAGGCAACTTATTCCAGTAATTTATAACTCGCTGGCTAAAATAGAACTTCCTGCAATCCAATCTAAACATTTCCCCCCGTAACTTGAATTTATGTCCCCTAGTTCTAGCATCATTTATAATCTTGAAAATTTTGTCCTCATTCATTTTACTGATGCCTCTCAGAGCCTTAAACACCTCAATCAAATCTCCTCTAAGGTGTCTAGTTTCCAAACTCTGCAATCCACATATTCGAAGTCTTTCTTCATAAGGACGCCCTTTTGCCGATCTCACCAGGCGAGTTACCCTTCTTTGCACCCTTTCAAGAAGCTCGATGTCTTTCTTCAGGTGCGGTCTCCATACTTGAACACAGTATTCCAAGTGTGGTCTAACATAAGCCTTATATAATGGGATTATCACGTCCCTATCTCTACTTGCAAAAGTTCGATAGATCATTGATAGGACACCATGGGCCTTCCTTGCAACCTGTTTACAATGCTCAGAGAATTTCATGTCTGACCGTATCGTAACACCCAAATCCCTTTCCTCCAGTACTGGCTTTAGTTGAACTCCACCAAGTGAATACGTTTTTTTGGGATTACTGTTTCCCAGGTGTAATACCTTACACTTTGTTGGATTAAAGCACAGCTGCCATTTTTCTGACCATTCCTGAAGTCTATCTAGGTCTCTCTGAAGAAGCTCAGCTTGACAGTGATCATTAACTACTCTCCCAATTTTAACATCATCTGCAAATTTAGACATCACGCCCTCTATCCCTTCATCAATGTCGTTTATGAAAATTAAAAACAACAGTGGTCCTAATACTGATCCTTGGGGAACCCCACTTCTTACATCAACCCAATCTGAGGAATAGCCATTTATCACAACCCTCTGCCTCCTGCCCTGAAGCCATCCTTCTATCCATCTAAGGATTTTCCCAGTGATTCCAACCTGTTCCAGCTTATAAAGCAACCGCTCATGTGGGACTGAGTCAAAAGCTTTGCTGAAATCTAAATAAACAATGTCGAAATTATTCCCTAAATCCAGCTCGTGAGTGACCCTTTCGAAATAGCGAACCAGATTTGTTAAACATGATTTTCCCTTTACGAAACCATGCTGAGTATCCTTGAGAATTTCAATTCGATCCAAATGATCCTGAATTCCACCCTTGATCACTGCCTCCATGATTTTCCCTACTACTGAAGTCAGACTGACAGGTCGATAATTTCCAACTTCACTTTTAGAGCCACCCTTATGTATGGGAGATACATTTGCACTTTTCCAATCCAAGGGAATCTCCCCAGAGTCTAATGATGCTCGCATAATTAGCCTCAATGGTTCAATGCACTCGCTTGCCGCTTCTCTTAAGATTATAGGGTATATTCCATCAACTCCAGGAGCCTTACTGGTCTGTAGGCTCGAAAGTTTTTTCATTAAATAATCTTGCGAAATTTCAATATCATTAATTACATATTTTTTAACTTCGCTCCCACAATTTCCCTTTGCCACAAAAGGCTTTTCATTTGTAAATATCGATGCAAAATAACTGTTGAGTTCATCTGCAACGGCAGCTGGTGTATTTATTACTATCCCCTTTCCCTTACATAAAGGTCCGATCTGGTTTGTCCTGCTCTTCTTGGCATTTATATATGTGAAGAATTCTTTATCCCCCCTCTTTGCTCTGTTTGCTAGTGATTTCTCATAAACTGCCTTTGCCTGTCGAACCTTTTCTGTGGCTCTATTACACATCACCTTGTAGCTGTTATAGGCTTCAGTACTTTTTGTTGTTCTGTAACCTTTCCATGCCACCTTTTTCTGCTCAAGTAATGCGGCAACTTCACTAGTCATCCAACTTGGAACCCTCCTCGTGGAGTATTTTTTTAATGGTATATACGCATTCAAGGCATCTGTGATTAATGTTTTAAAAGCGTACCACAGTTCAATTGTATTCATTCTCTGCGCGATATCTACCCAGTTAATAGAGGCCATGTAGTACCTTAAGGCATCGTAATTTCCTTTTCTGAAATTAAAACCCATTCCTTTGCCTTTTACTTCTGCTACCTCTCTCGTCATCATCCACCGTAGAACTCCGTGATCACTTCCTGCTACTGGTTCCTCTACTGTCAGCCCTGTTATGTCATCTGATTCATGTGTGATGATGAGGTCTAGGATACTCTTTTCTCTAGTATTTTCCCTGACATGTTGATACAAATAACAGTCATCTAGTTGATTTAAAAATTTTGTTCCCCATGTCGAGTTTCCTTCCCATTTACTCCAATCAATTAGAGGCAGATTGAAATCACCCATAATAAGGCATTGACGCTTACTTGCCCATTCCATTTGCATGTAGAGGCTTTTGTCATAATCTTCACAATCACCTGGTCTGTAGATTACTCCTACTCGCATTATACCTTTGTTTCCAACTATCTCACACCATACAGACTCTATACTAGCATGTGAAACGTCTGAATCCGGGAAAGCTATCGTCGCACTCAGGCTGCTTCTGATAAGAAGCATTACCCCACCACCCCTTCTATCTAACCTATCCTTCCTAAATACATTATACAAGCCGTACTGAAACTCATCATCCCCAATTTCCGGGTGGCACCACGTCTCTGTAAGCCCTATTATGTCCGCGTTACTTGTTTTAACCAGCAGTTCGAATTCGCTCATTTTATTGACGACACTTCTAACGTTACTGTATAAACAATTAAGATTTACTGTTCTTGTATATTTAACAACCATAACACAACCCTTGAAGTTTTTTAGGCTCTCTTCCCTCGCATTAGCTACCCGCCCACGTGAAACGTTTGTGCCCCCAGAACATCTAGATAATACGTCCAGTTGGGGTAACAGATAAGAACTCTTGAGGTATGTGCAAGAGTTACTTTGACCAATATTATCAGATAAACGCGTGTCAGTATTACCCACATCCCCCCTAACTAGCAGTTTCCCTGAACCTTTAAGGTATCCTCAATAATACTGGCAAAAACTTTTGCACCACCTTTGTTTAAGTGTATCCCGTCTCTACAAAACAAATTCCTTCTACCTACAAGTGTGGGCCATGCTGATAGAAATTTACCCCCTAAATTTGCAGAACTTAAGCCTCTCTTGGTAAGAGGATCCCTTCATTCCCCTCACCAATCTTGTTGCCCTTCTCTGTACACGCTCAAGTAAATCTACATCCGTCCTAAAATGAGGCCTCCAGACCTGTACACAGTACTCAAGCCGTGGCCTGACCATTGCCTTATACAGAGGGATAATCACCTCCTTTTCCCTGCTAGCAAAATTCCTATATATCATTGACAAAACCCCATGACCTGCCCTGACAGCCTGTCTGCATTACTCAGAAAACTTCATATCTGACTGCACAATTACTCCCAGGTCTTTTTCATTTTCTACCACCTTAAGTGTAGTACCACACAGTTGGTACGTTTCTCTGAGGTTACTTCTACCCATATGCAGTACTTTGCATTTGTCAAGGTTAAACTTCAGTTGCCACTTCTTAGCCCATCTGCCCAAATTATCTAGATCCTGTTGCAGTAGCACACTGCCATTACTGTCATTAACAACCCTGCCAACCTTTGTATCATCTGCAAACTTCGACATTAAGCCTGATATACCTTCATCAATATCATTGATAAATATACAAAATAACAGTGGACCTAACACCGAACCCTGTGGGATACCACTAATAACATTAGTCCACGAAGAGCAGCACCCATTGATTACCACTCTCTGTCTTCTCCCACTTAACCCATTGTAGCGACTTACCCTTAATACCATTCTGCTCCAATTTGTATAATAGTCTTCCATGCGCAACAGTGTCAAAAGCTTTCCTGAAATCCAAATATATGATATCAAAATTATTTTTTGCATCCAGTTCCTTTGTAACCACATCATAATATCCTATCAAATTTGTCAGACAAGACTTTCCCTTAACAAACCCATGCTGTGTCTGAATTATTGCTGCAGTCTTGTCTAGATGATCCTGCAATGCATCTTTAACCAGTGACTCCATTATTTTACCCGGAACAGAAGTTAAACTAACTGGTCTGTAATCACTCGTGTCACCCTTCGATCCCCTTTTGTGAATTGGGGATACATTTGCACATCTCCAGTCCGTGGGAACCTCCCCTGAGTCCAAGGATGCTCTCATAATTATGGCTAAGGGTTTGCTCAGGTGCTTTTCTTATGTTTAACTTCAACAATTTCTCCTCCACTTTGCTTTCAGTTATTACAAAATCATTAAGTACCCTGCTACAATTTGATAACCTTCTGCCATTTTCAAACCTTAATAATTCCTCATGTGTGAATGTAGATGCAAAATTCAGTTTGTTTGCTATCTGAGCAGGATCATCAACAGTCGAACCATCAATGTCAAGTGGACCAATCAGATTCATCCCCTTCCTTTTAGAGTTTATATAAGTAAAGAAATCCTTGCTGTTTTTCTTAGCATCTTTTGCCAAGGATTTCTCATAATCTGCCTTCGCCTGCCTAACCTCCTTTGTGACCTGATTACAGACTAGCTTATATCTGCCATAGGCTTCTGAGTTGCTGGATAATTTATATGCATCCCATGCATTTTTCTTCTCTGTTACGAGTCTCATTAGTTTTAGATAACCATTTAGGCCTAAACCTTGAACAATATTTCTTAATAGGTATGAAACTTTTAGTAGCATCCACGATTAATTCCTTGAATGCTTCCCACTTAGAATTTACTGTTGGTAACATCGTCAGTTTATCCCACTGTACAGAATTTAAAAACTGTCGGAGACCACTGTACTCACCTTTACGGAAGCAAAAACCCTTTCCTTTGCCCCTGATGGTAATTAAATGTTTAAGTAAATCCCACATAAGTACACTCTGATCACTGCCACCTAGTGGTTCCTTTATCTGCAAATTCTTAATACACGAATGATCATTGCTGATAACCAGATCAAGAGTATTACTTTCTCTGGTTGCCTCTCGAACATGCTGCTGCAGAAAACAATCATCCAATAAATCCACAAAAGTCTGAATAGTGTGTGAGTGACCAACCCACAAGTTCCAGTCAATATCTGGGAAGTTAAAATCCCCCATTATAAGACATTCCGATTTACTAGCCCACTCTATTTCTCTGTATAATTGTTCATTGTACTCATTCGAGTCATTAGGCCTATAACACACTCCTACTCTTATTTTTGCTTTCGCAGTGCTTATGTCACACCAAACTGACTCAACAGTGCACTGTTCATCTATAAAGGTGAACTAATAGTAAGAGAGACGGAGCAGTTACAAATGGTCATTGATATTCATGGACTGTTGTTAAGACTGTTATCTTGGCTTCTTACAATTTTTAACATTCATTAATGATGTAGGTATTTTAAGTTTAATGTCTAAGTTTGTTGATAATACAAGGGTGGGCAGTGTAGTAAATGACAGTAATCAAGGTGTGCTGCTTCAACAAGACGTCAATAAACTATTAGGATGGGCTAAGAAATGGTGGCAAAGGTGTAATACTAAAAATTTAAGATCTTGAATCTGGACAGCAGTAATCCTAGAGTAATGTATCACTTGATAAAAGACCAGGTTTCTGCAGGGTGACCTGATGAAAGTTGTTTAAGGCCTTCAAATGTTTGAGTAAACTGAATTCCGAGGAAATATTTATGCTTAGTCACATGACATACACAAGGGACATAAATGTAAATTAAAAGAAGATTTATAAATTGTATGTCCAAAAATTTTCTTTTGTCAAAGAGTCATTGACTGTGGGAGTAAACTCTCACTTACTCCTGTGGATGTTGGAATTTTAAATTTAAAGAGGAAGTGGATAAATACTTGAAAGAAAGAGGAAAATGAAAGGAAGAAAGATGTAACATTAATTTTTTTTAAAAATTGATTTATTTTATTTTTTGCTGATTCTTCATAAGCTTTGTATCATTTTGCAGTATAATATAGTATAAAAAATATAAATGCAAAGTACAGATAGTTCTTGACTTCATGAGCTAATTCGTTCCTAGCGCACGCTCATAAAGCAAAAACTCGTAAAGCAGGAAGTTATTTCCCATAGACATAATGTTAAAAATAGGGGTTACGTTATCAACAATGAAATTAGTTAGTTAATTAGTTTATGTTTAAACAATGATTGATTTTTCCAAAGAAATGAAAACGTAGCCTGTAAAATCAAGCAAATTATAAAAATAGAGAAATTATTTATGTAGGCATTTATTTCCAAGATAATCTTCTCTTTTCTTTATAAATTTCAATAGCAGGCATAAGCATTTTTTAACGGAACACACAAATTGCAACTAACACGATTTGCGTGGAGTAACAAGTTTACGAAGCTTAAAAAAAAAAAGGAATGAAGAGAAGATTCTGAAAATTTATTTGTTTTTTATACAATTGAAGATTTCAGTAAAGGGTAAACACATTTCACCATAATAACATAAACCCCCCCCCCCCCCAATTCCAGCTATCGGTATTTTCACAAATGCAATAACATCGAGTTTACTACCCATTTATAATTGCTTACAGTAACAGCAAAAGCCCAATAAACCGGAAAGTGCAAATTGTTTTTATTATTTTATGGTCGTGACTTCTAGAAATGTGCTTTAGAGAAATATTACAAAGCTGTTCAAAATTGGTTCTTATAACATATGATAACGATGAAAGTGTAGTGCGTTTAAAGATTTGAATTGGTAACTAATACAATTTACGCTATAAAAACGACCTTTTAGGGAGTAATATAGTGAAAATTTGAACTTCCGAGGTTGTGGAATGAATTACCAAAAAAACAATGTGTTAATTGGGTTCATATTACGATATTTTCGCGGTATGATGGTAATGGATTAATATATTAAAGCACAGTACGCTGTATTGTATAGCTATGTGTGTGGTTTGAAATGCGGTATTTATGAATGTTACAATGTTAACATTCAATTTTTGCAATTAATGTTCATATTTTCGATTTTGTTGATACATGGAAAAAAAAAAAAAAAAAAAAAAAACTTGTAAAGCGAGAACTGCCTGTATACTGCATTTGGATAGCAGTAATCCCAGAATAACATAACATGTGATTGGAATGAAAATTATACAGTCCAAAGTGAAATTCTCTGAGCAGTGTAAACAAGTGATGTACAGGAACATTGCCAGCAGGGACAAAGAGGTTATTATCTTGCTGTATATGGCAATGGTTATGCTACATCAGGAATACTGCATACAAGTTTGGAAACCTAATTTTAGGAAGGAAAGTGATCTGTTGAAAAAGATGCAGAGAAGAGCAACAAGATTAGTTGTGGGTACAAAAGAATATACTTATCAAGAAAGACTGAGGTTCTGTAAATTACAGTCTCTGGAAACTAGGTATCTGCACGGTGATCAAATTGAGGTGTACAAATCTTTAAAAGGGTTAAGTAAACTGAATACTGATAGCATCTCTACTCATTCTCAGATGAAACAAACAAGAGGGCATAAATTTAAATTAGAAAAGGATTGTTCCAAGATGTACAGAAATTCACATTTCAGCCAAAGAATAATCAGTTGGAATAAACTTCCACTGAACATTGAATATGAGTAGAGTAGTTTGAATAAATTTAACCTGGCAGTGGTGGCTAAAATCTTATAATACAAATGGTGATGCAGCACCTGACAATTGCTATTATCATTATTTAATTTCTAGAAAAAATTTTTGGGTGTTTTTGGATTGCCCATGGATTATACCAGTATTTCAGCTTTTCTTAAAATATTGCAATACTTAATACGTGGATATTTTTATTTTTTTATTAAAATAAAATGAAAATAATTATTAATAATTAAAATAAAAAATGAATTTTTAAAATTTTTTATCTTCCAGTGTGAAAAACAAATCAAAAATGTTAACTGCAGACGATATGAAGGTTGGCAGGGTTGTTAACGACACTGATGACAGTACGCTGCTGAAACAGGATCTAGAAAAGTTGAGCAGATGGGCTGAGAGGTGGCAAATGAAGTTTAACATTGACAAATGTAAAGTACTACATATGGGATGCAGTAACCCCAGAGTAACGTATCAACTGTGTGGTACTACACTCACAGTGGTAGAGAATGAAAAGGACCTGGGGTAATTGTGCAGGCAGATATGAAGTTTTCTGAGCAGTGCAGATGGTCTGCACGAGTAGCTCATGGTGTCTTGTCAATGATATACAGGAATTTTTCTAGCAGGAATAAGGAGGTGATTATCCCCTTGTACAAGGCAATGGTCAGGCCACACCTTGAGTACTGTATACAAGTCTGGAGGCCTCATTTTAAGAAGGATGTAGAGCTGTTCGAACAAGTACAGAGAAGGACAACAAGATTAGTGAATGGAACAAAGTGTTACTCTTACAAAGAAAGGCTAAAGTTTTGTAAATTACAGTGTCTGGAGACAAGGCACCTGCAAGGTGATCTGATTGAGGTGTATAAAGCCTTGAATGGTTTGAGCATGCTCAATGCTGATGGGATTCTTCCTCTTGCTCAGAATAATCACCTGAGAGGACATAAATTCAAACTGAGGAAGGACAGTTATAGGATAGATGTGTGGAAGTTTGCCTTTAGCCAGCAGGTGGTTGATTGCTGGAACAAACTTCCATCTGTCATTGTAGAAGTTGATAGCTTAAATAGATTCAAGGCAGAACTTGACAAACATTTGAAGCAAGTGGATGGGTGAAATAAGGGGTTTTTTTTGGCTGATGCTATATAAGCTTGCTTTCTTGCATCATGTGCCTTTGCTAATGCTAATTCTTCTGAAAATTAAAAAAATATATATCAGCCAAAAAATATTAACTCAGTTCTATTATTCTGATCCATTTTCGAGTTGCAAAGACTGTTGGGCACACAAAATTTTAAGCATTCACGTATATTTTGGCTGTTATAAAAAAAAAATAAAAAAATTAGGCATATAAAAAATTAAAAAGTATATGTATACATTAGATACAGTTCTTTGCTTAAATTTTCGTATTTTAAAAAAAATTTATTTCAAATTTTGGGCACTTGCATAATGTGCAAAATTTTGATACCTGCTTGTCTTGATTTCTGTAGATTTCTGCATCCATTTTGAATGAATATCATGTTTCATTTCTACATCTTTACTACATGACAACGATAACAAAATCTTTCAAAAACAATTCCTTTGTGACCATTAGATATTTATTTAACTTGTGGGAGGAGTGGATAGGCAATTAATCTTGAATGTTAACCAAACACAGACTCTGAAACTTTTCATAGTAAAGTCTCTTACCACAGTAGTTTTCATACAAATGAAAAAGTGTTACACAAATGAGGGTTTGGTACCTGACAAGTGCTTACCCTTAGTTACTCCAAGAAAACTAAGAAAAAATTCAGTAACTATTTCAGTAAAAGTTTTTCTATATTTAAGAAGTTAGAAATGATTTCAGATGTTAATCATTAATTAAAGGGTAACACTGGAGAGTTATTTCTGAAAGGCACTTGTCAGGTGCCACGCTAAGCATTAAGGAAGATTCGATCAGATTATTGGTGGGAATCAAGAAATGAAGGGTTTTTTTTTTTTTTTTTGTGGCTGGTGTTGTATAAGCTTTGCTTCCTTGCATAATGTTTCCAATGCTAATACTAAGACCCTGTTCACAGATGCAGCAGGAGGCGCCTCCGTAGCCAGGAGCAGCAGCAGTGCATAGCACATGATTCTTGATTAGACCGGGGTTCGAGCGTGTGACCCACCAAATACAGAGGATGCAGAAAGGTTAGGTAATGACCACCGCATATCCCCGGAGCAATATGGCCAGAGTTGCTAATGCTCCTAAAAACCAAATAACAAACAAACACAGATGCAGCATACTTCACAAGGGATGGAAGCCTGAATCATTTTCATGACCTTCACAGAATGGCAGATCATTTAATGATACTTATTTATAATTATAAGGCATTTTCTATTTACACTGCTGTTCAAAAATCAACCTACTTAACTAAGAAACAATGTGTATATCTTTATCTGTGTATGTTTATCTTTATCTCATAGTTTTATAATATTGTTAATACATATTTTTATATATATGGTGCTATTAATGTGATTTCTTATAATCATGAATCATTTTTAACAAAGGGGTTAAATAATTCTGATGAAGTAGTTTTATTAAATGCTTGTGTTATCTAGGTCTAGTCTGCTTTCTGGAAATTAACAAAATATTTTTAATTTTCCTATTATATATGCTTTATGCTCAGTATGCTTTATATACATTAGAAGCTGATTATAAAGAGAATCTGAAAGCAGCTCATGTTTGTCTGTTCTTGTTTGTACTTTCTATGAAGGTGGACCCTTAAATTAAAGAAAGCACCTTCTGTAATAAATTTTATATATTTTTTTCCCTCTATATATATTTTAAGTGTAATTCAAAACAATGATGGAATTACACAGTAATTTCCATACAGAAAGGAGAAAGTGAATGTCATTTTAATAATGGCTGCTGTATTTTGTTGTATTTATAAGGTAGTATGGCTTTCTGACTGGCCCATACTTTTGGCTTCCAGAATGCCACTTGCAATTATGATACTGAAGAGCTCTCTAAGTGTAGTTATTATTTTATTAAGAAACCTAGAGAACATCCATATTTTTTCTTTTATTGTTTTTAATGCAAGCTCATATGCATATGACGCTAATATGCTGTTAGAGGTACAGTTATATATTTTTCCTTGGATTTTCGTATATGTCATCATTAAAGTGAAAATTTTTATGGAGAACATATTATTAATCTTTAATAACTGGTTAGTTATGGTATTTTCATCATACCAAAGATTCATTCTAATTCTTTTTGTTATTTTAAATTTCAAGAAGATGGCCAATTTTGGCTAGCCATCTCAATTATTCCATATTTTGCTTATTGTATTCCAAATTATTATATCTATTTCATTATAATGAGTTTCTGCTGTATACTAACACTAATAATTTTGCTGCAGTCCTGTCTTGCTTTACTGCTTCTTTAAATAAACAAAAGCTGTTTCTTTCAGTAAGAAATCGAGTAGCAGATGGCAGTGAATTTGTGAGAGGTAAATATGCATAGATTTCTTAGTGTGCTAATTTGGATTTCTTTGCTATGTTCATCATCTGTCTGTGATGTCTAACACTATACCATTGCTGTGCTATAACACATTTTGCAGTGATTTTTCAGTCTTATTTTTGATTAGTTTATTTTTCTGATTAAAAAGATCATGTATCTCATGAAGGGAAGTCAGTAAGTCACAAACTAAGGTGGGGAGAGATGTAAGCTGGAAACTGACCTGAATATGGAATTTATTATTTAACATAATTATCAAAAACATTTATACACTTATCAGATGTTAGTTTGCTCTTGTAACCAGCTATACATCATTTTCAATCTTGCAATTTCAGAAAAACGTTAGCCACCAAGCTATTATTTAAGTCAAGGCTTGAAAAACGCAAGTGCCAATGTTGCTGTGGTGACTAATATTTTACAGGTCAACTGTGAGATTGAACTACTAATCCTTTGTTTATTTACTTTTTTAAAATGATCTTTGTGGGTCTGTAATGAAGCTATGTATAAGTTTATATGCAGGTTTAGTTGGTATCTTGCAAGGATTGGTGTGACTTTTGACAAAAGCATAGTACAATGTACTGTATTCTTAGTACAGATGCTAAACCATTGTTATTTTATAGAACAAACCATTCTAGTTGAGGAAACATGAAGATAATCGCTCAATCAGTCATATCTGGCTTTTTTTTTTTTTTTTTTTCTTCATTAGGATAGCATTTCATAAGTAGTTTCTTATTCAGTATTAACACAGTAACTTTATCCTTTTCAAATTAATAATATAGCAATGATTTAATATTATTCTTTTTTAATTGATCAGGTCAAAAATAAATATTATGCTGTTTATTTTATGGAGATTTGTTTGCATATACAATTGTTGCAAGTCGCATGTTTGTAACTCAGAGAGAGAGACTTGGAAATTTAATGTCATGCTTTTACAATTTGTGTCGCTGTGGTATTATTTATTATTAATTTAACATATGGATGAAAGTTAATCGTGTAATGAAATTTAAAAGCTTTTAATTTTCATTAAATGGAACTTCTAATATTGTTGCATGATGAAGGTCATTGATGTCAACTGCTTTGGGGAAGCTGCCATTATATAAATTTAATTCTAACAAGCGAGGTAAACACTAGCGTTTTCACTTCATGTGACCCAAGTTTACTGCAAAATGGTAAGAAGCCTGTTTTTAGCATTATGGATATAATAGAACCATCCTGTTTTAATAGAGGTGAGGGTAGATGGGCAAAAGTTGAAGCAGATTACTTTGGCAAGAAATTAAAATGCCCAACTGTTGGACAAGAAGTAAGTTTTCTATTCTTAGCCTGCAAAAAATCAAGATTGGTTTGGATGGTTTAATAACTTTTTTACAATTGTCGTGAGTTTTAATGTAAGCAGAAAATGAAGCTGGAGATTTGGATGCAAACAGATTGTAATATGCAACGTTCTTATCTCAAACAGACAGCATTATCGTATTTATTGGGAAACAATTGTTTAGGTAAGGGATGAGATTTTAGGGTGGAATAAAAGATTCCATCCCTCTAAGAATAATTTCAGTTACACAATCTGAGTAAACATTGGGTGGGATCAAAAGATTTAAGGCCACAATCCTTCCATGGAAAAGAAGAAATACAGGAATTTTTCTAGCAGGGATAAGAAGGTGATTATACCCTTGTATAAGGCAATGGTCAGGCCATACCTTGAGTACTGTATACAGGTCTGGTGGCCTCATTTTAGGAAGGATGTAGAGCTGCTGGAATGAGTACATAGAAGGGCAACAAGATTAGTGAATGGAACAAAAGGTTGCTCTTACAAAGAAAGGCTTAAGTTTTGCAAATTACAGTGTCTGGAGACTAGGCACCTGCAAGGTAATCTGATTGAGGTGTATAAGGCTTTGAATGGTTTGATGGGATTCTTCCTCTTGCCCAGATTAATTGCCTGAGGGGACATAAATTCAAATTGAGGAAAGACAGTTGTAGAATACATGTGCAGAAATTTGCCTTTAGTCAGCGGATGGTTGATTGCTGGAACAAACTTCCATCTGTCGTTGTAGAAGTTGACAGCTTAAATAAATTCAAGGTAGAACTAGACAAACATTTGGAGCAAATGGATGGGTGAAATGGTTTTCTTTTTTGGCTGATGCTGTATAAGCTTGCTTTCTTGCATCACATGCCTCTGCTAATGAACTGAAGTACCTTGACCACTGACTAGACTGTGTACTTTGAGTTATAGGTAAGAAAATGATCAAGACATTGGGTATGCGGTCAGGATTGTCTGGTAATCTGGTACGTAAAATAAACAGCTGTGTTAAATCATTAGAACTTGCAAAAGCCTCAGCGTCTTAACCACCTGGAGCTGTATAACTAAATAAGTGAAGCTAACATTAAAATCGCAAAAATTATCTCATTGTTAGAAAAGTAGACTGGAGAAAATTTGTTTGCAAAGAAAGGAAGTCAAAGAGTTCACCGCATTAGAAGAGATTTTAAGCCAGAGGAGATTCCAAAGCAGGAAGTGTCTAGATTTTCTCAATCTAGACAAGGAATGTAGGAATATCTTAACAGCCCATACTGTGAATTTGAGTTTCAGTATTCATGGTATCTCCCGGCTTGAAAATGCACAAAAATGCCATGGAAGTCCCAAGAAACAATTACTATTACTTTCCCTGCTTATAACACAGCCTTGAACTTCTTTGTTGGGGAGTGCAGCAGGTCCCACGATTGCATTGTCACACTTGGATTCAGTTTGAAAGTGGTGGACCCACAATTCATCACCAGTGGAAATCCTGATAAGTTTTTCTGATTATGCAGAAGTTTAAAATTAGATCAATTTTAAACTTCTGCATTCTCTCTTCAATGGTGACTGGTGTCTTTTTGTGCAGTAGATTTCCAGAATTTGATAAAGTAATGGGACAAGTGTATAAATATTTTGGTGATTATGTTGATAAATAAATGCTATTATTTTAAGATCATTTTCCTGATGGCTTCTTTTATTTTCCTTATTTTGTGACTTACTAACTCCTCCTATTTTAGTTTTATAAGAATTCGATTATGTTATTTAATGTTATTCAACTATTAGAATTTTAATTTTATTGAGAATTTTGGCAGTATATATACAATGTTGACCAGTATTTTGTATGCCCTTAATTATAAATAGTAGTATAGACTTATTATTAAAAGTAACATTGTACACTGCTGAAAAGATTGCAATAATTAAATCTATCAACACAGTTTATTTTTAAATTCTTGATCTTAAAAGAAAGCATTTTTGTTGCTGGTGTGATATAGGGTTTTTTGGCTCACTAGTACAGTAATCGGTCTGTTACAATATTTGAAGATTCAATGCATGAGGCATAATATGATATGGGTTTAAATTAACTATATAATATCAGTGTAGATACACCATAGTTTACCCATAAATTAAACTACGTACGTATTGTGAAGGCATCGTTTTTAATTGTATCTCATATTGTGGCTACCTTCACGAGATACCAAGTATTACATTATTTCGAATAAGTAATGCTTCTCTAGTAGAGACAACTACTGTTATTTATTCTCAGTGGATATCACCATCCAGACGGTCACTGTTTCAAAGCTGTTGGCCTATCATTGGTGGGTGGGTAGGTATGCAAACATTATGTTCCTTCTTTTGCATTATATTTAACATGGCATCAATACCCATATTGTGCCTGTGATATGGGATTATTCATGAAGCAGATTTAGATGAATATATTGATTAAAAAAGAGACATTTTTTTTTTTTTTTAAAGTTAAGGTTACATCTCGGTTTTCTTTATTTCCAAAAATATACTTTGGTAGTATTTATGAATTCCTGTAGATTTTTTTAGATGTTTTTTGTAGAAATGGCATGGCAGTGAAAAATTGTGGAGGATCTTTATTAGTTAGAAGTAAAAAATGTTAAATGTTAAAAAGTTCTGTTAAATACCACTCTTTGTCTTACTTTCCTTGTTCTGGAAGCTCCAAATAGTCTTGAACAGGAATGTTAATTTCAATCACATCTGAATTTATCGGTTGTTTGCTGCCTTGATATGAGTGCAGTAAACTCATGCTTATAGCACTATCTTGCTTTTAATGCTGTTTTCTTCTGGTCCCATGGGCAGTCTTGCAAAGTGCCATGCATTTTTTAATGGCTATGCCACTCATGTTTAAATGCATTACTGCTCATTACTTTTCTTTAGGTTCCAGAAAGGAAAACTTCCTCTTGATATTTGATTTTGGAAAAGGGATGATATAGAGACTAAATTCTAAGAATCTTTATAGTACAATTTGATTTACATTATATAAATCATTTCCAATGCAGTGAATTTTTTTAATTTCATATTTAATTTGAAGTTTTGAAGGTAGAAAGCCCCCCCCCCCCCTTTTAAATTCAGTGTCTGGCTCTATTTGTCATTGCATTTAAGTGCTCGCCTCAGCTCTTTTAGAATTCAACATTACTTGTCCCTTTTCTTACTGGTACAATAATCAGTTTTTTTTGTGTGTATGTGTTCAACATGGCATCAATAAAGTTCATTTATGACAGCATTATTTATTATTATTATGTACTATATTTAAAAGGTTTATATAGTAATACGCAAGATATTTTTAGTTTAGTAGCTCAATTTAATAAATCTTTTTTAATTTTTTTTTTTTTCATTCTTTTTTATAGCATACAAAAAAGGTTGAAATGAAAATTCCAAAAAAAAAAAAAAAAAAAAAAAAAAGCAAGAATGGTACATTAAGTGTGCACGTTTTCAACTTACATATAAACCATTGCTTCATAAACACTAAGAAAAAGCTAACAAAAAATCAGTGTTATCTATCAAAATATTGTTGAGAATAGTCTCCAAAAATGAGGATTCCACTAATAGTGTTTTCATGCTTATAATGTTCTGTGAGTTATAATACTTTAAAAAGTGTTATAACAGTTTCTTTTTTTAATGAAAATCCCAAACGTGAAAGGTATTAGAACCTATAATATTTAGTACTATGTGCAGGTTGTAGATTGAGAAGATAGATATTTATTGACATTAGTCTTGAATTTCAATAGACCAGTGGAATGAGACTAACAAAGGGGGAAATCACTAAGAGGTTTCTTCCAGTTAACCTGAACCCCCTTCCCCATATGTCCCTGGTCTCTTTGCAACCTTCTTGCTCACAGGACATGGGTCCCTAAATGCACATCAGCAAGGACTCACCTAGGACCTTAAATGTACCTGTGGAGTTGATGAGGATTGGGCTCATGTCCTTTATGACCGTCCCAATTACCATCCCCACAGATGTATATTAACGACAAAGACATATTAATGACATCTTTTCATCTCTGATGAAACTCACTATATGGTCTTCTCTGACTTTGCTCAAAAGGTTTTTAAGACCAGAAATAACCAAGTTATGACCATCCAGACTGTGACAACCCCTTAAACTCAGATAATTAAAGATAATACTGACCATGACAACCCCCCCCCCCAAATGACAAATTAGATAGGATGACTGAAGACCTGGCCTTTCAGAATAAGTTCCCTGCCCTATGATAAATTAAGTGAAGTGTACCTATGGGCAGAATGTGTGTATGAATTATGAATGAATGTGTAAGTATGAGAGGGAAGGTGTAAATGAGTAAGGTTATATTTGTGTGTTTAAATATGTTAATATGAGATAATATTGTATCATATGTTATAAAAGTAATATTGTAGTACCACAATATGAGACATATTTTCTTAACTGCCGTAGTATTATTATTATCATGAATGCAGTTTGTGTGTGTGCACGTGTGTGTGTGTAGTTCACATATGCATATAAAATTCTGAAGTACATGTGCAAATGTTAACATATTAGTAAATGCAAGGTGACTGGATTTTTATGGCTAGTTGGAGCTCTCTATCATGGCCACTGTGGTGGGGCAAGTACACGTGCAAGGGTGAGTAACCTAGTAAAAAAAAAAAAAAAAAAATGTAAGGTTTGAGAAAATGTATATGTCCAGTAGGAGCTCTCTCTCAATACTGCTGTGATGAAAACAAGTATGTGAGCTAATACAAGGGTTGAGTGAATGTCTATGTTAGTCAAAACTCTCTCACATCCACCACAGGTAACTTGCTTGAGAGAAACCATAGAAGTGAATCAATGTATGTGTACTCCCTCTGCTATACATGAGTGACTACATTCAGGGTGGGAACATACGTACACTTAACCTGTACAAAAAAAAAAAAAAAAAAGTATTAGAGTGCTGTATTGAGTGAATATGAATACAGTAAACCCTCGCTATTCGCGGGGGTTACGTTCCTGAGAAATGTCGCGAATACCGAAAACGCGAATACTGAGTTATAGCTCCCATAGTAATAAAGGGGTTCCGTTCCAAAGTATGAAATATATAAGAAAAACTAGTCTAAAATTTTGTCTATGTATGTATTATATGTACCTTCATAATATGACTGTACATGACAGTACATAGTGAAATGCAAGCATATGGCATCAAAATGAAAATAAGAAACAATTTAATATTAAATGCAATATTTATTAGAAATTTCAAACAAATCTTTCAAATCAGCGCCTTTGCTAGCAAAAAAAAACATCCCACCAGTGCTATCACCAGTTTCGCTAAAGTGTTGATAAAGAAGTTTTGCGTTTTCACGAATGATGAGTGAACTTAACGGAATTTTATTTTGAATTCGGTCTTCTATCCACAGATTTAAAGCTTTTCCATTTTTTTTAATTTAACATCACGAGTTACAGAGCAAATTTTTGAAGCAATTAGCGCGGTTTCACGGACACTACGACAGATTTTTTCTTCCGATTTCTTGATTGATCGTACTGTTGACTCATTGATTTTATAATGTTTTGCCACTGAGGAGACACTTTCACCTTTAGAAATTTCGTCTAATAACTCAATTTTATTCGCTAGTGTCATCACCTTCTTTGATATTTTCACATTTCTCTTTTTATTCGTAGCCATATTTTTGTAGGGGTTAGAAAGAACTTGTCCACAATAAAGTCACTTTCTTCCGTTAACGCACTCGAAAAAGTCTGTTTTACACTGCAAAACGGTAGAGTTATCATTTTTGTAAGCATATCAATTTATAAATTGATAAATTTATTCAATTTATAAACATATAAATTAAAATCAAACGACGAAACCTTCCATGACTAACACATACTGAATAAGGATTAGCGAGAAACATCCACGCTCGCGATTTTTTCACCCCTCTCCCCCACCCACTGAGCGCTGTTTTGACTGGGAAAGATAATTTTAGCCACGCCCATGTTTTTTATGGCGGAAAATATTCACGGAGTCTTAAAATTCACATTTTTTTAGGTTTAATTTTATATTAAATCGGCGATCGCGAATACGCGAAACCGCGAATACAGATACCGCGAATAGCGGGGGTTTACTGTAATTGTATGTGACTGTTGGACGAATGAGAATGTCAACTAATTGTCTAAATGTGACTCTGAACATATGATGAGGGGGAAAAAAAATTATTATAAACAATTTGGCAGGTTAAGATGTTTCAATAAGTGGTATGTGTGTAAACTATGTGATGACTGAATGAATGCCCCTCTATGTGGACACTTGTATGTGGTGAGGGGACCTCCCAGTGACAGTATTGGCCTCTGGATTAGTGTCACTGTGATCCAATGCACACAGCCTACGTTCCAGGCTAACACCATAGGAATCCGGTGTGTTTGCTGTGCACTGCAACTCGTTGAAACTTGGAAAAGGGATTCTGGTGGTAGAGAGGCCCAGCTTCAGCACACCACTTTGGCTCCTGCTTCGACAAGATGGGTGGTCCTGCAAGGGTCTACCGTTCTAATGCTATGCCCCTATCCTCATGGTCCGAGGGACAGAATCCAGGCTGGCAGCGGTGCAGGTATGTTGTCTCCCACTCCCGAGCGCATTTATTGCATGCTGGGTAGTGGGCATCCCATTTGGGCTCTGTGGTGGGTGGGGAGAGCCTGGGCACTGAACAAAATAAAGCTCTATGAATCCTGATAGTGTTAATTTTTTTTTTTTTTTTTTTATGTGAACCCCAAACACGAGAGGTATTAGAACCTATAGTACTTAGTACCGTGCTTGGGTTGGAGGTTGAGAAGACGAAAGAAGATATTTGTTGACATTGGACTTGAACTTCTGTAGACTGTAATTTTCAGGAAATACGTATGAAGGAAGGTTGTTCCAGAAAACGGCAGTTGAATGCATAAATGCATACTCAAAAGTTGGTTCTGTGGGTTTGAAGTTGGACAGTAAATGGATGTTGGCGGCACGTGTTCGGACTGTTTTGAAAGAGAGAGCGGGAATTATAGAAGCCAATTCAGAAGAACAGTGCCCATGGAAGTATCTGTAGAAGAGGCATGCAGCAGAAACAGTACGTCTATGAGAAAGCGAGTGGAGAGGCTCTGTTAGAGATGAATCATTAATTAACCTAACTGCCCTCTTCTGAATGGAATCAAGAAGCCTGAGAGAGGTTTTGGGGGCACCACCCAGATGTGGGAACAATATTCCATGGCAGGACGAATTTGCGATTTATACAGAGTGAGCAGCTGTTTGGAAGAAAAGTAACGCCGAGAGCGAAAGAGAAAACCAAGTTTTTTAGATGCAGAGGAAGCAATATTTGTAATGTGCTTGTGCCAAGAGAGATTAGAAGTCAGGGTAATCCCCAAAAGAGATATATTATTTTGCCTAGAAATCGGAGTGTCCCTAAAGATAAGCATAGGAGCAGAAGAATCCTTTTTGCGAGATATAAGACAAGACTGAGTTTTAGAAGGGTTGAAATCAACTAAGTTGTCTTAATTCTCCAGGGGCCCCAAATACAGTCCCTATCAGGAAAAAAAAAAAAAAAAACACCATGAAACAGAAACTGCCACTGAGCCAAGAGATCCCAAACAGAAGTACTATCCAGTCCTATTCCAAGATTCTTAATAATGCACCCAAAATCTGAGAAACCTAATGGGAAAATGTCACCCTTTTTTATACAGAAGAGTTTAGAGGGATGAGCAGGTTCCCCGAAATCAGTTAAATGGCTTTGTTCTGGGGACCTCTTGATTGAAACAAAAAGCAATAGGAACTCTGAGCAGTTACTCTGATAAACATCAACTGGAGGAATACCAATTAATGTGACAGAACACTGAATTCATTGAGAGGTGTCATTTCTGAGTGGGACCTCTTTGAGGTTACAGAGCAGGAAATCTGCTGTGAACTGAAGCCATAGGGAGTGATAGCTGTTAAAATAATTTCTGTGTGAAGGGTGTGAAGTCAGTACCAATGAGAAACACCATCCTTACATTCCAGATGCCCTGTGATGTTTCAAATGCCAGAAATATGGGCATTCACCAGTGGCCTGCCATGGAGCACTTGCCTCTGCCTTAGTGTGGTGCAAAAGACCATGAAAGCAATGAGTTTACTGCCACCAAATCCACTTGTGTCAACTGTGAAGGTGAGCACTCTGCATACTCAAAGGCATGCCAGTGGTGGAAACAAGAAAAGCAAATACAGACACGAGGTAGACTGAATATTCCATATCAACAGGTAAGAAAACTGATAATGCCAATAAGTAGCAATAAGCTCACGTATGCTCAGAAGGTTGCAATCTGTTGGGACTCAAACAGATATGACAATCCCACCAAAACAGTGTTTTCCTCCCATTTTATGTTCTATATTGAGCACTCAAAAGCCAGTACAAAACACTCAATCAACTGCCGCTCCCATATCAATACCACTTACTACTCTGCCTTGAAATAAACAAAATAACATGAGAAAAAAACCTGAACCTAAAAAATCTGACTTGCTGCTCGCAACAAAGGAAAACATGGAAATAGAGTAGAAGGAAATGAATGATGACGTGGTCTTGGAACTTTGTGGATGAAAATATGGACACTGGACAATGTTCAAACTTTATACTTCCAAATGGATAAATACTTCATACTTCCTAAAAAGGATAAATCCAAGACTGAGAAAGCGAAACCCTCAGCACTTTGGAAGCTGTCTGATGGACCCACAAGCTCAAGTAATGGGAAATTCATATAGTGGAATTGCCGTGGTTCTGATGGAATATTGACATCAACACCCTCCTCCATAGGCATAAGCCAGTGTAGCTCTGTTTTCAGGAGACACATCTAAAGGCAAATGAAAACCCTGCCTTATGTAATGTCAGCATAATACATAAAGGCAGAAGTGGGGACTTGCCATCTTAGTGGGCAACCATTACTCTTTTCGAGTAATTCCTTGTAGGGTTTCTTTTCGCAGTTTGTTCGGTATATTTACTACCTGGGATTAACATCTCCCAGATGGACCTTGATGATCTCATTGCGCAACTGCCTGTTCCTGTTCTTTTGACATAATACCCTCTGGGGTAGTGCAGACACTAATATGAGGAGCTGTAAAATAGAGAGTATGCTTGCAAATAATGAGCTCTCATTCTTTAATGGAGGAAAGAATACCTTTTTCCACATGCCTACCCACATATTTACTGCCATTGAGCTCTCCATCTGCTTCCCTACTCTCCTCCCCTTGTTCACATGGGAAGTCGAAGAAAATTCCTATGGGAGTGAACACTTCCCTGTGATATCTGCTATGACCGAAAAAACATCATGTCAGACCTCAAGGATATCTCAGTGGAAGTTTGATAATGCTCACTGGAATGCTTTCGAACATCTGCCACAATTTGATACCACAAGAGTCAGCCAGCAGCCAATCAGTGATGCAGTTTCGTATATTACAGAAGGTATTGTTCACGCAGCAGCAGTTGCAGTTCCAAAAACTTCCATCTGGTTTCACTATTTCCCAAACCTTGGTGGAATTCAGAATGCACAGCAGCAAAAAAGGTGCAAAACAAAGCCTGGGGGATGTGCTGCCAATATTCAGCGACTGAAAATTAAACACAGCACGTACTAAAGCATGCTGTATTCAGCATCAGAGCCAAACGGAATCCTGGATCTGGTTTACTTCCTCCATAACAGGGGCTGAGCTCAAAAATAGTCTGGGACAAGATCCGGAAAACAAAGGGAAAATATCCACCGTGCTCTTCAGTGATCCTAGAGCATAATGGATGTCTAATTGCAGTTGCAAATACTTTATGAGAAACATTTGCAAAATTTCTGTAATAACACATAATTATTCCCCTCCCCCAACCATTCTTGGCCCTGAAAGAGTAAAGTGAAAAACTTCCATTAAACTTCTCTTCAAAAGGGCTTGAACCTTTACACAGGAACACTTAAATGCAGCACTCTTTCTCACATGAGAAAGTGCTGTGAGGCCAGATGCCATCTATTACAAAATGATAAAACACCTCTCACCACAATTTAAGGATCACCTTTTAATTTTATTGAATAGAATATTTCTTGACAAAGAATTTCGGGATTCCTGGTGAAAGGCAATTGTCCTTGCCTTCCCAAAGCCAGGAAAAGATCTTAGAAATTCAAGTAACTATCGACAAACTGTTTGTGCAAGGTCCTGGAAAGAATGGCCAATGCTCGTCTTACATGGTATTTGGAAACAAATGGTCTGCTTTTGAGGACACAGTGCGGCTTCCAAAGAAATGGATCCACTTTGGATCATTGAATCCAACTTGAAACATCCATTTGTGATACTTTTATTAAATTGGAGCACCTGGTAGCAGTTTCCTTTGATATTGAAAAAGCGTATGACAAAGCTCGCCAATTTGGCATATTGTGTGAGACCTCCATAACTTTGGTCTTAGGGGTAACTTTCCTATTTTTATTAAAAACTTTCTTTTGAATGCCAATTTCAAGTTCGTTTAGGATCCACACTCTCCTGAGTATTGTGCCAAGAGGAGGGAGGCCCACAAGGATCCATTATAAGTGTCACACTTTTTTGCCATTAAAATAACCTGCATCACAGAACAACTTCCACCAACGATAAACAATGCCCTCTGTTTGTGAAACTGAGTAAATCGAAATAGTACAGTTAATTAGACCTATCCTAATTAGTGAGGATGTGAGTGCAAGTTTCGTGAGGGCATGCATGGAGAATTTTGTGAAGGGCGAGTGTCCAACAGTTTCACGAGAACATGTGTCCGACAGTATCGTGAGGATGCACGTCCAAGTTTCATGATGATGAATGATACTGTCCTGAATTTTTGTCATATTCACGATACTGTCGTGAATGACTTGACTAATACTCCCAGTGAAATCAATAGTTCTAAACAGGATCTCAAATCCACATCAGTACTTCCGCACAAACTGAATGGACACATGAGCCCGAGGCCTCTGTGTCTACTTGGACAGCAAAGAGTGTCAGCACCTGATGTGGAAGTCACAGCGGAGAAGAATAGGCAGTATTCAGTTGGACTTTAAAATAAACTCTCCAGTTTGTTCTACCCATCTCATACAGCTGCTGATTTTCTGTTGCCAGTGCTGAGAAACTTCAAGGCATTGCTAATAAAATGTATACAATCGGAATTTAATAGCTTCTACGATACGTGATTATGACTCTTGCAAAATTCGTGAGGATGTGAAACACAGCATCCTCCATGATCAATCCAAGTCATGAAATCAGTGCAGAAGTAAAGACATAAGAATAAGACAGTAAAGACTAGCAGTTACCAACAGATTCGTTCCAAAGCAAATGCTGCCCTCACTGCAAGCGATTTACAGTGACCTCTGAGAAGTGGTCAACAACAAAAAATACAGAAAGGGAATCAATCTTAGCTAAACTGAACATTTATAACTGTGCTTTGCCTACAGTAGTCTCGATATATAATGTAACATGTATGTATGACGTAAATATGTATTGTAAACCTCTGGCACCACCATGGCATGATGGGAATAATTGTATATGTCATACTACAGTTAAAGATGGGGTTCTATTCTATAAGCCATTGCATTCTTGACTGTGAGTGATTAATCAATTAAACTAAATCGATTTAGTTTAGTCGATTAATTGCTCACAGTCAATAATAAGATCTTGATTGTTTAATCACTCACAGTCAATTGATTAAACTAAATCAATTTAGTTTAATTGATTACCATACTGTGAACACATGAGAATTTTCTCATACAAAAGGCAACATGTCAAATGAAGACAAAGCATCCAACGCTTGAGCATTTCATGTTCCTTCCAACCAGCCTTTGCCCTGCCATCACAAGTGGCTCCCAACCTGATCAGGCCACACCGTGAGTACTGCACACAGGTGGCACACTATGGCCATAGTTGCCGATGCGCCTAATAAATCCCGAAACAAACAAACAAACTGCACACAGGTCTGGGGGCCTCATTTTAGCAAGGATATAGAGCTGTTGGAACGAGTACAGAGAAATTCGACAAGATTGGGGAGTGGAAACAAGGGTTGGTGTTAACAAGAAAGGCTCAAGTTCTGCAAATTGCAGTATCTGGAGACTAGGCACCTGTGAGGTGATCTGATTGAGGTGTATAAGGCCTTGAATGGTTTGAGCAAGCTCAGTGCTGATGGGATTCTTCCTCTTGCTCATATTACGCACCTGAGGAGGCATAAATTCAAATTGAGGAAAGACAGTTGTAGAACAGATGTGCAGAAATTTTCGTTTAGCCAGCTGGTGGTTGATTGCTTGAAAAAATTTCCATCTGTCATTGTGGAAGTTGATAGTTTAAATAAATTCAAGAAAGAACTGGACAAACTTTTGGAGTGAATGGATAGGTGAAATGTTTTTTTTTTTTTTTTTTTGGGTGATGCTATATATAAGCTTGCTTTCTTGCACCATATGCTTCTACTAATGCCTGCAATAAAATATAACCCCACAACCTTATTTAATCTTTCTGTTAAAAATTATAATTATATAAATAAATTGGTTTTTTTTTTTTTTTTTGTTGTGATAGACAATGGCTGATTAAGGTAAAATAAAATAAAATAAATAAAGGAAAAAGTCCACGTGTATAACAAGTCATGACTACAAAGCATAAGTCTAGACTATTTATATTACTGGGTGCCATTGTAAAGCAAACAAGTTGGAGGGTGGGATTGTTTTAATTCAGTGTATCTATCTGATTTTATGCTGCATATATGTTTATACAATTTACTGTAATGCAGTGATATGCCTTGTATATATACACTCACAGTATAAATATTTCACATTCTTACAGGTACTGAGGAAGATCAAGAAGCTACTGATATGCTAGTAGGTAATGCACAAAATCTGATGCAGTCTGTCAAAGAAACTGTTCGTGCTTGTGAAGCTGCATCTATCAAGATACGCACAGACTCAGGAATGAGGGTCAGATGGATCAGGAAACAACCATGGTATCAGTACTGATAGCCAGGAAAATCAAAAATGATATCTGTAGTAGTTCTGTAATATTCTGGGACTAAATGATACTGCATTTATTGGAGTTAGGAATAGCTGATCTGCTTGACACAGAATAATGTCAGTAAGGTTCCTCTCTCTCATTTGTTGCAAATACTCCTGCTGGCTTTTTTTTTTTAAGAAAGTTATTTTACATATTGAAGTATGTAATTTTATGATGACAGATGTGGAATTGTTTTATACTGTGCCAAAAATTTAATTATATGCACTTGTTTCTGTACACTTTAAATGTTATTACATTGTTAATGCTGTTTAATACTTTAAAATGACATACCTGTTAATTTTTATTTTCAGAACTTGGAGGCTCAAAGTTAAATTATTTGCAGTAAAACATTCTTCATCAAAATGTTGAAATACAAGCCAAATGCAAATTCTTTATTTGTGTGCATGAATGCTGATTATAGCTTTGACTGAATTTAACTGTAGGTATAATTGTTAATAAATAAAGGGAGGGTATCAAATAAAAGAACACATGGTATTGTTTATAACTGTGTAGAAAACCATATTTAGAAATTGAGGAAATCTTTTTGAAATGAAAAAGTTAATAATCAAGTAACTAATGCTAGCCAAATTCTGTTAATGAAACTAGCTTATTCTAGTTTTCATTTTTTTTTGCCAGTTATTTTTTAATCTTAAGGTGAAACGATACTCATGAAGGGGAGCTCAAATTTTAAAACAGGGTTGGGCATGAACATTCATTATTAGATACGAATTGTTCCTTGTAATTTCTGCTTATGCAAGTAACAAGATTGTGAATAAAGATAGTTTTAGGGTCCATTTAAATCATAAATATATTAACTTTTCATAATTTTTATTTATTGTCAGCATAAAGTGAAACAGCGAGAGGTTATCGTTATCAGTTAAGAATTAGTGATTGTTGGTAATTACCCAAACTAAAGAAGCTAATTCTTGTAAATATAAAGATTAAGGAATTAGACTTATTTTAAAATTCACATGAACTATAGCTTTTTTTTTTTTTTTTTTTTGTTAATAGCAATCCCTACAATAAATCAAGGAAAAACAAAGTTCAAAAGAATTTCACTAATCACCCAGGTGGCCATTCAGGTATGATGAAAAACAGCCACATTTTAAACTTTCCTAAGTTTTCATCAGATTTTTAATGGGTTATTACCCCTATTTTGTAATTTTTTTAAAATGCTGTTTTGAAATATGTTGGTCCATTGTTAATGGTATAATTTCTGTTTCCATTTTTCAAGTTCACTAATTTTCAGAATTAAACAGATGGCCAGATTCAAAGCTGTGTAGGTTAGTTTTGTCTATTCCCCTATACGAAATGTTGCTTTCATGCTTCTTGTATTTAGTTCTATTTTTGTCTGTTGTGTGGTATTTCCCACATTTGCAGTTAATAACATAAAACTTAATAGCTGCACTTGCATGTATTGTAAGGTTACTAGAGTTTATAATTAATATGAACAACTTTTAAATGTCTGTTGCCATTATGGTAAAAAATTGATTTAAAGTTACATTGGTTGTATATATTGGAGAAACAAACTATATTTTTTTATAGTTTATAAAACATTTTCTTGCTCTAATCCAGTAGAAACTGTAATTAGAGATACAAGAATCAAAATTTTATTTAAACAAATATATTTACCAATAATTACAATATTTTTCAAGATAATAGCCTGAGCTATAAGTTTCCTTTTTATTGGAGGGGAATTCTTTCCCACATCACTTGTCCAACCCCTCTTATAATTAGTCTAATTCTTCCTTAAATTTATTCAAACTACTTACTTCCACAACACCTGAATTAAGTATGTTGAAATAAAATTCCCACACAGCCATCTTTCCTCAGTTTAAATTCATGTGTTGTTTGAGCAAAAGTAAGAGATATAAGCATTTAGTTTACGCAACCATTTAAAGGCTCTCAGATCATAATAATAGGTGCCTAGGTTTCCAAATGCTAAAATTTGCAAATTTGATCTTTCTTGGTAAGAATATTCTTTTGTTCCCCTCTCCAATCTTGTTACTGTTCTCTGCACTCATTCCAACAGATCCCGTTCAATAGATATCTTCTACCTTCGCTGTGGAGACTTGGCAATGCACTCTTGTTTAAAGACGCGTCAGTACAATGAGACTTTGCTCCCACCCGTAGCAAACGAGTTTTGTTGTAGCACAGGAGAGCATGGCAGATGGTGTGAAGAGGAGCACAAGCTTGTTCCTGTTGGCTTCTGCGATTCGAGTGAGTTTCTAAGACATTTTTCCTATAGGTTTTATTGGTGCTGAACTTATTCAAGTCAGCATCAAGGTGCTGTACTTCTGTTAGCATTTGATTTGGGAGGATGCGATCTGAAATGCGAAGTCTCGGATACTTCGCACAGAGCATCGGGGTCGACTGAAGTTCTCACTTGGGTATCCTACAGTAATACAAATCCCAAATGGACAGTGTTGAGATTTGGTCTGTGACCATTTTAATTGTAGCTACCACTTCAATGATTTCAGGTAATCACTACATCCCAGTGAAGTAGCTAAGGTTGTAGTTCTGTCCTGCGGTAGGGGAGACACTTTTCAGTTAGTCCATTTAAGGAGACAGAATTCTACAGCAAGGATTGTAGTAGCTGCTGATGCCCACACTTTAGTAGCATAGAGGAGTGGAGAATAAATTGTCATAATGAATTTCCTAATGTGAAGGAAATAACTAGTAAAAGTAAAGAAACTGCTTATGGAAGTTTAGATAGTGTCCATCTAGCTATTGTAATAACCTTATCAAAAATTCCAAAGCATTAAGCAGTGACACCTAAGATGTGGCCTAAAATTTCTGTATATCATTGACAAAATTATATACAGAAATATCATTTCCCCCACATGCTGTCTTAGTAACCACTCTGCATTGCTCAGAGAATTTCATGCCTGACTGCACAATTACCCCTCAGGTTATTTTCATTCTCTACTACCTTGAGTGTAGTGCCACCCAGTTGGCATGTTATTCTGGGATTACTGCTACCCATATGCAGTACCTTGCATTTATGAAAACTGTGTTAAAATAGAGTTGAACTTTTCTGCCTGTAAGTGTTGTTCCTGTCCCTTGTAGTTCCCCTGTCCAGTATAGAGCTTGTTAACTTCATATGGAATTGTTTATTTTCAAACATAATTTAGGAAAAGCCACAACAACATTTCACTTATCTGATATTTCCTAATTTGGTCACAATGAAGTAAAAATTTTCTTATTAACACCACCTGAAAAGGAATTAAACAAGCATTCTTCTAATGAATTTTACTACTAATAATAACCCATTTAAGAATACTTAATTCGCATCTTGGCCATTTGGGTGGTTAATGGAAGAGAACTATTTTACTGTAAAGACTGTAGGTTGCATCAGTATACATGCATAATACTGATTCCTCTCCATTTCCTATGATGTAGAATAGATTATACATTTCTGTGATTGTTTCTGCCTTTTGACAATCATGATAAGTATCTCGGTGATAACCCTTCTCCAGGTACCCACAAGAAGAGAGCTTGAAATCAACAGTTTTATATTTAAACTATAAATTTAAGAATGTTTTGAATAGAAGATGTTTTAGAAGGAAATGCCTGAAGATTATTTCCTAATTAAATATATTTTTATTCAAAGAATAATCCCTATTTAAATGTCAGGCTGATAAAATAGAAATCATGGGTAAGCACTGAAATGAATTTTCCTTGTCATTCATTCTAGTGCTATTCTATTTGTAAGCAAGTGGGAAGTCTCACTTCTCTTGAGCATGTAATCCTTTGCTGTTAGAATATAAATAAAGGGATGCAACTCATGTTATTTAAGAGCTCACATTAGAAATGTTATATGCACTAGGATATCAAAACGATAATGCAGTATAATATATTGGGAGAAATATTATGCATATTTCCAAATTAATACTATTTTTTTTTTTTTAAAAACTGAACATTCATTGTTTTGATAATCTGGGCTTACAGGAGAAAACTGAGTAATTTTGTGATGCACAAATGATATTTATAATTCTATTATACTTAACATGACTTCATTTTGTGACAATATGCTGAAAATGAAACCTTTCATGTAAAGGAAATATAATTTGTAATGAAAAGCTTATATACATAGTATTAGAACTTCTTTTTTGACCCAGGATGTAGACCTTGTGCAGCCACTTCCCCCATTGGATCATGGCTTAAGCAGACCATTTTAAACATGAAACATTATTTTGTTTTTCAACCTCTGATGTAATTCACATAATGTTACAAAGTATGTATTTTGTGTAATAATTCCCTGTGTAAAGGAATTGTCTGTGATTATTTTTAGCACTTTATGTATTTTTAAAGTTGCGTTAGGTTTTCAAAATTTTTGATCAATGCTGATTATTCCAGTGACTAAGGATACTGTGTGAAATAGAGCTGTACTTAGGGATGGGTAAGCAGTGATTACACAGCACCAGGTCTCTCAGGACACTGAAGTGGTCATAATTTGAATCAAGATGTGACATACACTACTGGTTGGAATTTAAATATATATATATTTTTTTATTTCTTCCAAAATTCAAATTTAACTAAAAATTTAGTTTTCAAATTATTTATCCTAAAGTGCTATGAGCTGTTACTTTGACTAAACTGACTTGGTATTGCAAGATTAGTTCAAGTCATTTGGAATTAATCCTGTGGTATAATGCTGGACAATTCCAATGGATATACAAATATATAGCTTTTAACATTTCAATAAGCTTGAGCTAGGATAGTATTTTTACAACTGCCATATCCAGTTTGGATGTTTTGTTAAAGTTTGTTATAGCTAAAAGTGTAGATTAAACTATAGTTTTGAAAATATAGATAAGTTGTTCAGTGCCTTTACATAATGAAAGGAAAAGTTACTGCAGAAGATATAAATAAATGTTGCTTGCAGTTTATAAAAGATTATAAAACATGTTGTAAATTTTCTGTAGCACAGATTTTAATAGCATCAATGGGAGGATTGCAAAACTATTTGCATCTTATAGCTTTATAAAAAAATTAGTTTTCAAGGAAGTATAACAAATTATATAATACTAACAAAAAGTTGAAGAGATGTAAAATTTTAATATATTTATTCATGTTGAATAAAAATGTTGTCATGCTCGAGTAATAGTTCAGTACTATCAAATTTGGAAATTGTTAAAATGTAAAAGAATTTAATGCAAGTTAAAAAATTGTTGCAGTTTCTGTATTGTGTGGGTGCTTCTGTATATATATATATATATATATATTCATTATTATTTGATAGCAGAAAAAATCTGCTTTAAGTGCCACTATAAAAAGTTAAAATAAATCCTTAACAGTTCTTCTGATGCATGTAACAAGAACAGTTTTGCTTTTCATATGCAAATGTTATGGATACTTTTTGTTCATTTTATATCAGCTAACTCAATCAAATATTTATTTAAAATAGTAATGTGTTCTGATTTTGAAAATTCCTTTAAACCACTTTAATAATATTAAACATGCTTCAGTTTTGTATATTGTTTTAAACACCTTGACTGGCTGAATAAAGTGATTCAGTTTTGAATTTAATCTAAATTTAATGATTAAAAAAGCTTTTATTTTAGCATCTGATCAGCTTTGAGTTAAATCACTTAGTCATTAATCCTGTAAAATGAAAAGGTGTAGAGATTTTAAATTTTATATGGAGTATTTAGCTTACCTCTTCAGGAATATTTTAATTAATAAAGTAATTTATACAAGTTTGTTAGTGATATTAAAAATTCAAATGGAAATATTGATTTTTAATACCTGGTTTACTCATTTGTTTAAACAAAAGTTCATCAAAAATAACTATTCTCTTTTAGTCAGGAAAAATAGACTGTTCAAGGTTATCACTAGCTTCTTTCATTCCCTATACCTTTTACCCACAATTTGTTTACTTAAGTAAGCATTGTTGAGAAGGAGTATTGTATGAGTGCAATTTAGAAGTTACTCTTGACTATAATATTACTAGTAAAGATTTTTTTTTTTTTAAATGTGTAGCTAAATATTTCTATTTATAGAACAGATCTCAGTTATCCTCAAAATAATTTCCTATTTTTCTCTAATATATTTTGAATACTGATCAGTATTTCAAATTATCAAATGTGTATATGGTTAAATTATTAATCAGCAAATAATTTAGCAACATACAAATCAGGATCCTTTCTCTCTAGCCATATTAAAATAAGTCATAAAATTAAACAATGCGTCATTATTTTAACTTAATACTTGTGAAATTTCATTAAAATTCAGAAAAAAACTTCAAGGATGGCATAAATTGATAAATACTAAGAATGTCATGTTAAAGAAATTTTAATTGGCATTAGTAGAGGCATATGATGCAAGAAAGCAAGCTTATGCAGCATCAGCCAAAAAAACCCCTTCCCATTTTACTCATCCATTTGGTCCAAATGTTTGTCTAGTTCTGCCTTGAATTTATTTAGCTGTCAACTTCTACAATGACAGATGGAAGTTTGTTCCAGCAATCAACCACCTGCTGGCTAAAGGCAAATTTCTGCACATCTATTCTACAACTCTTTCCTCAATTTGAATAACTAATCTGGGCAAGAGGAAGAATCCCATCAGCATTGAGCTTATCAAACCCTTCAAGGGTTTATACACCTCAATCAGATTGCTTTGCAGGTGCCTAGTCTCCAGACACTGTAATTTGCAAAACTTAAGCCTTTCTTTGTAAGAGCAACCCTTTGTTCCATTCATTAACCTTGTTGCCCTTCTCTGTACTTGTTCCAGCAGCTCTACATCCTTCCTAAAATGATCCTGACCTGTAATATAATCTAATCAAATAAAGAAAATAGACACAGGCTGAGACTACACAGACTATTTGGCCAGTGAAAAGTGCTAAAATTCAAGCATATCTTTGTCAATTCTTGAAAACAAAAGTGTTACAAATGATTATTTTCTGAAATGTCTACTTTAAGCAAAAACAAATAGAACTAAAAATTTGCCTAATGATGCCTGATGTTATCACAAATAAGTCCACCTGACTGACTGACTGGTGGTGGGGGAGCAGCAGCAGTTTTTTAAATCCCTAAACCCAGCTGATGGGCCAACAACTCTGCAGATTTATGACATAGAATCCATCTTTTACACTCTATTTTACCCTTCTCTTCTCAACAGTTATAACAGTTATTGGCAAAAACTCAGTTTTGGTCTGACTTTTTCTTTTCACAAAAGAATAATAAAACTAGATTACAACTGGATTTCTTTTATTTTTTTTATTTTACAAATTCCTGCTTATTTTGTTTAAAAGCATATGTGTATACGTTGCTATCCATGGTAAAATGTGTAACTAGACCGGTAGAACAGTGGCCACTTTTGACAAGTCTATTTAAATGTTGTTGTTGTTTGGTTTTTAGGAGCATTAGCAACTAAGGCCATATTGCTCCAGGGATATGCGGTGGTCATTCCCTGACCTTTCCGCATCCTCCGTATTTGGTAGCTCATGGGCACGAACCCCGGTCCAATCAAGAAGCACGTGCTATTCACTGCTGCTCCTGCCCACCTGGCTACGGAGGCACCATCTATTTAAAGAAGAGGTTAGAAGTTGTCAGAAAAACTATATGAGCACTTTTCAGAGTTGCCAAATTTAAAATTTAACAAGCAGTTATAAGTGCAGATATGAGTTTAACAAGCAGATATGAGTGCCACTGACTCATATCCAAATTCATTGAAAGAAGACAAATTAATGAACTCCTTGAGAAAAAGAATTTCTGAATTGTGTACTTCTGGTGAAAGCAATTCTAAGTGGACAAAGCAAGCTTATAACACTAGGAAGGTTATCCTCACATGTGCAGAAAGACTATTCACTTTCTGCTCTGGCTTGAATAAAGAATTTTGCTTGTTTCCAACAGTTTTCAAATATTTCCCTTCTAATTTGGAAGTTGCTTACCATATCAGATTAAACTACAGGATGATTCTGACTTAGTCATAAGCATTTCTATTGCCAAGTTATGAGTAAAACTCTTCAGGAAGTACTTCATTGCTGCGTGCACCTATGTGGTGCACACGTTCTCACTGAAAAATGTTCTTATAAATTTTCAGGTAGCACAAATTTCATTAATGGCCGTGGATCATTTTCAGATTTGAACTTTTTTTGTGGGCATTACTTCTTGTCATTGTTGAAGGTAAGGAAACATGTTTTGCAGCATCAGTTTCAGTGTGAGACAAGCTCACATAGCAGAAGCTAAGTGAAACTTCTTTAGGCAAACATTTATCACTTGACCGAAGATCCCATATTGACCGTATGAATGGCACAGGCGATGAATCTGCATGAATGGAGCCTCGTATATATGAGATGTTCCGTTACCAAATCTAGTTTCGGCAAGTGCTGTGGCACCGGATATTTAAAACCATTTGACTTCAATAGAGCCAGAATCACTTTGTTCTTGAGAGAACCACAACAGCTGTTACAGGCCAATACTTGACTTACATCCTCATTTGGAAATGCTGTTTGAAGAAGAGTGTGATCTCAAGCTGTTACAATCTTTACATCATCCTTGAACCAAAGCTGATCATATATGGAACAGACAGAGCCA
This sequence comes from Mastigoproctus giganteus, assembly GCF_048544385.1. Taxonomy (NCBI): domain Eukaryota; kingdom Metazoa; phylum Arthropoda; class Arachnida; order Uropygi; family Thelyphonidae; genus Mastigoproctus; species Mastigoproctus giganteus. Next base: position 33,957,887 of record NC_143584.1, on the reverse strand, counting down.
AAATCATTATCCAGGAACCTACACTTAAACCGTGCGTGGATGCTTCACTGTTTCTTAAAATCCTGTTGCTGCTCCGGCTGTGTATTATTGCCCACTACTTGTTGAACGATTTGATGGAGTACTTCTGGCAGTCAGTTTTGGTTTCTTTGCTTTTTGTTTAAGGCTGGGCTTCAAGGACTCTTCATCGTTTTCATTTGCAGTATCAACTTCCATGACTCCTTCCAAATTCACTTTAACATTTTTGGGGAGATGTAAGGCTCTGAACATGTGAATGGACCTTCTCCAGCTTCTTTGTTCAATTCCATGACATGCTGTAATTTCTTCCACTGTCGAAATAGCTTAGATCTCTCCTTTGTACCCAGTGGAGGTAGTTTCGGTGGTCGCATTGCACATATATGTACTCTATATGCCTTACAAAGCTCACTATTAGTCTCCGACATGTTGAATTATAAATTTTTTTACGTCAGAATTTTTTTTTATTAAATACGGTGGAGAATGATGAGAGAAAGAGCATGACACAATCAGTAGGGTACTGATTGGGTCATGCTTCACTTGTGCCTGGAACAGAGTGGTACAATGGTGGGGAGGGATGAATAATTTCGTGTCGCATTTTCTTGGCAATTTTTGTCAATCCACGGATGCATTGCATGTGTGCTATATACCTTACAACACCCTACAGTGTACCCCCATTTTACGATTGGTTCACTGTATGATCAAATCACTTTATGATGGACACTCCATAACAAAATACTTTCACTATACAAAATGTAGTAAGCACTAGTCATTGTGATTACATTTACGAATTGAATTTTAATTCTATTAATGCAATTCTAATAAGCGTAAATAGGAGGAATGTTATCCACAGGCTATAAAAGTAAAGATATAAAGCACAGATTTACACTTTATTACCTTACCAATTAAAAAGAAAGGAAAGCCAAGTCAACTACACTGGGTAATCGCAATTACTAACTTCAGTGATTGGACGAGAACCGATGCATTCAGTCTAGTATGATAGCTAGTTGTTCAGAGCACCTGTAATGCGTTTACTTATGGCTTAGTTTGCTCTGTCGCATTTTCATTGTGTTTTTTTGTCAGTCCACGAATGCAAGTTACTCCCATCTGAAAACTGCCTGGAGCATGCCTAAAGAAGTTTCACTTCAAAATGCTGTTCACTATACGATATGTAGTAAGCTCCAGTCATTGTGATCATGTTTACGAATTGAATTTTAATTCTATTAATGGCAATTCTAATAAGCAAAAATAGTAGCAATATTATCCACGGGCTATTTTTACTTTTATAGATTTACACTATTACCTTACCAATTAACAAAATTAAATGATACGTGAAAATCGGAAGGATATTTTTCACAGGTTAACAGATGCAAAAAAAAAAAAGAAAGGCAAAAAGTCAACTACATCAACAACTACTTTTGACCCCCCCCCCCCTTGTGAATTGTAGATACATTTGCACATCTCCAGTCTGCGGGGACCTCCTCTGAATCCAAGGATGTTCTAATAATTATGGCTATGGGTTTGCTTACTTCCTTTGGTGCCTCCCTTAATATAATTGGATAGATCCCATCCACCCCAGGTGCCTTTCTTATGTATAACTTCAACAATTTCTCTTCCACTTTCCTCTCAGTTATTACAAAATCATTTAACTCCCTGTTAGAGTTTGATAAACTTTTGGCCTCCATTTCCCTAAAGAGTTCCTCATGTGTGAATGTAGATGTAAAATACTCATTCACTTTGTCAGCAACCTGAGCAGGATCATCAACAGTCGAACCATCTATATCAAGTTGACCAATTTCATTCATTCCCTTCCTTCTAGTGTTTACATAAGTCTTTGCTGTTATTCTTTGCCAAAGATTTCTTGTAATCTACCTTCACTTGCCTAACCTCCTATGTGACTTGATTACTGACTAGTTTATATCTACCATAGGCTTCTGTGTTGCCTGATAATTTATATGTATCCCATGCATTTTTCTTCCCTGCCATTAGTCTCATTAGTTACCAATACGAAAGAAAAAAAAACTCTTCCCTTTATCCATGATGGTAGTTACATCAATACTCTGTGATCACTGCCACCTAGTGGTTCTTTTATCTTCAGATTCTTAATGCATGAATAATCACTGCCTCCCTAACATGCTGCTATAGAAACAGTCATGTTATAAATCCACAAAAGTCTTGCTAGTGCGATATGTTGGACAGACAACTTGTGTAATCGAGACCACCCGCTAATATATTAGTGGGTGGTCTCAATTACACAAGTTGTCTCTCCAACATGCCGTAGTATCAAGTTTTGAGACAATAGGATTTCGATGTTTTTTTTATAATTCAAAATAATGTCAAGTCTTGCTAGTATGACAATCCAACCGGGCTAGCCGGGTGGGTAAAGTGCCTGCCTGCCTGCCAACTCAAAGGTCGTGGGTTTGAATCCTGCCTCGGGCTTGGATATTACAATGGTGTAATGTCCAATTAGAATACTCTCCGGTTGGACCTCACGGCCACGATACATGAAGGAAGCAGGAAAAACCTGGTTCCTTTGTGTATTGCTCACATCATACAATAATAAAAAAAAAGGTATGACAACCAACACTGCACTGTTGAGTCAGTTTGGTGTGACATAAGCACTGCGAAAGCAAAAATAAGAGTAGGAGTGTGTTATAGGCCTAATGACTCGAATGAGTACAATGAACAATTGTACAGAGAAATAGAGTGGGCTAGTAAATCGGAATGTCTTATAATGGGGGATTTCAACTTCCCAGATATTGACTGGAACTTGTGGTTGGGCACTCACACACGAGTCAGACATTTGTGGATTTATTGGATGATTGTTTTCTGCAGCAGCATGTTCGAGAAGCAACCAGAGAAAGTAATACTCTTGATCTGGTTATCAGCAGTGATCATTCATGTATTAGGAATTTGCAGATAAAAGAACTACTGGGTGGCAGTGATCACAGTGTACTGATGTGGGATTTACTTAAAGATTTAATTACCATCAGGGGTAAAGGAAAGAGTTTTTGCTTCCGTAAAGGCGAGTGCAGTGGTCTCCGACAGTTTTTAAATTCTGTACAGTGGAATCAACTGATGATGTTACCAACAGTAAATTCCAAGTGGGAAGCATTCAAGGAATTAATCGTGGATGCTACTAGGCTTTTCATACCAACTAAGAAATATTCAAGATTTAGGCCTAAATGGATGTCAGATGAACTAATTAGACATGTGGCAGAGAATAAAAATGCATGGGATACATACAAATTAACACGTGACACAGAAGCCTATGATAGATATAAGCTGGTCTGTAACCAAATCACAAAGGGGAGGCTAGGCAGGCGAAGGCAAATTACAATAAATCTTTGGCAAAGGATGCAAAGAAAAACAGCAAAGAGTTCTTTACTTACGTAAACTCTAGAAGGAAGGGGATGAATCTGATTGGTCCACTTGACATCGATGGTTCGACTGTTGATGATCCTGCTCAGATAGAAAACAAACTGAATGAGTATTTTGCATCTACATTCACACGTGAGGAATTATTAAGGTTTGAAAATGGCAGAAGATTATCAAATTGTAGCAGGATACTTAATGATTTTGTAATAACTGAGAGCAAAGTGGAAGAGAAACTGTTGAAGTTAAACGTAAGAAAAGCACCTGGGGTGGATGGGATCTATCCAGTTATATTAAAGGAGGCGGCAAAGCAACTAAGCAAACCCTTAGCCATAATTATGAGAGCATCCTTGGACTCAGGGTAGGTTCCCACAGACTGGAGATGTGCAAATGTATCCCCAATTCACAAAGGGGGATCGAAGGGTGACACGAATAATTACAGACCAGTTAGTTTAACTTCTGTTCCAGGTAAAATAATGGAGTCGCTGGTTAAAGATGCATTGCAGGATCATCTAGACAATACTGCAGCAATAATTCAGACACAGCATGGGTTTGTTAAGGGAAAGTCTTGTCTGACAAATTTGATAGGATATGATGTGCTTACAAAGGAACTGGATGCAAAAAATAATTTTGATATCATATATTTGGATTTCAGGAAAGCTTTTGACACTGTTGCGCATGGAAGACTATTGTACAAATTGGAGCAGAATGGTATTAAGGGTAAGTTGCTACAATGGATAAAAGGATGGTTATGTGGGAGAAGACAGAGGGTGGTAATCAATGGGTGCTGCTCTTCTTGGACTAATGTTATTAGTGGAGTCCCACAGGGTTCGGTGTTGGGTCCACTGTTGTTTTGTATATTTATCAATGATATTGATGAAGGTATATCAGGCTTAGTGTCGAAGTTTGCAGATGATACAAAGGTTGGCAGGGTTGTTAATGACAGTAATGGCAGTGTGCTACTGCAACAGGATCTAGATAATTTGGGCAGATGGGCTAAGAAGTGGCAACTGAAGTTTAACCTTGACAAATGCAAAGTACTGCATATGGGCAGAAGTAACCCCCAGAGAAACGTACCAACTGTGTGGTACTACACTTAAGGTGGTAGAAAATGAAAAAGACCTGGGAGTAATTGTGCAGTCAGATATGAAGTTTTCTGAGAAATGCAGACAGGCTGCCAGGCAGGTCACGGGGTTTTGTCAATGATATATAGGAATTTTGCTAGCAGGGAAAAGGAGGTGATTATCCCTCTGTATAAGGCAATGGTCAGGCCACGCCTTGAGTATTGCATACAGGAGGCCTCATTTTAGGAAGGATGTAGATTTACTTGAGCGTGTACAGAGAAGGGCAACAAGATTGGTGAGGGAAATGAAGGGATCCTCTTATCAAGAGAGGCTTAAGTTCTGCAAATTGCAGTGGCTGGAGACTAGGCACCTGCGCAGTGATCTGATTGAGGTGTATAAGGCGTTGAATGGGTTCAGCACGCTGAATTCTGATGGGATCCTTCCACTTGTTCAAATTACGAACCTAAGGGGGCATAAATTCAAATTAAGAAAAGACAGATGTGCGGAAATTTGCCTTTAGCCAGCGAGTGGTTAATTGCTGGAACAAACTTCCATCTGTCATTGTGGAAGTTGATAGGTTGAATAAATTTAAGGAGGAACTGGACAGGCATTTGGAGGGAATGGTGTGATTTTTTTTTTTTTTTTTTTTTGTGGCTGGTGCTGCATAAGCTCACACATTTGCTTTCTTGCATCACATGCCACTACTACAACACTATACACCTTATCCCCTTTTTGTACACATTTTATTACCCGTATTCAAATTCTGCATCCCGACATGATATAATCTAAGTGATACCACTAGGTGGCTATCTGAATATCTGACACCACTAGGTGATCCTCCAAATCACAGCCTAATGAAATGTGCTGCTTGTTTTAGTGTTTGCAGATATATCTGGAATGGGACATGATATTGCCAAAGGGGATGGATGTGTGTGTTCGATGTAAGGAGTGTGAAGATATTAGGTACTGATTCTGCATTCTTATGGGACTTCATAATGTGAAGGATCTGGGAGTTAATCTTACTATTCGTGATTTATACAAAAACAAACTTGGAAGCTGCTAATATATTAATATTGTAGAAGGCATGCATGTGCAAACAGTGTGCCAGATTTGCCTATTTTCTGTTACAATATGTCAAGGTGACATTGGAAGTTATGAAATCTGGATTTATAGGCATGGTTCAGGAAAAAATTCAATTTTCATGAAATGCAAAGAGCATGATAATTTTTTAAAAAAAACTGTTATGGAGCTTTGCATCATGGATTTATGCCTCCTCCCAAGGCCAAATTCCCAATAGTAAGTAACACAAGAAAGCTGACAGTACATCCATTTCTACCCTTCCCTGTCTTTCTGGCTAAGAACCACATGCCACTAGTCCTCACTATTCTGCAAACTCATTATTCTGGGTTTGCAAAGTAATTGCATTAACTCCCAAATCCAAGATGTTGGATTTGGGAGTTAATGCACCGAGACATATCTTATCATTCATCGCCTCCAGGGGCTCACATCTGGTGAGTATGGGCTTGGCACACCCAAGGTCCTTAGCTGGATATCATCGTCTTTCTCTTTCTTGGTGATTCCCTTTTACTTCTGACATTCACTCGCTCGCTCTCTCTCTCAGGATAACTCAAATTTTTTTTTTAGCTGGTTCAGCAAAAGCCTCAAGGCTTCCTTGCACCATATGGCTAATAATAAAACGATTTATACAAAAATAAATATTTGGAAGCTACTAGTACATTATAGCAGAAGGTATGCATATGCAAAGAATGTACCAAATTTGTTTGTTTTCTGTTAATATATGTCAAGATGACATTGGAAGTGATGAAACCTGGATTTATAGATAAGGTTCGGGACAAAACAGTAAATGTCCTAATAAAAATCTGTATGGTTACCATGGACAAAAAAGCCATTCAATTTTGATCAAACATTGAAGAGCATGTTGATCATTTTTTTAAAAACTGCTATAGAGCTTTGCATCACAAATTTATCTCCTTCCCAGACCAAACTGCCAATTCTAAGTATCATAAGTGTGCTGGCAGTACATCCATTTACACTTCCCTGTCTACCCAGTACTTTCTGGCTAAGAACCACATGCCTCTAGTCCTCACTACTCTGCAAACCCATTATCCATTTGTCCCCCCCCCCACTCTCAGAAATGGAATAAAAGCTCAAAGGAAGGGATTTAACATCTTGGAAATTCTGCAAAAATCACAGGCGATACTTGACAAAATTACAAAAACAATGTTAGCTGTAACTATCTATGCTTTGTGTATTAAGGGATCAAGAAGTGTAAAAAGTGTAAAAAAGAATATTATGCAAAATTAGGTAGGCGAAAACCAATTTGTTTTTAAATACACTCTCATAACTGCTGGACAGCACCTTGTATTGTATCGCAAGTAAGATTTCACAATAAAATTAAACAGTTCTACATGTAAATAATTAGAAAAATTCCATGTTTATTGGTTCTGAAGAATAATTACAAAAGAGACCCAGTTGTACAGAAGGGAATATTTTCCATAATTGTTAAAGTATAAAACTATATACAGATCACGTATGTTCAATTACTTTGTTTGCTTATCTATATTTCTTTCACTACTCCTAATGTCCAACCAGTGAGCAGTAATTGCATCAATTCAAAAAGTAGGGCTCGATAAACACTCATTTGAACCTTACTGTACCAATGAAGTCATAGTCTTGGTAGTTGTGTAATTAGCCACATGATTTATTACAAAAAATGTTAGCTTAAGAACAACTTATTTCTAATGAATTAATATAAATAATTCGGTACAGCATGCTAAAGTTGATACCAGGAATACAAATTCAATATTCACAGGTAAGTACAAAGGGTACTAGGAAAGTTTTGCAATACAGCTTTGTTTATTTAATTTTTTCAAAGTAATTTCCTCTACATTCAATACACCTCTCCATCCTCCGAAACCAATCTTTAAACCAGTTCTGCCAAGTTTCACTAGGGAGTAAAGCACACTCGTCCCAAGCCCGTAGAAGGTCCTCATCACTGGAAAACCGCCTCCCTTTTAGCTTCATTTTCACATGCGGGAACAGTGCAAAGTCGCAGGGAGCAAGGTCTGGACTGTAGGGAGGGTGCTCGAGAAGTTTCAGTCCTGTCGTGGTCAAATATTCGGTGCAGGCTTTGGCACGGTGAGCTGCAGCATTATCGTGATGGAGGTACCAGGTGTCCATTCTTGACTTTGGCCGCAGGTTCTTCATAGATCCAATGACTTTAGGCAGGCATTGTTCAGTATACCACTTAGCTGTGACTGTCTTCTGCGTGTCCAAAACAACACGTTCCACAATTCCACTCGATTTGAAAAATACAGCTATCATTTTCTTCTTTACAGATCGGGATTTTCCGACAATTACGGGTGTGTCGTCATCATCAAAGACCCAAACTTTGTTTTGAGCCTTGGTCGGCAGATCGTAATAGTACAGCCAAGTCTCGTCACCTGTCACGATGTTGTTCACATGCTGAGATTGTCCCTTATCAAACTTTTTAATATCTCCCGGCACCAAGTCACACGTCGTGTCATCTGCTCTTCAGTCAGTTGATGCGGCACCCAGAGAGAACAAAGTTTCTTCACGTGCAAATGATCTTGCAGAATCGAACGAATTGCTGGTGCATTTAGGCCCAAAGTATCCTCTATCAGTTGGTAGGTGACTCGCCTGTTTTCGTCAAGCATTTTCCTCACAGCAGTAACGTTTTCCTCCGTAACTGACGTTCGTGACCTTCCCGGCCTCTCAGAATCCTCCAGAGTGAAATTTACCCTTTGGAATTCTCTATACCACCTGAATATCGTTGTACTATGTGGATAATCATCATCTAGTGCAAGAGTCATTTCTTCTAAGCACTGGTCTATGGTTAAACCACGCACGAAATTATACCGCAAAACTGTCCTTATCTCATTTCGTGACCACGATGCCATCGCAAGCACTTTACACTCTCACTACTAATGAATAACTGAGCCCATCGACTTGGCGCGGCGGCTACTATGCACGTATGAACATGTCTCAACATGCAGGAACAAGCAGCTTCCTGTGATTCATTGTTGCATCATATTGCAAAACTTTCCTAGTACCCTTTGTAAATAAGTTTTTAACTATTCACAACTTGTAACATTAAAAGTTATACACTGCTCGACAAAATTAACAGAACATGCAGAAAACTGTGTAACTCATGCAGCTTGTGATGAAGCGGGACAAAATTTCTCCTGCTTCATATGGTGGTGTACTATAGAATAATGATGAAGAGACAGCGAGAAGATGACTGAAAATATGGTCTCATGACATCAGTACGGCGTATGATTCCTTCCAACAGGTAAACCAGCCTGAAGCTGGCAAACCATGCTTGATATAAGAGTGTCTATAAGATTATGTGGCAACAAATCCCATTCTTCCACTAGCACAGACCCTAGCTCACCAAGTGACTGAGGCGTTGGCTGTCGGAGTGCAATGTGACACCGAAGGGTATCACATTGCACTTAAATCAGATTTAAGTTTGGTGAAATTCTTCTACCACTTGAGCTCTATGTGCAGTGATGTTACCACGCATGAAAAGCAAATCTGGAGCAACTGCACCCCTGAAAAGTAAATCTGGAGCAACTGCACCCCTGAAAAGTGTTAAGTAGGGTTTTGTAGTCTAATGGTAACCGTATCGAAAATATGAAGGGGGGAAAGGCCTATGATCATTATTCTGCCACACAGAAGAATACTGCCTCCACCGGAAGTGTCCCTTTTTCTAATGTTGGAGGGAATGGTACCGCATTCCTTGTCTCCAGATGAAATAACATTTAGAATCAGTTTGTAGGATAAAACTGGACCTATCAGAGAACAGAACTGTATCCCATTTGTCAGGGCACCAAGTCATATGTTCACGACACTAGTTTTGACAAGCTCTGCAGTGGCTTCAGGTAAATGAGATACAGACCACTGGCTTCCTTGCGTAGAGCCCACTTGAATTGAGCCTTTTTAAACATAGTCCAATTGGAAATGTTTTCACGCATGGCTACAGCAACCTCAATGACAGGAGGTTGTAGGGTCTGTCTTGCTGTTAGAGGGAGATAATGGTGTGTTCTAGTTGATGTAGCCCTCAGGTGACCTTGGCCAGCTCTTCTTGTAATGTTCCGGTCTCCTGAAACTGCTTCCATAGTGCTGAGATGACACTGCATGAAGCATAGGCGAGAGCTATGAACCTGAATTTACATGTCAGAACAATAAGTGGTGCTATCAAGAATCTTGACAAAGAACTTGCAACTAATGAGTGATGCCAGTTGTTTCCTGTTTTCTTCATGACATATCAGGCCGTACTATGGTTAGTACATTCCTTCAGTCATCTGTCACCAACATTACACCAAAAGAGGACAAACCCAGAGACTTTTGGTTATTGTCCTGTGTGACAATGATGCCACAGGGTAGACACATGAAGCAACTTCTGAATCAAACTGGAAAACATTCTTCTTTAAAGTGAGTCACTCTGACTTCTACCTGCTCTTCAAAATGAAAGCAGCCTCTCTAAGTGGGCTTTTAAAAACAGACAGAAATAAATAGTATAGGCCTTAACAGATGGCACAGTGACTATGATTGTTGCCCTTCCACTCTATTGCTGGAATAGTGTGTCAATTTAGGATTTGTTATTTTTCCTCTCAGAATATACGCAGCTTACAGAAAAAATATACGTATGTGGACTTTGCATAAAACAAGCCAAATCAAGCTTGTAGTATTGATTTAAGAAAAAGAGCGTTCAACAGTTTACATTAAATTTAAACACAACAGTTAAATCACTGTTCTTAAAAATGAAATGGAGAAGAGGAATCAACCAATTTCATACATTTGTTCTGCAACTACCCCTTTCATTTTCTCTCCTTGTGGGTGTCATCTGCGAATGATGACAAGATGCCCATCAACATGCAAAGAAAAACAACAGACTTAGGTAAACACTAGAAGGAAGAGGATAAATCAGATTTGTCCACTTGATGTTAGTGGTTCGACTGTTTTTGATGATCCTGCTCGGACAGCTGACAAACTGAATGAGTATTTTGCATCTACATTCACACGTGATGAATTCTGTAAGGAAGGCGAGGAGAAAAGTTTACTAAACTCTAACAGGGAGCTAAATGATTTTGTAATAACAGTGGCAAAGTACAGGAGAAATTGTTGAAGTTAAATATAAAAAAAAGGCACCTTGTGCAGATAGAATCTATCCAGTTATATTGAAGAAGGCAGCAACAGAAGTAAGCAAACCCTTAGCCATAATTATGAGAGTATCCTTAGATTAAGGGGAGATCCCCATGGACTGGAGATGTGCAAATGTATCCCAATTCACAAAAGGGGGTTCAAAGCTTGATACAAATAATTATAGACCTGTTAGTTTAACTTCTGTTCCGGGCAAAATACTGGAGTCACTGGTTAAAGAAGTGATGATCACCTAGACAAGACTGCAATAATAGTTCACACACACCATAGGTTTGCTAAGGGGAAGTCTTGCCTGACAAATTTGATTGGATGCTACGGCGTGGTCACAAAGGAACTGGATGCAAAAAATAATTTTGATATTGTATACTTGGATTTCAGGAAAGCTTTTGATACTGTTGTATGTGGAAGACTGCTTTACAAATTGGAGCAGTATGGCATTAAAGGTAAGTTGCTGCAATGGATAAAGGGATGGTTGAGTGGGAGACGGCAGAGAGTGGTAATAAATGGACACTGCTCTACGTGGACTAATGTTATTAGTGGAGTTCCCCAGGGTTCGGTGCTAGGCCCATTGTTGTTTTGTGTATTTCTCAATGATATCAATGAAGGTAAAGCAGGCTTAATGTCCAAGTTTGCAGATGATACAAAGGGTTGTTAATGATAATAAAGATAGTATTTTACTACAACAGGATTGTTGTAGTAGCAGCTGAGAAGTGGTAAATGAAGTTTAACACTGACAAATGCAAAGTACTGCATATGGGTAGAAGTAACCCAGAGGAACGTACCAACTGTGTGGTACTACACTTAAGGTGGCAGAAAATGAAAAGACCTGGGAGTAATTGTGCAGTCAGATGTGAAGTTTTCTGAGCAATGCAGACAGGCTGCCAGGGCAGGTCATGGGGTTTTGTCAATGATATACAGGAATTTTGCTAGCAGGGAAAAGGTGATTATCCCTCTGTATAAGGCAATGGTGAGGCCACACCTTTAGTACTGCATACAGATCTGGAGGCCTCATTTTAGGATTGGTGAGAGGAATGAAAGGATCCTTTTACCAAGAGAAGCTTAAGTTCTGCAAATTGCAGTGGCTGGAGAGTAGGCACCTGTGAGGTGATCTGATTCAGGTGTATAAGGCCTTGAATGGGTTGAGCATGCTGAATTCTTATTGGATTCTTCCATGTTCAGATTACGAACCTAAGGGGGCATAAATTCAAATTGAGGAAAGATAGATGTAGAATAGATGTGCGGAAATTTACCTTTAGCCAGTGGGTGGTTAATTGCTGGAACAAACTTCCATCTGTCGTAGAAGTTGATAGGTTAAATAAATTTAAGGAGGAACTGGACAAAATTGTTTTATAAAAATTATTTTTTTTTTGGCTGATGCTGCATAAGCTCATATGCTTGCTTTCTTGCATTATATGCCTCATGATAACATCTAGTTTTCTAAACTATTTTAAAGTCTTATACACTTCAATTAGATCACCATGCAGATTCATAGTTTCCAGAGATTGCAATTTACAAATCACAGACTTTGTGCTCCCAACTAATCTTGTCGCTTTCCTGTGCATCCTTTCCAACAGATCTATATCATCCCTAAAATGAGATTTCTAAACCTCTATGCAGTATTCCAGATGTGGCCTAACTTTTGCTTTATACAATGGGATGATCACCCTTTGTCTCTGCTGGCAATGCTCCTTTATATCATTAACAGACTCTGGGCTGATCTAGCAGCCTGTTTGCCCTGGTTGGAGAGTTTTGTCAAGCTGTAAAGATTAAGATGTATTGGGGACATTCAGATTTTAGCCATCTTATTTCTCTCCTCACTTTGTATTTCTGTATGCATGCATTTAGTAATACCTCAGATGACATCCATGGAAATCTGTAAGAAGGTATAGCAGTGATATGTGATCAAATTTGTGGTAAAAGAAAGCTCAAAACTGGCTAACATTCATCAACGACTTGCATCACAGTTTGGAATTACTAAGAATGCAAGTGTATTAAATTTAAATTGAATTTTAGTGTATTGAATTTAAAAACAGCTGTGAGACAGCATGCAGTCATTTCGATGATGCAAGTCTTCAAACAGCAGCATTTCTGTGCACAAAAGATCTCAAGTGAACGCTGGTGTCAGGAATGCAGAGACAATCATTCACGAGCACCTTCAATTAATGAAAACTGGGCACAAGATATGGTCAAGAAATGCATCCACACCAGATTGTGATAATACCTACCGTTCACTACACACCTGAGATAAAATGGAGTCATAGAACTCCATTGCAAAAAAAAAAAAAAAAAAAATGAAATCTGCTAGCAAAGAGTGACAAGATGATTATCCTATTATCATAAAGGTAATTGTTTTGGCTGCACTTTGAGTACTGCATGCAGGTTGGAAGGCTCATTTTAAGAAGGATGTAGCTCTGTTTCCACAGTTACAGAGAAGAGACAAGATTTTACTTGGTACTCTTACCGAGAAAAACTTCAGATCCACAAACTGCAGCATCTGGAAACTAGGTACCTGTGAAGAGGTGTCTAGTTTCCAGATTGAAATTGATTGAAGTGTTCAATGCTTAAAATAGATTAAAAAAACTAAATGTGCTGATGGTATTCTTATTCTTTCTCAGTTGACATATTTGCTTAACTATTGTTTGGATAAGAAGCAAGTTTTCTACTCTTTGGCTGATTAATAACTGCTTTACAATTGTCAGCTTTAGTGTAAGCAGAAAATGAACCTGCTAGATACAAGCCAGTTGTAAGATGCAATATTATCTTGAACAGTCTTAGCACACTTATTGGAAAGCCAAGGTTTAAATAAAGGATGAGATTTTAAGGTGAAGTGAGGAATAAAGGATTTCATCCCTACAATAATAATTTCACTGACACAATCTCAGCAAATATTGACATCTGAAATTTTAAAATCCAACCAAATAAAGGAAGAATAATAAAAAGATCATCCCATTTCACATTCTTGTAATGCCAAACAACACAAGGCTGAGAACAGCCACAAGAGAAAGGATCTACGGGAGAAATGAACTAAGGTGCCTAGAGGAACACTTACCTCAACTGTTTGCTTTGAAGGGTTGTTTGTGAGAAAAAGATCAAGGTTGGACATGTACTTAGGATTATCTGGTATTCTGGTAGGTAAACGAACGAACAAGGTCATTAGTAATTGCAAAAGCCAAGTGACTAGAAAAAAAGAGGCCAGCTGGAGTTATATTTTAAAATCGCCAAGGAAAATGACTTCACTCTTAGGAAAGTTGGAGAAAGTTGACTTTCAAAGAAAGGAATACTAAAAGTTCCAAGTGATTAACAGAGTTGAGATAATGACAGAGGCAACAAATAAAATTGACAGAATGGGGTAGGGAGAGATTTTAGCCAGAAGAGATTCCAAATTACTGTTTCTTACTGGAATATCAGAGTGGACATATGCACAAGTACCACCTTTGAAGCAAAAGGAATAGTACAGTGAATTAGGACAACTGAGATGAGCTTTGGTTGAGGCAATAATCGGGATTCAGGTAGACATGGACTCACTAAGACTGAAATTGAGATCATGTATATTTGTGAAATGAACAAAAAAGTGTTTGGGAGGTTTAGGTCTTTTTGCAGATAAGCTTGTTCTATTAGTTTGACTATTTATGATGTATTCAATAGTGAAGAAAAGTAGGGGAAGGGGGAGACCTGTGTTACGTATAGAAATTTTTGGACATGGTAGATACACAGCAAGTACACCCATGTCCTTGATATAACATAGCCTCTTCTGTGTATACACTACTCAGACTCCCTCCAGTCAATACAATATATAGCAGAAAAGAGGTGCAGATATTATACACTAGCTGATCCGCACACCTCCTAGAGTACCAATAGGTTCGGTCCAGTGGACTATCTAGCAGCCAGCCTATGAACCATTTTAGAGTTGTACCCTTGAAATGGAAGATTGGATCTCACCATGATGCCCACATAACTTCAAAAGAAATCAGTCATGCTGCAGAATAGAAGAGATGGGGGTTTCAGCATGGGTTTTTCTCCAATAAGCAAAGTGGTGGTATTGCACCAGTTGATGAGCCATCTACCACTTGGAATTGCCTGGTAACATGGGCAGCATTTGTCTGTGAGGTGTGGACACTACACCTCAACTTCTGCTTATGTTGGTTCACACTTGCATGGTCAGCTCCAGTATATTAGATGCAACATTTCAGGACTTACACATTGGAGTTATACCAGGGTTACTACAGTCCCACCATTGTGAAAGTGCAAGCACAGAGGATTTGGTCATTGCAGGGCAACTGGCCTTCGTAAAAATTCAGTCCACTACACTCACAAGTTTCACCTGAAACTTAGTTCCATCAGTGTTTTAGACTCCCAGGTAGCAAGCCCTAGCTATTTCATACTTGAGAGAATGACAACCCTCAAGGATCACACAGGGTGGATGATTTAAATCCTCTTTAATAGTGTCCTTCTGAGGTGACACACTTAGCCCAAGGATTCTCCTGCTCTTGGAAGAGACAAAGGGTGAACCACCATATTACTCTTTATTGTTTGTATGTAAAAAAAAAAATTCACATCCTTTCCAGATTAGGGAAAGGGGAAATAAAATTGCATGGAGCTAAATCTGGTGAAACAGGGGTTGTCTGACTTCATCAACTCTGTGTTTGGCCAAAAAACTAAACGTATCAACATGCAATTTATTAATTGTTCATAGTGGACAACATCCTCATGGTCAAAAAATGCAAGCAAATTACAGTTTCTGTGCACAAGCCACACTTTTTTTTTTGATTGAGAGGAAGTTTTCCACCAGGATGACTGTTATTTGGGATCATACATATAAACCTGTGTTTCACCTCTGGTTATGATACATTTCAAATGTGTTTTCAGTAGTTGCACATTCAAACAAATTAGGAGCAACTTTCTTGCAGTGTTCATGTTGTTCTTCTGTAGCCACAGCATAAACTGTGGAAATCTGCATTGTGTTCAACATTTTCACTAATTGGAAAAACTGATCTGACAGAGAGAAGTTTCTCCAGGGATTATATGAACACTTAATCTTCAGTCACTTCATAGCAGAGTTTAACTTCGAGACATGATTTTCTCATTTATTAAAGTGGCGGGCAGTCTGGTTGTAGATCTCTTTCAGCAGACTATCTATCCTCACTGGCAGCTTTCTGATTTTAAAGTAAAATTTGGCAAACATGTTTAGTACAGTCTGACATTTTGAAATATGGTAGTATGTGAAAACTTGTCTTTGTTTTTGGCCGACAACAACAGACTTCCAACACCTGGGTTAACTGTGCAGTTAGACATGAAGTTTTCTGAAGATTGTAGACAGGCTGCTAGGACAGCTCATTGGGTTTTGTCAATGATAAACAGGAGTTTTTCCACAGTGAAAAGGAGGTAATTATCCTATCATATAAAGCAATGCTTAGGCTACATCTTGAATACTGCAGGTCTGTTAGAATGGGTGCAGAAAAGGCCAACAAAAGCACTTTTACCAAGTAAGCTTGAGTAGTGCAAATTGCTGTTTGGAGACTAGGCACCTGATGGCATCCTTCCTCTTGCTCAGACTACATTGGAGGGGCATAAATTTAAATTAAGGATGGATGTGTATAAATTTTCTTTCAGCCAGCATGTAGTTAATAAATAAATTTAAGGAAGAATTAGACAAATTGTTAGAGGTGATGTGGGAGTTTTATTTTATTATTATTTTTTTAAAATTGATACTGTATAAGCCTGTTTTCTTGTTGCATCATTTGCCACTACTAATAATACTAAAGGAATGAATAGCTTAAAGTATGGATGAGGTGTTTTTAAACATTAATGCCATGTGCCTTTGTCAGTATGTGCTGTGTTTCAACCTTGAACGAGCATAATCAGGATACTTTTTGAATGGATCTTGTAAATATAAGATTCATTCAAAAAGTACTTCTCATCCCTATGAAAACAGTTCCTCTTGTTAATAAGTCTGGCCATTCTGGGAAAAATGCTATCCAATCAGCCTTAGGCAATCTATCTAGAGCCAGATTGATGAGGATCTCGATATGTCTGGGAAAAATTACAGATATCTTCAATGTTGGTCCTCCTTTGGTTTATATTAATTAGTATACCAACAAGTATGTACAACAGTATCACATTTTTTGTTCAGGTGATAAGTGTTCTACAACAGAGGTGTTAAACACGTAGGCCGCATGCAGTCCACAACACTCCAAGAGTATGGTCCAAATCAGATTAAAATTTAATTGAGAAAAATAATAAAAATACAATAAAGCACGGATAAGTTTTCATTTTAAAACTAAAAATCATAAAATTCTCTTTTTACCTTGGTTTTACGCATGCCCTTTAAGTTAGCGAGACAGCACTTCCCCCTCTCTGACTGCTGTTCCCCTCACAGCATGTTATCTTTTATTATTACTTGCCAAGACATTCTATCGAAATGCACATGTTTGTTGTGAGAATCTTAGCTATGTTTGGTAGTACATACCTTTGCGAGCAGTTATTTTCACTCCTGAAGACAATTAAAACTTCACAGATTAACAAGTGAGCACTTATCATCCATACTGAAAACTGCATCACAAAAGTCTATTTTATCAATATTATACCCAATATTGATAAAATTGTTTCTTGCAAAAAGATGCCAAGTTTCTAGCAAACAATATTAAATTAATTTTTAATCTTTTTGTTGTGATATCTTTTGAATCTATTCAATATTAAAACAAAATTATATGTTTCTTTTTATCTATAGTTCCTATCTGATTTGTATGCAGATATGTGTTAATAAATAAATATAAATATTGAAAACCAATGCATTTTCAAGTCAAGTCAATATGCGGCCCGCACTAATCCTCATCGTATAAGGTTCAGTGGCCCCTTTTCCTATTTGAGTTTGACATCCATGTTCTACAACATGATTAACTTTTGCCTTGTTCCACCTATCTTTTTCATAATTTTCAGTTAAAAATTTAAATAGTGTGGAAGTAATTACTCTTTAAAGTTCACATTTAGAAGAAAATTTCTGATCTAAAATACTCAGGTATAAACAGTTAAAACAATCAGATTTTATTAAAAGAATTTTATGAGGTGTGTTATCTTAATAAACAGAAATGGAAGACCACTCAGTAACTTGAATAAAAGTATTAAATTAAAGCAGTTATACACACATGATGGGTGGTTAATGCGTACCTAACCAACTTGATATTATGTATATGTAGTCGAACTTGGTTATAACGAGCACAAAAATAAAGAGATCACAGTTGTAATGAGCAAAAATCCATAATAATTTTAATTTACGCATATTCCCATACAATCGCTCACTGTTATAACAAGCGTACTACATGGATATACCGAATAAATTTTGGTAACTAAGCAAACATGCTTAATTTCTCGGGTAGTTGGAATAGACGAAAATGAAAAGGGTGACTTAGCTTTATGACCACCTGCATCGGATTTGCAGCCGGTTTATGACCTTGTCCTTTCACGGATGGCGGCTATTCAATAGTGCATTGGCATTCTGCTTGTTGCATTACCCTATTAACAGATTATCTTGTATGCACTGAACCATAAATTTATTTCGGGACTTCTAAGAAGTTTGTGTGTAGATCAATTTATCATTTTAAAATAAAATCAATTAAAAGAAAGTCTCTCTCAATTTGCAAAAAAGGCAAAATTATTTGTGAGTTAGAACGTGGTGCAAAAGATGTTGAAGTGTGTAAAAAGTTTTCTTTGTCCTCTTCAAGTGTATTGACATTGTGGAAGGATAAAGGCACTAGAAAAGAACCTAACTGGGAAAAAAAAAAAAAAAAAAAAAATTTAGAAAGTGTGAGATTACAAACTTTGATGAAGCATTGCTTCAATGGTTCACCACACAAAGTAGTGCTTGATTTTCAATAGACGGTCCAATCTTGCAGAAGGCTCAAGCAGAAAAATTATATACTAAATAATTTTGTGTATAACAACAGTTGGCTGGATAGATTTAAAAACCGACATAGCATTGTTTAAGCAAAAATTAGTGGAGAATCTCGATCTACAGATCCAAATGAATTGATGGAAAATGAATGGATTGACTGTAATTTGACACCTGACAATACATTTAAATTCAAAATTGGAAAATGTGTCGGTGGGAAAAAATGAAAGGCTCGCTTGTCAGTGTTCGTATGTGCAAATATGACAGGAACTGATAAAAAACAAAAAACTATTTGTTATTGGAAAAATGTTAAAACCTTGATGTTTCAAAAATGTTGTTGTTTGGTTTTTAGGAGCATTAGCAACTAAGGCCATATTGCTCCGGGAATATGCGGTGGTCATTCCCTGACTTTTCCGCATTTGGTGGTGACGGGCTCGAACCCCGGTTTAATCAAGAAGCGTGTGCTACGCACTGCTGCTCCTTCCCACCTGGCTATGGAGGCACCTTCAAAAATGTAAGGAAACTTCCTGTGGATTACACTGCAAACAAGAAACCTTGGATTACTTCGGCAATACATAAACGATTGGAATAAGAAACTATTCAAAAAGAAGAAAAATACTTTATTGTTAGTTGATAACTGTCCTGCACATCCCCAGATTCAAAATTTGTCCAACATTAAGCTAGTGTTTCTGTCTCCCAATGCGACACAAATTTTACAACCAACGGACATAGGTGTAATCAAGAGTTTGAAAGGATTCTATAAAAGATTTCTAGTTCTACATCTGATCAGTCAAAGAGAACAGAAACTTACCAAGTCTATATCGATATTGGATGCTATAAATTTATTGAATGATGCATGGAACATTACTTCGACAACCATACTGAATTGCTTCAATAAATCGAAATTAAATTCAAATGAAATTCAATTGTAAATGAAGAAGATGGAAACAAAGAAAACAGCTTACTATTATGGTTGCTATATAACAACGTTGTAGGTTTTAATATTTTAATACAGATAACATTGATGAATTTGTACGAGTCAATGACAACTTATTAACTAGTGGTTTTCCTACAGAAAGCGACATTGTAGATGCTGTGCTCAACAATGACGATGATTGTGATGATGATGATATGACAATTGAAAGTGAATCAAAATCAGTGCCAACAATCTCACAAGCTCAAGGTGCAATGGACACAGTAAATTTTTTTGAAGGAACTGAGGCAAGTAATGAGACTTTCAACGTGTTGAGTGTTTTAAGGGGAATCTAAAACTAACATCAATTTTAAGATTCATAAATAAAGACTAATTGAAATCGTGTTTATTATTAAATAATATTGTTTTTAATTACAGAGAAATAAATTGTTTAGTATTAAGTGTATGGTTTTAAAATTACAAATAAATTGTGTTTAGAGACAAATAAATTAAGTGTATTGTAGTTTATACAAGCATATTAATACAAATAATATGTAGGTATGTACTTATTATTTTCTTCTCTCTAATATTTCTTTTGTTTTTTGAATCTCTTTTTATCAAGTTATTGAGAAATAAAAAAAAAAAAAAAAAGGAGGTAGATTTAACTCATCACTGATATAGCAAGTAATGGTTATAACGAGGAAATTTTGTCGGCCCCTTGATGCTCGTTATAACCAAGGTCGACTGTATATAC
The DNA here is from genome assembly GCF_048544385.1 of Mastigoproctus giganteus. Lineage (NCBI taxonomy): Eukaryota > Metazoa > Arthropoda > Arachnida > Uropygi > Thelyphonidae > Mastigoproctus > Mastigoproctus giganteus. The sequence continues at coordinate 33,937,677 of NC_143584.1, read as the reverse complement.
AGGGTGTTTTAAAGGTGAACTGTACAGACTACAATATGCAAAAAAAGCCTAGTAAACATGAGTCCTTAAGTGAATCGTTTTTGAGACATTGCACATTTCTAGTTGGGATCCACCACTGACTTGTTTGTTTAGGTTAGGTTATGCTCATTCTCTCCCTTTCCCTCTCTCAATGCTCTGAGATGTAGCAGGAATACTAGTACTTGTCAAAGGATAGTTAACATGGAAAGAGGTCACAGCAACGAAGAGTATGCGGACATGCACTTTATGTATGGTAAAGCCAACGGCAGTGCACTCGAGGTTGCACGTTTGTACCAAGAAGCATTTCCCCACTGAAGGCAGCCCAACAGGCATACATTCATCAGGGTACATCAACGCCTTAGAGAGCATGGGTGCTTCGCACATGGAGTATGAGCAGGTTGGCCCAGAAGCATAATACCTGATGTTGAGGAAAGGGTGTTAGAAAGAATAGAACAAAATTCAGGAATTTTGACAAGGAGGGTTTCTCTGCAAGAGGGTGTACTGAATCATAGTAGTGAGTGTGTGGCGAATTTTACATTGCCAATTACTGTACCCCTACCATATCCCACATGTACAAGGTCTCAGCAATACACACTACCCTCCCAGAGTGTTCCCATAGTCAGTGGCAGATCTTAACAAAAATGTGCATTATCTCGAAAACAGTTCATTTGTGGTCCGATGTTCACTGGGACTTTTTTGGTTATTTTAGTTTGTACTTTTCACCTTTAAATTATTGACCATCATTTTTGAAACACCCTGCATGTGCACACGCGCACACGCGCGCACACACGCACACACACACACACACACACACACAGTACTAAGTTTCATAAATTAACGTATATTTGTTTTTCTAGATTCATCAGTTACTGAACTAGAGTCATATACTTAGTAAGAGGTAGTATGCCGGAGAAGGTTGAGGTCCAATCATTATAAAATTTCTTTGCTAGGCAAAAAAGCAAAACAATCCATGTGGAGATTAAAGCTGTATACAGAGAAAGACAATTGAGAGTGAAGCAATGTGCATGATGACCCAAGAGAGAGAGAGACCCCATCTCAGCCACAGATCCTGCCATTGTGGATGAACTAGCTATAGTGGAACACTATAATTTTATAGCAAATGAAGTCAATATTAGACATGGGCCTCTTTGCACCATAATGTACAAGTTCTTGCACATGTCTAGGGGAAGCTCAATGTGCTCCAAGATTCTTGATACTTCCTCAAAAGCTCCACAGGAAAGAGTGTCCTGTGCAATTGGTGGAGCTTTGTAGATAGATAGATAGATAGAGATAGATAGAGAGAGAGAGAGAGAGAGAGAGAGAATTTTTTTGACTGAATTCTGAAGATGGATGAATGAATTCTGGGTACATCACTAAGCCCCAGAAACAAAACAGATAAGTAAATGATGGAAACATTCATATTCACCAACCTTCAACTGTCTGACATCAAGGTGATGATGTCAGTCTTCTGTGATTCTGAAGTGTGTCAATCTTACAGATTACTTCCCAAAAAGCAACAGCATCACTGGGAAATACTACAGAAACCTCCTGGGGAAGTTAAGTGAGGTCAACCGCACATGCGTCTGTATAGGTCAGTCAACAATATCAGATAAGAAACATTCAGAGAAAAGCTGTAAAGTACGGCACAGCAATAAACTCCAAGCTACAAGCTTTCAGGACCCAAGACACCACCAGAAAGGGTACAATCAGTCTTTCCGTATCTCGACTGGCACCATATACAATCCCTGAACTAGTCAAACAAGTCTTATACAAAGAGCTGAATCTATGGCTGAATGTACACAAACTACAAACTAGGAGTCAGCAATATGCTGCATTTAAAATTGACTGTAGCCCAGATCAAGTAGACCTGATAGGAAGCGTCACCATTTGGCCTGCTGAAACCTAAAGTGACTACTCAGACCAACAAAAGAACTCCCACTGCATTCAGTTGACTTGGGAACTATACTTGCATGCCAGAAAGGATGCCACCACCAGAAACTTCCCACACTAACATATTGGGCCAAACTCCATCCAAGGTCGCTAATACCGCCCTCCAATGCAAGAGAACCCAAAGTCACCTCATCCCTGTCTTGATCTCTCATCATCGAAAGCCTCCACTCATGCGTGGCTGGAAAGCAAGGCTTCCCCCCCCCCCCCATGAAGATAAGCATAACTGCTTCTAACATCCGATAATGTTCCAGAATATCAGGTCCTTAAGAAACAAATTTAACACACTGGAAGAGATTCTACTATCAAACTCCTTAGACACCTTGTGCATTGCTGAAATGTGACTAGAGCCTAACCAGACAGATATAAGCTGCCTCTTGCGAAAACCGCAGAGAGGTAGAGTTGCTATAATCTTCAATACAGCAAAGTTCTCCATCGTACACCCTATCTCAAGCACCTCTCAAGGCAGCGAAGCCTTAATGATAACTCTGAAACATCAAGATACCACAATAAATAAATAAATAAATTTTCTGTTTATACTCCGGGACGACCAAACGGTCAGAGGAGTTCACAAGATAGACAGAATACAAGAAACAGCACCATATTCAGTAGTCACGGGCTTGAACCCCGGTCACTCAAGGCACGTGTACTTATGCACCCGCGCGCCTGACCACAATAGATGTTGCATACCTTCCTCCAACGCCAACTGTGATGGCTATCGATGAAGCCAATAACTGGTTAATAAATAATCTGCACCCAGCAGCTACTCATATCGTATGTGGAGACTTCACTCTTCGGCCATCTGTCCAAAACCTCAAAAGTTGGTTTACAGAATCTCTCCGAATCTTTCAAATTAACTATCAGCCAATGAGAGACCAAAACCTGCTGGACAATCTATTCTTCGGCGATATGTCAACTCGAAGAAACCACAGGTGACATGTTTCAATATCCCCAAAGCCAAATCTGCGCGAAAGGTCACTGCCTCCACAATTTCTAAATCCAGTGTGATGCATTGAAGCTGCATCTATTATCCCATGGAACATCTTAGATGGATGTGAACTGAGTCTCGCAATAGATCTAATGACCAAATGATGAATACTATAGCCCAGTGGTTTTCAACCGGGGTGCCACATAATTTGGGTTTAAGTTACTTAAAATTATTATTCTTTTTTTTAAAATTTATATGTTTATTTCATTATAAAAAGGTGTACAGTATCTTTTTAATTTTGTGGTGATCTATAATTGATGTTTACTTAGTACCTCTATATAAAGAATAAGATTATATATATAATTATATATTTATTATTATTGTAATAACTATCATATAACATATATATTTTTTAATATTATATATATATATATATATATATATATATATATATAGAGGAATTGGATCTAACAGGCAGAAAATTGAGTAGGGGTGCCACAAAATAAAATAAATGACTTAGGGGTGCCGTTATTAAAAAAAGGTTGAAAAACACTGCTATAGCCCTTCACACCGCTGCCAAGACCGTTACCATCACCCCATGCTCCAGAGCATGGCGGACTCTCCAACATAACCAAAGTTTCCACCTCAAACAATCACTACATGCCAAATGGAAAGCTTCTGGTGACGTCCAAGATCACACTGCATTCTCCGGAGCTAGGGCCAAATTCAACAGATACAAATCAGAGGCAATTAAGGAGCACCTCAAAAGAACCCTGAAAAAGGAGACCATTCTACAAAACAAAGGCTAGTTCTTCCAGTAACATTGACCCGGTTGAGTGGCTCAAATACGGTGCCAGATTCTCCAAGCAGCCTCGAGCTAGGTTACCTAACCTAATCTACCAGATTTCAGTCACGCTCATTCCAACGACGGTCTCGCTGCAATCTGGATCTCCAAGCAACAAATGATACAGGCCATTAATGTTCTCCCTCTCACAGCAACTGCCAGTGACAATGGCATCCCCTGGCTCATCATCAAATGCTTAAGCATCATCATCAATCCACTCCTCAACCTATAAAATCGATGCCTTGAATATCATTACTTTCCACCACAGTGGAACAGGTACTCTGTCCAGGCCCCTCCTAAGCACCAACAATCAACTCTCCGAAGCCAACACAGGCTTCATTGCTTGTGTCTATATTTCTAAACATTCTGGAGAAGGCACTACTACCGTCCATCACCCACCAAATACTCTGTAACCATCCACAGAAAATACACTATGGCATCTCAGGATGATCAACTATAACTAATCTTGCAACAACTACACTGCACATCTTAGAAGCCGTCAGTTATCTTAACATCCACGCTGCATTTGATTCCATTGATATACCCAAACTCCTACATCTCTTAGAAACCTATTTTAATTTTTGGGGTGATGTTCTCTGGTTCCTAGAATCTCTCCTATCCAAGAGGACCCTTGTGCTAAAGATTGGAACGAAGACCTTCATGCGTCATATAACTGCAGCTGTGCCTCATGGGGGTGCTCCTGTCTTGCATTCTCTTCACTGCAATTATGGTGCCATTTGTGGCCAAAAAGTGCAATTGGATCACATATGCTGACGACGTCAAGCTGCTTACTAGGATATCGCCATCCGACTCAGCAGCCAAAGCCATGCAGCGAATCAACAAGAAACTGCAGGACATAGCTAGCTATCTCAATGCACTCAACCTCCAAATCAACCCCCCCTGAAATCAGCACATATCTTTTCACTAAAAAGGGCAGCCCAACAATGCTGTAACCTGCACTCAATGGCTCCTCAGTTCCAAGTGTTCAAATAACTATGTAGGTCAACAATTAAAGATCTATTCTATATCAAGGCAAAGAGATGTGGGAAGCTATCCATAGGTGTCCATGTCCTAGCCAACAACATTCCTACGCACAGTAAATTGTGCTATCAGTTGTGGCTTTGAAAATTTGCAGCACCCCACTTTACATCTCACCTTCAGACTTCTTCCTCCACTAAAATGAAGAAACAATTACAAGGCTGCAGATTTTAGACTGACGAGGAGGTAATTAATAAGTGGAATCCTGGTTTTTTGCTCAAAGTGAGTTCTATTCAAGAGGCCCGAACGAGATTAATCAGAGATTTTCAAATCGCTAATTCAGATATTTCTAGGTGAGGGTAAATACTTATTGACCACCCTGTGTAGACAGTGAACATGTCTACACAGGGTGGTAAATGTACATATATACAAAAAATTTCAGCAGTTTCCTTTAAACTACTCTACTTGAATCTTAATACCTTAAATACCGTAGTAAGCAATTGTGAAGTAGTCTATTAATTTCAGGAACTTCCTTTTATCTTTATCTAACATAAAGGCCATAGTTTTCTTTCCTTTCAATATGACTTAGAGCTGATGCAGTGAATTCTTCATTATCCAGGGTATCAATGGCTACAGAAACTTAAGTCAGATAACAAAATGAAATCCATTACAATTGCTTGTTTACATTTTTTAATGTTCCTGTAGATAAGGCTCTTGAATTTCTCGAAACCATACCCAAACTTACTTACTCTAGTCATTCTGAATTTCACTATTCTTACAATTTTACTAATGTAGAGTTAATTTTAACATTCTGCTCTGAGTGTTTTTAATTTGAGCACATCTATCATGTGAAAAGGATTGCTCTTTTTATTGAACAAAAACTTCAGCTCAATAATGTGAAAAAGTACCAACTTTAATAAGTTTCTACTTTAAACAAGGATGCACTACTCTCATTGACAAGGCAATGCTTCTAAATTTATGTAATAGCATTTGCAAGAAGGCAAAACCAAGAGAAAAAATTAAATTTGTTTTTCCTTTTTCAATATTATATGTTCATATTAAATTTTACTTCAAATCTTCTCATATTGTGGTATACTTTTATAAATATGAATACAGTATGTATGTAAATAAATTTGTTTTTGTGATTGGTTTTTTGAGTTTTTCTTTCTTTCTGAAAATTATCTGAGGTTCTGATTATCTAGGAAAATTTCCCAAAAAACCTGGATAATCAGCAGTCTGCTATATGTGTATGATTATTATTAAAATTATTGGATGATCCAGACAAATCCTAGTCTCTGCATTCCATATAGACATTCTAGGTATCATAGCAGGGTCATTTGAGCATTGTGAAAGATCCCACACATTGTGAATATATTGGGGTCAGATAAAAATAGCACAGAAAATAAAATAGTCAGTCCTCATATAACATGTTTACACTATACGAATTCGATCACACATGATTTATAAATAGGGGAACAATGTCATACATAACATGAACCAAATTCGCTTATGCATGATTCGCCTTTGTGTTTACAAGAAATGGCAGTTGAAAGTGGGAATCACCCCGAATGAATGCAACACAATAGGAATGAAGAGAAGATTATGAAAATGTATTTATGTTTTTTATATGATTGAAGATTTCAGTAAAGGGAAAACACATTTCACCCTAATAACATAAAAACCCACAATTCCAGCTATTGGTATTATCGCAAATGCAATTAGATCAAGTTTATTACCCGTTTATAACAGATTCCACTAGCAGGAACGCAACTGGAAAGTGATTTTGTTTTATTGTAGTGACCTCCAGAAATGTGCTTTAGTAAAATGTGAGTTAGCGTGAGGTCATAATAGTGTTTCGACCTTTATGGTGTTGTTTATTCAGTTGCTATACATGCACAGTTTTTTTTATGTGTATCAAGCATGCCTCCTCATTTTTGTCCTTTTTATACTATAATTGTGCTTTTCCCCCTAAAAATGAGTAAAATACTTGAAAAAAGTGTGACAAGGAAGCATCCTGGTGAAGATACTACAGATTCAGAGAGAAAAAGAAAAGCAATACCGATACACAGAGGCAGACTGGATCAAAAATTCTTACCAGGGAAAACTTGTAGCGGCCTCATATTAGTGTTTATGGCCAAAATCACACTGGCCTCCAGCCCACCACAGCTGTTTCCCTAGTAAGGCTTATGGCCAGTTTGCCTCTGTCAATAGAAAAAAAAATAAGAAATCGTGAAGCGTTTTGAGCAAAATTAAAGAACGTGATACTGCATGTGCTACAGGCCTAAAAGAGGCAACACTGAGAACAATTAGAAAGAATGCAGAGAAAATAAAAGCAACTTTCCTAGCAGGAACAACTCAAAGTATAACCAAATCCATTAGATCAAGACACAAAGAATTGGAAGAGATGGAACTTCTGTGATCTGTTTGGATAGAAGATCAAACAAAGAACAAGTTTGCTTATGACAGAAGCAAAAACATTAGCAACATTACCAAACATAATAATTGTAATAAAATACGTATTTTATTACAATTATTATGTTTGGTAATGTTTTGGTTACAAATGTGTGTTCAATCTTGGGTGGTCGGCACCTAACCCTATTTTTCCCATAAGGCCTGTCATTTATATTGCATGATTTTACATTGACGAGGGTTTTTAGGAACACAACTATTCTGTTATATGAGGACTCACTGTATCTTAAAAATGTTGTAATGTACTGAAGCATAAAATATATTAAGTTTTGCTAAAAGGTAAGAATACAGTAACATCTCATATTATGAACACACAAGGCACGCCTGAAAAGTAGATTGTAAATTGGTAGCAATTTCCCCATAGATTTAATTGGTATGAGCGGTTGTGTTCTAAAAAATAGGATGCTTGCCCCCAAAGGATGCATGACAACTGGCCTCTTCTACTAAGTCAAACTATAGTGTGACTAATCTGGTGGAACTCTTCACACCTTATACAGCCAATAAAATTAACAAAATGCTGCTTATTTACTCACTGGAAACATGAAATGACTTGAGAAAAAATAGCAGTTTCCCCAATCAAACTATTACAAAAGAAATCACTTATCTAACAGGAGTTTACCATTGGTAATTTGCACATTCACCGGTGTGTTTGATAGTACATTTTACCAAAAATGTATTTGAAATAATGTGCTATATTTAATTGCATGAACAGCACTCCTATATGTTGAATACATTAATATATAAAAGTGGAAAATATTTCATTCTTAGCCATTTTAGTTTCAAAAAAAGGTGAAGCTTTGAAGTTGCAGAAAAGTTCATAAGATTGAGATATGAGTTTGTAAATCAATGCTCGGTGTCAAAAATTTTTGTTTGAAAGTTCATAAACTGGGAGCTCACTGCATATTTTTTCCTGGAGGGAGATCACTAATCAGTTTTATAACCCCTCACCCCCCCCATCAATTATGCCACTACATAAAAAAGCATGGTAGTAGTAGTGTGTTTTTCTCTGTCATTTACTATATATTTAATGAATCAACACATTTTTAGAAAATGTACATTTGGTTAATCTGACAAATATATAAAAACTATATTTCTTCCAAAATATATCATAAAAATCCCAAATGCATCATAATTCAATAACAACAGTTACAAAAAACTTGGATTGTAAATTTTCATTAACAGTATGAGAGTTTGTAAAATCTGAAACTCAGCTGACAGGTTTCTACAATAATTTTTAAATAAAGGAGAGAGAGAGAGAGAGAGAGAGGGGGAAAAAAAAAAAAAAAAAATAGATACAAAATATGACTATACAAAAATTTTAAAATGGCTAGTGATATTTACAAGACATTTCGTGGCATACAAAATTCCAGCACCAAGTTCACTATTCAAAGAAGTAAACAGTTTTTATAAAAATTCAGAATTACAGAAATATACCTTTATCTCTAATAAAGCATCCAAATTTGCTTAAATTATAATCCTGCTTTTTTCTTGTAATATGTATGATTTTTAACTCTGAAGAATACTATTTTAATAAATATTTATAATGTTTTATACTTAATTAATTTTGGTACAAAACTGCTTTCAGCTCTTTTAAAAAGAGTCCCAAACCACTCTTTTATTATCCCTATGTTAAAAAGCCAAAATAGTAAATATAATTTTAAAATTTATAATTATTTCCTATTAGAAATCTGGCCATTACTTTTAAGCTGCCTTCACAAATTTATTTTCTAATGAATTTTGGCATAAAAAGATGCTAAGCACTGGAATGATAAATATAAGCTATTGGAAAAATATTAACAGACTGGACCTAGGGAAGTTTCTTTGGTCAGCATGTTGTTAACCCCCTGAATAAACTGCCCTCTTGGATGGTTGGAGTTGATATCTGGCTTTTTTTTTTTTTTTTTTTTTGTTTTGTTTTGAAATATGTAGGATTTTAGAATTATTTTCCTCAAAGGAAATTTATATTTAAATGAAAATTTTGCATCAGCTAAAAATTACCACTTAGAACATTTTAAAAAATTAAACACAAAAATAATATTATAAGTATTAACAGCCCACATTTCCATGTGGTTATTGTTTGTATTTTATGGAAGACAGCTGTTATTAGTCTGTTTAACAATACATAATATAGAATCAATAACATTAAAGTTGAACATTTTTTCAAGATTCCTTGTATGTTTTTTACACTTCACTGTGTTGATTAAATTTTAAAGAATATTTTTGCAAGCACCAACAAAAAAAAACAAAAAAAACAAGTACATGAGTTAAGACCACCTTGTCTCCTTTGTAAAATTAAATAAAATCAATAAATATAGATTCTAATTTATTGAGACATTTATCTCCCTTGTCAGTTACTTAAGGAACCCTGAACAGTGCAAAAGCCAAACTTAATAAAAAGAAATAAAATTGCAAGCTAAACATGAATTTATATTTGTTAAAATTTATTACTACATTTAACTAGTTAATATTTAAATTTACCAATTTAAGCAAAAGAAGCAGAGTGAAAAATTTACTACTGCTAACCAGAAATTATTATTATTTTTTTTTAATGTTTTTTATAAACAGCACCTTTTGAGGAATCAACCAATTTTTTAATTAAATATAAACTACGCTGGAAATATATATCACACGATATTGTATAAATCTTAATCTACAAACTCTATGTCAATTAGAAGTAAAGTTGCTAGTATGTTATTCTCCAATTTTTAGAGATCTCTATAAAATATTTAATAAAATAGTTAAGACTTCATAAACATTCCACCTAATTTTCCAAACAGCGCATTATACATATCAACTAGCCAGCTCTTTTTTTTTTTTGGTGTGGGGTCACTGCATGAAACACATTAATAGATCAATTTCTTAACTGTTCAAAATGTCATTTAATAAAGTATTCAATATATCTAAACCTTTTCAAAATTCTAGTTTATACACAATTAAAAATTCATTTAAAATTCTTTCAAATTGCACCTTACTCTTAAACTCAACATAGTAATTAGTAAGTATTATACAAACCTCTACAGTTATATTTCTTTCATAAAATATCACAGACTCAGGAGCTAAAAATCCTATTTAAATAAGCATTCTGAAACATATTAATGGGATCAACTTTTCTTCTAATATGGCACCAATAGTCAAATTTTGGATACATCTTCCTGAACTGTGTTGCTGTCACCCGATGTGCCTAGGAAATTTGGTACATATATTAGTATTCATTAATATTTTATTCATTCCACTATATACAAAATATGCTTATGATACTGGAAAATTACCATCCCATCTTCCTTCTGAACTCGCTGGCAAAAATTCTGGACACTATCATTCACAATCGATTAATGAAATATTTTCGTCACTTCACCTGCAACAGCCAACATGGCTTTACAAGGGGCTGATCAACTACCACTAATCTTCTCACTATCTGGCAGCAGGTTCTAGACACTGTCGATATGGGAGGGTAGGTTGATGTGATATACACAGCCCAAACTAAGGCTTTTCACAGTGTCCCACACTATCATCTTGCAAAAAAATACTAGACCCTCTACTTTCCTGGTTGATGAGTTACATATCGTGTCGGAAACATAGGGTTATCATCGGAAAGAAAATTTCTAGGGAATTTATTCCATCAAAAGGAGTTCACAAGGATCATCTCTTGGGCCTCTCTTATTCACCATCTTTGTCAATGATCTACTGCAATTTTAGAGGGAGGTGGTATTAAGATTTTAATGTTTGCAGATGACGTGAAACTTTACTCACGGATCAACAATCAATCTGATGCAAATAATCTTCAAGCTGCTCTCAACTCTTGAAAAGGTCTGGAGATCAATCCTAGGAAATGCAGCTCAATTTCCTTTGCAGGTTCAAGGAAATCTAAGATTTTAGTAAACCAATACTACATCAAGTATTGGTTTACTAAAATTACTTACCAGAGTTGCCGATGTTAAAGATTTGGGTGTTACTTTTACCTCTGGATGTGGGTTTGATAAACATATTATGCCAAGCGAAAAAACAAATTGGCTTCATCAAACGGCAGACATATAGATTCAAAAATCCTCAGTTCTCTGTGCTTTTATTCAAAGCAACTGTACTCCCTATACTAGAGTTTGCTGCTCCTATATGGAACCCACACTATACATATTTGATACAGCAAATTGAATCACTACAAATGAAATTCATCCACTATCTTTCTAGACGTAATCCCAAGTTTTACCACCGACTTTTCTACCCACATCTCTGCTGTTACTTCAAGCTTCAATTTTTTAAACTTGGCAAACTGTTCTCGATCTAAAACTGTTGTACCATATTCACTGGTTCAACCTCCTTGCTTGATCCTTTATGCCATATTGATCTTCACATTCTAGCGGCATCCACTAGGCAGAAGACAACATTCCACATCAGTAACTCTAGGTCAGAGATATCCAAGTACTATGGCTCTTATGAACAAGTATGATCTAGATATGGCCATGGATAGGGAACAGTTTCACAGAACTATCTGGAGCAAGTTGGCTGGTTGACAGTTGGGTTCAACAGTGAAAGTTATGATTAAATAGTATGTATTCTTTTATTTATTTACATGTTAATGTACAATCTTTGTATCTTCATGTATTTTCTGTTGTTATACACTTTAACTGGGTGTATGCTTGTTGTGTATACATAAATATATATAAATAAATAAATACACTATATGATTTTTTTATGTTTGTACCATAAATATTTTTCTTAGTTTAGGTTAGTTGTCTTTAACTAACCTTTAAATCACAGCTGCTTGAGTTAGGTTATATACAGCATGTTTCAGGAGGAATCTGCCATACTCTAGGAGCATGATCTAAGGCCCAAAATAAGCAAAAAATTGCATATAAACATGGGTCTGGAAATGTCTCCTGTTGCCAATAGGGGCGCTCAAAGTTTTTTTAAAAATTGAATAAATTTGTAAGGTTAATCAACAACGTTAAACTTGCTCATGACAAGAAATGAAATACTTCTTTACTTAAGGACAAATTAACATTACAAAAAAAAAAAAAAAAAATTTATTAATTGCTCAAAACATCCAACAGCATCGGTGGGTGGGCAGGAGGTGCCTGCCCGCCTACTCACCGATGAAAGGCCAATAAGTGTTGAAATGGTGCCGTCTGGGTGGTGGTGCCCAGACGAATAAGACGGTGGTGCCCACTGAGAATAAGTAACAATAGTCTTCTCTATTAGTGACACCTTACTTATTCGAGGTAGTGCAACACATGGTAACTCGTGAAGGAAGAGCACAATATGAGATACAATTCAAATGATGCCCTTTACACTACTGTTGTAGTTCTTCATTTCAGAGTTGTCTATGGTGTTTTTACACTGATATTATATAGTAATTATTAATGCAAAATAATATAATATAGTATAAATAGTACAGGAAAATAAAAATTTAATTTGGCTGTTTGAGCTTTAGCTTCATTACGAGATTATTAAGAGTTGACTGACCAGTGGCTTCTTTCTTCTCCTTATAAATCTCTCGATAACAAGCTAAAGTGTTATCTATTGCTCTTTGGAAGTTTAAGAACAGTGAGGCATTAGTATGCATCTTCTCCAATTGTGCCATTCCTGCTGAATTCTCATGGAATGCAATTGTCATCTCTTTCACATCACAAAATGTCTCGTTATTTTTCTGGTTCCAAAGTTTCAGCTTGCTCAGCTTCAGCAACTTTTGCTGCTTCTAATTCAATGAGTTCTTCATTTGATGATTCATCCCCACAAGAGTCAATCATTTCTTCGACATTGTGTTCATCAATTTCTAATTTTAGTTGTTCAGCAAGTTTCACTATATTTTCAGTGAAGTCTTCAAAAGTTTCATCCTTACTGAAAACATGCACAAATCATGTACAAATTTTTCTCCAAACTGAATTCATATAATTTTGTGTAATACAGTTATCATGCTTCTGCAATGTTTTGTATAGACTGATAAATATTATAGGACTTTCAAAAATCTCGGACTGTTAAATCGGGATCTCTGTCCATAGCTGCCAATGCAAAGAGTAAACAAAGCAAGACTGAAGAGAAGGTGCATGCATACACCGTGTGGGTAGCCTGCCTTACAGAAGACTGCTCTTAGGTGGTGTGTGCGCATTAAGTAAAATTTTTATAACTCAATTTTTTCTATAGCCCTTTCAGGATAATTTGTATAAGTCCGAATTTATGTAAGTCAGGGTCTGTCTGTACGTCATTTCCAAAGTTTTCAATAACTTTGTCGGAGTAACTAAAGAAAAGTTTGACTGAATTATGTAATTTGTGAACAGCATCTCTATGTTTAGAAGATTTACATTTTTGTCTCTAATGAGAGTTTCAACTCCATTTTTGCAACCTTTCATTGTTGCACAGTTATCAAAAAGCAACTGATAACTTGGATGAATTCAAGTGGATGAAAGAAAATGGATTTGAATTCATTCACTTATTTTTCCAAAAATATTTTTTTCTGGCACCTAAATGTTCAGTAATCACCATATTCTATTGGTTATCAAAGATTCTTGCAATAATGTTCACTAGTTTATCTCTGGCCTTGTTAGTAAATTCATCAAGGTGCATAAAAAAAAAATTACACTTTAATTTGTCAACTAAATTTTCTTTCATGCATTTGGCCATGCCATGAGTCATCAAGTAAGTAAGTAGTGCTTGTTCTCTCCGTTTGAAGTTTCGACAAGGCAAATTTGTCTTTAGCTAAATAGTGGTCAAGGTCAATCGGTCTTGAGGCTAACATAAATAGCAGACTTTTCACTTAAAATGCAAGCAACAACCACCTTTTTGATCCATTGGCAGAGGGAAAGTAGATTCTTTTGGTGGATTTTATCATTCTATGTTTTGATATGGACATTTTACCATTTTCCATAATCAAATTTACATCAACGAAACAATAACAGAATCCATGCTGCATGACTTTTTGACACTATTCATGATGCTGATGGTTGTTTACATTGCTCTCAAGTAACCATTCCCAGCACCACTTATTTTTTACAGAAGAATCACCAACTGGGCTGTTATCCTCTAAAAATTCCAATGCTGCCATTTTTCATTTCATAATGCATTTATATGTACTGTCACATGCAAAAGAATTAAGAACAAAAGAATGAATACTAAAGTGCAAATTTTGTAAATTCCACACATCTAACACAGCTTTAACAGAAATGCAAACTTTTCATAATAGACGAGAACCCCACTCTCAAACCAAAACCAAGAGCTCCAACTGATGCCAACTGATGGGACCCTTAATTCACTGCAGGTGCATGCAGCATTATGTGACATCACAAATGAGCTTGCAATGAAATTGCATTCAGCATCACAAGTGGCATGCTTGTGTTTGGACCTGCTGCAACCGAAATATGGTTTCTTTTTATTTTGGCATTTAATGAACATTTTACATTTCAGAACTGCCAAGAGTATTTTGCATAACAACTGCCACAAAACAATTTCTCCGTCACCAGTTTTAGTAATAGAAAAATAAGAATTTCTTCATATTTAATTTAAGAAATAATTTGAAATTTTCAAGACAGAAAAATTTTCAAAATACAGAAATCCATCCCTATGATGGAAGAGTGGCACCCATGGTGGGGTGTAAGGGTACACCAATATTATTATTATTTATTTATTTATTTTATTTTTTTAATTAAAGAAAACACTTATTTGACTTGTAGCAGCTTGAATCATGTTTAGGATTGAATCCTAAGCATGTTGCTAACAACAGCACTACAGAAAAAAAAAAAAAAAAAAAAATTAGTGAAGAGGCCCATCTTGAGTTTACTGTGACAGTGTTGGTATGAACCAAATGGTGAATGTATCTACTTTTTTTTTTTTGGTATTTTTTATTTAATTTCATCTCTTTCAAAATATTTTTAATTATCACACTCCAGCATTTAAATTTCAAAGGTGAATTTTAGGGTGATTCAAAGGTGATTGAAGGTGAATGCTATAAATAAAATAGGTTCCCAACCAACATCAGTCTTAGTTAATCCCAACCATGATTTAATTGCTACCACAAAAATTTTTCCATCACAAATAATGACAGTCATGATATGTTGGAACAACGACTAAGGGATGAACATTATGTTATCATGCTGTCATCGTTTTGCCTATACATTAATCTAATAACTAAAATATTAATAACAACATTAGAGAAAAGGTCTTGTGTGTTGAGGAACTTTCATCATGTACGAAATACAATAATTTCTTTATTGCTGAACTAAGGACCTCGCAATGGATACATTTAGAGAAAATAACCATGGAAGACAACTCAATCTTTAGGTAAGCTGCATGGTTCCAATAATTTTTCTTAATCTGGTGGTGGTATGGGGATTTACTGGATCTTCCTCTGTCCTAAATATATATGCAAAGTTTTACTTGAGTAGTTTTTGAGATTTTTAAGTAAATGCAACTTAATAACTGCATGTATTAGTTTCAGTTTTCACACTTTTAATGGTTTTATGAACTTGAGAATAGAAGTTGCTAATATTTTGCATTAGTAGCATTTTTTATCAATAGCAGCAATATTAAAAATTTAGATTTTTTGAAAATTAGCGTAAAAAAAACTTAAATTTAAATATTCATTAAACAATAATTACGTTTAATAAGTATTTCATCAGGAAAATTCTGAGTTTCGTATTTCTAGAACAAAAAATAACTAAAACTAATAAAACTAAACATCAAAAAAATAGTCTAAACATATATAGAACATCAGAAAAACTAAACCTTACCTACCCCCCCCCCACAGAAATTAAATAAAAAAGAAAAAAGTAGGCCTGCTACGTCCCGTGTAACAGTTGGGAATGTCATTGCTGCTTAGTTAAGGTAAGCTGTTCATTGCACTAAACACAAGCAAAGTCACAGACCATTTAACAGCAGCTTTAAGCTTATCCACATATTTAGTAGTCAATTAATTTAACCAGCAAATAGAAATTATTGCCATTCAGAAACATAATAAATTTGACAAATCTAAAAGAGAAGTAAAAAGATAAAAGAAAGATTTCAGGAAATCTTTTGAGAAAGCCAGAAAAGCTAGCAAGTTCCACACTGTATTATCTGTAAACTTTTCTTTTTTTTAACCATTAGTTTGTATTTCTTATGGAATGGTGACTGTTCTATTCCTAACAAAATTTTCTTTATTAACATACACAGTGCACCAATTAAATAACGAGACTGCATGCACTCTGCATTTAGTATTAATGAAAGAGCCCAAAATAGTACATGATTAAATCCACTAGAGTGTGCTTTTTCCAACAAGTGCAAGTTGAAACTTGTCCAGTCAGCAGTTTGTGATTTATGACAGAAAGAGTAACAGTAGTTCTGTGAATGTCGTCAGAAAATTGAAAATGGTGCAAACAGCGGTTTTCAAATTTTATTGTAAATTGGAAAAAAGTGGTACGGAAACTTCTGACAATTTAAAAAAAAGTTTCTGCTGATGAATGTTTGTCTTGACCAAGAGTGTTTGAATGGTTTTCTTGTTTCTGTAAAGGACGCAAGTCGTTTAGAGGATGATCAATGAAAAGAGGATGAAAAATCAGACAATGCACACACACATTCCACCGTCAACATCAAGCAATTTTTGGCAAAAAAACTGATTCCAGTCATTGAACACCCCCCAATTGATTCCAGATTTGGCTCCCGCAGATTACTTTTTGTTCCCCAAAATCAAAACAGCCATGAAAGGAACGTGATACAAGACGATAGAGGATATTCAGGCTGCAGTGACTGACCAAGCTAAAAGCGGTACCAGATTTCCAGAAGTATTTTCAAAACTTGTAAAAAGATGCAAACAGTGTACACATTGCAGATGATTTCAAAAATATATAACCTTACTTTCCCATTAGTGTTATTCTTTTTTTTTTTGTAGTAGCATCAGTCTCATTATTTAATTGACACACTGTGTACATGCTAAAAATAAATTACATATAACATAAACATACCTTTGCCCAGTGAGGCCTACCTCCAGATTCTATCATAATTCTTTCATAACCATTCCAGTAAGCATCATGGGGAATATATTTATTATAGGGCCTGTAAAA
The DNA here is from genome assembly GCF_048544385.1 of Mastigoproctus giganteus. NCBI lineage: Eukaryota > Metazoa > Arthropoda > Arachnida > Uropygi > Thelyphonidae > Mastigoproctus > Mastigoproctus giganteus. Next base: position 33,920,468 of record NC_143584.1, on the reverse strand, counting down.
GAAAGTGCAATTATGAATTCCAGAAAATAACTGTTGAAAGCAACCATTATTAACTGTACACCAATATAATCATAATACTGCACTTAATAATTACCATAATTCAAATAAATTTTGAGTAAGGTACTAGTACATTAATTTTCATAATTTAATCATGATTGGCAGAAAACTCAATTTAAGTTTCAGGAAAAAATGAAAACTTTGTACATATACTTTTAAATATGAATTGTTCTTATTTTGGCTTGGTTGTCCAATATTGGAACAAAATTGTAAAAAATTTATATTTTTTATATTGTATATTTATATATACAGTGAAACTTCTCCTAACGGACGCCTCTCTTCAACGGACATCTCTCTACAACGGACATTTTCAAATTCCCCAACTCTCCTCTATTGGTTTTAACGTGTTTTCAGCTTCTGTCTAGCGGACATTCTCTGTAACGGACGCGGACAGGCAATCTGCACTGTTTCGTTTAGATTAGCACTTAATTTGATCTCCCCATAACGGACAGCGGGCGAACTCACAGGCCTTTTTCTAGGAACGTTTCTTCCACATATTGCCTCAATCGTGTGTTTATTTTCTATTTCCAATTCTCTGAATTTTATCAAGGTTTACTTCGCGGTTCCTTAACCCTTTTTCAAGAATTTTAAGGCATGTGTAAAACTTCTGATGAATTCGGTGTGTAAAACTTCTGATGAATTCGGGGGGGGGGGGGGGGGGGGGGATTTTGTCGGCCTTTCATCTTTTGAGTTTCAGTTTTGTTCAGTGTCGTGTGAAGTGCACAATGTCTTCTCGTAAACATTTAACTTTAAAAGATAAAGTCGAACTCATTAATGCGTATGATCGGCAAAAAAACAGTGTTCGCAATCTCGCTGCAAAATTCAAAATCGGGAAGATGCAGGTAAGCGACATCCTAAAGAAAAAAATTAACTGCTCAAACAATTTTGGCAACACGTAAATGATCAGGTTCAAAAATCATTCCTGAAAACTGTTGGACTTCAAATTGACAATGTTACGTATGAGTGGTTTTATCGTGCATGTGCTAAAAAAATTCCCATTAATGGGCCTATTATTAGGGAAAAGGCTTTGGAGGGTGCAAAATCTATGGGAGTAAATGAATTCAAAGCTTCTGTGGGATGGTTAGACAAATTCAAAACTCGGCATAAAATTTCTTGGAAAACCGTAAGTGGTGAAGCTGGATCTGTTGATACTGGGGTTGTAACAGAGTGGACCATCAAATTGGAAGATTTATGCCATGATTTTGAAGCTAAGGATATTTACAACTGTGACGAAACAGGCTTGTTTTTTAAAACTCTTCCTGAAAAAAAAAAACAATGAGTCTAAAAAACTAGAAGTGCCAGGGCGGAAAAATTTCTAAGGAACGTTTGACTGTACTATTGTGTACAAATATGCTGGGAGACTTTGAACAACCTGTTGTTATAGGAAAACCACAAAATCCTCGTTGTTTCAAGGGCATAAAGTTGAATCTTTTGAATGTTGACTGGAAATCTAATAAAAAAGCATGGATGACACGAGATATCATGAGTGAATGGATAAGTCACTTTAACCAAAACATGATTCGTCAAAACAGAAAAATTATTCTTTTCATGGATAATGCTGCATCTCACCCGCACATTGAATTGTATCATTCAAATCGTTTTTCTGCCACCAAACACATCTGCAGAGTGTCAGCCCTTGGATCAAGGGATAATAAAAAATTTTAAACTTCACTACAGAAAACGTGTTTTAAGACATCTCATTGCAAACATGAACGATGTAACATGTGCGAGTGACCTTGCAAAGAAACTCAGCATCCTAGATGCGATTCAATGGATTTCCTCTTCAGTAAACGCAATTAGAAAACAAACTGTCGTGAACTGTTTTGTAAAGTCTGGCTTCTCAAACGCAAAAATTGAATTTGTGAACAGCAATGTGGAGCACCAAGAAGAACAAGAACTGATAATGTACGATACTTCCGCTACAAGTGACCCTGGCTACAAAGATATAGACTCGAACCTCACTACAGAAGATGGTGCTCTAGTTATCAACGACATTATCATCGATATTTTCCAAGAAGTTCCTCATAAGGATGAAGAAATGGAAGAAGGTCATTCTGTCGAAGAATAGCCCTCAAAAAAGTCCCTTGCAATGTATCTTTTTGCCATAACTAACATTTTAATGGTATTTTTATATATATTTATTGCTTATGTCATGGCATAGATTGATTTTTTCCAGGTCACGTTGGGTACCCGCCATGGTTTATGGTTTACCTGATAAGCTAGTATATCATATTTTACTTTAAAAAAAAAAAAAAAAAAAAACTCTTACCATTATTAACTTAACTCATATATATATATATATATATACACTTTATTTATCTTATTTTTGTTACACAGAGCATTAAAATTATGATAAATGAATTAGCTTTCGGCTGGGTGGCAGCCTTCATCAGATTAAAATACTTTGAATGGCAGTTAGAATAGAGATGCACTGCCAGGATGGTGCGTGAGACACGTGGTTAATTGTTTGTTGATGTTTGTGGCTGTGACGTATGGTGGTGACGTGGCCAGCGTTTGTCTATGGACCGAATTACTGCTTCTGTGATGGGGTTAAGTTGACAACCACTGTTCCTGTTCAACGAGGTATCCGAGCATTTTATACTTAACGATTCCAACCAGGTGCGCCTTAAGTAATGGTGGGACTTGTTTACAACCACGACATCGCGGTGTGGGTCGATGTCGTGGTGGGTTGTCCAGACATGCTCGGCAATAGCTGAGTGTTCTACATCCGCCAAACGGATCGCCCTTTTATGTTCTGAGAGGCGTTTCTCGAGACGACGACCAGTCTCTCCAAAGTAGCAGCTCGTGCAGTCACGGCAAGAGATGCGATAGACCACACCACTCTGTAGAAGGGTGGGGACAGGTGTTTTTATGTTGGAAAGGAGAGAACGCAGTTTCTTGCCTGGGAGTTGGATGCACTTCACCCCATGCGATCTTAGGATTCTACCGATCTGCTGTGACAGGTTGGGGTAGTATGGGATGAATGCCCTCGTGGAAGACTCGTCACTGTTGGTGTTGCTGTTGGTCGTCACGTTGTCGCGTGCTTGTAGATCACATCTGTTAAGGACATCGATGGGGTAGCCACACCTCGTAAGGTCTACTTTGACTCTGGTGATCTCTTTGCGCCTTTCATCTGCAGAGCTGGAGTGTGTCCAGGCGCGAGTTAGCAAGGTTCGGGCGGTTGAGAGGAGGTGGCCCCGTGTGTGTGCTGACTGGAAGTTGGTAAATTGGCCAGCACACATAGGCTTACGATAAACCGTTGTCTTCAAGCATGTGTCTTCGCGCCGGACAAGTGAATCTAGGTAAGGTATAGAGTTGTTCGACTCCAGCTCAACCGTGAATTTTATGAAGGGTGACAGTGAGTTGAGGTGGGTTAGGAGTCGCTGACTTGAGTCTCTAGGGATCACTACGAACACATCGTCTACGTAGCGACACCAAAAGGCGATGTGATCCGGTGCGTGTGTAAACGCACGTCCCTCTAACTCCTCCATCACGATGTTTGCTGTGACCGAGCTGACAGGGGAACCCATGGCTGTGCCATGTATCTGCTGGTAGATTGAACCATTAAACATGATTGCACCCCCTGTTAAGCACAGTCTGAGGGTGGCGGAAATGTCATCAGGCGTCAGCTTAGTTCTGTCGCTGAGGGTTCCATCATTGTCCAAGAGTTGTTTTGCGCAAGAGATGGCAAGTTCCACAGGGATGGAGGTAAAGAGTGATACGACATCGAACGATGCCATGACTTGATCTTGCGAGATGGATATAGTGCGGATCCTTTCTATGAACTCAACACTGTTGGAGACTGTGTAGGTGGTCTTGCCAACTAGAGGAGAAAGAAGTCTCGAGACAAATTTAGACAGCTCGTAAGTCGGTGATCCACAGCAGGATACAATAGGTCTTAGTGGCGTGCCTTCTTTGTGCACTTTCGGCAGGCCGTAAAACCGTGGGATCTGACACCCGGAGGCACGGAGGTGATTACGGGTTGACTGTGTGATTTTCCCTTGCTTCAGCCAAGTGTTGGTGAGGATATTCACCCCTGACTCCCATCGTTCCAAAGCCTTGTTGGGGTCGATGGTTAGGGGTTTGTAGACGGTAGTGTCTCGTAAGAGCAGTAAGGCTTTCGCCATGTAATCAGTGTGGTTCATTACAACTGTACGACGGCCTTTGTCCGCCGGTAGAATGACGATGGACGAATCCCGTTTCAGTGCCTTGAGGGTAGAAATCTGTATACGGCTGAGGTTTGAAGAGACGGGGCGAGCATGGTGTAGAACTGCTGCAGTCTTTAAGCGGATTGCGTTGGCTACATCTTCTGGGAGGCGTGATAAGCTTGCTTCCACACCCAAGGCGATGTCGGTGATTGGTGGGTGCTTTGGAAGAACGGCAAATGTCATGCCAAGGGTCAACAAGTTTGTTTGTTCTGCAGATAACTGCTTGTTGCTTAGGTTCAATACGAAATCCGTGCGATTTGTGGGAGGGGTATTACGCTGGCGCCGAAATTGACGGGATTCATTAATCAAAGTATTGAACTTACGTTTCTGTCGGGCACAATAACGATCTGATTCTCTGACGGCCTGGCAACATAAAGTATTGATTACCTTGGTGTAAATAGGATCGGGAATCAGAGCCTTAAGGTCGGCAAGTAGGGCTGCTTTGCTCGCTGAAGCACGTTGTATGTCACGATGGAGGCAGCCGATCCATATGCGTAGAGTTCTGAAGCCGAAGTTCCGACAGGCACGTCCCATACGCTCACTAGGAAACAGTTGTTTGTAGCGAAACCCTTTCGGTATAATCCAGTTAGCTTTGCATCTATGTGCAAACCTCAGGTGTTGCCTGCTACGGGCTATGAAGATAAAATCTTTCTGGAGTCTCACGACCATATCATATGTTGGTTGGCCAAGAATAGTCCGTACATAATAAAACACGCCTGTGTGCTCTGGATTCATAATTTATTTATCTTATTTTTGTTACACAGAGCATTAAAATTATGATAAATGAATTAGCTTTCGGCTGGGTGGCAGCCTTCATCAGATTAAAATACTTTGAATGGCAGTTAGAATAGAGATGCACTGCCAGGATGGTGCGTGAGACACGTGGTTAATTGTTTGTTGATGTTTGTGGCTGTGACGTATGGTGGTGACGTGGCCAGCGTTTGTCTATGGACCGAATTACTGCTTCTAACCATCGACCCCAACAAGGCTTTGGAACGATGGGAGTCAGAGGTGAATATCCTCACCAACACTTGGCTGAAGCAAGGGAAAATCACACAGTCAACCCGTAATCACCTCCGTGCCTCCGGGTGTCAGATCCCACGGTTTTACGGCCTGCCGAAAGTGCACAAAGAAGGCACGCCACTAAGACCTATTGTATCCTGCTGTGGATCACCGACTTACGAGCTGTCTAAATTTGTCTCGAGACTTCTTTCTCCTCTAGTTGGCAAGACCACCTACACCGTCTCCAACAGTGTTGAGTTCATAGAAAGGATCCGCACTATATCCATCTCGCAAGATCAAGTCATGGCATCGTTCGATGTCGTATCACTCTTTACCTCCATCCCTGTGGAACTTGCCATCTCTTGCGCAAAACAACTCTTGGACAATGATGGAACCCTCAGCGACAGAACTAAGCTGACGCCTGATGACATTTCCGCCGCCCTCAGACTGTGCTTAACAGGGGGTGCAATCATGTTTAATGGTTCAATCTACCAGCAGATACATGGCACAGCCATGGGTTCCCCTGTCAGCTCGGTCACAGCAAACATCGTGATGGAGGAGTTAGAGGGACGTGCGTTTACACACGCACCGGATCACATCGCCTTTTGGTGTCGCTACGTAGACGATGTGTTCGTAGTGATCCCTAGAGACTCAAGTCAGCGACTCCTAACCCACCTCAACTCACTGTCACCCTTCATAAAATTCACGGTTGAGCTGGAGTCGAACAACTCTATACCATACCTAGATACACTTGTCCGGCGCGAAGACACATGCTTGAAGACAACGGTTTATCGTAAGCCTATGTGTGCTGGCCAATTTACCAACTTCCAGTCAGCACACACACGGGGCCACCTCCTCTCAACCGCCCGAACCTTGCTAACTCGCGCCTGGACACACTCCAGCTCTGCAGATGAAAGGCGCAAAGAGATCACCAGAGTCAAAGTAGACCTTACGAGGTGTGGCTACCCCATCAATGTCCTTAACAGATGTGATCTACAAGCACGCGACAACGTGACGACCAACAGCAACACCAACAGTGACGAGTCTTCCACGAGGGCATTCATCCCATACTACCCCAACCTGTCACAGCAGATCGGTAGAATCCTAAGATCGCATGGGGTGAAGTGCATCCAACTCCCAGGCAAGAAACTGCGTTCTCTCCTTTCCAACATAAAAACACCTGTCCCCACCCTTCTACAGAGTGGTGTGGTCTATCGCATCTCTTGCCGTGACTGCACGAGCTGCTACTTTGGAGAGACTGGTCGTCGTCTCGAGAAACGCCTCTCAGAACATAAAAGGGCGATCCGTTTGGCGGATGTAGAACACTCAGCTATTGCCGAGCATGTCTGGACAACCCACCACGACATCGACCCACACCGCGATGTCGTGGTTGTAGACAAGTCCCACCATTACTTAAGGCGCACCTGGTTGGAATCGTTAAGTATAAAATGCTCGGATACCTCGTTGAACAGGAACAGTGGTTGTCAACTTAACCCCATCACAGAAGCAGTAATTCGGTCCATAGACAAACGCTGGCCACGTCACCACCATACGTCACAGCCACAAACATCAACAAACAATTAACCACGTGTCTCACGCACCATCCTGGCAGTGCATCTCTATTCTAACTGCCATTCAAAGTATTTTAATCTGATGAAGGCTGCCACCCAGCCGAAAGCTAATTCATTTATCATAATTTTAATGCTCTGTGTAACAAAAATAAGATAAATAAAGTGTATATATATATATATATATATGAGTTAAGTTAATAATGGTAAGAGTTTTTTTTTTTTTTTTTTAAAGTAAAATATGATATACTAGCTTATCAGGTAAACCATAAACCATGGCGGGTACCCAACGTGACCTGGAAAAAATCAATCTATGCCATGACATAAGCAATAAATATATATAAAAATACCATTAAAATGTTAGTTATGGCAAAAAGATACATTGCAAGGGACTTTTTTTGAGGGCTAACCCTTACAATGTATCAACCATAATTAACGAGCTATCCGTTTCTGTAGTCATCGTCCAGCATAACTATGTCCTAATATACGTAAAATAGTATTAAGTTAGAGCCAAATGTATAAATTTTGTAGTAGTTAGAGCCAAAAGTATAAAATTTGTAGTAAGTTAGAGCCAAATAGTAGTAATAAAATTTGTTAATTAATCCCAAATTTAGCAGTTAACTGGCAAGATGACTGTTAGCCCGACGGATAGCCAAAATATTAAATTAAATTAAAATTATAGAAAGAGCTATAATTATTGTTAGGCATATGTGCGTAGTTGATAGTAAATGCTGCCACGGTAGTCTCATCAAATTAATAAAAATAATAACAGTGTGAGCTATAGCTAACTAAGGCGAACGGAACAAAGGTATAAGAATAGATATAGTACCTCAATCCCCCTCGAATACTCTAATAGTTCATGAGGTATGAAAAAATAGGGATAAGAAAGTGAAAGTTAAACAGCAAAGAAAAAGCAAAATAATTAACATAGGATGTACCTTATAGTAAGGTATCCTGGTTAGAATGATTTAAGATTAAAATTAGAATGCTTACCACCGTATGGCCAAGGTACTAGAAAACCACATGTATTGGCGCGTGTAGCATATATAACTACCGATCGCAGCCCCCCCCCCAGGAAATGTAATAGTTAAGTTAAGTGATAAAATAAGTATAATTACATACAGCGCCCTCTGCTGTTATTTAATATACTGTATAGTATTACACATAGAAAAGCCGTCAAATAAGTATATCTCGAAGTAATAATAGAAGTTTACAGAATAAGTTCCTACCCATGGAGCAAATACAGGTACAAGTTTTTAATGCGAGTAAGCTATATGTAACTTACTCCATGGGCAGTGCCTACTATTTACATAATTACATATCCAACGAAATTTATCTAAGCCAAAGAAACACCTACGAAAATTTTACAACGGCTATGTATATAAGCGCCTGTTTAGGACTTTATCTATAATACTCTGTGCGTTAAGATTATAGTTCCCCTTGTTGTTTGCTATCAATATAGCTCTATACATATATCTAGTAATTATGTGGTGTGGGAAGTAATTTTCTAAAAGCTTGGATCTGAATTCAATGAGTGTATCTATAATATAATCTGTCTGGTTACATATGTGTATTCTTCTGATGCTTTGCGCGATTAGGGTATTGCGATGTATCCTTTTTGAGATATTCGAGTTCCAGTTAGTGAGGTCAATAGTATTAAAATGAAAATTTTTGCGTTTATCATACAGTTTAGTGTGTACAGTATTGTTATCTATCCTTATATCCAAGTCAAGGAAGGTAGCAGATTTGGAATTATTAGTGTTGGTGCGTTCTAATGTTAATTCAGGCGGATAATATTTGATTGCTTCCGTATGGAAGTCAGGCATATTAAAAACTATCAAATCGTCAATATATCTGTATAGAACCATATTTTGTTTAAAATTATATTCGAAGTGGTGTAGGTATAAATTTGCCACAATGCATGAGCTACATGCACCCATCGGTATCCCTGTATGTTGCCTATAAAGGTTACTGCCATTAAATATATAGTTATTGAAGATGCAAAGGTTGAAAAGGTCATCCCAGTAGTGTTTCTCACAGGGTAAGATATTTTTGTATTTATCATAATAATGGCTGAACACAGTTTTTAGGCTGTTATGTGGGATGCTAGTAAACAAGTTATTAAAGTCGAACGTATTGATATGTTCTATCGTATGGATGCCTGTGTTGCTATTGATGTAATTCAATACCGGTCTATTATTGAGAATAATATTTGAATGACCTATGCTATCAAAAATAATTTGAAGTAAATTAACTAGTTTGCGATGCGGAATCTTAGCGTAGCTATCCCTACACGAAGTTATAAATCTAAAACCTGTCAGATTTTTATGAAACTTAGGTATACAGTATATGTATGGGTATGTAGTTGTATGGTTGGTAAGTTTTAATTTTTTATGCCACGCTCGTATTTTCTTAGTAATAGCGTTACGTTTATCCGTTACTATTTTGTATGTGCTACTGTTGTTAAGTTCATTTAGTAATGCTGTAGTGTAAAATTTTTTACATATGATGCTGTAGTTATTAGAGGCTTTATCAATAGTAGTAATAATAAACTTATTTTGTATCAGTTTAAGCTTACGCTTAATTGCATCTATATTAAAAATCTTAGTAGGTGGTAGTTTCCTGCTTGCGGACTTTATTTGTTTCTTGATGGCCTGAAGGGTGAGTGTAAGCCACTTGTGGAAGGCTTCCAAGGATATGTTATATTTGTAGGATAACTTTAGGCAGAACTTCATTATATCTGAATGTAGTTGTTTAATGATGGCATAGGTATTAATATCGGTATTTGGTCGAAATTTAAAACCAAATGATAGAATCTCACGTAGCTCAGGATAGTCTATAATGTTCAAATCTCCAGTGATAATGTGTTTATGGTGTGCGTCCACACGTCTGATATTGCGGTAAATGGCAATAGCAATCCGCCTCAATATCACTATTGACGAGGTTAGTAGCTGCTTTTTTATAGTTACAGACCAATAGTCCAAACGGTTTATTATAGCTGAATCTGGTACGTAACAGTGCATTGGTAATAGGTAAATCACTTATATATACGTTAATGGTTTTATCTAGGCAGACATAATCGAATAATGCGTGGCTGAATTTAATGTTTATATATTCATATGTAACCTTCGTTTTTTTATTACTAAAAATAAATTTAATTATGTCTTTAATCAGGAGGTTAAGGTGTAAGTTATTATGTCTATAGTTGGAGTTGATGGTGTCAAGGGCTCGGATTTTACTATGTTTCAACCCGAATATAAAATCATGAATCTGTTTGACATGTATAATTGGTTTGTCCCAATGCATTAACATGTCATTAAAATCGTCAGTTATATTTGGTGTGCGGGCTTTTTTATTGTATGTTTTGGTTATTCTGTTAGATTTGGGTCTTTTCACTATTTGAAACAGGCTATATATACAAGTATCGTTCATAGTATTGCTAGTGTAGCAATTTCCATTAAATTTATTATTAAGACCATAAGGATACAGTGTTTTATATTTTAATATATTGATATTTTCGGATTCTAGCCTGGTATTGTGGTTACTTTCAATAGCTAATATAGTAATAGAAGTATTGCTAAAGCTGTGTAGTTGAAAGTGCTGTAGTTCGATGTCTTTAATATTAACGAAGTTTTTAATGTGGGATCTATGCACGTTAATTCTAATGTGTAGCTCCCCTCCAGTTTGTCCTATGTATTTAGCTTCACATAAGTTGCAGTTAATGAGGTACACCACCCCACTGGCATGGCAAAAAACTGGAGCGTCGATGTTATTAGTAATATGATACTTGCTCATGTTAGGACAGGTCTGACAAAGTGTATTGTTACAACTATTAAATTTTAGATAGCTGCTATTATGTTTATTGCAAGTTACTACGTCTGTAGTATCAGGAGCATCGCAGGCAATATCGGTAAGCGCCACATTATTATTTGCTATCTCGGTAAGATCATTAGTATAGCATGCTATGTTAGTAGGAGCCTCAGCATTGGCACTGAATAGATTCAATTGGACAGCAGCATTAGATGCTGAATGGCTAGTAGAAGAACTTGTCGGATCACCCAGAGCCCCAGTGATATCCGCGGTACAGTTTATTCTACGCGACCGACATAGCATTATGTTATTCTTATTTGTGTAGAAACTCATGATCGTATAAATATAAGATGTGCGCATACATATAAAATTCTCCAGTAAGCGTCAGAAGACCCAAACAGGGAAAAAGGCTGTCTGAGAGGCCACCATAACAGACTGTATTTAATATTAAGAAGTGTTAACGGATGTATATGTGTAGCTATGTAGGAAAATTCCTGGTAGACGAGTCACAACTCAGGTAATCCCCTTTGTATTTCCAAGTATAACAAAGCAAATATTAAATGTTATAATAAATATAAATATTATAATAAATATTAAGTAGTAACATAACCAATTAATGCCATCTAGGATGATTAAACATTACATCGGTCTGTATGAATATGAGTTAAGTTAATAATGGTAAGAGTTTTTTTTTTTTTTTTTTTTTTAAAGTAAAATATGATATACTAGCTTATCAGGTAAACCATAAACCATGGCGGGTACCCAACGTGACCTGGAAAAAATCAATCTATGCCATGACATAAGCAATAAATATATATAAAAATACCATTAAAATGTTAGTTATGGCAAAAAGATACATTTTAATGGTATTTTTATATATATTTATTGCTTATGTCATGGCATAGATTGATTTTTTCCAGGTCACGTTGGGTACCCGCCATGGTTTATGGTTTACCTGATAAGCTAGTATATCATATTTTACTTTAAAAAAAAAAAAAAAAAAAAAAAACTCTTACCATTATTAACTTAACTCATATTCATACAGACCGATGTAATGTTTAATCATCCTAGATGGCATTAATTGGTTATGTTACTACTTAATATTTATTATAATATTTATATTTATTATAACATTTAATATTTGCTTTGTTATACTTGGATATATATATATATATATATATATACACACACACATTGGTGTTCAAAGAAAATGCATCACCTAGGAATTTCATATTTCTAACCCTTTTTGCAATGGTATGTTACATTAATGAATAGCATCACAAATAGAAATAAACAAAAGATATTTATTAATAGTTAAGGCAACTCTAAGTAATATTTGACAGGTGCTCAAAATATTCCAAAATGAGCATTTACAACCTTTATACAACAGTTTTAGTAAACACGACAATTATGGATGAAATGTTATCAGAAGACCCCAAATTTTCTTCAGTTTATCATTTTAATTGGAAAACAAAATGAAAAGTTCACCAGGTGCAAACTAATATTTAGTTCAACCGCCTCTGGCCCTGATGACAGCAGCACACCATCGAGGCACTGACAAGATCAATTTCTGAAGATAATCAACTGACAGTTTGTGGTTCCAAACACAAATTATGGCTTCCTGAAGTTCAAGAAGGGTCTTCGGTTTCTTTCTGGCAACTGCCGATTCCACACCATGCCAACAGTTCTCCATAGGATTCAGGTCCGCCCGGGCTGATTCCTGGCCAACTAAATATTGTAATGGACCGTTCTTTCAACCATTTTTTCACCTTTAACAAATGTAAACACATTACTGCCGAACCTCTAATGCAAAAATAAAGCTAAAGTAATTACAGAAGTGTCTACTTACACTTTTGCCCGATGACAAGGAGCAGATTCGTCCTGAAAGATGCAGTTACTTGGCAGGTTGAAATGGTCTCTAATGGTTGGCAGCAATTTGCCTTCCAACATAACCAGGTATCCATTGGCATTTACGGAACCTTTTATAAACTGCAGGTGACCTACTCCGCGATATGAAATGTACTCCCATATCATTTGGCTGGTAGGGAATTTCACTGTAGATACTATACAGTCTGGATGGCATTCTTCACCGCATCTATGGCAAATCGTTTGTCTCCCATCAGAGCCACACAGGTTGAATTTCTTCTCAACCAAAAAAATAACTGACTTCCACTGCTCGGGGGGGGGGGGTCCATTTGACATGCTCCTCACATCAAATTAATTGGGCCCTTTTTATTTTTTGCGTGAGGAGGGGCTTCTTCTTAGGACAATGGGCTACAAGTCCATTTTTGAAGAGGTGTCTTCTGACTGTTAACTGCACTTGCTACAACTTCTGTATGTTCTTCCCATTCTCTTTTCAGCTCAGATGAAGAAGCTTTACGGTTTTTAAGGCATAAGTACTTCAAAACGCGGTCCTTTTTTGGCGTAGAGAACGTTTGCATCTGGTTCCTTTTTTTCCTATCAGCAGAAGCAGTATTCTTGAGTTTGGAAAGAAATATACTCATTGTAGACTGATTACAAGATACTATAAGCAATATGACGGGAAGCACATCCTTTCTCGCGTAAAGCAACAATAACGCTCTTTCTTCGTGGCTTCAACTGCACGAAACTCGCCATGCTGACACAAACAATGAATGACTGCAACTCTTGCAGAGCGTGCTTATATAGCTGAAAGTAATGGCTGATGCAATATTATGTCATCACCTTATGTGTCAATCTTTTCTGCTGCAATCTGTAGGAAATATTGCCATATACTTATGTTATTCGGACAACAATTACAATTAAGGGGTGATGCACTTTCTTTAAACATAAATGTTTAAATATGTGTATATAAATATAAAAAAAATAAATATATATAAACTGTTTTCATGCTGTAATCTATTAAAAACCGAGTAATATTTACTTAGAAACACATCAGCACTAAATTGGAGAATTGTGACACAATTCGAAATTACCTTAAAGAATGTACCTACATCACATATGTATTCCTCAGGGATCATATTCAAAATATGTATTTAACCATATAATATCGGTATAGATAAACCATAGTTTGCCCATAAATTTCAACTACATTTGTAGTGTAAAAGGCATTTCAATTGCATCTTATATTGTGGGTGCCTTCACAACTGGACAGCTGATATTGCACTACTTCAAATAAATAACGCTTCTCTAGTAGAGAAGACTACCGTTATTTATTTTCAGTGGATACCACCACCTAGACAATCATTTCAAAGCTTCACCATCAGTGAGGGGGCAGGTACCCTGGAAATGCAACATGTCATCACAGTTGCGAAGTTATTTCCACAATATGAGAGATTCCAAATGGTGTATAAATAATAATGTATTAGAAGGTGAAATGCACAAGGCATAATTTCTTATGGGTTTAGGTAATTAACTATATAATATTGGTGTAGATACACCATAGTTTACCCATAAAATTGAACTACGTATGTAGTGTAAAAGGCATCATTTTAATTTCATCTATTGTGGAAATAACTTTGCAACTGTGATGGTATGTTGCATTACAAGGGTACCTGCCCACTCACTGATGACGAAGCCAACTGGCTTCGAAATGATCGTCTGGGTGATGGTATCCACTGAAAATAAATAACAGTAGTCTTCTCTACTAGAGAAGCATTATTTATTTGAAGTAGTGCAATATCAGCTATCCCGTTGTGACGGCATCCACAATATAAGATGCAATTAAAATACCTTTTACACTACATATGTAGTTAAAATTTATGGGTAAACTATGGTGTATCTACACTGATATTATATAGTTAATTACCTAAATTCATAAGAAATTATGCCTTGTTCATTTCACCTTCTAATACGTCTTGAGTACTGCGTACAGGTCTGGAGGCCTCATTTTAGGAAGGATGTAGAGTTGCTTGAGCATGTACAGAGAAGAGCAACACGATTGGTGAGGGGAATGAAGGGATTCTCTTACCAAGAGAGGCTTAAGTTCTGCAAATTGCAGTGGCTGGAGACTAGGCACCTGCGCGGTGATCTGATTGAGGTCTATAAGGCCTTGAATGGGTTGAGCACGCTGAATTCTGATGGGATCCTTCCACTTGTTCAGATTACCAACCTACGGGGACATAAGTTCAAATTAAGGAAGGACAGATGTAGAATAGATGTGCGGAAATTTGCCTTTAGCCAGCGGGTGGTTAATTGCTGGAACAAACTTCCATCTGTCGTTGTAGAAGTTGATAGGTTAAATAAATTTAAGGAGGAACTGGACAGGCATTTGGAGGGAATGGTGTGATTTTTTTTTTTTTTTTTTTTTTTGGCTGATGCTGCATAAGCTCCTACACTTGCTTTCTTGCATCATGTGCCACTACTACTACGTCAAAATATGTATGTATATATATATAGACTGAACTAATATATGGGACATGATAGTAGTCTCCTTGATGCTGTATTACACCTATTCCTATGCTTCTGCAATGCTGGAAGTTCCTGATAAGCTTCTTTTGGAATTGCTAATAGTTCTTGTGTTGCATTCTGCAGATCATGCAATCACCATATAACAGTTTTGTAAAATTCCCAGTTTACTGTTTCACCATGCATAATAAATTCATAATGAACAATGCTCCGTCAGTCAAAAAAGGTCACACAATTTCACATTTGATCAAGATTGTCTTGATTTTTTTTTGGACCTTGGAGAAGAGACTTCTATTTAGAGGCCTGGTCTTTGTTTCAGGACTGTAACCATGAATTGTCACCAGTAATGACGGAAAAGTCTAGTTAGCAGCATGCTGATGAAGATTCTCATGTGCAAGAACTGCGATTATAAGCAAGGATGTGAGGCACAAACTTGGTTGAAATGCACTGCATTCTGAAACCTCATGTTAAAACTGATTGACACACCCCACAAAGTACCAATTTCACAAGTAACTTCTGTGGATAGTTAAATGCTGATCATTCCTGATCAGATCAAGAGCAGGTGTGACAGTGGAATGAAGTTGAAGGGAGACCAGAGTGAGGATTGTCTTTGGTTGACAGGTTGTTTAAATTTTGTGAACAACTGAAAAGTACATGGCAATGAACATAATATCCAGTGCTTCAACTACAATATATGGATAGCTTATAGATATGTATGAAAAAAAAATAATAATAATTTCCAGATTTCTATTGGTCTGACTTCATTAAAATTTGGGTAAGCTTGACAAAGCATTCTAACAGTGAAATATAAAATTATGAAAATCCTCCACTTATTGCAAATGGATGGATGGACAGACAAAGAAATTTGGAATGGCTCAATCAATCTTTTTAAAAGGCCCAAAATTTCAAAATTTCATGAAAATCTGTCTACTATGAGTGGAGTTGTTACAGGCAGACAGATGGATATAGTTAAGACAATAGGTGCATTACACATATATGCTAATGTGCCTAAAAAGCTATACTAGAGACAGAGACAGAAACGATACATAAGCTGCTTGTGGTAGCCCATTCCAACATTTCATCTAAGTAATTTTTACTCGGACCTCAACAATTCCGGCGAGGTCTGCGTAAAATTAGGAGGGGCTTTTAAACTAAAACAAGCAAAATGATATGGCAGCAGTGACTTGTTTGTGAACACTGATTAGACACTGTTTTAGGGACTTCATGGAGATCTATAATGCTAGTTTCCTGCTCTGGTTTATTGTGAGAGGAAGCTGATGTAGACTGATTCACTGTGGCTTGCCTTGAAAGTTTGTTCCATATTCACTGATACCTTCTCATACTAGCAGCAGAAGAGCTAATGTTACTGGATGCTTGGTATTGCTTGTCTAGACAATGTCTCAAATTTGCTTGTGATCTCCTAGTGACACTAGAAGGAATTATAGATGGTAGGAGTGGAGGGAGGAAAGAAGAACTGCATTCTCTTTAGCCATTTTTTTAAAATACAAATTTCAGGAACAGCATCTGCCGTACAATAAATTCAACGTGATACATCATGCAGAGTGTTTTATTCTGAAATATTCAGTTTTTAAACTGAAGATATATGTATATTTGTACAACATGAATAAATTTAAAATTGTGGATTAACAGTACTAACCTGTACATGATGATATTAACATAACAGGTATCCCTTCCATATGCTGGACTAATGTAGATGTCATCCCCTTTAGAAAACCGAACCTCTACAGGAAAATGAGCATATAGACCAGGTGTGTTGTCTATGAGGTTTTTTAGTTCCCATAAAACTAAACCAGTATTTGATCTTGAAAAAGAAAAACACATTGATTAAAAATTACAATTTCTTTTATTCAGAAAAGAAATACCAACTAAAATCACCAGCTGACAAATGCAATCTAGCTAAGACCACAAAAGTCCAGTGATATTTCTTTATTACAAAAAAAAAAAAAAAAAAAAAATAGTAAATAAATTAATTAATTTAAAAAATAATAAAGCCAGTATAGAATATGATGCAAAAGAGATTAAAGACCTGAAATGATTTTATACATGTTATGTGTCAGAAACAATGTTTCTTCACAAAACATGGATAATTCTGTTCATGAGTGCTTAATATGACATCACTAAACTTTTGCAGAGGGAGAACGTTTCCCCTGCATGTTATCGTCTGTTTTTCGGCCTGCATACCTTATTCAAATCAACCTGTGAACATGCACTTGTATATACTTAATACACAATTAAACTATATGAGCTACTTATTGTATAAACTGGTGTACTATGAGCAAAGTAGTCTATGCACTAAAAAATCGCCATACAACCAACAAAATTTTAGTTAGTAGTACCTCACTAGCTTATCAGGTTAGGTTATAACTCCTCCTGGAAAATTATCCCTCATGGCACTAAATACAAGTAATATTAATTGCAATAGTAATAGTGTGCACTCGCCCACAAGGAAAGTTTTGATTTCACCTTCCCTATTCCTTCACACTTAGTCGTGGCAAATAATTCTGTGAGACTTCATTTATAAAAATCACTGTACTGCTGTGTTATAAGCCACTGAATTTTTGGCATGAAAATCAGCCAATGCAATTATTCATTTATTTATTTATTTTTTTATGATTATCGCTATTATGAATACAAAGGATATCCAAAACCTGGCTGCCTAGAAACTGAAATCAGAACTGACTGAAAACTTGATTCCTCCCTATATATATAAATGATTGTAGGAACAAGATATGTGGGTGCCAATACCTCAACAACAGCCAATATAATTAAATTGCACCCATTCTGTGGTGTCATGAGCCTATAGTGACTGCTGTCTCTCTCTCTCGACTTATCTAGTAACACAACAGCAATGCAGTGCCCAGCTACAACATAAAATAGCAAGACCAACATCCACATGGATTATGCACCAGACATCAACTCGCATAGGCCATGGCAATCGATGGCCATCACAGGTACCCACGCTGTATGCAAGACAGACACAAGGAATCGAGCCTTACGTGGGCTTGTCAGCACCAACACAGGGCCACTGACGTGGAAATCTGTTGCCTGGTCTGATGCATCCCATTTCCAACTGTCATGCTGATGGGCCTATTTGCATTTGGAAAAATCAAAATGAGGCCATGGCACCTGGATGCACTGTTGGTGTTCGGCAGGCTGGAACCAGTGATGTTATGGTTTGGGGACTGTGGCATACCTCCGGATCCTCTGATCACTTTTAATCAATAGCCTGATGAGAACAACTATCTTTCTATCGTCACTAACCAAGTACATCCCTTCATGATGACAGTGTATCCAGACAACTCCAGCATCTATCAACAAGACAATGCCACAAGGCCTAGCAGATGGTTGCTAACTGGTTTCAGGAACATGAAAATGAATTCTCTGACCTCTCATGGCTGCCCAACTCACCAGATCTTAATCCAACTGAGCACTTCTGGGGCCTACTGGAAAAGGATATTCGATGCTGCGACCATGCTCGGACATTACTGAACACATTGTCTGATGCATGAGTAGCACTATAAACAGGACATCATGCAACACCTTATGGAATCTGTGCCAAGAAGTTTATGGGCAAAAGGTTGCTGAACAAGGTATTAGGTAAGTGTTCTAATGGTATGTGGACAAAAGTATCCAAAAAAGCCAACTCATCATATATATTTTGTCTGGCAGCTAGCAGGCTTTTGACTGCCCTAAGTAAATAGGCTATGGTCTTACAAACTCAAGAAGAGCTTCATGGTAATTCTAAAATTTATCACAGTCAGATTATTGTTCTTTGGCAGATCAGGTTAATTCATATTTTGTGTAGATGTGTGTTTAATTTTTTTAACTGCAGGTGGACATGGCTATATCTTTACCGTACGTGTTTAAATACCTGGAAATAAATCATACTATGTACTTTTATTTGTTAGTTATTAAGGCATTCTAAACAAATGCTTTTTCTTTCAGGGTAGATTCAGGGGTAATGAGTATTTTCAAACGTTTAGAAAAGGTATATGGCCCACTGAATAAAACTGGCTATCTTATATGTGAAATCAGTAGAAACTATAGAAATAAATAATTTGTCTGTGCTTTCTTTGTATACTGGAGGTCACAAAACCAATACTTATAAATTCCAAATCCATACCTGTTACCTATGTTCAATTTTGTTCACAGAGAGGAACTTTCTGCTTTTGCTGAACAACTGCCAAGTCCCCAGCACTTAGGCCTGGACTTATGTTTAACTTAGAGACAAATACTGTTATCCACAGTTCTGCCTAAGTTGCTAATATCTTTTTAAATTGTACAGCATCACCTGAATAGATAACTATTATGTATGCCTTTAACCACTAGAATTTGGCTGTTTGCCCTACACAGTACAATGGTACAGGATTAGAGAGGGATATTTCAATTTCAATACAGCAGTTGAAACAAAATTAGTATGAGTTACCAGAGTTCAATTTTATTCAAGAGAGACTTTCTGCTCACACTGAATACTAGGTCCCCAAAACTAAGGTTTGGGCTTATATTCAGCTTTGTCTGTGTTGCTGTTATCCACCATTCTGCATAAGGTGCTAATTTCTTTTTAATTTGTATAGCATCATCTGAATAGGTGATGCTATACGAATTAAATCCACTATAATTTTAAAAATCTGAGACACCTCCAGGACAGTTGTTACAAAGCTCACTGGCTTCTCATCAACTAGCATGTGGACACATGTTGTATCATATAAGTTGATTCCTTAACATTGATTCAACTCTGCCAGGTACACTGTGAAGGTAGAGAACTCTGTAAAGTGGCCAGAAGTAAGTAAGTACAGGTAACCCAGCTTAACGTTGATAATTCTTTCCGAAAAAACAGAGCGCTAAGTGAATCCATGCTAAGCGAGCGCCGCATTCCCATAAGGTAACATATGTATTTGTAAGTTGCGGTCGGTGGTGCCATAGGATATTTCCTAATCAATAATAAACGGTAGTGAAAAGATGCACAAATGTCGGTAAAAATATTTAATATTCAAACATTTGCACATATAAAATATTCTGCATTACATACGTATATAATTATGTGGTAACTACTTATGTATCAAAATTAAACTTAAAATTCCAATTAAAATCATGAATTTAATTGATCTAAATTAATTTAATTTAATTGGAGAATTTAATCATGAAAAATGTGTCGATTTTGGGTTGAACTTTGGCCCTCTTCCAAATAAGCTAAAAGGGGTATTAATTTTAAATCCCCCGCAGCGCTACCACCCAACAGTAAAGTCAACCAATCCTTCCCCGCTTTGAAACCTGGCATGTTTTTTTTTTTTCTTTCGATGTGAAACTTCTTTTAGGCATTCGTTTCCACAAAAGTCCTGCTTCATCTATGTTAAAAACTTGTTGAGAAGTATAACACACAATACCCCTCTTCAATAATTTTAACAAGTTCTTTTTTGAAAGCTTCAGCTCCTTCATCTGCACTTGCGGCTTCTCCCTGGGTTTAAAATCTATTCAACCAGCCCTTACCAATTTTAAATGGTTCCACATTTTTTCTTTTTTAGGTGAGTTTTCTTCAGATCATCATATTGGCTAATCTCTCTCTCTCTCTCTCTCTCTCTCTCTCTCTCTCTCTCTCTCTCTCTCTCTCTCTCTCTCTCTTATAATATTTAACTTAACTGAATTCTGCATTGGATATTATCTTCAATAAAATTAGTTAAAGTCTTTCCATTTCAATCCTAATAGTCGGCCTAGCCCTAGTTGCTTGCAGTGGAACAGCTATCTTTCCCGCTGCTAAAATTAATTCTTTATTTTTTTATAATTTGAATGCTTCCCATTTTGAATTTGCCAACAGCAAATTCAAAATGGGAAGCATTCAAAGAACTTATCTTGGAAGCTACTAGGCTTTACATACCAACTAAGAAATATTGTTCAAGGTTTCGGCCTAAATGGATGTCAGATGAACTGATGAGGCATATGGCAGAAAAGAAAAAAGCATGGGATACATACAAATTAACACGTGACACAGACGCCTATGATAGATACAAGTTGATCTGTAACCAAGTTACAAAGGAGGTTAGGCAGGCGAAGGCAGATTACGAGAGATATTTGGCAAGGGATGCGAAGAAAAACAGCAAAGAGTTCTTTACTTATGTAAACTCTAGAAGGAAGGGGATGAATCAGATTGGTCCACTTGAGATCGATGGGTCAACTGTTGATGACCCTGCTCAGGTAGCTAACAAACTAAATGAATATTTTGCATCAACATTCACACATGACGAGTTATTCAGCGAGGGGAATGCCAGAGGTGTATTCAACTCTAGCAGTAAGCTAGAGAATCTTGTAATAACTGAGAGCAAAGTGGAGGAGAAATTGTTGAAGATAAACACAAGAAAGGCACCTGGGGTGGATGGGATCTATCCAGTTATATTAAAGGAGGCAGCAAAGGAAGTAAGCAAACCCTTAGCCATAATTATGAGAGCTTCCTTGGACTCAGGGGAGGTACCCATGGACTGGAGATGTGCAAATGTGACCCCAATTCACAAAGGGGGATCAAAGGCTGACACAAGTAATTATAGACCTGTGAGTTTAACTTCTGTTCCTGGAAAATTAATGGAGGCACTGGTTAAAGAAGCACTGCAGGATCATCTAGACAAGACTTCAGTTATAGCTAGGACACAGCATGGTTTTGTTAAGGGTAAGTCTTGCCTGACCAATTTGATTGGATACTATGATGCAGTCACAAAAGAACTGGATGCAGGGAATAACTTTGATATTATATACTTGGATCTTAGAAAGGCTTTTGATACTGTTGCACATGGAAGACTGCTGCACAAATTGGAGCAGTGTGGCATTGGAGGCAAACTGCTGCTATGGATAAAGGGGTGGTTGAGGGGGAGAAGACAGAGAGTGGTAATCAATGGACACTGCTCATCGTGGACTAATGTTATTAGTGGAGTCCCTCAGGGTTCAGTATTGGGTCCTTTATTGTTTTCTGTATTTATAAATGATATTGATGATGGTATATCAGGCTTAATGTCCAAGTTTGCAGACGATACGAAGGTTGGCAGGGTTGTCAAGGACACTACTGACACTATGCTGCTGCAACAGGATTTGGAAAGGTTGAGCAGATGGGCTTCGAGGTGGAAAATGAAGTTTAACATTGACAAATGTAAAGTACTACATATGGGAAACAGCAACCCCCAGAGCAACGTATCAACTCTGTGGTACTACACTGACAGTGGTAGAGAATGAAAGGGACCTGGGGGTGGTTGTGCAGGCAGATATGAAGTTCTCTGAGCAGTGCAGACGGGCTGCAAGAGTAGCTCATGGTGTATTGTCAATGATATATAGGAATTTTTCTAGCAGGGATAAGGAGGTGATTATTCCCTTGTATAAGGCAATGGTCAGGCCACACCTAGAGTACTGTATACAGGCCTGGAGGCCTCATTTCAAGAAGGATGTAGAGCTGCTGGAACGAGTACAGAGAAGGGCAACTAGATTGGTGAATGGGACAAAGGGGTGCTCTTACGAAGAAAGGCTTAAGTTTTGCGAATTACAGTGTCTGGAAACCAGGCACCAGCGAGGTGATCTGATAGAGGTGTACAAAGCCTTGAATGGTTTGAGCATGCTCAATGCTGATGGGATTCTTCCTCTTGCTCAGAATAATCACCTGAGAGGGCATAAATTCAAATTGAGGAAAGACAGATGTAGGATAGATGTGCGGAAATTTGCCTTTAGCCAGCGGGTGGTTGGTAGGTGGAACAGACTTCCATCCCTTGTCGTGGAAGTTGATAGCCTAAATAAGTTTAAGGCTCAGCTGGACAGGTATTTTGAACGAACAGAGGGGTGAAGTGGAAGTGGGTTTTTTTTTTTTTTTTTTTTTTGGCTGATGCTGCATAAGCTTGCTTTCTTGCATCAAATGCCTCTACTAATGCTAATGCTAATTGTTCTTACAGTTAAACTTGCAAGTCCTAAATTATGGCACACATCCACTTGTCATTGACCGGAATCGATTCGCTTCAAAACCTCTAATTTAATTTTCAAATTCAGCCTTTTTCTTACATTTATAGTCTTCGTACTGTGCCCAGATGATGTTGCTTTTTCATTCTTATCGGCCATTATTAAGTCTTTGAAAATGTAACTGTGTTGGTTGCATTAATTACGATACAATGTTCAAGTAAACTGTCCGTTATGCACAATGTCTAATACTGTACTGAGTGATGACTAGACTTCGGATAAATGCATATAATGCAAATATTACAAGCAATATACTTGATCATTTTTTAAAATGTTGATCTCGGAACTACGTAACAAGTCACTGTACTGCAATTAAATTAGCGTGTGAGAAATTTCTCAAGTCAGTGTGGAAAACGTTTTAATGCTGTTTTGGTATTCATATTCAAGCTATCGACTCCATCAAATGAAACGATTTCATTAAATATGCCAAAGATGCAATCTGTAAAAGAGCGTTATAGTCAGATACGGGTTATAATATAAGAACAGCATTATAGCGAATCAGCGTAAAGTGAACCGCGTTACAACGGGGGCCTGCTGTAGAGATAATCCTCGTATAACACGATAGTTTGGTTCCTACAAAATCTCATGTAATGCGAAACTGTGTTACATGAGACTAAGAACCCGTACAAAAAGGGGGATTATGTTCCAAAAGCTAACAAAAATATGCCATTTTTTTACATAACTATCGGAAACTTAATTTTTATTGCAGTAATAACTTAATATTTTAACTTTATTTTTATAATAGTGGTAACTTAAATAGTAATAACTGAACAAACGTTGTACCTTACAAACTGTGATACTTATGTGGGATAATGTAAGTTCATTTAATTTTCTTCCTCTTCATCGCTGCTAAGCACAATCTCTTCTGCAGCATCTAGATTTCGTGTACCTTCTGCTCTCTTTAAAATTCATGAACTGCACTCTTTGAAGTCTATTTTTTGTAGTCTCAAACAAGCACAAGTTCAATAGAACAGAACCTAACCCAGGGATCTCCCAACAAAATACAGTGGACCCCTGCTTTAAATGATATGTGAAAATTGGAAGAATATTTTCCAGTTAACAAAATAGAAATAAATTTACGCTTACATACATAGCTTAATTAATACACACTGTACTAATGTACTAATTAAGTACCATGTACGTACTAACTGATATTTCTGTTCGCTGACTTTTTTTTTTTGGGTTGTAAAATTTAAAACAGCAAAAATAATAAGCAATTAATAACAAAGAACATGGCACGGAGTAATGAATTTCTGAAAATTTATGTTTTTTATATGATTGAATATTTCATGGAAGGGGAAACACATTTCACCATAATAACGTGAAAACCCACAGAATTCCAGCTATCGGTACCCACAAATGCAAGAAGATCAAATTTACTACCCTTTTATAATTGATTACACTAACAGAAAAGACCAATAAACCGGAAACTGCAAATTGTTTTATGGTAGTGACATCCAGAAATGTGCTTTATAAAAATATCACGAAGGCAATAACAACTAGCAAGTCAACAGCAGGGATTCACAAAAAAGGAATGTAAATGTTGAAAATTACATCCCAGCACAAAAAATGCGAGATTTCCAGCAATTCTTAAACTGTGTTAGAGCGAAACCTTGTTTTAGAAGTAGTGTTGTGTGGGATTGCTTTTTATCAACCGTGTTAGAGTGAAACCGTGTTGTACAAGTACCGTATTATATGGGGGCTGCCTGTATAATGAATTTGTAGTATATACTATATAATATCAGTGTAAATACACCATAGTTTACCCCTTTATCATATGTTCCATTATAAGAATCAATTTTGAATGCCTTTGTGATATAAATAGATAATCTGTTATAAATGGGTAGTAAACTTGATCTTATTGCATTTGTGATAATACCGATAACTGGAATTCTGTGGGTTTTTATGTTATGGTATTATGGTGAAATCAGTTCCCCTTCACTGAAATCTTCAATCATATAAAAAACACAAATAAATTTTCAGAATCTTCTCTTCGTGCCTATTCACTTATGGTGAAAGTGAAAGGGGCCAACGGAAAGTGCAAGTGCTGACAGTGCTAGGAATCGAAACAAAATTGATTTAGAAATTAAGATGATTAAGAAGTACGAAGCAGGACGAAGTTTGTCATCTACTGCATGGAATTAGGTCTCACTCCTTCAACAGTGAATACTATTTTAAGGGACAGTGCATATATAAAAGAACATGTTAAAGGATCACAACAGTGATCAGAAAACAGCATTCAGGTGCTATAACAAAGATGGAAAAGCTATTAATAATATGGATGGAAAATCATTTAAGAAGCAAGTGCGCCGAGTCCAATGGCCATTCAAGCAACAGCAAGAAGTATTTATGAAGATATTAAGGATAAGTACGGCGAACCCCAAGCCAAGTTCATGGCAAGCAACAGGTGGTTTAATAAGTTAAAGCATCGTGCTGGTTTCCAAAACACATTAAAGTAAGTGGCGATTCTGCAGCTGCAGAGAAATTTTGTGATGTGTTGGGAAAAACCCCTTCTAAATCTCCACAGCCCTCAACTTCTGCAGTGGTGTTCTTATCAGCAGGAGAGTTGATTCTGGCAACGATGCTCGAAAGGTAAAGCTTCTGATGTTACATGCCTGTCTCCTCTCTCTTTTTGTAATTTTATAATTTTGAAATTTTTGTAATTTTTCCTACACATGAGGTAAAAAATTGAATAAATAATTCTATTTACATGTTCGTTGAACATTTCTTTTTTCCTTCAATCAAATTCAGTGCACTTAGTTGCGAGTGCTGCATAAGCACTTCCTAGTTCGTTTCACACATATAAATGGGTCTCAATTCTAATATCAACGATGCCCATTTCAACTTGCAGTCTGCCAAACCCTATGTACCTTTTCTGACAGAATCTCAGTTATCGGCTGATTCAACTACTGCTCATCTCAATTGCCCAAATTATTTGCTGTATGATTCCATTCGCCTCAAAGGTTGTATTGTGCATATGATTGTTCCGATATTCCTTGTCAATGATGGTAATTTGGGATCTTCTCTGGCTTAAAATCTCTCTACCTCATTCTATCAAATTCATCTGTTGTCTCTACCATTCTCCCAACTCCACTAATCACTTCGCACTCTTAGACTTCCTCTCTTTGCAACTTGACTTTCTCCAGTCCAACTTTGCTAACAGTGAGGTAATTTTCCTTGGTGATTTTAATGTTCACAACTCCAGCTGGCTTCCATTTTGTAGTCACACTGACCCAGCTGGTCGAGATGCTGAGGCTTTTGCAATTACTAATGACCTTGCACAGATTGTTCATTAACCTACAAGAATACCAGACAATCCTAACCATACAGCCAACACACTTGATTTTTCTCACAAACAACCCTTCAAAGTACAAGGTCGAAGTGAGTGGTCCTTTAGGCACCTCAGATCACAACTTGGTGATTGTCTCTTCTCCAATGGAGCCTTTATCTCATGGCTATTCCCAACCCTGTGTTGTCTGGCATTACAAGAATACAAAATGGGATGACCTGTGAGATTTCTTTCCTTCTTTTACTTGGTTGGACTACTGTTCCAAAACTTCTGATGTCAATGTTTGCTCAGATTGTGTCAGTGAAATTATTCTGGTAGGAATGGAATACTTTATTCCACATTCCACTTTAAAACCTCGTCCTTTATCTAAGCCTTGGTTTTCCAATAAATGTGCTAAGGCTGTTCAAGAGAAGAACATTGCATATCGTAATTGGCTTGTTTCCAATTCCTTAGTTTCATTTTCTGCCTACACCAGAGCTCGCAACAATTGTAAAGTAGTTATTAATCAGTCCAAACTAGATTTTGAACAGGCTAAGAGTAGAAAACTTGCTTCTTGCCCTAATGGCAGCCGAGCATTCTGGTCTCTTGTCAAAGCTATTGGCTGCAACTTTTGCCTATCTCTGCTCCCACCTCTGTCAAAATCAGATGTTGTCACTTCGGCCAAGGATAAAGCTGACTTGCTAGTATCCCATTTTTCTTCCAACTCATGTATTAATGATCTTGGTAAAGCACCTCCCACCATTCCCAACACGCTCCATTCAATGCCTCCTGTGGTCTTCTGTCAAAAGGATGTCAGGATTTCGACGAATCTTGATGCTAAGAAAGCTCCAGGTCCTGATGGCATTTCTCCACTTGTTCTCAAAACCTGTGCTCCTGAACTTACTCCGGTTCTTTGCCGCCTTTTTTCACTTTCTTATTCCAAAGATGTTTTTCCTTCTGCTTGGAAATTTGATCATATCCAGCCAATTACTAAAAAAGGGTGACAAATCCCTCCAATCCAATTATCGTCCCATTGCAATTACTTCTACTCTTAAACTACCTAGAAACCTTCCATCTGCTCAACAATCGCCAATATGTATTCCATCAGTGTCGATCCACAGGTGATATTCTGGCTTATGTTACCCATTTATAGGCAAATTTAATGGAAAAGTTTGGTGAAACACAAGCAGTTGCTCTTGACATCTCAAAAGCTTTGGATCGTGTTTGGCATAAAGGTCTTCTAAACAAGCTTCCATTTTAATGTTTGCCAACTTTTTTTTTTGTAATTGGCTGTCCAGTTTTCTCTCTGATCGCTCACTGAGGGTGATGATAGATGGCTCTCTCTCTTCTAACTTCTCCACTAATGCTGGTGTCCTCCAAGATTCAGTTCTTTCCCCCTTTCTTTTCCTCTTGTATATTAATGACCTTCTTCCATTGACTGGAAATCCTATCCATAGTTGTGCCGATGATAGTATATTGCATTCCATAATTCCATTTTAAGAAACCTTGCCCGGCTCAATCAGCTTCAACTTCTCGAATATCCGCTACCAATTCCTTAAATGCTGATCTCCAGGTAATTCTCCAGTGGGGCAAAGACAATTTAGTTGATTTCAATCCTTCTAAAACTCAGTCTTGTCTTATATCTCACAAAAAGGATTCTTCTACTCATATGCTTATCTTTGGTGACACTCCGATTTCTAGGCAAGTTGATATATCTCTTTTGTGAATTACCCTGACTTCTAATCTCTTTTGGCACAAGCACATTACAAATATTGCTTCCTCTGCATCTAAAAAACTTGATTTTCTTTTTCGCTCTCGGTGTTACTTTTCTTCCAAACAGCTGTTTGCTCTGTACAAATCGCAAATCAATCCGTCCTACCATGGAATATTGTTCCAAAACCTCTCTCAGGCTTCTAGATTCCATTCAGAAGAGGGCAGTTAGGTTAATTAATGACTCATCTCTAACAGAGTCTCTCCACTCATTGTCTCATAGACGTACTGTTTCTGCTTCATGCCTTTTCTACAGATACTTCCACAGGCACTGTTCTTCTGAATTGGCTTCTATAATACCTGCTCTCTCTCTTTCAAAATAGCCTGAACAACTGCCACCACCAGCCAACATCCATTTACTGTCCAACTTCAAACTCACAGAACAAAATTTTCATCTTCCTCGTTTATTCATTCAACTACCATTTTCTGGAACAACCTCCCTTTGTACATATTTCCTGAAATTTACAGTCTACAGAAGTTCAAGTCTAATATCAACAAATATCTTCTTTCATCTTCTCAACTTCCAACCCAAGCACGGTACTAAGTACTATAGGTTCTAATACCTCTCGTGTTTGGAGTTTACATAAAAAAAAAAAAAAGAAGCATTTAGGGAAATCCCAACTTACGTAGAATTCCGTGGAACACAACCCTTATGTAAGTCAGGGAGTGGCTGTACTTCTAATTCTTTTTAAACAAAAGCATTTATTACACATGATTATGTTTTTAATACCATACATACTAAGGTGAACTGAAAATATTTTAATCATCTCAAAATTCATATACAAAAATATTATTCTAATTCATCTTTAAAGAACAATAAAAAAAAGTGACAATAAAAGAAAAAAAGCAAGTTCTTATTCATCTCTAAAATCCACAAATCCATCACTGCTGTCATCCTCATCATGATGATCGTTCCACTTCTTGTCTTCATTGTCACTGCTACTGCTGCCTGATAGTGAACTGTCATTCTCATCAAACACAATATCATCTTCTGTGCCACCCAAGGGATTACTGATGCCATGCATCTTAAATGACTTTACAACTGTCTTGGTCTTTACCCAAAAATTTTTACCCATTGGCACACCCTAGAAATTGTTGGTCTCTTCATATGACCAGTAGGTGTTGTGTTGTGGTGCTTTCATCCATCTAGTGTATTTTTCTTTCATGAAAGCTTTAAAAAGCTTGTTATAATAGAAACATCCAGTAGTTGTATCTGGCCAGTAAATTGTGTTTTTAATTTTTCCACCCTCCTCTTTGTGCCCTCTGTTTTAAGTGCATGAAGTTGGTCCCGTAACAGTAGGCCTAGTTACATCAGAAGGCCACTAGGATGGCACGACCACACTTTTACCAGCCATAGTTTGACTCCATCTTTATCTATCCAACCCTTAGGATGAACATGGAAATTTTTCCTTTGGCAGCGCTTTTTTTTTTCTTGAATATGAGGAGAGGTGGAAGTATCACTCCATCAGCACAAGCCAAAAACAGTACTATAGTGTATCTTTTCGTGGTCTCATGTCTTCATAGTTGCTGATTTTGTACCTTTAATATCTACATATTTATTTCAGGGTACATCAAATGTTAATGATGCTTCATCCATATTACCAATTTGGCAAAGCTCATAGTTTGCATGCTTCCTAGCATTAATTATAAATCTATTAAATTCCAGGATTTAGTTTTTGTACTGTTCTGGCATTTTCTAGGCTAGCCTTGTCCATGTCCTCATAGTTAAGCCATTTCTCTCTTCATAAATCAATAACCAACTTGTGCCAACAAAATGATCAAGTCCCGATGCTGTTGCCCTGACTTTTTGCCGATACAGATATACCACATTCCTCTGCTGTATTACCCAGTTCTTTTTCAAGTCCCACCCATTTTGTTGTTGGTCAATGAAGGTTATATTTGCTTTTGACTGTCACACAGTTTATCCTCTTGTTTCTGCCACTCCTGGATCATCTTCTCTATTGATGGTAGCCTAAAATGTCTTTCTGCAGCTCTATTTCTATGTTTATTTGCATAAGTGATGACTTGTAATTTGTAGTCAATTGTGTTGTTGTTGTTTTGGTTTTTAGGAGCATTAGCAACTAAGGCCATATTGCTCCGGGGATATGCAGTGGTCATTCCCTCATCCTTCGTATTTGGTGGTCACGGGCTCGAACCCCGGTCTAATCAAGAAGCGTGTGCTACGCACTGCTGCTCTTGCCCACCTGGCTACGGAGGTGCCAGTCAATTATGTAAACAAGCCTTTTCTTTGTTCATGCCATCGTAATAGGGTATAGGTAATCCAAAATTTAAGGTTAAAGTTGAATAACTGTATGCATGTGCAGCAACTATAGCCACACCAAGAAAACATTCATTGCAGCTACACCATAAAAATATTCGTTACAGTACCTTAAACAATCCAGCAAGGTTTTTCCCCAAAGGGTCAAAATTACTGGTAATTTATTTGGACATTTTTAACCTTCATAGAATTACCTATATATTGGTAAAACTCTAAAATCATCAGCAAGACAAAACATAACAACATGCTTGTTTATGACAGCCATGACCTTTACCTTATAAGACAGTGACTTTTTTTGAGATGGATTTCTGGGGAAAAAAAGCACATCTTATATGGCAGGAAATACAATAAAATAAAACAGAATCTACATATCATTCCCATAAGATAATCATCTAGTTGTGCTTTAAACTTAGCTAAACTACCTGCCTCTGCCACATCAGATTCCAGTGTTATTATTCCAATGCTTGACAATCCACTGTCTCCATAGGTGAACTTCATGTAATCCAATCTTTTGTTATTCCCCGAGATTTTTTTTTGCCCACTAAAGTGTGTGATTATGACAATTATTTACCATTTCTTTATGAATACAATCAGTCCTCGTATAACAAGTGTTTACACTACACAAATTCGATCATACACGATTTATAAATAGGGGAATGATATTGTATATAACTCGAAACGAATTCGCTTATGCACGATTCACCTTTGTGTTTACAAGAAATGGCAGTCGAACACAGAATCACCCCAACCGAACACAACACAATAGGAATGAAGAGAAGATTTGAAAATGTATTTATGTTTTTTAAATTAATGAAGGGGAAACACTTTTCGCCATAATAACGTAAAACCCACACAACTCCAGCCATCGGTATTATCGCAAATGCAATTAGATCGAGTTACTACCCATTTATAACAGATTCCACTAGCAGGAACGCAACTGGAAATTGTTTTTATTGTCTTATGGTAGTGACCTCCAGAAATGTGCTCTACTAAAATGTGAGCTAGTGAGGTGATAAGTGTTTCTGCCTTTACGATGTTGCTTATTCAGTTGCTACACGTGCGCGCAGCTTTGTTTATGTATATCAAGCGTGCTCCTCATTTTGTAATTGTGCTTTATTCCCTAAAAATGAGTAAATTACTTAAAAGGTTTGAAAAGGAAGCGTCCTGGTGAAGACTACAGATTCAGAGAGAAAAAGAAAAGTAATATCAATAGACAGAGGCAGACTGGGTCAAAAATTCTTACCCGGGAAAATTTGCAGCGGCCTCATACTAGCATTTATGGCCAAAATCACACTGGCCTCTGTCGGCTTCTGACCTACCGAGGTTTCCCCGGTAAGGCTTATGGCCAGTTGGCCTCTGTTGATAGAGAAAAAATGTGAAATTGTGAAACGCTTGAGCGAAATGAAAGAACATGTGATATTACAGGTGCTATAGACCTATATGAGGCAATGCGAGAATGATTAGAAAGAATGAAGAGAAAATAAAAACAACTTTCATAGCAGGAACAACTCAGTGTAATAAAATCCATTATATCAAGACACAAAGAATTGGAAGAGATGGAACGGCTGTCATTTGTTTGGATAGAAGATCAAACAGAACAAGTTTGCTTATGATAGAAGCAAAAGCATTAGCAATATTTTATTACGTAATGATCGTAATAAAATATGTATTTTATTAGGATTATTTATTGTGTTTGTAATGTTTTGGTTACAAATGTGTGTTCAATCTTGGGTGGTCGGCACCTAACCATATTTTTCCCACAGGGCCTGTTATTTATATTGCACGATTTTGAATTGCACGAGGGTTTCTAGAAACACAACTATCATGTTATACGAGAACTGACTGTACTGTGTAATTTTGAATTTTTTACTTCCTAAAAACTAATTTGAAATAGCGAAGAAAATGTATATCGTATTGCAATAATGCTATTGTAATCTGGGTGGAAGGGGTTAATGATAGTTACACTATTTCTAAATTAGAAAAGGAATAACTATCATATTTAATTATTTATTGATAATTAGTCAATAAAATAAATATCTAAAAACTAACATTTCTAAAATTCTAATCTAAATGTAATCAATGTTTTTCAGATCTTTCATAAGAAAAAAATTAATTTCTTTTATAAATAATCGTTAATCATCCTAATGGCGCCAAGTATTGTGTGAAAGTTTTTTAAGGTAGATCCAAAAGATAAAATTCTCTGCATATGCAGTTTGTGTGGGCTCTAGCATATCATCACACAAACTAAAACCTTTACGTCTAATATGATGAATCATTTTAGGAAGTTCCATCTCCAGAAATAGTAAAGGAAACAGAATCAAATAAATTGAAAAGGACTTGTACAGAAGCTGGGTGTTCAAGAACAAGCGACAGCACCTATGAGCCACCTACTAAAGTACAACCTACCTTGGAAGCTAAATTAGCAAAGAAAAAGTTATGGGATATTAATGATCATAGGGCCAAAGAGATTCACTACACAATTGGAGAAACGATAGCTGTTGATCTGCAACCATATTCTTTGGTATTGGACATTGGATTTCAAAAATTATTAAAGAAGATCTGTCCCAATTACTACATCCCAAGCAGAAAGTATTTTACTAAAAATATTATACCAGATATATTTCAAAAGGTCAAAACAAAAATTCAAATATCTCTTGAGAAAGTCAAGTATATTTCTTTAACCACATATATTTGAACAGCTAGTATAAACAATTCCCCTTTTTTGAGTGTGACAGGTCAATGGCTTTCGAATGATTTTAAACATAGGGTTGTCCTAAGGATTTCTCCTTTTAGTGGCTCCCACACAGCTGTTAGAATCAGTGAAAAATTAAGCAAAACTCTTGAAGATTATAAGCTGACAAACAATATCCTCCTGGTATTGCAAGATTCTGGAGCAAATATGGTAGCTCGAGTTAATAACTGTGGTTTAGAGTTGCAATCATGGCTTATAAACACACCACAACTTTCAATAAATGAATCCATATTTGCCCAGCAGACAGTGAAGAATATCATTACAACTAGTAGATGTATTGTAAAAGACTAACCATTCTGCTTCAGCAGTTAATAAGTTGACAGAATTACAGGATAAACTAGATTTAAAAAATGTACATTAATTCAAGATGTGTCTACGCATTGGAATTCAAAGTATTACATGCTGGAAAGAAACCTAGAGCAACGAAAAGCTCTTGTGACATCCCTACATTAAATTCATACTAGTAGAGTCTCGTTGAGAAAAAAGTTCAACTTTTAAAGCCATTTGAAGAAGTTACTAAGGAATCAAGTAAATGAGAATCCATCATTTTAACGATCATCCCAACAATTCAAACTATTAATTTGTTTTTATCAAAGGCTATACAAAATAATAACTTCAGCAGAATTTGCACCACAACTGAAGAACTTAGATCTTCAACTGACAAAAGATTTTCTACTTATTTGGAAAACAAATCTTTGTGTCTATCTTCTTTCATAGATCCTAGGATTCAAGATGAGATTTCATAAAAGTGATATGGAAGCCAAAATAAAGGAATGGGTATTAGAAACTGTGGGCAAAATAGAGCATAAAGGAGAATTCAGAGAAGATATTTCATGTCCATCCAAGTTCTGGAGAAGATCAAGAATCCTCAAGTGACAATGCTCTGACTTTTTCAAAATTGTTTGATGAATTAGCTTCTGCTAAGATGGAGAAGAGTGAAGATTAGAATCAGCAATATCAAAATAAAAAGAATCTAAAAGGAAAAGAACAAGCATTAATTGTACTTGCTCAAGAGAAATGCATCATTATTTGAATTTACCATTTGAATTTACCATTACTACCAAAAACTGATGACCCTTTCTTGTGGTGGAAAAATTTACAAAAAAGCTTTCCTCTTTTGAATAAATTAGCTTTAAAATATTTATGTGCACTACGTTCTTCAGTTGAAAGTGAAAGAATTTTAGTACAGGTGGAAATATGAGCCTGCAAGAAATAGGTTATGCCCTGAAAATGGAGAAACTCCTACATTATAATTTAAGAGTAATGGAATTTGATTATATTCATTAAAACTGCTTTAAGTTATTTACTTTTTTTAATGTTCCAGGATGTATTTCTTAATTGTAGTACAATAGTTCAAAAGCTAAGCATTTATGTATCAAAATTATTTCATTTTTGTATTTTTTATTAATGAAGCTATGTGTTTATCAAAAGTACTATTTAATTTTTTGTTTGTTGTATCAATAAATGGTCAAATCAGCAGCCAGACACTGAAAATATAGGTAACAGTGAAGAAAGTAAAACTACTGCTATAATCCAATCCACTGGCAAAACTAACTGATGCTTCTCCTGGAAGAGATGAAATAGCAGAAATATAAGTGAAAATTAAATTTAACGAGAACCGATTAATCGGTGCATCCCTACTCTGGACAGGAGATTTCAAAATGCTTTAGTAGAAATACAGACAGTATGATGGTAGATGTGGTCCAGTCATCGACATACAGTTTCTGGTAGATATGTATACTGGAGAGACCCATAACCTAATTTTGAGTGCACAATACAGATGTAGTAAGATGCATTATTCTGCACCCTATGAAATAGAGAGAGAGAGAGAGAGAGAGAGAGAGAGAGAGAGAGAGAGAGAGAGAGAGAGAGAGAGAGAGAATGAAGGTTATTCAGACTGCTTGTGCACAGTGACATATATGTTAAAGTAAGTCAGTTTTTTATCAAAGACAAATGCCAAGAATTTTGTGTCTGGAACTACTGAAATGAAATTTTGTCTGAGCCTCATTTCAGGTTCAGGATGATTATGCTTACAACAAAAATGACCATAGTCTTTTTTTTTTGTTGCTGCAAGAATCTGAATCTGTTAGCAGGCAGTCAATAATTAAGGTGATCAATTTCTTGTTGCAGTGCTCTTTCAATAATCCTTATGTTGAAAGAAGACAGAGAAACTATTTTCTTGCAAAAACTCTGTTTCACTGTTGTAAGGGAGTGAGACAGAGAAGCAGTCAAACTGAGTGAAAAACAAAGATGGATTTTCCATCATATATTCAGAGAATTGGCAGCTACAAGCATCAGAGAGACTAAAATAAATATACTTTAGAGAGAAAACCTTTTGCATTGAAGGAATAAAAAAAAAAAAACTATTCTTCTTCAGGGATAATTATAATGAACTATGCATGATCTTTATCAATTTACCCGACATTTAGATTTTAATAATGTGCTGTAGAGAATTTCAAACAATTTAAAACATGTAATAACAAGATAACCATTTCTTTTATGCTGCTATCTAAACTTATGCAGCTAATGAGCTGTATGTGTCAGCATGAACATTTCCCCGAAATTTTTCCAAATCATTATCAGAAAGGAATAGGTGTTGAACAAATTCTTGGATATTTGGATATTATAAACCTATGACCTGATTATCCCATCACCACAAGTTGTTTGACTTAATAATTTCCAAAAAAAAATTAACTCCAAATGTTAGGATAACAGAAAATATAGAGTACAAGAGAGTAGTATAAATAGTACTATGGTCTCAACAATGAATTGTATTTAGGGAAAAAGAAGTAATTATTTGAAACTTTCCATTAGCCAATACTCAGAGTTACAGTTAAATTATGGTCAATGTTTAAAAAAGGCAAACAGATGTACACAACCAAGAACATATACTTATGAGCTACACACACATATATAAGCATGGTATTCCAAGAGTATGAAATGCTTGTCAGATGGAGTTGTGATCAGATATTTGATTTTTTCATTTTCATTCAGATTCTTTTATTGATCTATCATGTTGCAGAAACCATATATTGATGATCCAAAAACGGTTTATCTAAACTTGTTTTTAGGTTGTAAGGTAATTATACATATTTTTTATTATTTTTAAAAATAGGAAATCACGAATTTTGTGTCCAATGTGTTTATGG
Organism: Mastigoproctus giganteus; assembly: GCF_048544385.1. Taxonomy (NCBI): domain Eukaryota; kingdom Metazoa; phylum Arthropoda; class Arachnida; order Uropygi; family Thelyphonidae; genus Mastigoproctus; species Mastigoproctus giganteus. The sequence goes on along the minus strand of NC_143584.1, from coordinate 33,884,222 downwards.
ACTACAATATTTTAATAAATTCAAAAATACAAATATAGCAATTAACACTAAAGAATTTACAAGAAAATAGATAAAAAGAATTAAACATATAATTAAAAAAAAAAAAAAGGGAAAAAACCTACTTAGGTATTGCCCATTCACTAACATACTGTTTAAACAGACATTCAAAGTTGAACACTTTGTAGCTGATATCTATCCTTTCCTTTGACTTTATGAAGAGTAGATAATAAAACATTCGGTTTATCACAGGCACCAAACTGGGAAAAAATGTGCTGCAGGAAATAAATGATGTAAATAAGTATTTGAAATAAAGAGCAAGCAGAATAGGAAAAAATTACTTAGTAACACAGCTAACTTAGTAACAGTACCAATACATGTAACTGATCCATTTTAAAGAAAATGATATACAGTAAAGCATTAGCCATCTGGAATAATTAATGTCATACCTCTTCTGGATAGCAAAATTTTCCAGATAATGAACATAAGGTAAAATTAAAAGACTTTAAATGGAGTAAAAATTAACAAATTTATTTAATTAAAAATAATAATAACTTATACATAAAAATTTGCACATTTACATATGTATATTCGGATAGGTATTTTATTGCAAATTTTATGTGGGAAAAATTTAAAGTAATTTTTTAAAATAATGTTTCATTTTTTGTTTCATTTCTTGACTTTTTTTTTTAGCTGCTAAATCTCTGAAGTTCCTTAATAATATCAATTCGATTATATTGCATTCTTCCTAGTTTTCTGCCCATTTCAGTGCTGTTTCTTTCTGTTGATATTTTACTGAGAACAATAATAAATTACACAGCTTTAGGCCGGTATTATTCTTACTGAATCTGGAACTAAGCTAAACATAATATGAAATGAAGAGAACAAAATATGTCATGGAAAATTGGGTTCACGGAAGCTAATGATTAAACTCTGTCACTCATGGTTTCAAAGAAAACCCATTAGACCTAATCCTACGTTTCACCAAATATATGACGTAAAAAAAAAAAAAAAAAAGACAGAAATACTCTCATAGCATAATAAACATCTGTCTCAAATACTACCATTAACAAAAAGAAGAAAAATCAGCCTTTAAATTTTTCCGGATAACCAACGTTCTCCTGTATATGTGTGCAATTCCTCACACTCAGCTGGCATTTGAAGTCACAAAAATACCTTTTCCTCCTTTTACAATATGCACAGATTTTGTTGAAGTGAATATGATTCCTAATGATCACTTTTATTACACTAAACAAATAACCAAAGACAACAACTTAAAGAAAGCAGTTTATATGGAAATAAACATATTTACAGTTAACAAAATTAGGGCACATTCATGAATAAACCTTTTTTTACCTTTTTTTTTTTTTTTTTTTTTTTTTTTTACTCAACATGAAAGAAAAACAGATTAGCCAGAACATATGAGCAATGTTATCAAATATATCCACTGCATTAAAGAAATTTATTTTCCAACAGTTTAGCAGATATCTAAGCTCTGCAAAATTTCTTTCTTTCTATATTTTTCTCTTTCATTTAGCAATTTTGAGCATTGCAAACCTGATCTTTAAATATTAAACATAGGTTAAAACCTTCACACCTTTGATTTGTTTAGAAATGAAGATGAAACACCCAGGATGTGAATAATTTTAAGGCAGAGTGGTAATCAATAAACACTGCTCTTTGTAGATTAATTTTATTAGTGGTGTCCCCCAGGGTTTGGTGTTAGCCCCATTGTTGTTTTGTAAATTTATCAATGATATTGATGAAGGTATATCAAGCTTAATGTCAAAGTTTGCAGATGATACAAAGGTTGGCAGGGTTGTTAATAACAGTGATGACAGTATGCTGCTGCAACAGGATCTGGAGAAGTTGGGCAGGTGGGCTAAGAAGTGGCAACTGAAGTTTAACATTGACAAATGCAAAGTACCGCATATGTAGCAGTAACAGGTAGCAGTAACCCTAGAGAAATGTACCAACTGGGTGGTGCTGCACTCAGGGTAGTGGAGAATGAAAGAGACCTGGGGTAATTGTGCAGTCAGATATGAAGTTCTCTGAGCACTGCAGATAGATTGCCAAAGTAGGTCACGGGGTCTTGTCAATGATATACAGGAATTTTGTGAGCAGGGATAAGGAGATGATTATCCCCTTATATAAGGCAATAGTCAGGCCACACCTTGCATACAGGTCTGGAAGCCTCATTTTAGGAAGGATGTATGTAGAGTTACTAGAACAAATACAGAGAAGGGCAACAAGACTTGTGAGGGGAACAAAGAGGTGGTCGTACCAAGAAAGGCTTAAGTTCTGCAAATTGCAGTGGCTGGAGAGTAGGCACCAGTGAGGTGATCTGATTGAGGTGCATAAGGCCTTGAATGGATTGAGCAGGCTCAATACTGATGGGATTCTTCCTCTTGCTCAGACTACGAACCCGAGGGAGCATAAATTCAAATTGAAGAAAGACAGTTGTTGAACAGATGTGGAAATTTGCCTTTAGCCAGTGGGTAGCTGATTGCTGGAAAAAACTTCCATCTCTCATTGTGGAAGTTGATAGCTTAAATAAATTCAAGGCAGAACTAGACAAACATTTGGAACGAATGGATGGGTGAAATAGGAAGGTTTTTGTTTTTTTTGGCTGATGCTTTTTAAGCTTGCTTTCTTGCACCATATGCCTCTACTAATTCTAATACTAAATTTTATTTTTGATTTTAGAAGATTTTCTTAAATGCTTCTAAACAGCTCTATGATCCATGGCTTTTTCAATTTTTCTTGTAACCTCTTTCAGTACCCCCCTGCTGTGCATATAAGAGTACCAATACCCAGATTGTCACTATTAAGTCATAATTAAGTTTTGCAATTTTTAAAATTCTTCTTTCATTCCACTTCTATTTTTATTGCTCAGTTTTAAAATAATTAGTTTTCACATCCCATGATTTAATGAAATTTCTATAGCAGAAATGTATATTTGAAATTGAAAGTATAGATTTGTACATCCCATACTATATGCCATGTGGCACTGTTAATTTAAAAAAAAAATTACAATATGCTAAGAGAGAGAGAGAGAGAGAGAGAGAGAAATAAAAAGAAATGGTCAGTTTTATTAATTTTAAAGATGAAAGCCAACTTAAGATGTGTAATTCTGATGGTTACTTGTAGCATAGTGAACTTAACAGTTGCTTGTTAAAGCAGTGAGGAGAAGATTTAGTACCATGATTTTCTTTATTGAATTACACAGGTTATTAAAGGGTAAAGCAAGTATCTTGAATCTGGTTATTACTGAAATGCTTGTGTATGAAAAGAACAAGAAAGAAGTTTTAATGGCTGGCTAAAAGTGTGGCTTTCATTACTTAAATTGTGCAGTAACTATAATTTTGTGTATAATAGGACAAGTTAGGCACCAAAATTTTAATAGTTAAAGGAAGAAGAAGAATTAAAGAGATTCTATCTCCAGTGACTTGACACAGATTCTACTGCTAGAAAAATAAGTAAATATATGAAAAAGAGTTTATATGCACATATACACACTTCAGCTTGAAGAAAAAAAGTGAGCGGAAATATGTTCTAAATCTTAATTCACAAATTCTAATAACACATATATCAAAAGATAAAAAGTGAAAATTTTTGATAGATGCTAAAGCTAGAAGGTAACACATTGGCAGGGTACTGCCATTCAATCTGAGTGGCATAAGCCAGGCTATATCTAATGAAAGGAGACTGTTTTATTTTGATGCCAGAAGGATTCTGAACAATCTTGATGCTAGAAAGGTCCTGATGGCATTCTTTGACTGTCCTCAAAACCTGTACCCCTCAGCTTGCTCCTGCTTTGTCATTTTTTTAAACACCTTATTCCAATGGTGTGTTTTGTTTCTGCATGGCGATTTGCTTATACCTAGCCAGTTCCATAAAAAAATCAGGGTGACAAATATCCTACCCCAATTACCATCCCACTGCACTCACCTCTATTCTTTCCAAAGTAATGGAGAAATTCATCAACCACCAACTATCTTGAAACCTTCCATCTGATCAATGAAGGCCAATACGGATTTTGTGCAGATTCACAGGATCCAATTTGTCCTCTCTGGACAAACGTGACGGAAAATTTTGGTGAAATTCAAGGAGTTGCTCTTTACACATCTAAGGCTTTTGATAATGTTTGGCATAAAGGTCTTCTATATTAACTCCCATCTGATTGGCTGCCAACTGTATTTTGCAATTGCGTAGCCAGTTTTTCTCTCTAATTAGTCACTGTAGATGATGGTGGATGGCTTTGTCTTCTAACTTCTCTATTAAAGCAGGTATTTCCTAAAGTTCAGTTCAATCTTCCAGTTTTGTATATTAGTACTTTCTTAAACTAATTCAAAATCCTATCCGTAGTTTCGTTTATGATAGCTCACTACATTACACCTTCCAGTTTCAAATGCCAATGTTTAAGAAATTCTTCAATGGAGTGAATAAAACAGTTAATTGCAAATTGCCATAAAACTCAGTCCTATCTTATTTATCACAAAAAAAAGTCTACTGCTATGCTCATCTTTCATGACACTCAGATTTCTATACGAATTTATAGATTATCCTGACACTAATATAATATCTCTCTCTTGGCACGAACACATCACAATACTGCTTACTCTGGGATAAAAAAAAAAGCTGTTTTCTTTCTTTGCTCCCAACATCAGCTTTTTTTTTTTTTTTTTTTTTTTAACTACTCACTTTGCATAAATTTCAAACCTACCCTACCATGGAATATTGCTCTCACATCTGGGGTGGTGTTTTCCAGGTATGGAAACCTCACTCAAGTTAATGATCAGTTTGTTACAACATCTCTTTACTTGCTGTCTAGAGCATGGAGAGTTCAGTTTTGCTGCACACCCTTTCTATAAATACTTCCAGGTACTTTTCTTCTGAAATAGCATCTGTAAATCTATAATTCCTTCTCTTCCCCCCCCCCCCCCAAACCAGTTCAATCACATGGCTGTGCCACAATCAGTCAATGTTCATTCACTGTTCACTGCCCAACTCCAAACTCACAGAACCAACTTTGCCTCTTCCTTATTTAGCTCTTCTACTTCTGCTCCATGGAACAACTTTCCATCACATGTATTTCCCTAAAATTACAATCCATAGAAATTCAAGCTTGACATCAAGTATCTTCTGTCTTCTCAGCCTTTAACCCATGTGGTACTAAACACTATAGGTTCTAATAATTTTGTTAAAAAAAAAACAAAAAAAAAAAGTGTTTAAATGGAAGTTTTCTTCTATACATCACTTGGCTGTTCACCTGGACATAATACATTATTAGCTCAGTTCAGCAAATATTCACTAAAAACCAGTAAGCTTGGAAACAGCTGTCCTGACAGTGGATAATGGTATCTGTCTTTAAGTTGGACATAAGACTAAACTTTAGTGTAGAGTTCTTGGTGTCACTGTTTTGAGGGAGCAGAAACTTCCCCATGATTGAGTATCTATTGCAGTTTAATGTGCCCACAAATCTGGAATATTTTGTTTTCTGTTTGAAGGAACTTCTGCAATCTAACATTATTATAAAGATTGCTATTTTAACTAGTACATTAAAATAACACTATATTATTTACTGTGCATTATTGTATATATATCTGCTAAAGATATAGGATATCAATATCTAGGGATATTATTTATCATAGTAATTCATGAAAAAATGGATGACATTTGTCTTTCAATACCATTTTTTCATTGAACATCAAAACCTAGTCTATACTGATCTTATCAATTGCAGCTGTCTTTTAGCTCACCCAAGTATGACTACAAATAGTCATACTTGGGTGAGCCAATGACTAGTTTTTCGTCACTTTTGAACAGTTTAGAATAAGATTATAGTTATGAATTCTACCCTGTTTGTGTGGAATTATATCTATATTTTGTGCAGGTAAATAAGTCACTATTTATGGAAGAGATTGACCATAGATTTAATCAAGCATACAATTTTCCAAAAATGTCCACACACTGGGAATTTTCTTTCTCAGTTAATTCTAAGTATATCAAACTGATCATTGGCACACAGAGGCACTGAATATCCAGTTCATATAGCTGTAATTTTTAAGAGCAGTTTGTATTAAGTTATAAAGTTTACTGAATAATGATAGCAGTAAGAGAAAGAAATATCACCCTTTTTTGCATAGATTACAAGTATTAAACAGCAAATTGTACATATTTACTAAGAGAGAACCAAAGATATGGACATCCCCCCCCTTCTCTCTCTTTTAATAGGTATGTGCAATTACATAAAAAATAACTTTTAAACATTAAGCATTGTGACTAATTACTATGGTGGCATAAATGAAACTGCAATATATTTTTTTATTATGTTTGGGAATTTGATTAGGATGGCTATCACAAGGAATAAGAGAACAAATAATTACAAAAAATGAGAAGACTGCTATTCATGGAAACTAACAGTTGAAATTCTATAAGAAAAACTAAAGTGGGACTTAAATAAGATTGTAGATGGGAATGGACAGCACTGATATTACAAATGGGACAAGATATTTGTGACATGAATTAGAAAATTTTTGGGAAGTTAGTACTTTTCTGCAGATGATTTGCTCCACTGGGGAAGTGGGAAATGTTGTGCAGAGTGATTAAGATTAGGTATATTATACATATAGCATGGCATGCTTATTCCTTAACATAGGGTAGCCTTGGCAGTACCCTCCACATCCTTTAACTGCCTCTGGCCAAGATTAAGAGCATTAAAGCAGTAAGATTATTATTTAGCAGCCAACCTACAACAACAACCATTTTAGAATTGTAATAATGAATGCTATTCTCAACAGGATGTCTATCAAATTCAAAATCTTTACTCAGAATGCATGAGAGAAAATATGAGGATGGAACTTTGTTCTGGACGCCAAACATGGTTTCAGCCACTTCAAACCACCATTATGCAAAGTGATGGTTGTACTGCACCAAGTGGTGAACCACCCATCTCCTAATTACCTAGTGACAGAGAATCTCAGCTACTGCTCTGTGGGGTGTCAATATCACAACTTTGTTCCATTGTAAAGGTGCAAACAGAGAATTTCTCTATTACAGAACAATTGCCTGCAAAATTTACCATGCTTAACTGACAAGCAAGTGCTGAATTTTAGCTCCATCAAGAATATTAGACTCCTAAGTGACAATCTTGGGAAGATTTTCACATTAGAAAAATATCCACTGCAAACACCACTGACAAAAGTATTGACAACTGGAATAAAGGATACACTGGTTACATTTATTTATTTTATTTTTTGAAGTAGATGCTACATACCTACCTTTCATCATTTTTCCAATACTAATTTTAAAATAATAAAGATACAAATTGCTTGAAATACCATACCTAATATAATAGCAGAACTCTAATGTATAATATCCTACTGCATAATCCCAAAACCAGTCAATCCATTTCTTCCATGTTGGGGCCTTTGTGATAGGCTAAGAAAAATGGTGAAAATATTAACATTTAAACATTAAATAATAGTAAGCGCTGAAAACAATGTAATAGTTTTTAGCTAAACTGAAAAACTTAATTGCAGTATATAATCTTAATTATTAGTTGTGTAACTAAGTATATCTTCCATATTTGTCATTATTCAATATTAGACAAGGGTAAATCAAAAAAGTAAAGATTATTTTTAAATCAAGAAAAGGAAAACATGCAAAAATTTTTGTATTATTTTTCCATGTAGTCCCATTTCTTCTCCCAACACTTCTCACATTGATCCATAAGCTTCTTAATGCTACCGAAGAAAAAACATTTTCAGTTGTCCTTGAAGCCACTTGTCCACCACTTCTTTATCATTATTTGAAAATCAATGTCCATGTAATGGTTTTTCCAGAGGGCCTTAAGGGATGCAATCCAAATTGTATGGCAGGTTCAATATACCTGTGTATTTTCTGCAAATAATAAGTTTAACTTTCCAACATGGCATAATATCTTTCACTACTGATAGTCTCTGCATATTCCTGATAATGTTCCAGGAGAGGTCCATTGAAATCCCAAAAAGTCAATATGACTTCACCAGAAGAATTTTTGGGTTGCCGAGAGTGACTTATTTTTACATTATACTTTGCTGATTGCTTAAAAATTGCTTGCAAATTTCCAAAATGCTTCCAGTTTCACTCATGGGAATTGACTCGGCACAAACTGTGATATCTGAAGGTGTCACATATGATCAAATATGCTGACCCTTAGCTGATGTTCTCTTGGGTGAGAGCAGTACCCTGATATCAGCATTATTTATCATTGTCATCCTGAATGATCTTCATCAACCACACTTCCAAGCTTTTCCATCAATCCAATACACCTTTCTTTGACTGATACATTTTTTGCTATATTGAGTTCTATGAATCTGGGAGAGTTTGATCCCCATCCCAACACAAAAATCTGACAACTGCACAATGTTCACTAACAGTGCAATTGGAAAGCAGAGTTGATATGATTACACCTTGACCATATAAAAGAGACTAGGTGCAGCAGGCAAATGAATGACACACAAACTGCTTTTACTTTTTTTTTTTTTTTTTTTTACTTTCACATTTTTAGCAGTTCTTAAAGTAAAAATTAAAAAAAAAAAAAAAAAAAAATTAAGTCAGAAGAGGAACATAAAACACATGCCATATACACATCTATAAATCATATGCACAATTATGCAATAAATGTACATATGTAATTTACAGACACATTACAAAAACAATAAAAATACAAAAAAAATGAATAAATAATATTTGAAATACCATTTATATAGCTTATATTTTTTGTTCTTTCTTAAACTGTTCTCATATAGCAGTAGATTGTAGGGGGAAAAAATTCATTTTTCTACAAAGGAATTTTTTAAAAGTAAGTAAAGTTCTAACTTTGTATTGCTTGGCAACTCACCTAACAACTTCACCATTCTCTGATGTAATTTACTTGAAAGCAATGTGGCATTAAGGCAACTCACAGTGAGAGCAAAGTTTGTTCTAGTACAAGTATTAAGATCACTGGCAGGCAGTTTAACTACTACTACTAACCACAAACACATATTTCTTAAAAAAATAATAACTTTTGGCAAAATTCCATTACAATAAAATTATTTTAACAAAAAACTCACTATAACAAAAATATTTTCAGGTCCTGGAATTTCCCTTATTCTGAATGCTTTTTATAAGTTTTGTTTGATTGAAACAGTTCTGAGGAAAAATTCAGTAATGAATTACTCTCAAAGTCTGATCTACAAATATGGTCTACAAAGAAAGAAAAACTATGTGAAAATAGCGAATTGATGGTAGGTGCAGAAATAAATAACAGTTTGGTTTGTTGGTCGTATCTGAAACTCATTATCTGGAATGACCATTCAGAATGATTACTGTACAAATAATTTCACTTTTGTAGTATGTATTTTGTTATTTTATTTATTTATTACTGATTTTAAAGTTGATATTTAAGTTAACTAAAGCTGATATTACTATTTATGTACCTTGCAAAAAAACAGCACAGCAGAACTTATTTAAACAAATAATGGTTCTTTAAAAATAATTTTCAGTGGTATTTGTTAGAATGAAAATTTGGTACAAATAAAAAAAAAAAAAAATTCATGCATCCCTGAGAGGTTCACTGTAATGGAATTTTACTGTATAAAATAAATAGAAATATAGATTCTCTGTATACAAAAAAAAAAAAAATAAAAAAAAATAAAAAATAATGGCTGAATTCTTTTGTGCTTCTTATTCCATGCAAGTTGCTGTTGTGTAAAACATGATAGTAAATTTAATGAAATTGCACATCACACATGTGATCTTATAAATACAAATGTCAATTTAATAAAAACAAATTTTTTAAATAAATTAAATTAAATTTAGATTATTATGAAGCTTTTATTAATTTAATGGCACTAGGTGTGTATAAGGTGACAAATAAAAAAATGGTACTGTTCCAAACTTAGCTCAACCCAACCTGTAACAATGCTATATGCCATCTGTGGGCAGATTGCAAAGGAATGGCAAATACAACTGAATTATGGAACACTTTTAAAGCAAAAATCACAGGAGGAGGTTGCCAAAATGGATGGCTGCAGAGCTGGCTGGTCAAACAGAGCACAAAAATATAGCATGGGACAGTTACACGTTGATCTGTAATAGTACCGCAAATAAGGTCAGGAAAGCCAAGGCTGCATATGAGAAAGCATTGGCTAAGAGACCAAAGAACTGCAAAATAAATGTCCAAAATGAACTCCCACCTACTGTTTAGTCATTGGAAGTTTATCTGAATTTAAAGGACTGGAAAAATACTTTAAAGAAATCGGTAAATAAATTTACATTCATTTTTTTTTTTTTTTTTTTTTTTAGCTGGTGCCACAATCTCATCAGTATTAAAAATAAAATACTAATGTGTTTTACTCTGAAGCTTCTCAAATAATAATAATTCACTTGACAATATCAATAGTTAGCCTCTACTCTTATCAGGCTAGAGACATGTTTTAACCAAGAGAAGAACAAATAAATAATCACAATCCACAGATATAAAAGGACAGATAGAAGTTTGTTCAGCCATCAACTAAACTCTAAATGGGAAGCATTCAAGAAATTAATCTTGGAAGCCACCAGGCTTTTCATAGAAACTAAGAAATACTGTTCAATATTTAACTAAGAAATACTAAGAAATACTAAATGGATGTCAGATGAACTAATGGGACTCATGGCAGACAAGAAAAATACATGGAATACATATAAATTATCAGGCCACAAAGAAGCCCATGGTAGATATAAGTTAGTCTGGGCCAAACTCCACTTAGCAGTACACTCTTCAAAATGGCGATGAGAAGTGGGGGAAAGCAGTGATTGACAGGATGCGACTCCGCCCACTCACCGCTTCCCCTCTTCGATTCAGGCGGACGTCATTGCAGCGGTAAATGCGAAATTCATATTGTTTCATAGTCATATTTTTTGCTTGCTGGGTACGTTCGCTTGTTTCATCTTGTCGTCCTGAGCTAAAGAAAAGTGAAACTTGGAAATGTTCAAAAATTGTTCATATTTTCCCTTTAACATCTTTTTAATTATCGTAGGTGCCCAAAAATTAATATTGGTTAGCTTGCCATGTGGTTCCCCATGCCGTCCTGAATTTGTGTCCTGTATCCTGCAGGTAAACTGTTTCATTGTTTTTTGCTGCCGTGAGCCAGGACTGATGAGATGAGTTCTCCCCCCCCCCATCTCATTAACCTAATATTGTGTCAGTTGTTACATTCTTTAAAAAAAAAAAAAAAAAAATTCTACTGGTGTATTGTGCATATACAAAAAGGAATTTTATTGTTAATTGCACATGTTAGTCGACTTTCATTTGTGTTTAGTGATAAAAGGTTAGGTTTTTACGCGACTTTGGGAGGGATTCAAGCAAAAACCTGTTGTTGGCTGCATGTGGTATAACTTTTGTTTCTTGTTTTGAAAAAAAAAAAAAAAATTGGTGTCTCGTGTTAATTTTTTTGTTTTAACCCTGAGATGTTATGTTACGTGACAGTTTGTCTTCCCCGAATAAATTGCATTCTGGCGTTAATTTTGTTGTTTTTCAGCTCCGACATACTGTTATGTTACGTGACATTCACCACGTCACTCATCGAGAAGAGGGGAAACGCAGTGAGTGGGCGGAGTTAAGAACAGTATGTCACTTTCTCTGTCTTTTAGAGCAATAACAAGTATATTGTCAATGGGTGGGAATTGTAAAATCTGATATGAAGTTTTCTGAGGGGTATTCTGTCAATGATATACAGAAATTTTTCCAACAGGCACAAGGAGATTATTGCCCCATTATAAGGTGATGGTTAGGCCTCATCTTGACTACTGCATATGGCTCTGGATACTCCATTTTAGGAAGGAAGGAAGGAAGAGCAGCAAGGTTAGTCAAGTACAGAAAAAGGGTACTCTTACCATGAAAGACTTCAGTTCCAAATTGCAGCATATGAAACCTAGGCATCCACAAGAAGACCAAATTGAAGTGGTTACAGCCTTAAATGAATTCAGCAAATTGCAGATAGCATCCCTAGCTTTTGCTTGGATGATCTACATAAGGGGACAAAAATTTTAATTGAAAAAGGATGGTTGTAGGATAGATGTGCAGAAATTTGCTTTCAGCCAGTGAGAGAAAGAGTTAGTTCAGTTCTTCCTTGAATTTATTTAAGCTATTAACTGCAACGACAGATGGAAGTTTGCTACAGCAATCAACTACCAGCTGGCTAAAGGCAAATTTCAGCACATCTATTCTACAATTGTCTTTCCTCGATTTGAATTTATGCCCCCCCCCATCAGGTTCATAATCTGAGAAAGAGGATGAATCCCATCAGCATTCAGCCTGCTCAAACCCTTATACATCTCAATCAGACCACCTTGCAGGTGCCTAGTCTTCAGATGCTGTGATTTGCAGAACTCAAGCCTTTCTTGGTATGAGCACCCCCCTTTGTTCCCCTCACTAATCTTGTTACCCTTCTCTGCACTCGTTCTAGCAACTCTACATCCTTCTTAAATGAGGCCTCCAGACCTGTATGCAGTACTCAAGGTGTGGCCTAACCATTGCCTTATAGAAAAGGATAATCACTTCTTTATCAGCAAAATTCCTGTATATCATTGATAAAACCCCATGACCAGCTCTGGCACCTGTCTGCACTGCTCAGAACACTTCATATCTGACTGCACAATTAACCCCAGGTCTTTTTCATTCTCAACAACAAGTTCAGTAGCACAGAGTCGGTATATTTTGTGTGGTTACTGCTACTCATATGCAGTACTTTGCATTTGTCAATGTTATAAACTTCAGTTGCCACTTCTCAGCCCATCTGCCCAACTTTTCTAGATCCTGTTGCAGTAGCATACTGTCATTAACAATCCTGCCAACCATTTTATCATCTGCAAACTTGGACATTAAGCCCAATGTACCTTCATCGTTATCATTAATATAAAAAAAAAATGCCCAACACTGAACCCTGGGAGATTCCACTAATAACATTAGTCCATTGATTACCACTCTGTCACTCATCATCCATCCCTTTATCCATTGTAGCAACTTGCCCTTAATGCCATACCACTCCAATCTGTACAATAGTCTTCCATGTGTAGCGGTATCAAAAGATTTCCTGAAATCCAAGTATATGATATCAAAAGTATTTTTTGCTTCCAGTTCCTTTCTGACTTTGTCTAAATGATCCTGCATTGTTTCTTTAATCAATGATTCCATAATTTTCCTCAGAACAGAAGTTAAACTAACAGGTCTGTAATTACTCGTCACCTTTGATCCCCTTTGTGAATTGTTGATACATTTGCACATCTCCTGTCCATAAGAATCTCCCCTGAATCCAAGGATGCTCTCATAATTATGGCTAAGGGTTTGCTTACTTCCCCTGCCACCTCCTTTAATATAACTGGATAAATCCGATCCACCCTTATGAGCACCAGCCTGGAAAACAAGGTGCAGGGGATTCCAGAGACTGCTGGAAGTCATTGCAGAACAAGTAAATACATGGGCTGTGTTAGAGTAGCTAAGAATAGAAACAGGTGCACTCCTAGCATTGGTGTACACTTGTGTGTACACCAATGCTAGGAGTTTGGTAAATAAATTTGATGAATTGGTGGTGTTGGTCAAAACTTCAAAGGCAGATATTGTTGGGATAACAGAGACTTGGTATCACACAGATATAAGAAATGCAGAACTGGAATTTGGGAAGTACAATGTGTACAGGAAGGATAGACAGGATAGGAAGGGGGGAGGGGTACACTATTGGTTAAAAGACATTAAATCAATGGAAGTACAGCCAGTTGACATGGCTGGACAGTGCAGTATTGATTCAGTACTGCACTGTCCAGTGCTTATGTCACACTGTGGTGTGACATAAGCACTGGGAAAGCAAAATTGAGAGTAGGAGTGTGTTATAGGCCTAATGACTCTGATGAGTAAAATAAACAACTCTACAGAAAAAGAGTGGATCAGTAAATCAGTGTCTTATAATGGGGGATTTTAATTTCCCAGATACTGACTGGAATTTGTGGGTTGGTCACTCACACACTAGCAAGGCTTTTGTGGATTTATTGGATGATTGTTTTCTACAGCAGCATGTTCGGGAGGCAACTAGAGGGAGTAATACTCTTGATCTGATTATCAGTAGTGGTTCTTCATGCATTAAGAATCTGCAGATAAAGGAACCACTAGGTGGGAGTGATCACAGTGTGCTGAAGTGGTATTTACTCAGAGGCAACTACCATCAGGGGTAAAGGAAAGGGTTTTTGCTTTCATAAAGGTGACTACTGTGGTCTGAGACAGTATTTAAATTCTATACGGTGGGATCAACTGATGATGTTACCAACAGCAAATTCAAAATGGGAAGCATTCAAAGAATTAATCTTGGAAGCTTTTCATACCAACTAAGAAATACTGTTCAAGATTTAGGCCTAAATGGATGTCAGATGAACTAATTAGTCATGTGGCAGAGAATAAAAATCCACGGGATACATATAAATTAACAGGTGGCATGGAAGCCTATGATAGATATAAGCTGGTCTGTATACAAGTCACAGAGGAGGTTAGTCAGGCAAAGGCAGATTATGAGAAATCTTTGGCAAAGTCTCTTCAACTCTAGAAGAAAAGGGATGAATCAGATTGGTCCACTTGATATTGATGGTTCAACTGTTGATGATCACGCTCAGGTAGCTAACAAACTAAATGAATATTTTACATCTACATTCACATGAGGAGTTATTCAGGGAGGGAATGCCAGAGGTATATTAAACTCTGGCAGTAAGCTAGATAGTCTTGTAATAACTGAGAGTAAAGTGGAGGAGAAATTGTTGAAGATAAACATAAGAAAGGCACTTAAGGTGGATGGAATCTATCCAGTTATATTAAAGGAGGCCAGTCCACAAAGGAGGATCAAAGGGAAAAACAGGTAATTACAGACCTGTTAGTTTACTTCTGTTCCAGGGAAATTAATGGAGGCACTGGTTAAAGAAGCATTGCAGGATCATCCAGACAAGCCTTCAATTATAGCTTGGACACAGCATGGGTTTGTTAAGGGGAAGTCTTGTCTGACCAATTTAATTGGATACTATGATGTGGTCACAAAGGAACTGGATGCAAAGAATAATTTTGATACATATATTAGGATATTAGAAAGGCTTTTGATACTGTTGCACATGGAAGACTGCTGCGCAAATTGGAGCAGTGTGGCATTGGAGGCAAATTGCTGCTATGGATAAAGGGATGGTTGAGTGGGAGAAGACAGAGTGGTAATCAATGGACACTGCTCTTCGTGGACTAATGTTATTAGTGGAGTACCCCAGGGTTCAGTGTTGGGTCCATTGTTGTTTTCTGTATTCCTTAATGATATTGATGATGGTATGTCAGGCTTAATGTCCAAGTTTGCAGACGATACAAAGGTCAGCAGGGTTGTTAATGACAGTACGCTGCTGCAACAGGATCTAGAAAAGCTGAGAGGTGCCAACTGAAGTTCAACATTGACAAATGTAAAGTACTGCGTATGGGAAGCAGTAATCCCAGAGTAACGTATCAACAGTGTGGTACTACACTGACAGTGGTAGAGAGTGAAAAGGATCTGGGATAATTGTGCAGACAGCTATGACGTTTTCTGAGCAGTGCAGACTGTCTGCGAGAGTAGCTCATGGTGTCTTATCAATGATATATAGGAATTTTTATATCAAGGATAAGGAGGTGATTATCCCCTTGTCTAAGGCAATGGTCTGGCCACACCTTGACTACTGTATACAGGTCTGGAGGCCTCATTTTAAGAAGGATGTAAAGCTGTTGGAACGAGTACAGAGAAGGACAACAAGGTTAGTGAATGGAAAAAAGGGTCGCTCTTATGAAGAAAGGCTTAAGTTTTGCAAATTACAGTGTCTGGAGACAAGGCACCTGTGAGGTGATCTGATTGAGGTGTATAAAACCTTGAATGGTTCGAGCATCCTCAATGCTGATGGGATTCTTCCCATTGCTCAGAATAATCACCTGAGAGGGCATAAATTCAAATTGAGGAAAGACAGTTGTAGGATAGATGTGTGGAAGTTTGCCTTTAGCCAGTGGGTGGTTGACTGCTAGAACAAACTTTCATATGTCTCTGTAGAAGTTGATAGCTTAAATAGATTCAAGGCGAACTAGACAAACATTTGGAGCCAGAGAATGGGTAAAATGAGAAGGGTATGTGTGTGTGTGTGTTTTTTTTTTGGCTGATGCTATATAAGCTTGCTTTCTTGCATCATGTGCCTTTGCTAACCCCAGGTGCCCTTCTTATGTTCAGCTTCAACAATTTCTCCTCCACTTTGCTCACCCTTATTGCAAAATCACATAGCTCCCTGGTAGAGTTTAATAAGCTTCTGTCATCCACTTCCCAATAGAATTCCTCATATGTGAATGTATATGCAAAATACTCATTTAGTTTGTCAGCTATATGAGCAGAATCATCAACAGTCAAACCATTGATATCAATGGTTCATAAAGACGTCTTTGCTGTTTTTTCTTTGCATCTTATGCCAAGAATTTCTTGTAATCTGCCTTCGCCTGCCTAACCTCCTCTGTGACTTCATTACAAACTAGGGTAAAACTCCAGAGAACAGTACCCCTTACAAAATGGCATCGAGAAGAATATCACCCTGTGATATTCTTCTCGACGCATGAGAAGTCTTTATGCATTGAGACTGACTTACTAAAACCTTGAATGAGATGTACTTTAAGAGTTTCTCTAGCTTCAGATAGAATCTGAACTCCAATCTTATCTGAGCCTAAATAAGATCAGAGGTTTACCATTTGTTTCTTTCCAAATGTGTAACAAGTGGCAAATCTACTAGAAACATTTCTAACAATTTATAGGAAATACAGTATTACAGTCAAGTATCTACAATAAACAGCCACAATACAGTACAGTAAACCCCGCTATTCGCGGGGGTTACGTTCCTGAGAAATGTCACGAATACCGAAAACGCGAATACTGAGTTAGGGCTCCCATAGTAATAAAGAGGTTCCGCTCCAAAGTATGAAATATATAAGAAAAACTAGTCTAAAATTTTGTCTATGTATGTATTATGTGTACCTTCATAATATGACTATGTACATAGACAGTACATAGTGAAATGCAAGCATATGGCATCGAAATGAAAATAAGAAACAATTTAATATTAAATGTAATATTTATTAGAAATTTCAAACAAATCTTTCAAACCAGCGCCTTTGATTGCTAGCAAAAAAAACATCCCGCCAGTGCTATCACCAGTTTCGCTAAAGTGTTGAAAAAGGAGTTTTGCCTTTTCGCGAATGATGAGTGGACTCAACGGAATTTTATTTTGAGTTCGGTCTTCTATCCACAGATTTAAAGTTTTTTCCATTTTTTCTAATTTAACATCAAGAGTTACAGAGCAAATTTTTGAAACAATTAGCGCGTTTTCACGGACGCTACGGCGGATTTTTTCTTCCGATTTTTTGATTGATCGTACCGTTGACTCATTGATTTTATAATGCTTTGCCACTGAGGAGACACTTTCACCATTAGAAATTTTGTCTAATAACTCAATTTTATTCGCTAATGTCATCACCTTCTTTGATATTTTCACATTTCTCTTTTTATTCGTAGCCATATTTTTGTAGGGGTTAGAAAGAACTTGTCCACAATAAAGTCACTTTCTTCCGTTAACACACTCGAAAAAGTCTGTTTTACACTGCAAAACGGTAGATTTATCATTTTTGTAAGCATATCAATTTATAAATTGATAAATTTATTCAATTTATAAACATATAAATTAAAAGCAAACGACGAAACCTTCCATGACAAACGCATAACACATACTAAACAAGTATTAGCGAGAAACATCCACGCTCGCGATTTTGTCACCCCCTCCCCCCACCCACTGAGCGCTGTTTTGACCGGGAAAGATAATTTTAGCCACGCCCATGTTTTTTATGGCGGAAAATATTCACGGTGCTTTAAAATTCACATTTTTTTAGGTTTCATTTTATATTAAATCGGCGGTCGCGAATACGCGAATACAGATACCGCGAATAGCAGGGGTTTACTGTATTGCAGTCAAGTATTATCTACAATAAACAAACTTATTAGGAAAGGAATTAATTACCTGTGTAGTTCTACTTGTGTGCCATACAACAACATTTTCAGTGTGTGGAAACCAAAGAAATCGAAAGTGTTCTGATGCTTGAAGGTGGATGTCAAGGTTTTCAATAATCTATAGAAAACAGAAGTGTATAGTTATCAAAAAACACTTTTATTAAAATAGTTAAAATGATTTAGGAATTACACATGAGAAATTTAAAGAATTATAAATCATAATCAATTTCTTAGCAAGGAAGTTTTTATTGTTATGGAAACAAAATTTTAATGAAAATTTTGTTATCTGAAATAGCAAAAGCCATATTCTCAATACACAACCAAATTCATTTCGAAACAAAGTGAGTGAGAGAAAATAGGCTAGTAGATTACTAGCCTATTTTCTGTTATTTTTTTCTTTATTTATTTTTTTTGTTAGTTGTTGGCGCATCAGCTTCTGTGGCCATAATGCACCTCCCAAAGTTTTTGCATTTTACTCTGATCCAAGCCCAAGGTGGGATTCGAATCCACGACCTTTGGGTTGCCAGGCAGGCACTTTATCCACCTGGATAGCCCGGTCGGCGTATTTTCTGTTATAAAAAAAGAGTAAATGAAACAGAATGATATAACAGTATGAAACCAATAAGTTTAAATATTTTGATATCAATTTCATAAGCAGTGTAGCAGTACTTTTATCTATTAAGTTCATAAATAATATTATATATTACCTATTTAGTTTTTTTTTTTTTTTTGAACTGTCCTTATGTATTAAAATTTACTCTCATAAAGGCAGACTTACCTCTTTCAGAGTGGTGGCATACTGTTTCTGGTGAAGATGAAATGCAGGTTCACACTGGTATGTTACAGTAAGAATTATACCAATAGCTCCAAGGCCACAAAGTGCTGCAGAGAATATTTCTTCATTTATTTTTTGAGAACATATTATAACTTCCCCAGTAGAATTCATAATTTCCATTTCTAATACCTGCAAGTAAAATTTGACAATTTATGTAATTACTAGATTTAAACCTGTCTGTGGAGATACAGTAAAATCTAAAACTTCAGCAATTTAGAGAAATAGGGCAATGAGGTAGCCTAAATTCATGCAATGCCCAAATTATTAGTTGCAAATTATGCAAAGAAGCAAGCTTATACAAAATCAGCAAAAAAAAAAAAAAAAATTTCACACCCACAGGATTACAAGTTAATATTTTCAAAAAGCAAATGTACATAAGTGAATAAACGAGCAAATTTATTGAAAATCCAGCAACATATGTTAATTTATATGGTATCAGGACATAAATATGATGAAAAGAAAAAGCAACTTTTAAGAAAATGTTTATATTCAAGACAAAACAGAATACAGAGTTCAGATCAAATAGAGGAACTACCTTCATTGAACTAAAGAATAATATCATCTTGTTTTTAGACTCTCCATGGCCTTGGCAGTAGAACTACCTATGAACAAGTCAGAATCACCCTTCTGATTTCATCTGCTTTAGTAATTGATTTCCAAAATGGAAGTGGAAAAGTTAACAGTTGTTCTAACAAATTTACACATTACATTCTTTAACATATCAAGGAGTAATGACTCTCAGCAAATGGATGTCAGACATCCATTTGCTGAGTGGATGAATGTGAGACATTTTATTGGACAGCTACGTTTGGATTTTGAAACATAGCTGTTGAATAAAATTCATTTGCTTGTTCCTCTAAAATGCTATTAAGTGGAACAAGCAAATGCTTTTCTGCACATTAGGGTAACCTGCCAAGAGTTAGCAGCTTGCAGGATTGCCTGCACCAGAAGTCTGTGATTCAGAAGTTCTTTTCCTGAGGGGTTTAATGTCTTTTTTCAAAACTAATTAATCTGACATTTTTTAAAACTTCTTTTGGATCATGAATTTCATTTGGACGAATTAGTTTGCTACTCACTAGTGATTGCTTGTTGTACTTTTCAATTTGGTTGTTGTTGTTGTTTGGTTTTTAGGAGCATTAGCAACTAAGGCCATATTGCTCAGGGGATGTGCAGTGGTCATTCTCTAACCTTTCCGCATCCTCCGTTTTTGGTGGTCATGGGCTTGAACCCCGGTCTAATCAAGAAGCGTGTGCTACGCACTACTGCTCTTGCCCACCTGGCTACGGAGGCACCACTTTTCAATTTAGTAACTGAAAATTGCTCATATGGCTTTTCTGAACACTTTTAACCCATTCTTTAAATAGACTTATCAGAGGTTGCCATCATTATGCAGTCTAGTTAAATATTTACCCAATTGCAGCCATGTATACATATGCTTCAAAAATCTTTTTCACTTCAGTGGCATGCATTAATTTGAACTGTTTCAATTTATCTTTTTTTCTTGCAGACAGCAGTATGTTTACCAAATATTCATACATGTTCAGAGGAAGACATACAGCCTCCTTTTAAGCACAAAAATTACTCAGATAAGGACAATATATTACAAACAACTGCTAAATGTATTTAGGAATCTCATAACAGGGACATTATCAATAGAGGGTCAGAAAGAAGAAGATGCCTAATACAGTCAGTTCTGCTATAATGCACATTTTCGCATGCGAATTTGCTCCAACGTGACTGATATGTTAGGGAATGTGAGTATAATGTGATTTTCATGTTGGCTAATGCACGATTTCGTCTGCGATTAATGCAAAACAAGACACCAAGCTGAACATAGCAACCCTGCGCAGCAATACATACAAGTTTACGAAGCTTAAAAAGTGTCAAATTTGTGACAGCTATATTTCCCATTTAATGTAGTTGTATTGGTCGGAGACATACTGTTGTCATTCGCTATATTCACAAGATAACATGTGATATTGTAGGCCGACTCATGTTTTCAGGAGCTCACATTTTTCTGTTACAACTGAAATTTCAGGGTGTGATAGTGTGAGCAGAAGAGCACATTTCTGGAGGTCACTACCATAAAACAACAATAAAAACAATTTGCAGTTCCCGGTTTGAGTGTTTCAGTTAGTGCAATCTAATTATAAACGGGTAGTAAACTCGATCTTACTACATTTGCAATAACACCAATAGCTGGAATTCTGTGGGATTTTACGTTATTAAGGAGAAATTTGATTCCTCTTCCACAAAATCTTGAATCATATAAAAAACAAATTTTGCGAATCTTCTCTTTATTCCTGTTTTTTAAGCTTCGTAAGCTTGTGTCACTTGTGCGTCAAGTGTTAGTAGTTATTGATTACTTATCTTTTTTACTGTTTTAATTTTACAATAATAAAAAAAAGAAAAGAAAAATAAAATGTCAGTAAACAGAAATATCAATCAAACAAACTTCATATCTTGTCAAGGTAAAGTGCTATATTTACTGTAATATTTATTTATTAGAAATTTAAGATGTTTAAACCTCTGTTAGCAATATTATTGGGTTTCTAACTTTTTTTTTTTCGAGTGCTCTGCCCCTGTCTCCCTATTTTTCCCATAAGCCCTGTTGTTTTTAATGTGCGAAATACCATACTGCAATGATTTTTAGGAACACATGTACCGCGTTATAGCAGAACTGACTGTACCGTACCCTGTGGAATCAAGTTGCTTTTGATTTATTTTATTATTATTATTAATAGAAAAAGTCGCCACAATGAAATAAAGCTTGAAATCACTTTGATTATGTAACCTAAAGGACACATTTTTCAAATCCATCACTACTGCTTCTTTCACATTCATTTTTTTTTTTTTTTTTGGTATTTCACTCTTGAGCAACATATTCCTAAACAACATACCTGCATGATCAGTATAGCTCAGAAGAAGATTACGTTGTATTCTATTACAAAATATTCAATGTGTATGTCTATCTTCAATTTGAAACACTACACCTTTTCATATTTATTTCTACCTACTACATACATTCTCATGTTTATTTGTTTGCAATATGTCTGATAACAATACATTTGTCATCATTGAAAAATTAACAGTACTCAAAGCAAAAGTGTTACCTTTTCCAGATTTCAAAATAGACAAAAGCTAAATTTGATTTAACAGTGTCTTCTAGTAACATGCCAACGGTTACAATGCAGTAAGTAAGAAGATATATTATTATTATTATTATAATAAATCTTCTTATCTATTGCATTGTAACCTTTGGCATGTTACTAGAAGACAGTGTTAAATCAAATTTAACTTTGTGCCATGCACACATGCACTCACACACACGTTTGGATTGTGGACAAAAGGACAGTAAAAATAAAAAAAAAAAGTCTTTATCATAAATCGAGATATGGCAGCTAAGTGTAGATGAAATAAGATCTGAAATGCTGAAGGCCTGATGGAAAAAGTGTAATGAAGCTGAATTTCACACCTTAGTATACCAGGTGAAATTCTGGAAGTACCTTAGTAAAGGAGGTTATAAGTATCGTTGAAGGTAACCTTAGGAAAGAACAGTCATTTTTTGTCAAACAGGGCATGCCAAGATCAGATATTTGCACTTTGACAAATTACAGAAAACTCATGGGAACATAACAAGAAGCTGCAATTAGGATCTCCAGATCACGAAAAAATGATACATACCTAGAAATCTGCTTTTTCAAATTTTAGAAAAATATGGCATGAAGAATTTTAAGGAGAATAAAAAGATGGTATAAAAATGACAAATTTCCAGTGAAGCACTGGAAATGGTTTAAGGTTAAACCTGGACAGAAGCAGGACTGCAGCATTTCAGACCATTTAACAAAAGAACACCACTTACAAAGTTTAGTGGTGGAGAGGTAAAATTTGATTATTATATGCTGATGTTGTGCTGTTTGAAAGGTTTTTAAGAATCTGAATAAATGAGGGGTAGTTGCAGAGAATTCAAACGCTGTAGAGAATTTAGCATGAAACTGGTCACACAAAATCAACAGCTGAGAAAAACATGGAAAATTTAGAATGTGGACAAGTTAGCTATTTTGTGTACCTAGATACAATCTTGTGAACACAAATAACTAATTTTTATTATTATTATTTTTTTTTTTATGAAAATCCCAAACATGAGAGGTATTAGAACCTATAATACTTAGTACTGTGCATGGGTTGGAAGTTCAGAAGACAAAAGAAGATATTTGTTGACATTAGACTTGAACTTCTGTAGACTGAAATTTTCGAGAAATATGTATGAAGGAAGGTTGTTCCAGAAAACGGCAGTTGAATGAATAAACGAGGAAGATGAAAAGTTGGTTCTGTGAGTTTGAAGCGGGACAGTAAATGGATGTTGGCTGGTGGCAGCACGTGTTCGGACTGTTTTGAAAGAGAGAGAGAGAGAGAGCGGGAATTATAGAAGCCAGTTCAGAAGAACAGTGCCTGTGGAAGTATCTGTAGAAAAGGCATGCAGAAGAAACAGAATGTCTATGAGACAGAGAGTAATGGAATCCAGAAGCCTGAGAGGGGTTTTGGGGGCACCGCCCCAGATGTGGGAACAATATGCCATAGTAGCGCAGATTTGTGATTTGTACAGTGTACAGCTGTTTTGAAGAAAAGTAACGCCAAGATACATTACAAAAGCAATACAGTAAACCCCCACTATTCGCGGTTGCTGATTTAACGTAAAATAAAACCTAAAAAAATGTGTATTTTAAAGCCCCGTGAACATTTTCCGCCATAAAAAAACATGGGCGTGGTTAAAATTATCTTTCCCGGTCAAAACAGTGCTCGGTGGGTGGGGGGAGGGGGGAGAGGGGTGACAAAATCGCAAGTGTGGATGTTTCTCGCTAATCCTTGTTCAGTATGTGTTATGCGCTTGTTATGGAAGGTTTCATCGTTTGCTTTTAATTTATATGCGAATAAATTTATCAATTTATAAATTGATATGCTTACAAAAATGATAAATCTACCGTTTTGTAACGATAAATTTATCGTTACAAACAAACGATAAATCTACAGACTTTTTCGAGTGTGTTAACGGAAGAAAGTAACTTTATTTTGACAAGTTCTTTCTAACCCGTACAAAAATATGGTTACGAATAACAAGGGAAATGTGAAAAGATCAAAGGTGATGACATTAGCGAATAAAATTGAGTTATTAGACAAAATTTCTAATGGTGAAAGTGTCTCCTCAGTGGCAAAACATTATAAAATCAAAGAGTCAACGGTACAATCAATTAAGAAATCGGAAGAAAAAATCGCCGTAGTGTTGTGAAAACGCGCTAATTGCTTCAAAAATTTGCTCTGTAACTCGTGATGTTAAATTAGAAAAAAATGGAAAAAGTTTTAAATCTGTGGATAGAAGACCGAACTCAAAATAAAATTCCGGTAAGTTCACTCATTATTCGTGAAAAGGCAAAACACCTTTATCAACACTTTAGCGAAACTGGTGATAGCACTGACGGGATAAGTTTTTTAGTTAGCAAAGATGCTGGTTTGAAATTTCTAATAAATATTATATTTAATATTAAATTGTTTCTTATTTTCATTTCGATGCCATATGCTTGCATTTCACTATGTACTGTCTATGTACATAGTCATATTATGAAGGTACATATAATACATACGTAGACAAAATTTTAGACTAGTTTTTCTTATATATTTCATACTTTGGAACGGAACCCCTTTATTACCATGGGAGCCATAACTCAGTATTCGCATTTTCGGTATTCGTGGCATTTCTCAGGAATGTAACCCCCGCGAATAGCAGGGGTTTACTGTATTTGTAATGTGCTTGTGCCAAGGGAGATTAGAAGTCAGAGTAATCCCCAAAAGAGATATACCATTTTGCCTAGAAATCGGTGTCACCAAAGATAAGCATAGGAGTAGAAGAATCCTTTTTGCAAGATATACAGGGCTTTCCAATAGTAACGCTCGATTTTTGAAACGCAATAAAACAAATTGTGAGAGTGATAGTGATCTATTTTTATTTTTATTATGAAGTATATGTGTTAACATTATGTTTTAAAAATTATATCAGATAAATGTCCGCCACGGCTTTGTCTGGTTTGGTTAATCCTGGATACCCAATTGGTGATGACGTTATCGCATAAAAGTGGCTCAATTTCAGCAATAACGCGCCTAATGTTGGCCTTTAAGGCGGCAACCGTCCGTGGTTTGTTAGCATAGACTTTGGATTTTAGAAAGCCCCAGAGAAAAAAATCCAGTGGCGTTAGGTCGCAGGATCTGGGCGGCCAATTAACGTCACCATTTCGCGATATAACGGAACCTTCAAATTTCTCATGCAATAGTGTTACTGTATCACGTGCCGTATGGCACGTAGCACCGTCTTGCTGAAACCAAATGTTTGTTAGATCGATTCCATCCACTGCAGGCCAAAAAAAATCTCTTATCATAGCCCTGTATCGCTCATCGTTGACCGTAAGTGCCACTTCTTCGTTTTCGAAAAAATATGGACCGATTATTCCGCCGGACCAAAGTGTACACCATACCGTAACTTTTTCGGAATGTAGTGGGACCTTATGAATCTCCCGTGGGTTTTCGTCGCTCCAAATTCGGCAATTTTGCTTGTTAACAAAGCCACTTAACCAGAAACGAGCCTCGTCACTAAACATTATTTTTCGCCCAAAATCAGGATCGACCTCCAACTGCTCTAGCGCCCAATCAGCGAATGCACGCCGCTGCGCATGATCGTTGGGCTTTAGTTGTTGGGTTAATTGCACTTTATAAGGGTGAAGCCCTAAGTCCTTATGCAGGATTCGCCAAGTTGTCGTCGAAGACAGGCCAAGTTCTTGAGCCCGACGCGGAATGGACTGTTGCGGATTCTCATGCACACTTTCCCGGACTGCAGCAATATTTTCAACGGATCTTGCGTTTCGCTGACGTACAGGCACTTTCAGATTTGGCACAGACCCAGTTGCTTCGAATTTGTTTATTAAACAGCGAATTGTGGATTCTGAAGGACGTTCGTCGACACCATAAACTGCACGGAGTGCACGAAACGTTTGACGAATAGAACATTGGTTTTGATAATAATTTTTTACAATTTCGACTCGTTGCTCAGTCGTGTAACGCTCCATAATAAAATGCAGAGACTAACTGAATATGGTTACCAAAGATACCACCTGTGTGACTGTCGACTTCGTCATGCGCTGTTGCCAAACATCGAGCGTTACTATTGGAAAACCCTTTAAGATAGGACTGAGATTTAGGACTGAAAGCAACTAAGTTATCTTTGCCCCACTGGAGAATTACCTGGAGATCGGCATTTAAGGATTTCTAGTAGGTTTAATGTTTCAGCCACTTGATTAACATGGTACTGAATTTAAAAAATAAATGCAAGCCTAATTAAAGCTGGAGTAAGAAAGGCTAATGCAGTGGTTTTCAATCTTTTTTTAATAACGGCACCCCTACTCAATTATCTGCCTGTTAGATCCGACTCTGTGTGCATGTGTATATTATATGATAGCTATTACAATAATATAATTATAAAAATTACACTTCACAATACAAATTATATATATATATATATATATATATATATTTATAATTATTGATAAAAAAGTAAAGAGAGAAAGTTAAAACGACAATAACTAACTAATATGTAAATAATATTTATGAGTCAATGCAGTTGCAAGCAATCATGCAATACACCCATAATGTCTATAATATTAAGGGTAATAATAAGAACCATTAGAATAAGCAAATCAATCCAATAATAATACCATCAGGGACCCAAGAAAACGCAAAAAAAAAAAAAAAAAAAAAAAAAAAAATTATTATCGCTTTTTACTGACAAACTAGATGACTTCAACTGGGGCCAACCACCCAGAATGAAGGCAAAAAACAACAAGAGGTTCTCTGTTTCTGTGATGATCAATATATGCTAAGTAATTTAAATCTAAACCAAATATAAACCAGTATAGGCCGAATGTAAATCGAATATAAATAAATCGAAAGATGATAATAAAAGTTAAGAAAATTTAGAAATATTAGAATCAAAGGTAAGAAATATAAGTAAAATATAAAAGTAAGCATATATTAATCATCGTTGACCCGACAGAGAACGTAATTTAATGATTAAAATAAGATTAAATATATAATACATACTACATATTGACCGTATCTAGGACATAATGTAATAGTCATCAAAATAATGTGGTGCCCCCTATGTGATGGATACGGTAAAAATAAATAATTAAATTAACGCATAGAGAAACATGCAGATAGTAAGAAGAAAAACTAAGTTTTAGTTTTGAATAGAAGTGAAAAATAAAAAGAGATGAGAAAGTTGACCTGCCTTGCATTTCAACTTTCACGTCTCATTTTATCTTTCACTTCCACATGATGTGCTCTATACAGTGTCCCATGGAAATTTCAAACTGAAATCTGTTTCTAGCAGGAATTCTTACAATGTGGCACAAACTACTTGTCTGCATCCAAACTCAAAGAGCTTTATGCCTTTGTTTGAAAATGAACTAGATACAGTTTCAACAAATAGTTTTTTCTAGAAATAGTTCAGTTCATACTCGGGCACTACTATAATGTTCTCTGCTAATGATGTAGAGGGCATTATAGTAACCCTCTAATGATGTGCAAAGATACTATAACACTTTATGTCACTAGCAGAGTCAATGTTTTGCATATGCTGATTGCCCTAATCCTTTTGATAACATAGTGTATATGTTGATTGCAATACTTTGTGGAATTGGTGCTTGTAAAAATGGTGTGTATACTTTTGGCTAAAATTTCACTATTTAAATTAAAAACACACATCAGATAACTTGAACTCAATTCAAAATGAATATGAATATTTTTCAGTCCCTTGCATGATGAGAATTTACTGCTTTTGGTTTTGTTCTCAGATTATATTAATTAGCTAAAAACCAGTGGTTAGAGTGACAACATTTACTGCATATGTAAGTAGAGTGTTTGATGCAACAAAACATGTTAAAAAATTAAAAACTTACATAAGTGGAAGACGTTCCAAATTTCACTCCACTTCCATGGGTTCCTGTGCTAATAACACCACCTAGTGTTAGATCTGAAACAGAACCTAACCTGTAAGAAAATAAAAAATATCTTTATGCATATTTAAATGAGAAATGTAAACATTCATACATTAAGAGCATAGAGCGTTGGTATTCAATTGGTCATACATGTACTGCTGATGGTATGCCAAGTCCTTTCAGGAGTACACTGGTATACAAAATTAACTTAGGATCTTACCTGTACTTCTTTCACTTTATTTGGAAGCCTTCTATGAGGAATGCATTAAAAGCTTTACTAAAACCTAAATACATATCTGAATTGTTACTTGCATCTAACTGTTTATTGATTAATTTAATGACTAATTACTGTTAATCACAGTAATTTGCCAGTTTGGTCAGGCATGAACTTCCCTTAATGAACTAATGCGGAGATCTATTCAAGATACCATTCTTGTTGAGAATGGTCCTTAACTAGACTCCACGATCTTCCCTAGCCTATAGTTGCCCAACTCATCTTCAGGCACCACCTTTCTGGACTGGAGTGACATTAGCACTGCTGCAGTATATGCACGAGTCTAATGACTTTTTCATTAACACTCTCAACAGCCTGATATACTCACATGCAGCTGTTTTAATTGTAATTGAATATATACCATCCTCCTCTAGAGACTTGCCTTCCTCAAACCTCAGTAGTTTAACTACCACTTCTCTGAGATCATTATGTCACTTAATTTACAGCAGTCTGACTCCTGAACATTCCTGAGAGATTTGAACTGGCTTTCAATTATAAATGTTGATGAGAAGTATCTGCTCAACTAAACTGCTATTTCTGCTAGGCTTTCGGTGGACCTTCCATTACAACTAATTAAGAGACCTATTTGCTGTATTCTCTTCTTTTTTTTTTATTCACATAGGATTCTCATATCACCATGCTCAGCTATCTCTGCGTTTCTTGCAATCAGCTTTCACCCATCTTACACTGTCAATAGTTTTTCAGATAATCATGAGATTTTATAGATAGTAAAAATAATAGTATTGGCCATAAAGTGCAAGGAAGCTACAGGTTTTTGCTGGAAAAAAAAAAAAAAAAAAAAAAACCCCAACAAGTAGATAAAAAAAACACAAATTATATGCTTCCCTCCTCACACAGGCGTATCCACTTGAGCTTTCAATTTATTCAAACTGTCAGCCTGTGGTGGCAACTTGTTCCAGCCATCAATGACTCGCTGGCTAAAAGAAAATTATTTTATATATTTTTTATTTTATTTTATTAATAGCAAGATTCACAACAGGTAACCATTAACAGTGTATCTGAGATCAGTTCAATAAACATAATAACAATAATATGAAATCCAACAGGACGATAAACATTGATATAGATTCAAACAATAAAAGCATGTGTACAAAAGAGGATTGTATTAAGTTAAGTTACCGGTAAAACAAGTAATAATTAATCCGTTAAAGAATAGAAAAATAATATAACAAATAATAAGCTACAATAATTAAGATGTTTTGTTTGTTTGTTTTGGTTTTCAGGAGCATTAGCAACTAAGGCCATATTGCTCCGAGAATATGCAGTGGTCATTCCCTGACCTTTCCGTATTTGGTGGTGACGGGCTCGAACCCCGGTCTAATCAAGAAGCGTGTGTGCTACGCACTGTTGCTCCTTCCCACCTGGCTACGGAGGCACTTATATAATTAGATGTGAGCTAGTCACTTTTCAGTTTAAGAGAAGAGGCAAACTTGTGGATGGAGTTCATCAGTGATTGGGAGTTGTCAAAGAAGTCAATGAGAGAGTCATTTGCTGATTTGCTGATTCTGTTCAGTGGACTGAACTTCATAAAGTCCATGTTGGCAGAGTCAAGGCGAAACGGTGTAAGGTTCCTGACTTGTCTACAGGGAGCATTGAAGTTTATTTTACTCAGGATATCAGATGCTTCATAAATTCCAGTGATTACTTTGGCTAGAAGGGCAATGTCAGCAGTAACTCTTCTAGTGCACAGAGGCCTCAGATGAAAGTAATCACATAGCGATTCAGCATTTTTTTTTGCTGAATTAAATTCTTAACTTCACTTGTCATCCGTTTTGACATCTTATGTTTATGGATCTTGACCATTGTTATGATTTACGTTTGTGCTTTGAGGATAAAAACAATGAATATTTGCATCTGATAGCAGTCTCTCAAGTCAAATGAATCCAAGAAATAACTCACTCCATTTTATTCCCTTCTCTTGAAGCCCTCACCTTTACTTTTGACCACATAAATTTCTTTAGATACAAACTATTTTATGGAGCGGTGCTCACTGAATTTTATTCAGAAACCAACAAAAGGCAGTAACCTGTATTAATAACACCCCTCTGCATGATTTTCGATTAACATTTGTAAACTAATAGCTGTTTTTAACTCAATTTTTTATGCTGATTTCAGTTGATGAAAGTATATTCAAGTATTCAAGGCAGAACTAGACAAACATTTGGAACGAATGGATCAGTGAAATGGGAAGGTTTTTTTTGTTTTTTTTTGCTGATGCTGTATAAGCTTGCTTTCTTGTATCATGTGCCTCTACTAATGCTAATGCTATTGAATGTATTAAGTTAGGAGTAAATGCTGAGAATTTGTAAACTAAATCTTCACATGTTGCCAACACTGGCTTCAGTCATTTGTTTCTTGACTTTGAGGGCTCCATGCAGCAGTATTTATCAGTAAGAGTTCAGTTTATTTTTGAAGTTACCATGCTAAACTTGTGCTGAAAGGTGAGTAAAATATCCTCATGCAAGTGTTTGAACAATCCACACTTATTTTGTTATGTAGTCCTCAAACAAAGACAAGATAATACAGAATTTGTAAAAAATGTGTATTGTGCTTATTTTGGAGTGAAACTTGGTGCCCAAGATAAACAATGGGCCCCACAAAGTTTGCTGAATCTGTATTGAAGCACTAAGATTGTGGAAAATTGGTAAAAAGAATGCTATACCATTTGCAATTCCCATTATTTGGCAGGCGTCTACAAACCACTATAATAACTGTTAGTTTTGGTTAGTTAATGTACAGGGACACAATACAAAGAGTAAGAAAAGGGCATTGTGTATCCTAATATTCCATCTGCCATCAGACCAATCCCAAAAGGAGAACTTGCTGATTCCACACTCTCTACTTAAACTGAAAAATGTAGCAACAGAGAGTGCTGAAAGTGAAGCTTCTGAAAATGAAATTGAAGTCTACATGCCTGGACACATTGAGTCCAGCCCTCGAATGTTTTCACAGCATGAACTCAATGATCTTGTAAGAGATTTAAATTTACTAAAGGAATCTGCAGAACTCCTTGGTTGTAGACGTAAGTCAAAAAATCTTCTAGCACATGGGACATTTTTCTAATGGTACAGACACTGAGAACAAGAACTAGTCCCCTACTTTTCAGAGGATGATTCTGTGTTTTTTTTTCCCAGTAATATAAATTACTTAATGAACTAGTTAGGAATTAGTTTCAATCCTATAGTGGAGACTTTTATTGACTCATCAAAGAGGAGTCTCAAAGGAGTGTTGCTCCACAATGTAAATAAATATGGGTCGATTACAGTAGCTTGCTCTGTGCATTTAAAAGAAACATATGTGAACTTGAAGAAATTATTGACAAATATTAAGGTTATTTGGTTTTTTTTTTTTTTTTTTTTTAGGAGCATTAGCAACTAAGGCCATATTGCTCCGGTGCGGTGGTCATTCCCTGCCCTTTCCGCATGCTCCATATTTGGTGGTGACGGGCTCGAACCCCGGTCTAATCAAGAAGCGTGTGCTACGCACTGCTGCTCCTTCCCACCTGGCTACGGAGGCGCCGAAATATTAAGGAAGAAGAACATGGGTGGTTGGTCTGTGCTGGCTTTAAAGTGACAGGCATGTTACTTGGATAGCAATTTGGCAACACAAAAATGTCTTGCTTTTTGTAAAAAGTAAGCTGGGATGCCAAGGTCTGGCCAAAGAGGGGCAGTTTGTTGCCTGGATCAAAGGACATAGTTCATAAACTACTGGTAGACCCCAAAACCGTCCTTCTCCCATCCTTGCACATCAAACTGGGTTTGACGAAACAGTTTGTGAAAGCTTTACCTTAGGAAGGTCTCTGCCTCACCTACCTTTGTACTAAATTCCTACTGATCACCCAAGAGGAGCTAAAACAAGATATTTTTGTTGGACCTCAAATTCACAAACTTATGAGGGACCGAGATTTTGAGGGAACTCTGAATAAAAGAGAAAAACAGGCATGGATTAGTTTCAGATCTGTTGTTGAGAACTTCTTAGGGAACAACAAAGATAACGACTACGAGAATATAGTTGAAAATATGTTAGCAAACTTCAAGAAGCTGGGCTGTAACAAGAATGTCAAGGTACACTTTTTACACTCCCATATTGACTACATTCCAGAAAATCTAGGAAGTGTTAGTGAAGGACAGGATGAGAGGTTTACCAGGGAAGGTGGAATGTTAACATGATGGCCAACTATTGCTGGATGTCAAAGATGGACTAGAAAGTAGAAGGCTCTGCAAGAAAATCAAAGAAACGAAAATTTGACCCATCGTAAATCAGTTTTTAAAATGAGAAGTGAGTGTTTTCAATGTGTATTTAAATATAACAGTCTGGTGAAAGTAGAATTTTGTTGTAATTTCAGTGGACAAATTCTGCCAAAAATAAAAATTTGTGAAAAATTAAATTTTCTT
The DNA here is from genome assembly GCF_048544385.1 of Mastigoproctus giganteus. Classification (NCBI taxonomy): domain Eukaryota; kingdom Metazoa; phylum Arthropoda; class Arachnida; order Uropygi; family Thelyphonidae; genus Mastigoproctus; species Mastigoproctus giganteus. The sequence goes on along the minus strand of NC_143584.1, from coordinate 33,851,571 downwards.
TTGTGAATTTTGAATGGCATGATGGAAACAAATGGAAGTTGTTTTTGAAATCAGCATTAGAAAAAATGCAGAGCAGTATAATACAACGATGAGCCAAAACATTATGACCAGCAAGTCATTACACAAATCGAAGCAACTGCAGGTGAACTACGGCACATGCACGGGTTGGAAAATGGTATAAAAAACACCTGATATTGAGCTCTGTCAATCAGTGTTACTCTTGTTCTTCAGATGGGAAAGGCAGCAGACTTGAGCGAGTTTGACAAAGGCCAAATTGTAATGGCCAGACGACTGGTTAAGAGCATATCTGAAACAGCAAGCCTGGTGGGATGCTCACGGTAAGCCATGGTTAGTACCTACTGAAAGTGGTTCGAGGAGGGAAAACCCATGAACCACCAGTGAGGTGTTGGACGACCACGGCTCATCGATGCTTGAGATGAGCGAAGGCTCTCCCGGATGGTACGTGGCAACAGAAGGGTGACTGTGGCACAAAAAGCGGGTAATTGGAATGCTGGTGATGGGAGTGATGTGTCACAACACACAGTACACCGAACCCTGCTGAAAATGGGGCTGTGTAGCCGCAGGCAGCTCTGAGTGCCCATGCTAACCACGGTTCACCTGCGACAGTGGCTACAATGGGCATGCAAGCATCGAAACTGGAACTCGAGTGATTGGAAGAAGGTCGTCTGGTTCGATGAATCACGTTTCCTGTTGCACCACGTGGACAGTCAGGTACGTGTGCATTGTTTACCTGGGGAACCAATGGCACCTGGATGCACCGTGGGATGAAAACAAGTCGGTGGTGGCAGTGTCATGCTTTGGGCGATGTTCTGTTGGGAGGATACCCTGGGTCCAGTCAGTGTGCCGGGCACTCTGACTGGACCCAGGTACACCTAAACACATCATTGCTGACCAGGTACACCCTTTCATGGCAACGGTCTTCCCCTCTGGTGGTGCCGTCTTTCAGCAGGATAATGTGCAATGCCACACCACCCGGATTGTTCGAGACTGGTTCACAGAACATGAGGAAGACTTCGAGGTATTGCCCTGGCCTTCAAATTCCTGAGACATCAATCCCATTGAGCATCTGTGGTTTGTGTTGGAACAGCAATTCCGATCAGCGGGGTCTCAACCACGGACCTTACAGGAGCTAAAAGATCTGTTGGTTACGTGTTGGTACCAGATACCACAAGACATTTAGAAATCTTGTAGCGTCCATGCCTCAATGGGTACAAGCTGTTATGGCTGCAAGTGGAGGACCAACATCATATTAGGTAGGTGGTTATAATGTTTTGGCTCATCGGTGTATATAGTTAGTAAAGAAATTATGTTAAAGTTCAATAAAAATAAAACAATCCTTCAAAAAACAGGGTCTTTTTATATGAAGAATGTGTAAAAAATTAGCAATGTTAGCCAATAAATAAATAAATAAAATAACATTCAAGTTTTTTTTCTCTACCATCAGCAAATTGTAGTAGTAATTAGGACCAAATAATATGGATTTTAATTCAACATTATCTGAAGTGCTACACATTCTGGATGAGTGATAATTCAAAATAGTAAAGATTTGGAATTAACAGAAAAATATATGACCTGCTGTAAGTAGTGACAAATTTCAGGATATATACATCATCCACATTAAGAATCAAATTCTTGCATAGTCTCCTTCTTCCCCCTTCCACTCACAGAAAATCAACACATTTTTACAATGTTTTTCTTATATTAAAAATAATACAGATTATTTTATAGCTTTCATATGCTTAGGATTACATTCCTCAAGTGTTCCTTTTCTACTGTAATTCAAATATGGTGAAAAAGTGGAGAAGCTAGAAATTATTACTCCACTGCCTGCTACAGATAAAAAACTGACACTTTACTGGTTTGGTGATTTGTTTGTGACAGAGTGTGTGTGTGTGTGTGTGTGTGTGTGTGTGTGTGTGTGTGTGTGTGTGGGCGGGGGGGGGGGGGGGGCAAGTACAGTAAACCTCCGGTATTCGTGGGGGTTACGTTCCTGAGAAATGCTTCGAATACCGAAAACACGAATACTGAGTTATGGCTCCCATAGTAATAAAGGGGTTCCAAAGTATGAAATATGTAAGAAAAACTAGTCTAAAATTTTGTCTATGTATGTATGTATTATATGTACCTTCATAATATAACTATGTACATGGACAGTACATAGCGAAATGCAAGCATATGGCATCGAAATGAAAATAAGAAACAATTTAATATTAAATGTAATATTTATTAGAAATTTCAAACAAATCTTTCAAACCAGTGCCTTTGCTAGCTAAAAACTTACTGCCAGTGCTATCACCAGTTTTGCTAAAGTGTTGATAAAGGAGTTTTGCCTTTTCACGAATGATGAGTGAACTTAACGGAATTTTATTTTGAGTTCGGTCTTCTTTCCACAGATTTAAAGCTTTTTCCATTTTTTCTAATTTAACATCATGAGTTACAGAGCAAATTTTTAAAGCAATTAGCGCATTTTCACGGACACTGTGGCGGATTTTTTCTTCCCATTTCTTGATTGATTGTACCGTTGACTCATTGATTTTATAATGTTTTGCCACTGAGGAGACACTTTCACCATTAGAAATTTTATCTAATAACTCAATTTTATTTGCTGTCATTACCTTCTTTGATCTTTTCACATTTTCCTTGTTATTCGTAGCCATATTTTTGTACGGGTTAGAAAGAACTTGTCCACAATTAAGTTACTTTCTTCTGTTAACACACTCGAAAAAGTCTGTTTTACACTGCAAAACGGTAGATTTATCACTTTTGTAAGCATATCAATTTATAAATTGATAAGCATATAAATTAAAAGCAAACGACGAAACCTTCCATGACAAGCGCATAACACATACTGAACAAGGATTAGCGAGAAACAACCATGCTTGCGATTTTGTCACCCCTCTCCCCCCACCCACGGAGAGCTGCTTTGACCGGGAAAGATAATTTTAGCCACGCCCATTTTTTTTTATGGCGGAAAATGTTCACGGCACTTTAAAATTCACATTTTTTTAGGTTTCATTTTATATTAAATCAGCGACCGCGAATACGCGAATAGCGGGGGCTTACTGTATTACATTTTAATAGGCAACAGTATCAATGAGTTCCATAATTCTTGCCCTTAGAAAAATTAGATTATGTTCAGTATCAACTAAACATAATACTAATGGCATTAACTTTTTTTAAGAAGTTATTCCTTGCTCATTATTAAATTTTTAATAAATATAACATTATAAATACAATATATTTTTACATAATAGTTCACGGGAAAAAAAGGTAACTAAAAGGGATATTTTAAATTAGAATATATACCTACACAGATAATGCTAATCCATGTTGTGGAAGGTAAATTTCATTGAGCTCCTTAAGGGTAATACCAGCCTGGACTTTTATAGTACAATTGTCTGTATCTACCTGTATGAATGCAGAATAAGGCATTTATTATAGTTGAAGAAACAAACAAAACAATACTCTTTTCAAAACTTCATTTTTAAAAAGACCACAAATAGATGTAACATTGTGGATCATTCTTTCAAAAAATTATAAGTGGTTATTTATATTAAATATATTTTATATTTAAACATAAATTACTTTAACAATAATGATACTTGATTACACTAAAATTAGTGAATTCACCATAACTGCATTTAAACTACAGTTAAATATTAAATAATTAAGTTAAGTATTATCTAACACAGTCTTCAAAGGAAGACTGTTACACAGAATAAAATATTGAAGTTATGAAGAGAGTGCAACACACTATGTTTTTATCTAGAACTTTGTAAACAGGTATTAGTACAAAGCATTGGTGTTAAGTGGTAAATGTGAAAAGCAGAAACAGTTTTCAATAATGACTAGAAAATCAAAATAATAGTCAGCAATAACCAGTAAATGAAGCAGCCTTTAAAGCCAGCATAGAAATAATCTATAACACCTGGAAAATGTCAAAAAAATGTTTAAAATTCCATGGTAGTTTCTGATAAGAATGCAGAAGAAAGATTAAAACACAAGCAGTACAGATGGAACACTTCATATTAACTCAGTTCAAGAAATGAAATGAATTAAAATTTAAAATCTTTTGTACTTAATGCATAAAAGTTCTACACCCAGTTCTGATATCTTCACATCATTAGATATGTGAGGTATGGAGTAGTTATAAGACAATGGAAAGTGCCACAGTTAATCTCAGTAGAAAAAGTCTATTATACAGTAAATTCAAATATGCATTATAATTTGTGAAACCAACTCCGCACTTAATGCTATTAGACTTATTTATTAAGTGTTAAATCAGTTATGTGAAGTTGGAAAGATTTTCCAAAGAGCTATCCAACAATTTTTTTTCAAATAAAGTCACTAGGCACTTCCAGTTCTGATACCATTTTAGCTAGTGATACATTTGTTTGACTCCCATTTTTCAATTATTTAAGCTGTTAGCCCTTAGCCATGTTTAAGAAAAGAAATCACAATGCTTTCTCCTATCAAATATGCAGCAGAAAGTCTTATACTATGGAATTAAATGCAATTAAGCATTGGAATCAAACATTAAATATACCTCACACCACAGAGTAATAATTCTTACAGCAAGCAAGGGTGGTAAATATAATTAGGGTCTGTACCATATTTTTCCAAGAGGAAGGAAAACTTCTCATAACTTGGCTAGAATACCAAAATCCAGCTGTTGCATTCAGTCTAGCTATGCTCCAGGCCAAAGTATCAAACACTTTTGAGAAACTGTACACAGTATAGTTTCTCAAAAACGGTTGGTATATGTATATTACTACAGCTGTTTGGCTTATGTATATTACAACTAGAACAAACTTGCATAATATAAGAGCAACGATAAGATGGCAGCTGGTAAATTCCCAGAACAACTAGCCAAATGACTATAGAATTCATGATAATTTATAATTTTTTTTTTTGGGATCCAGTTTGTCTTTATACTGATGATCTTAAGTTTAAATCATCTCTAACATGCTGCTATTTTTTTTTTTTTAGGAGCATTAGCAACTAAGGCCATATTGCTCCGGGGATATGCGGTGGTCATTCCCTGACCTTTCCGCCTCCTCCGTATTTGGTGGTTCATGGGCTCGAACCCCGGTCTAATCAAGAAGCATGTGCTACGCACTGCTGCTCCTGCCCACCTGGCTACAGAGGCGCCAATCACCTCTGAGACTAGAGGAGACTGCTAACAACCAGTTACTCAATCATTACCTTGTAATTACAAACAGCTGTATCTCTTATTTTGGGTTGACTATAAATGCAAATATCTTGCTAACTTATTTATCTCAAAGAAAAATAGAAAGTGCAGCGTGTGTGTGTGTTGTGACATTGCACTGTTATGACAGACTTAAATTCAGTGTACCACAATGCACACTGTACTTTCTGTTGCATGGCCATCTAACTGACACTAACTGAGGTGATGCACGTAGGAGTCATTCTGTGCACACTCACAGCACAGCCAAGGTGATTGTTGAGGTGTCAAATAAAACTTAGAGTTACCACACTGTTTGCTGCTACGATCACAGCAATTGATCAAATATTTCCGAAGATAATTAAAAGGGAAATCACAGACACCTTTTTCAATGACCCTGCATTATTTAAAAAAAAAAAATAAATAAATAAAACACACGTTATATATTATTTCATATTATTAGTTACTTTCATTATCAGGTATATTTCAAATGTGCATTTCACAGAGTATTAAATTTGAAATTGAATATGCCGCTTCCTGCAGAGTAGTATCCCTCTTGAAACATAAAATTTCATGTCCTTGTCTTTAATGTGCACAATAATCAAATAATAATGAATATTTCAAAACAGAACCAAGGTAAGACCGCAGATATTTATTGTATTGGTGGGAGAAGAAATACAAGCAACCCAAAATTATAAACAAATGTAGAATCTTCATTTGTCTGGTACAATGCCATTCTTCAAGCAAAAAGCAAAATAGTGTTGCAAGCACAGTGGTGGATCAAGCAACAGGTTCTAGTATGCAATTTCTGTAAGAAAACTGTAAAAAAAAAAAAAAAAAAACTGTGGTAAAAGTTGACTATATTTAGGAAGGTGAAAATAATTTCAGATTTTAATCATTAACAGTTAATGTAGGGACCATTACTTTCAAGGGCCACCTGTTAGTAACTGCACCACTGCTGGGTTAAAAAAATAAAAAAGGCTAACAAAATCTGGTTCATATAAATAATTTGGCTATTATCTTAAACATTTATGGAGTATATATAACATAGAATCAAAAAGTATATAAAAAAATTTTAATAAGTGTCATTAAAAATTTTTTTTAAAGTGTTATTAAATAAGTCCCTATATGCATTTACCCCCAAACTAAACATCTTTTACACATGTAATTCTTAATACCAGCAAACAATAAATAGATCAATTAATTAATTAAAGTATAATTATGTTTACTGAAAAACATAGACGGGGAATATATTTTGTAAAAAGGATAGGTGGAACAGGACCAGGGTATGTCTGCCAGGGGCAAAGGTTGATGACATTGTAGAGCGGTTATCATCTTTTAAGGGCACAAAAGGTGATATAGTTGTACACGTTGGCACTAATGATATTAAGAGTAGGAGACCGGCAGAATTATTTAACAAGTACAGGTCACTGTTGAAAAAAGCCATGAATTAGGTTTGAAGTTGAAAGTGTCTGCAATTCTGCCCAGACACGATACGAGGGAGTATATGACGAGAGCCTTGTCGATCAATTCGGCCCTGGAAAGATTGTGCAAGGCTCAAGGGGTAGAATTTTTTTCAGCCTGGACTGTACTTGTTAACAGGAGAGATTGCTTCTACAGGGATGGGATACACTTAAATAGAAAGGGTGCAAGAATATTTGCTGATGCTATCGAGGCAGTGTTAGGTGGGTCGGAAAACTGCTAGTTTGGGGGGATACAAAGACTAATAGTTTAACAGTAACCGCAGGCAGAGGTGAAGGTGATTCTTGCACAACTTCTATTAGAATAAGAAGCGACCTGGAGCGAGGGGTGTTGGGGGTTTCAGGGACGGATGGCAGTCATCATGGAATAGTTGGGTATATGGGATGTGTTAGGGTAACAAGGAATAGGCATAGGAGCATGTATGCTTGCATGTATACCAATGCTAGAAGTATAGTAAATAAATTTGATGAATTTGAAGTGTTGGTCAAGACATCAAAGGCAGATATTGTTGGGATAGCAGAGACGTGGTGTCACAAAGATATAAGGAATGCAGAACTGGAATTTGGGGAGTACAATGTGTACAGAAAGGATAGACAGGACAGAAAGGGAGGGGGTGTGTTATGTTGTTAATTAAGAAAAACAAAATCAAAGGAAGTGCACCCAGTTAATATAGATGAACAGTGCTCTGTTGAGTCAGTTTGGTGTGAGATAAGCACTGCGAAAGGAAAAATAAGAGTAGGAGTGTGTTATAGGCCTAATGACTTGAATGAGTACAATGAACAATTGTACAGAGAAATAGAGTGGGCTAGTAAATCAGAATGTCTTATAATGGGGGATTTTAACTTCCCAGATATTGACTGGAACTTGTGGGTTGGTCACTCACACACTAGTCAGACTTTTGTGGAGTTATTGGATGATTGTTTTCTGCAGCAGCATGTTCGAGAGGCAACCAGAGAAAGTAACACTCTTGATTTCGTTATCAGCAGTGATCATTCGTGTATTAAGAATTTGCAGATAAAGGAACCACTAGGTGGCAGTGATCACAGTGTGCTGAAGTGGGATTTACTCAAAGAGGTAACTACCGTCAGGGGTAAAGGAAAGGGTTTTTGCTTCCGTAAAGGGGAGTACAGTGGTCTCAGACAGTTTTTAAATTCTGTACAGTGGGATCAACTGACGATGTTACAAACAGTAAATTCTAAGTGGGAAGCATTCAAAGAATTAATCGTGGAAGCTACTAGACTTTATATACCGATTAAGAAATATCGTTCAAGGTTTAGGCCTAAATGGTTATCAAATGAACTAATGAGACTCGTGACAGAGAAGAAAAATGCATGGGATGCATATAAATTATCAGGTGACGCAGAAGCCTGTGGCAGATATAAGCTAGTCTGTAATCAGGTCACAAAGGAGGTTCGGCAGGCGAAGGCGGATTACGAGAAATCTTTGGCAAAAGATGCTAAGAAAAACAGCAAGGATTTCTTTACTTATATAAACTCTAAAAGGAAGGGGATGAATATGATTGGTCCACTTGACATTGATGGTTCGACTGTGGATGATCCTGCTCAGATAGCAAACAAACTGAATGAGTATTTTGCATCTACATTCACACGTGAGAAATTATTACAATTTGAAAATGGAAGAAGGTTATCAAATTGTAGCAGTGTGCTTAATGATTCTGTAATAACTGAGAGCAAAGTGGAGGAGAAATTGTTGAAGTTAAACATAAGAAAGGCACCTGGGGTGGATGGGATCTATCCAGTTATTTTAAAGGAGGCGGCAAAGCAACTAAGCAAACCCTTAGCCATAATTATGAGAGCATCATTGGACTCAGGGGAGGTTCCCACGGACTGGAGATGTGCAAATGTGTCCCCAATTCACAAAGGTGGATCGAAGGGTGACACGAGTAATTACAGACCAGTTAGTTTAACTTCTGTTCCGGGTAAAATAATGGAGTCGCTGGTTAAAGATGCATTGCAGGATCATCTAGACAAGACTGCAGCAATAATTCAAACACAGCATGGGTTTGTTAAGGGAAAGTCTTGTCTGACAAATTTGATTGGTTATTATGATGTGGTCACAAAGGAACTGGATGCAAAAAATAATTTTGATATCATATACTTGGATTTAAGGAAAGCTTTTGACACTGTTGCGCATGGAAGACTACTGTACAAATTGGAGCAGAATGGTATTAAGGGTAAGTTGCTACAATGGATAAAAGGATGGTTAAGTGGGAGAAGACAGAGGGTGGTAATCAATGGGTGCTGCTCTTCGTGGACTAATGTTATTAGTGGAGTCCCACAGGGTTCGGTGTTGGGTCCTCTGTTGTTTTGTGTATTTATCAATGATATTGATGAAGGTATATCAGGCTTAATGTCGAAGTTTGCAGATGACACAAAGGTTGGCAGGGTTGTTAATGACAGTAATGGCAGTGTGCTACTGCAACAGGATCTAGATAATTTGGGCAGATGGGCTAAGAAGTGACAACTGAAGTTCAACCTTGACAAATGCAAAGTACTGCATATGGGTAGAAGTAACCCCAGAGAAACGTACCAACTGTGTGGTACTACACTTAAGGTGGTAGAAAATGAAAAAGACCTGGGAGTAGTTGTGCAGTCAGATATGAAGTTTTCTGAGCAGTGCAGACAGGCTGCTAGGGCGGGTCATGGGGTTTTGTCAATGATATATAGGAATTTTGCTAGCAGGGAAAAGGAGGTGATTGTCCCTCTGTATAAGGCAATGGTCAGGCCACGCCTTGAGTACTGCGTACAGGTCTGGAGGCCTCATTTTAGGAAGGATGTAGAGTTGCTTGAGCATGTACAGAGAAGAGCAACACGATTGGTGAGGGGAATGGAGGGATTCTCTTACCAAGAGAGGCTTAAGTTCTGCAAATTGCAGTGGCTGGAGACTAGGCACCTGCGCGGTGATCTGATTGAGGTCTATAAGGCCTTGAATGGGTTGAGCACGCTGAATTCTGATGGGATCCTTCCACTTGTTCAGATTACCAACCTACGGGGACATAAATTCAAATTAAGAAAGGACAGATGTAGAATAGATGTGCGGAAATTTGCCTTTAGCCAGCGGGTGGTTAATTGCTAGAACAAACTTCCATCTGTCGTTGTAGAAGTTGATAGGTTAAATAAATTTAAGGAGGAACTGGACAGGCATTTGGAGGGAATGGTGTGATTTTTTTTTTTTTTTTTTTTTGGCTGATGCTGCATAAGCTCCTACACTTGCTTTCTTGCATCATGTGCCACCACTACTACTACTACATGCTAAATTAGACCAGAAGGTATGTACAACCATCTATAAAATCAGAATGTTGAGCTGCCTTAAGGCTTTTTGTATCGACCACAGTCCACAACGGTTACAGGTAAATGCATATCATATTTTATATTGATGCATACCCATTGGGCTTTGGGTTCCAATCCCAGTTTACTGTTAACACCAAATATTTTGGATTTCAGAAATTAAAAATATACTTATAATCCAGTATACTTAAAACTAAAAACTTAATATGATAAAGATCTAGTAAAACTGTTATTGGGACTACAGAAATGGGTATGCATGAGACATTCATTTAATAAAGGCTATCTGTCCACTCAAAGCCCCTGAGGAAGTAGCAGAGATGACCATGTGAAAGAATGTAATTTTGTTCCCAAATTTTGCCTTAATTTTTCCGTTAATTCTTCCTTAAATTACCTTAATTTCTCCTAACTTTACCTTATTATTACTAATGTGCCATTAAAATTTTAAACTAAACCTAAACCTTATTATTATTATTTCCACTAACCTATTATTATCTTGGAATAATTCTTTTAGCAATTTAAATTCAACATGTAACAATAGGCTAACCCAACATTTCTCAAATTGTGTTCCACAAAAAATTGTAATTAATAATTAAAAAAATAAAATAAAATAAATTTTGCATATTTGTAGCATACACCACTTTTGTATAATTATAATATTTAATAATTTTTTTCAGTTATTAATAATACTGGCATAGAATAATAATAAAATAGACCATGGAACACTTTATTTTGGCGTGCCTTTGCATAGAGAAGTATGCGTAGAAGTAATGACACCTATGAAGTAGCAATGTGGTGATCTAGTATGCCATTTGTATGCGATTTAGCCTGGAGTACACAGGTTAAAGGAGAGGAGGAAGTGAATCGATATCATAACCAAACTTTAATTTTTAATAAATATTTTTTGGTTAATTATTAGTATTTAGAAATATTATAATTAAAATATGTGATTATGGATTGGCGGTTGAAAAAAGGAACTTTAAAAAGAGAAGCAAAGTACTTCTAGTAGTACAACTGTGGTCGATGAAAACGAATACAATATTGTTACACTTCAAAGTGAGACTGAACAATCGCAACCTTTTGTTCCCCAGAAATCTGAAGTGAAAAAACATGAACTACTAATAAAAGACCAAAATGAAAGTATGATGACAGTTATTTGAATTTCAGCTTTACATGTGTTGGAAATAAAGATGCTCCTGGTGCACAATGCACCGTATGTAATAAAATATTAGCAACACTTCTTTGGCTCTTGCTAAACTTGTGTTTCATAACTGTTCCGTGAATATGTTGTGAGATGAAAAGTGAGCCATAACTAAAAAAGTTTGGGAAATGCTGGGCTAACCGACCACTGCTAGCACACCAATTGCTATGCAGACAGTCAGGTTGTAATGACTGAAATGCTTCCAGCCCTAAATAAAAACCATAAATCTGTATACATAGTTCTTCTCATATTTTGAAGCATTATATGAAATATTCTTGAAAGAACCTTGAAAAATGTATAAAACCTATGTACTCTGAGTCCACACAAAAAAAAAAAAAATAAATAAATATATATATATATATATATATATATATATATATATATGTATATGTTTTATAATTTTTAACTGCTAATTTGTCTTTTATCACTATGTTGGATAAACTTTCATGTAAATGTGGTGTTAATGCTATTGCTGGTTTAACAATTATACATTATACGCACATTAAATTTATGCACAATACTTTAATGTGCGTATAATGTATAATTGTTAAACCAGCAATAGCATTAACACCACATTTACATGAAAGTTTATCCAACATAGTGATAAAAGACAAATTAGCAGTTAAAAATTATAAAACATATATATATATATATATATATATATTTTTTTTTTTTTTTTTTTTTTGTGTGGACTCAGAGTACATAGGTTTTATACATTTTTCAAGGTTCTTTCAAGAATATTTCATATAATGCTTCAAAATATGAGAAGAACTATGTATACAGAAAGGACAGACAGGAAAGGAGGTGGGGAGGGGTTATGCTCTTAGTTAAGAAACACAAAATCTAAGGCAGTGCATGGATTTGATATGGTGATATGAAATACAGTTCAAGGCTTACACCTAAATGGATGTAAGATGAACTATTGAGATGTGGCAGAGAAGAAAAATGCATGGAATGTATATAAATTATCAGGTGATACAGAAGTTACAGCAGATATAAACTAGTCTGCAATCAAGTCACAAAGGAGTCTAGTAAAGACTTTACTTATATTAACAGCAGAAGGAAGGGGCTGAATCATATTGGCTCACTTGACGTTAAGATAAACAATTTTGTGATAACTAAGAGGAAAGTGGAAGAGAAATTATTGAAGTTAAATATAAAAAAGGCACCTTGGATGGATAGGATCTATCCAATTTTAATAAGGGAGGCAGCAAAGGAAGTAATCAAACCCAGCCATAGTTATGAGAGCATCTTTGGATTCAGGGGAGGTTCCTGTGGACTGGAGATGTGAAAATGTATTACCAATTCATAAAGGGGGAAATCAAAGGGTGACATTAGTAATTACAAACCTATTGTATGTTAACTTCTGTTCCAGGGAAAATAATGGAATCACCACTTAAAGAAGTAATGCAGGACCATCTAGACAGAGGTGTAATTATACTTCAGTCACAATGTGGGTATGTTAAGAGAAAGATCTTGTCTGACCAATTTGACTGGGTACTGTGATGTAGTGACAAAGGAAATGGATCCTAGTATAACAATATCAAAATAATTTTTAAATTGTATACTTGAATTTCAGGAAAGCCTTTAATACTGTGGCACATAAAAGACTGCTGTAAAAACAGAGCAGTGTGGCATTAAGGGAAAGTGATTGCTATGGACAAAGGGATAGTTGAGTAGGAGAAGACAGTGGTTATCGTAGTGCTCTTCATGGACTAATGTTATTAGTGGGGTTCCACAGGATTTTATGCTAGGCCAATTGTTTTGTGTAATTATTAATGATATTGATGAATGTATATCAGGCTAATAAAAAGTTTGGCAGCAGGAGGGGGACGAGGTTAATGACAGTAATGAAGGTATTTGACAAATGCAGAGTACTGCACATGGGTAGCAGTGGTACTATACTTAGTGTAGTGGAAAATGAAAAGGGCCCGGGGTAACTGTGCAGTCAGATATGAAGTTTTCTGAGCAATGCAGACAGATTGCCAGGACAACTCATGGCTTTTGTCAATGATGTACAGGAACTTTGCTAGCAGGGATAAGGAGGTGATTACCCACTGTACAAGGCAATGGGCAGGACACACCTTGAGTACTGCATACAGGTCTGGAGGCCTCATTTTATGAAGGATTTAGAGCTGTCGGAAAGGGTACAGAGAAGGGCAACAAAAAGTTCTGCAAATTGCAGCGTCTGGAGCACCCGTGAGGTGATCTTAAAGGTGTTTAAGGCTTTCAGTGGCTTGAGAAAACCCAGTGCTGATGGGATTATTCCCCTTGCTCAGACTATGCACATAGGAAGGACAGCTGCAGAATAGATATGTGGAAGTTTGTCTTCAGCCAATGGGTGATTGATTGCTGGAACAGGCTTCCATCTGCTGTTGTGGCAGTGGATGGTTGGAATAAATTCAAGGAGGAACGAGATAAACTACTGGAGGGGATGGAGAAGTGAAATAGGATTTTTTTATTTTTCCAGGCTGATGCTGTATAAACTTGCTTTCTTGCATTATTTGCCACTATTAATATTCAGAACATTACAAATCTTCTGGTAAGTGTTGCCGTCCATCTCTTAGCTGTGTTTTTATGTAATTGTGGACACAGTTTATAATAGACAGCAGCACAAAAATATATTTAAAATTGGAGGAAATGAGATGTTATTTGATCCTGGCTGATATAAAATTGGAAATTTTATGGAATTCAGATCTAGGCGTTAATGAAACAATCAAATGATACATGAATAGATATGGAAGATAGCATTACAACAAAAAGCAATGATGAAATTTTTATGAATTCTTAATGTTCTTTTAAAATCTCTCTACAATTTTTTAAAAAAAAATTCTGACATGATTTTTTGAAATAATTTCACTCTAATCAATATAAGAGCAATTAATTTTTTAAATGATTTAGGTATAAATTTATGCACAGAGTTTTAATATTTACACATTTTTAAAATTTCACGAAGGAACTTTCTCTGCAGAGTCCACTACTAGCAAAAAACTCAAGTCCATGCACAGTCAAGAAACTCATTACGGAAAAGGTTAAAACATATACTACCACACAGATGGTGATAATGATCAACTCTATACTTTATTTATGAGGTATGGCAAAAAAAATCTCCCAGACTGGAACAATAAAAAGAACACAAAGTGAAGGATATCAAAAATAGTTTTATTTTTATTTGAAATATTTACCGCCTGAATGAATGCACTTATTACACTGTTCTAAAAGTTTCTGAAAAGAGTCAGCGAAGGTATTCAAAGAGATGATGTTCAGTTTGGCAGTTACATTTTCTTTATATGCTCAATGTCCTGAAATCTCTTGCCTTCAACAGCAGCTTTGGGAAAGAGGAAGAAGTCTGCTGGTGATCAAGAGAGTAGGGTGGATGGTTGATCTGTGCAATGACATGTTTTGTCTTCACAAAAAGTGTGGAATGGATGGGGGCTTTGGTTTGGTTTTATTGGCACATTAGCAACTAAGGTTATAATGCGCCAAGACCAGTGGGTGGGGGCAATTTCATGTAACAACAAGAACAGTCTTTCTCTTGAAATTGCAGCCCTACCAAGGAAACACACTTCAATAATTTTTGTAATACCTGTACACAGCATTGACTCTATCCTCTTCAGGTACAAATTCCTTGTGAATCATGACCTCTGTTGAAAAACACGATCAGCATCATCTTGATCCCAGACTTCTGTAAACAAAACTTTCTGGGCCTTGATCATGATTTTGAAGTCCACTGTATGCTCAGATGCTTTGTCTGTAGGTCATACTGAAAAATCCAACCCATCTCCAGTGACAATACAGTCGAGGAAATTAGGATTGGCCTGACAAGTCTGCATGATGACACTGTTCATTGCTTCTAGTCGTGAGGTTGTGTGGGAGAAATTTTGCACAGACCTTCCTTTTCCCAAATCTTCT
The DNA here is from genome assembly GCF_048544385.1 of Mastigoproctus giganteus. NCBI lineage: Eukaryota > Metazoa > Arthropoda > Arachnida > Uropygi > Thelyphonidae > Mastigoproctus > Mastigoproctus giganteus. The sequence goes on along the minus strand of NC_143584.1, from coordinate 33,836,465 downwards.
TGCAAAATTTTATGAATCATCTTATATTCAATCATCAGCCATCATCCTGAGGATCAAATGACAATCTCTTTCCACAATTTCCCAAATTTTGCAATTCTCTCCTCATTTCAAGGGGTTGATGGACGCCCACTTCTTGAGTCATCACGAACATCCCCGTGCCTTTGAATCACTTATACCATTCAAACACACTAGTACGACTATGTTTCATCACCATAAACAGTTTTCAACATTTCATACATTTCTCTTGCAGATTTTTCCCATTTAAAGCAAAATTTGTTATTCATTCATTGCTCTATTGCAAAATTGTGACACAGAACATTAATGCTACTAACAAAACTGGTTGTTACTTGCAACCTACCAGACTACTGGACAATATCTGTACAGATGACCCCTACTTAACACTAATAATTCATTCCAGAAAAACAGAGCGCTAAGTGAGCGTTGCATTCCCATAAGGTAACATATGTATTTGTGAGTTGCGGTCGGTGCCATAGGATATTTCCTAATCATTAATAAACGGTAGTGAAAAGATGCACAGATGTCGGTCAAAATATTTAATATTCAAATATTTGTACATATAAAATATTCTGCATTGCATACATATATAATTATGTGGTAATTACTTACGTACCAAAATTAAACTTAAAATCATGAATTTAATCATGAAAAATGTGTCGATTTTGGGTTGAACTTTGGCCCTCTTCCAAATAAACTAAAAGGGGTTTTAATTTTAAATCCCCCGCAGCGTTACCACCCAACAGTAAAGTCAACCAATCCTTCCCCGCTTTGAAACCTGGCATGTTTTTTTTTTTTCTTTCGATGTGAAACTTCTTTTAGGCATTCGTTTCCACAAAAGTCCTGCTTCATCTATGTTAAAAACTTGTTGAGAAGTATAACACACAATACCCCTCTTCAATAATTTTAACAAGTTCTTTTTTTAAAGTTTCGGCTCCTTGATCTGCACTTGCGGCTTCTCCCTGGAATTTAAATCTATTCAACTAGCCCTTACTAGTTAAATCTATTCAACTAGCCCTTACTAAATGGTTCCACATTTTTTTTTTTTTTTTGGGTGAGTTTTCTTCAGATCATCATATAGGCTTCTCTCTCTTTCTCTTTTATCATATTTAACTAAACTGAATTCCACATTGGATATTATCTTCAATAAAATTAGTTAAAGTCTCTCCATTTCGATCCTAATAGCCGGCCTAGCCCTAGTTGCTTGCAGTGGAACAGCAGTCTTTCCTGCTGCTAAAATTAATTCTTTATTTTTTATAATTGTTCTTACAGTTAAACTTGCCAGTTGTAAATTATGGCACACATTGGCTTGTAGTTGCCCGGAATCGATTCGCTTCAAAACTTCTAATTTAATTTTCAAATTCAGTCTTTTTCTTACATTTAGTCTTCGTACTGCGTCCAGACATTGCTTTTTCATTCTTATCTGCCATTATTAACTATTCGAAAATGTATCTGCGTTGGTTGCATTAATTATGATAAAATGTTTGAGTAAACTGTCCATTACGCACGCTGTCTAATACTGTACTGAGTGATGACTAGACTTCAGATAAATGCATATAATGCAAATATTACAAGCAATATACTTGATCATTTTTTAAAATGTTGATCTCGGAACTACGTAACAAGTCACTGTACTGCAATTAAATTAGAGTGGGAAACGTTTTAACGCTGTTTTGCTATTCATTTTCAAGCTATCGACTCCATCAAATGAAACGATTTCGTTAAATATGCCAAAAATGCAATCTGTAAAAGAGCGTTATAGTCACATACAGGTGATATAAGAACAGCGTTATAGTGAATCAGCATAAAACGAACCATGTTATAATGAGGGCCTGCTGTACTACTATCTGTTGGAGCAAGTTTGAACTACAACATACCAATTTTGTTTATTTTCAAACTCATTAAAGACGATTGCAACAGCATCAGTCAGGGAACTTTATTGCCACACCTCGAAGTTTTTTCTTCTGCTTCGATAATTTTATTTAAAATGAAAATTGTGTAACATTAATGTAACCAACCCTTTAGTATTTGTTTCATAATATCCATTTATAACTTACCCAAAAACAAAGTGAATATTCAGTTACAGAGTTCTGGTTTCTTTTTTCATTAAAAATTCAAATAAACAGTGCAGTATTCTACATAACTAGATCTTTAACTACACGAGTAGCTACTAACAGTTGTGTTTGCAATCTTGACAGTGTTTTTATCTAATTTATATCATTAATTAAAAATAACAAACAATTTCCATCCAATCTACACAATTTGTTTTAATCAAAAAATAGGAGTGTCTTTTGCAACTAATGTTCATATCTAATTCATTTAATTTCTTCAATTCAAAATAAAAATAGTGCAGCATTTGTTGCAACTATCTCTTAATATCAATTTATCCTTCTACACTTGGCAATAACAATTTCGTAATTAACACATAATTAAAAGAATACAGGGTTTTACTTCACATAATTTCTTAAATTTAAACATGGTTTGGCAATTGGTGTAACTAGTTCTTAAAATTGCCTTAATCCTTCTTTCCTTTCTCTAGACTTGAGAACAATATCCATAAGGATTTTAAAACATTGCCAAAATTGGTCTATAAATGTGGTTGGGTTATTGGAATGCTTTTTTTGTAAAGTCTTCTTTTCCATCTAGTTTCAATAAACTCAGTAATTTTTTGACTATAAAAATTTACATGGAGTGCAGCGTGTTTTTTAATCTGTTATTAGAATTAGTTATTTCCATATATGTTACGCTATCCAACACATGTAGAAATGTAAGTACAAAAAAAAAAGTTCCAAAAACTACCACCATGTGGAATTGGCTCTCTGTGCAACTGATATGTATGAAGATTGAGATGTTTTCAGTATTTTCGATATATTGATCATTTGTGTTCACTACATGCTGGAAGCACAGTAAGCATAGTCAACTGTTACGCAAAGCATATCACTACTAGTGACATGCCTTATGATGCTTTTGTTCAAATAAGCTAGAGATGGGATATGCTCGTGATATATGCTAGTATCAAGGACATATCCATCCCCATAAGTCACAAGGACTGAGGTTTGGAAATCGAGGTGGCCAAATGTTCCTAAAGGGACAGGAAATGGTGTGGTCTTTATTCGATGCGTTGAAGATGTCCTGACCAATGTGCAGAGGAGCTCCATTCTGCATAAAAACAGTTGTTTCAAAGTAGAATCCTTTTTTCTGAAGAGGAAGAATCACATGATGCGAGAGAAGATCAGAGTGATGCTTGGCTGTTGTAGTACACATTTCTAACCTGTCTTAGTGTAAGCCTATCACAAATACTGATTCCTCTACATCAAAAAAACGAAGTTCTCTCTCTTTCACTCTTGATATTACTATTCTAAAAGCTACTGACTCTGTAAAAATCATAAATCCAACCTACCAAGTTATATTGTTCCCATATTCGGGTGGTGCCTCCAAAACCTCTCTTAAACCTTATCCAAAAGGGGGCAGTCTGTAAATTAATGACTCATTGTCTCTTTCTCCCCACCCTCCCATACAGATGTATAAAAAATTCTGTATAATAATAATAATAATAAAAAAAACTATTTCTCACCCACTGTGTTTACATATTAATTACTGATATCTCTGAAGTTATGTTTTAGAATGCAATACATACCTGTAAGACCTCTTTAAAATTTTGTAAACTGATCATAAAATCATCAGTGCAAGCAATATCAGATGGTGAATGTCCATTTCCAACTACTCTTATATTTTTTTTGTTTTCTCGAGCAAAGCAAAGAATCTGTAAATTATTAGAAAAAGAAAGGATGGCTGAGACATATTCCAATACTAAACCTTTATATACAACTATGAAATTCCAAAGACAATTTACTAAACTAAAATATGACTAATCTACATTAGAAATATTAAATTTTAAGAAATGTTTAAAAAGTTCAGTTTTGAAGTCAGCTCAAAAGAATTCACAACATATCACAATTAAAAAAGTAGCCCTGGCAATGACGGAACTGGATCTCTGAGGTTCTACTCATAAATATCAATCCTACATTGTTAGTTTATCACTAAAACCTGAAACTTGTCCTACCTTCCTAAATATACACACTTCTACTGCAATAGTTTTTGAAGTGAATTTTTACACCTCACAGAGTAATTGCCAGTGAGACCCTATTAGGTGTTGAATCATTCTTGCAAATATTTTTTTTTTTTTTTTTGAGAGTAGCACTGGACCTGACAGGTGCTAATGCTACAAAGTTTTGAATTATTTTTATTTCTAGTTCAAGCTTACTTGCTTTTACTCTTTCATTTGTTCTATAAATAATTAGTCTTACAAGAGTTGTTTTTGAAGGATTTGTTATTGTTTTTACATAATAAACATGATGTGATAATAAGGTACCGAACTCTTTATCCAGAAAGTGTGGGACCAAAGGATTTCTGGATTTCAATCCATAGCAAAAGGAACTAGAACACATGCAAAATAAATAATTAAAAACATATATTAAGATTTACTTTATCTAAAAAAACATTACAAAATACAAATTTTAATATTTGAAAACAAAGAAAAATTCAGGTGCCTTCCAATATGCAATACAACTTAACTACTTCCTTGAACAAAGAGGACTTTTGTGCTAACTAGGGTGCAATTGAAGGCTCTTTTTTTTTTTTTATCAAGAGGGCTGGGCCGTTGTTTCTGGGTTATGGTTATACATCCAAGATTCATCACCAATAACGATGGAAGAAATAAAATGATGGTTAGCAGGAGTACATTGCCAAGGATCCTGACATGAGAACCAGCCAGTCTCTGTGATCATTAAGGATGTAAGGTATAAAATTGGCTGAAATGAGTTACCACTCCAAATCTTGTATTAAAATTGACTGATCCCATAAGAAATACCAATTTGTTAGCAACTTCAGTTACTTCTGTTCCTGAGCATCTTTTACTGGAGTGGAATAACTGGATCTGTGTTTTAAATACATGTATTTATGTACAAGTGGATTTGTGTATCTATGTTTATAAGCACGGTATTGTATGATATGGCAGGGTATATGCCTAGTATAATAAATAAATAATAATAAGAAGAAAAATATCAGATCATGAACATGAGTGATTGAATCAGTTTTTGAATTTGATGGACAGCTAGAGTTAGGATTTTTGATGAACAAGTGGTCCTCTTTAAACTTTTCAAACTACTGAAAAGTCTTTGAATAGCATACACCATCTTCTCTGAAAACCGTTTCTAACATTTCATGGGTTTCTGTTGCTTTTCTCTAATTTGAAACAAATTTCCCATAAACTAACTGCTCTGCAAAATCATTAAATTTAAAATATGGCGAAACATGTAAAACATCTATTCAATATGCAATAATTCAGACTGACTGCAAATAAACTGGTTGTTCACATGTTACTATAACTAGATGATTTGCGTAACCATTGAGACAAGTTGCAACCCACTGCTGTGCCACAATTTCAAAATGCAAAGTTGGTATCTGAACTTTTTAATCATACCTTGTTTGTATATAACTACACCCAATACTTGGTTACTGTAGATCTGGTTAACACACATCCAATGATAAGTTGTAGATCTGGTTAACATACATCCAATGATACACCCACATCGGATTAGCAGCACGACTTCAAAGAATTTATTTCGAGACTTCTAAGAACTTTGTATGCAGATCACTTTACTGTCATTTGAAACATCAGTTAGAAATGAACCCTTCCTTTGGAAACATGTCCTCTAACAAAAGAAAGTGTCTCTAGATTTTCGAAAAAGTCGAAATTATTTGTAAGTTAGAAAGTGGTACAAAAAATAAAGTGTGTAAAAAGTTTTATTTGACATCTTCAACAGTATCAACATTGTCGAAGAATAAACATGTTTACATATAGGCACTGGCAAAGAACATAACGGAAAAAAAATCTTTTTTTTCTTCAAAATGTGATGCGATCTACCATCTCAAGAATTTCATTGCATATAGTTAAAAAGGTTAATCAACACATATTGAAAAATGTCGTTTATAAATTTTAAAATTAAATACAATTCTTGTTTTAAATTCATACGTATTTAAATTTTTAATTTATGTGAAGTTTGTCTACAGGAAGGAAATCCTCAAGAACTGCTACTACATAATGAATCTATGATACTCACTTGCTCCTGGACATGACTGACTGTTTTTTTTTAACTTGCCTATTTGTATTTGACAAAGACTTTTTGTCTTCGTGCAGTTATATACTTTGTATATTTCTCAGGTCGAGCATGCATGTACTCTTGTTTATTGTACATGTGTTCCTCGCACCTTAGTCTGTAAATATTCACACCCTTCTGGCACAGAGCCGTCCCGGGGTGACCCAAGGTTTCTTGGGAAACAAACTGATTTTAATAATAATAATATCATCTGCTAAGCTTTCCAAATCGGGGATATACTGTGATAAGGCCAACTGTAAAGAATCTTCTTTAGGCAAGTCTGTAAGAGTAGAGCGATCCTTCATCTTCTTTTGTTTCAAATATGAAAAGGCCGATTCACACAGATACGTGGAACCAAAACAGGAATTTAAAAGTTCACTGCATTTTTTACAGTACTTTTCTCGGCAAACATATTTCCAAAAGTCTTTGGAAATATGTTTGCCGAGACCTGGATTTTAGGATGATATCATTTCGCAATGTTTTAATTTCATTTTCAAGTAATATTTTCTCTGTGTGAAAAATGTCAGCGATTTTTTTTTTTGCAGTTTGTTTCGCATCTAAGTCGACATTAAATATATAAGAAATACAGTATATTGAACAATGTCTTCAATTGTTTTAAAATCACTAAATCTGGTTTCAAAATCATCCACAACTTTCTCAATTTCAGAAACATATTTCTCACAATTAAATTCAAAAACAGGATATTTTTGCAAATGATCTTGCATATTTGCAAAATGATCAAATATTTTTTCTTTGAGATCCTTGGCCATTGCTAAAAATTGATATTTATATGCAGAAATACTACTAATCATGTCATCCACATTTTTATTTTTTCCTTGTAATTCCAAATTCAGATCACTTAATTTACTAGTAAAATCTGCCGAAAAAAGGCCAGATCACACAACCACTCGGTATCTTGTAGTTACTGATAATCATCTCCCCTTTGATAAACAAATTTTTAATTTCATTCAGCAAATTTTGAAATCTGTAGAAACTTACTATGATTCAGCCACCTCTGTGGGTAATATCAGATCTGGTTCATTTTTATCGAGGTGCATTTTGAAAAGTCTCCTTTGAAGAGATTGTCCTCTGATGGAATTCATAATTTTGAAAGCTATGTCCACAACTTTTAGTATTTAATCTTTTGCTGGCTAACACTTGGTGGATGATACAGTGGTAACTCAAAAAATCTGGGAATTCATCATCCTTTTGGTACAATGCGATGAATCCGTTAAGATTCCCCATCATTGCTTTAGTTCCATCTGTTGTTATTCGTACGAGCTTAAATAGTGGTAATTTAATTTTTTCAATAAAATTTTTTGAATGCGTTAAATATATCAAGACCTCTAGTTCTTTCTTTTAACGAAATGATACCCAGCAGTTCTTCTCTAGTGGCAGAATCATCAAAAACCATAAGAATAAAAATGAGTAATTGAGCTGTATCACTGATGCCTGTAGATTCATCCAGTTGTCAAGAAAAGGACACGCAATTAGTAATATGAGCACGCAAGTGTTCGCTTACATTTTTACTCATTTTTTCGATGTGTCGCATCACAATATTTCGAGATAATTGCAAATCTTGAAAAGCACTTTTAATTTTATTTTTGCTCTAAAAATGCGTGTTTGATGAATTGATCATGAGAAAATGGTTTGCATTTTTTTGCAAGAAACTACTCACTTTAAAGGATGCTACAGTTACTGCTTTAGATTGTAAATTAGATGTCACGAAGAAATTTTGTTGTGCGAATAATCTGGATTTAAGTTCTTTCAATTTATTTTTTTTCTAAGGTCACTATTAGGCAGAAAATGCGATTGGTATTTATTATGGAGTGCGTTAAAGTGCCTTTCTAAATTTCCCTTTTTGGGTATAGCTACGAAAGCACTGCAAATCAAACAACAACATTTTTCTTTTATCATTACAAAAAAAGTATTCTAGTTCCCACTCTTGATATTTAATATAAATATTAAACACCAACAACTGAATTTATTTATGTCTGTCAACATATATAATGATCATCTTGTCCTTCCATTTTTTTTTTCCCATTTTGCATCCAAAAGGATTTAAGCTGAATAGATAATACAATTGTCTTAATTCTCAAGCAGAATGAGTTAACCTTTGTTAACTCATTCTGCTTGAGAATTAATGTTAACCATTGCACTGCTTTCAAAACTTTACCTATATTACAACTTTGAAAACTGATTTCGCATACTGCATCGTAGCTGATGTTGAACAACTTTACAACCACTTGTATGCTGTCTCTAGAGACCACCTGCTAGCTAATAAGATAAACCTGAAACAGGCTGTCATAACAGTCTCATCTTTTAAACAAATGGTCAACTGGGAAAGCTGTTTGAAGATAGTACAATATCAGGGCAACTTGCAAAGGCAAGTGTTCTGCCATGAGAATTAAGATTATTACATTATTTATGCAGCTTAAATGATACTGCAAAGTTTGCTGTTGGGAACCAAAATAGATTAGAGGACAACTACAATCAGTGATACAAGTGCCAGATTTGTTTCTTAACATTCCTAGATTGTAAAATGTTGATTTTTTATTAAGTTCACATCACCTTATAGTAATTGTTCAAAATGTCCACCTTCTGCCTGAATACATGCCTCACATCAACATCTCATGAACTCGCAAAGACGATGACAAATTCCTGGCATGTTTTGTATTGTCTCACAACCTGCCACAATTCAATTGCAGAGAGTTTCCACATCAGCTACTGGAGTTGAATACACCAATGACTTTAAATGGCCCCACAAGAAGAAATCTAGTGGGTTTAAATCAGTTGAGCGTGGAGGCCAGGCAGTTGGTCCACCTCTACCTATCCACCGACCAGGAAACCTTCGATTCAGGTAATTGTGGGCTAGATGGCTGAAATGCGCGGGAGCGCCATCGTGCATGAAGTGTGCTTGTTGACGAATGATCAGTGGCGTGTTGTCCAAGAAATCAGGCATGTTGTTTTCCAGAAAGTTTCTGTATGCCTGCCCTGTGAGTTTGTTTGGAAGTACATGGGGCCCAAATAACTTATCACCAAAAACAACCGCCCAGATGTTGCGGCTGAACCGCTGTGGGTGATGTGATGGAAGAATTGCATGTGGATTTTCCTCAGCCCATACATGCTGATTGTGAAAGTTTTGGATTTTGTCTCGTGTGAACTGTGCTTCATCTGTGAATATCACTAAGGCAGGAAAGTGAGTTGTACCACACTGCTGCAAGAACCACTGGCAGAACATTACTCGTGCAGGGTAATCTGCTGGTGACAAGGCCTGTACCTGTTGCAGATAGTAAGGGTACAGTTGGTGTTATCACAACACTCTCCAAATAGTTGAACGTTGAACAGCCAGTTGCATTGCTATTCTGCATATGCTGATTCCAGGATTGGCATGCACAACATCCAAAACCTCCTCCTCTGTTTCAGGAGTCGTAGATCTTGGTTGTCCTCTATTGGCAGCACGAGGTGTAAAGGCCCCATGTTCACAAAGGCGGCGATGGATACCTTCTAACGTTTTCCTATCTGGACATCTTTGTTTTGGGAACCTTTTGTGGTAGAAACGACGAGCCCCCAGAGCACTGCCATCCACCAAACCATACATATCCGCTTGCTCCTGATTTGAGTACATGGTCGGAAAGGAAAACCACCAGATTCTGTCAGTACTTTGTGATGAAGGAAATCACCTGCAGGAGATAAGATATTCCGGTTAATAACTCGGAAACCAAGTATTTCCGGAACTATGTTGATATAAAATATTTTTATTGTCTACATATGAGGAACTCATTCCTGAAGTTATGCCGTGTATTTTTGAGACACCCTGTATAATGCAAGAACTTAATGCAAAAGCAATTTACTGTCAAGTCACCCTCCTCTTATATTTACAATATTTCTGATAGAAACAGCACATTATAACTACTTCATATTTTTATCTTTCCACTAAACAAAATTTAGAATCAAAATATATGTAAACTCTAAAATCAAACTTACCTGCCGAATTTCATCCTCTGTTTCAGGAGCAAAAAAAAGTTCTGGTGAGCATGAAAACGTAGATGACCAGTTTACAAAATGCACATCTGATATGCCAAATGACTAAAACAGAAAATTTATTTGAGTCATTTTAGATAATTCTTTATCATGAAAACTGATTTCAAATCGTGAAAAAAAAAAAATAAAAATAAATAAAAATGTATTTGCAGTGGACACAATTATAAACAGCTCTGAATAAACAATATACTTGTAAAATTATAATGGCAATGAAAGATGTGAAACAGAACTATTTCAAAATTTGTAGGGATGTTTTAAGGATGAGTTTGCCCATTTGTTAATTTTTTGGAGAATAGTTAAGAACACATAGACAGAGTGGTTTTGGTATCTGACTGATTGTGTGTTCTTTTATATGCCAAGTTCAAAAATTACATCCATTTTTCTCTACTGCACACAGATTTTTGTATACAGACATATTCTTTATACAATTGAAGCTCTATATAACAACCTTGTAGGGGAATGAGAAAAACGATCGTTATATCAGAAGGGAGTTATATTGATCATTCATAACATCAGCAACAAAACAAGTAAAAGCTTGAAAATTTAATGTAATGCTACTAACACAACATAGTACAATTTATTTATAATATGTACTAGTATTAAACAAGAAAATTATGAGATTGTAAATTTCACTACATAGGCTATATACCTATCAAGACCTAACAAGAGAATTGTTTCATGCTTTAAATAATCTGTCAAAACACACTGTTTCAATGGTAGAGCATGTTTTAAAAGAGAATTATGAAGGTGCATGATAGCAGCTATTTCACTTTCACAGTTAGGCTGCACTTGAAAAAAAAAAAAAATCTAGGTACTAGTTCTAATCCTTGATGAGCATCTTTCACTGAAACTTCTTCAACCACAGTAGGTTCCTCATCTTCACCACCACAAATTTCAGAAATTTCCATTAACTTCTGTAATGAGTTCCTCTTCATTTGTGCATATCTTGAAATATTCAATGCCCATATCCACTTCTGCGTAATCTTTGAAGCTTGAAGTTTTCCTGTAAGTTTAGGTGATGATGCACACACTCAAATAATTCTTCCCTATTATCAGACTGTTCTTCGCAATTAATTGAGGAAGCATGCAAAACTTTCACACATTGAATCACTCAAGGTGGTAAATCCACAATGTTTGAAGCAGTTGGCAATCACTTTTTTACCAACTTCATTTCATGATGAAACACATTGCCTGTCAGATGTCGATTTTGCATTGAATTTTGCTTTCGAGACAGCACAATTTTGTTTAATAGCATTTTTCTGTAGTTTTTCTTAACTGATTTTCCTTCCATTCATTTGTTGCATCGATGTCCATGCTGTACTGTAGCTAGAGCTTTTGTCACCTGGGGAGGTCCCTGAGTTTGCCGCCTCTCTCAATATACACCAAAAATACTATAAAAAGTCAAAATGACGCACAGAGAAATAAATTAAAACACTGTTTACTTTTGAAGTAAAACTTTAATTCCAACATTCTAAAATAAAAAAATATATAAATAAATAAAAATAAAATTGTCTCACGTGAAAAGTGTCACCCCAAAAAAGTGTCACCCGGAGTCCCCCACCCACCCTCCCCTAGCTACGACACTGTGTCCATGGCTGTATTTTCGCCACACTTTTTTGAAAGACATACCATGACAAGTCTTAAATTTCTGGAACCATCCATCTGAACTTTTAAATTTTTCAATATCCATTCGATGCACAGACAATTCAGCCTTAGCTTTTAAAAGATTACCATATACAGCAGCAGTTCCCAACCTTTTTTCACTTGTGAACCTCTTTTCAACATATTTTTATCGCAAACTACTAATCCTATATTCTCTGAAATCGTATAATAGTTCTGAAGTTTTATTATAAAATATTTCCAGTACTATGTTTTTATAAGTGATATTGCATAGTAATATAATATTATTATTAAGTACCTATACATAACAATGATCTTTGAGAATGAAAAAAAATTAAGGAAAACATTTATTTAACTCAATCTTTTACCAAAGATAGTAAACTAATTATGAGGAATTATGGGAAATGTGGTTTCTTTCACTGGCAATTCTTTATTTTATATTTAATTTTATTTTACTTTATTCTATCTTTGTTTATTATTAGTTATAAATTTTTATAACTCTTTTACCATAGCCAAACGATGCGATACATATCTCTCCCACTAACATCCTGTTGTGCATGCTCACTATGTAAGGATTTATCACCCAAACCACAACTAAATATAAATTTTGAACTGAACCACATAAATTAACATTAAATGATTTTGTAGTTTGCAAAAATATACCCATGTATATCTAAGCAGACAATTACAGAATTTTTATTGCAAACCCCCTGGAACACTTTTGCAAATCCCTGGGAATTTGCAAACCGGTGTTCACAAACCCTATATTTCATGATAAACATAGTATACTGTACTATGTTTATAATACTTAAAATGGCATTCTTCACTCATCAAGAAGACACACAAAAAGACAACTGTATCAACCTGTGTAAAGCAATGTCCACTAAAGATGATGCAGTGATCTTTTTTATCTATAATGACTATCATGATGGATGAGACATCCGCTCTTCAATCCAGAAACGAAATATCAGTTTGCCCAATGGAAGCACACTGATTCACCACTGCCCAAAAAAAAGTTCCATGTTGAAGTAAGTGCAGAGAAAAATGATGGTTGCTGTTTTCTGCATGCGATATTGATGGAATAACCATTACACATTGTGTACCCAAGGGCACTACAGTGACAGGAAACTCATATGAAGAAAAAGTTCCTCCCGGCACTTCAGAAAAAATATCCACACAGATGGAATCATGTTCATTTCCATCAGGACAATGCTTCATTCTATTGTTCTGGAAATGTGCAAAATTTAAAAAAAAAAAAAAAAAACATTGAGGTTATCCCACCTCCATATTTGTCTGCCCTTGCAACTAGTGACTTTTGGTTGTTCCCAACAATGACGGATGCTCTTCAAAGCAGAAGATTATCAAGCTGACAAACAGCTACAGCCTTCACAGCTTGAGAGAATAGGTGTGAAAAATGTGTACAGCTTCTAGGAGCCCATGTTTAAAAGTGTGGCAAGTTACATGTCTGTATCTTGTGAACTTTTATAACAAATAAATTTGGAGACCTTATAACTTGAATGCGCCTCATATAAGTGGATAACAAACTGTTAGGAATTGCCAATTTTGTACTATTTTAGTTCTTAACATATTTCTGGATGAAACCATGAGCTCCAGACACTTGTGTTCAGCTCCAGACAACAGCTGAAATTAAGTCAAGCTGCATTTTGACATTCCTGCAGTCATTAAATTTCAATTTTACTTTTGACAATTTTATTAAAGTATTGGGTAATAAGGTCAAAATAAGAACATTAATATTTTAAAGCAATTATGTATAAAAGTTTCAATTAAACAAAATTCAAAATACACTGTACTACAAAAAAACTCACTCCACTGAGTTGCTGGGCTACAAAAATTTGCTGGGGGGGGGGGGCTACTCACTGCTGAAAGAGTTAACGCACATTCGTTCATGCAATCACATAGTAAGAATGAATCTTGGGGAAGCTCCCCTACATATCTACTTATTTATTATTGCAATCTAGTATCTGGTGGCCTTTGACCATGTCTGATGTTAAAATTCCTTTAAAGGCAATTTTTTCAAAATTGCAGGGAGTAAAATCAGTTAACAAAATGTACTGACTAATTTGTATATGGTATTAGTGCTGTGAGAAGATGTATCAGAATGTTTATACTTACTCTTGTCTTCAACAACCTGGGAATTGTTTTTACCAGTACATCTTAAAACTTTACACTAACCCTGTTGCATAACATAAGATGAAAATTCTGTAATCTAAGTTATGAGATTTATTTGGCATATATTACTTTAGATTGGGATGTTCCCTAAACGGAACCATTAGTTCATCTACACCAGTGGTCCCCAACCTTTTGTGTGTATGGGCACAGTTGAGAATTTCTGAGAAAGAGTGGCTGACACCATTTAATATGGGGCAAATAGTAGCACAATTAGTATAGAGAATTGCAAGTATAATAAACCATAAAGTGCAACAGAAAACAGCAACATCATGATGTGGTAGTACAGCCCATATCCCACACAGCCTGCAGTGTTCTTGCAAGCTTACTAGTAACTGGTAAGCGGTATACCTCACTAGCAGCGTAGCACATATTACATGATACTAGCATACTACCAGGAAGTAAACTACTGCTTACAAACACTTATGTGCCTTAGCATGTGAATTGCACTGATGCACCATGCAAGTTTATTATCTTGTTTGTTCCCTACTCACATTACAGTTTTCATTATTGATCATGGCTTCTCCCCCATGGATACCTAAAAATGCCTTGGGGATTACTGGTCTACACCAAACAATTGACTTTCCAATTTTACCAATGTTCGAACATCAAGATCAGACCAATAATTTATCAGCATTTTTTAGGAGATTACATTTTTCACTGTTACAGTACTGTAAAAGAATTCATTTATTCCAATCTGTCTTTACCGTTATATCTACAATTTGGGATACTCAACTCTGATTTGTCCAATACTTTCAAGGTAGAACAGGAAACAGCAACATCATGATGTGGTAGTACAGCCCATATCCCATGCAGTGTTCTTGCAAGCTTACTAGTAACTGGTATACCTCACTAGCAGCGTAGCGCATATTACATGATACTAGCATACTACCAGGAAGTAAACTACTGCTTACAAACACTTATGTGCCTTAGCATGTGAATTGCACTGATGCACCATGCAAGTTTATAATCTTGTTTGTTCCCTACTCACATTACAGTTTTCATTACTGATCATGGCTTCTCCCCCATGGATACCTAAAAATGCCTTGGTGGGTGCCACGGGCAATGCATTGGGGATCACTGGTCTACACCCAACAATTGCCTTTCCAAAAGTTTTTGGAATTTTACCAATGTTCGAACATCAAGATCAGACCAATAATTTATCAGGATTTTTTAGGAGATTACATTTTTCACACTGTTACAGTAGCGTAAAAGAATTCATTTATTCTAATCTGTCTTTACCGTTATATCTACAATTTGGGATACTCAACTCTGATTTGTCCAATACTTTCAATGTAGAACAGGAATCAACTTTTTCCTAGCTGTGATTTTATTACTTGCAGATGCTTGTTTGCATTTTTCTACACTGCATCCCATTAGCTGTTTGACAATCATGTCACTGAGATTTTCAGAAAAAAAAAACTACTAATTTTATTTGAATTTGATATTGATCTGGTTGACTGGACAAGATTTAGATGAACAAGTCTCAGAAACTTACCATATGACATACAATTTTGAATCAGAATTTGCTGCTGAAATTGTTGCTGTCTAGAAAAAAAAGGCAGTGAACATTGAGTATAAGCATATTGTAAGAGTTCTTGCAACAACTGACTTGACAATGGGTAAATAAAACTGGATAAAAGCAATAAAAGTAGTTTTGATGTGCTAGCTTCGCTTTCAGCATATTGGGGGCAACACTCTGTTTATGCATGAAGTTTGAAATTGTGTTTGTTGATGTGGCAGAGATATCTGCTATGGAAAATAGTTGCTCTGAGGAGGAACAATATCTGAGCAAGCGGAAGTATCCCGTCAGCACTGACCCTGCTCAAACCATTCAAGGCCTTATACACCTCGATCAGATCACCTCGCAGGTGCCTGGTCACCAGATGCTGCAACTTGCAGAACTTACGCCCTTCATAAGCACACCCCTTTGTTCCTCTCACCAATCTTGTTGCCCTTCTCTGTACTCCATCTAGCAACTCTAAATTATTCCTAAAAGAGGCATCCAGACATTACAGTATTCAAGGTGTGGCCTGACCATTGCCTTATAAAAAGGGATAATCACCTCCTTGTCTCTGCTAGCAAAAACTCCATGGCAGAATTGCTTAACAAGTACAGGTCACTGTTGAAAAAAAGCCGTGAAATAGGGTTGAATTTGAAAGTGCCTGCAATTCTGCCCAGACACGATAGGAGGGAGTATATGATGAGAGCCTTGTCGATCAATTCGGCCCTGGAAAGATTGTACAAGGCTCAAGGGGTAGAATTTTTTTCAGCCTAGACTGTACTTGTTAACAGGAGAGATTGCTTCTACAGGGATGGGATACACTTAAATAGAAAGGGTGCATACTTAAATAGAAACTAAATAGATACTTAAATAGAAAGGTTAGGTGGGTCGGAAAACTGCTAGCTTGGGGGGAGACAAAGACGAATAGATTAACAGTAGCCACTGGCAGAGGTGAAAGAGATTCTTGCACTGCTTCTATTGGAATGAGCAGAAGCCTGAAACACAAGATGCAGAATATTTCAGAGACTGCCGGGAATCATTGTGTTACAAGTAAACACATGGGTTGTGTTAGGGTAGCTAAGAATAGAAATAGGTGCATGTATACTTGCGTGTACACCAATGCTAGGAGTTTAGTAAATAAATTTGATGAATTTGAGGTATTGCTCAAAACATCAAAGCAGATATTGTTGGGATATCAGAGACGTGGTGTCACACAGATATAAGGAATGCAGAACTGGAATTTGGGGAGTACAATGTCTACAGAAAGGTTAGACTGGATAGGAAGGGAGGAGGGGTTATGCCATTAGTTAAGAAATACATAAATCCAAGGAAGTGAAGCCAGTGGACATCGCTGGACAGTGCAGTGTCGAGTCAGTTTGGTGTGACATAAGCATTGGGAGATCAAAATTGAGAGTAGGAGTATGCTATAGGCCTAATGACTCTGATGAGTATAATAAGAAACTGTACAGGGAAATAGAGTGGGCCAGTAATTCAGAGTCTTATAATGGGGGATTTTAATTTCCCAGATATTGACTGGAATTTGGGGGCTGGTCACTCACACACTAGTAAGGCTTTTGTGGATTTATTGGATGATTGTTTTCTACATCAGCATGTTCAGGAGGCAACTAGAGGGAGTAATACTCTTGATTTGATTATCAGCAGTGATTCTTCATGCATTAAGAATCTGCAGATAAATGAACCACTAGGTGGCAGTGATCACAGTGTGCTGAAGTGGGATTTACTCAAAGAGGTAACTACCATTAGGGGTAAAGGGAAGGGTTATTGCTTTCGTAAAGGTGACTATGACGGACTGAGACAGTATTTAAATTCTATACAGTGGGACCAACTGATGATGTTACCAACAGCAAATGCAAAATGGGAAGCATTCAAAGAACTTATCTTGGAAGCTACTAGGCTTTACATACCAACTAAGAAATATTGTTCAAGGTTTCGGCCTAAATGAATGTCAGATGAACTGATGAGGCATGTGGTAGTGAAGAAACATGCATGGGATACATACAAATTAACACATGACACAGAAGCCTATGATAGATACAAGTTGATCTGTAACCAAGTTACAAAGGAGGTTAGGCAGGCGAAGGCAGATTACGAGAAATCCTTGGCAAGGGATGCAAAGAAAAACAGCAAAGAGTTCTTTATCTATGTAAACTCTAGAAGGAAGGGGATGAATCAGATTGGTCCACTTGATATCGATGGGTTAACTGTTGATGATCCTGCTCAGGTAGCTAACAAACTAAATGAATATTTTGCATCGACATTCACACATGAGGAGTTATTTAGCGAGGGGAAAGCCAGAGGTGTATTCAACTCTAGCAGTAAGCTAGAGAATCTTGTAATAACTGAGGGTAAAGTGGAGGAGAAATTGTTGAAGATAAACACAAGAAAGGCACCCGGGGTGGATGGGATCTATCCAGTTATATTAAAGGAGGCAGCAAAGGAAGTAAGCAAACCCTTAGCCATAATTATGAGAGCTTCCTTGGACTCGGGGGAGGTACCCACAGACTAGAGATGTGCAAATGTCACCCCAATTCACAAAGGAGGATCAAAGGCTGACACAAATATTATAGACCTGTGAGTTTAACTTCTGTTCCAGGAAAATTAATGGAGGCACTAGTTAAAGAAGCACTGCAGGATCATTTAGACAAGACTTCAGCTATAGCTCGGACACAGCATGGTTTTGTTAAGGGGAAGTCATGCCTGACCAATTTGATTGGATACTATGATGCAGTCACAAAGGAACTGGATGCAGGGAATAACTTTGATATTATATACTTGGATCTTAGAAAGGCTTTTGATACTGTTGCACATGGAAGACTGCTGCACAAATTGGAGCAGTGTGGCATTGGAGGCAAATTGCTGCTGTGGATAAAGGGGTGTTCATAAAAGGGGTGTTTCTGTATTCATAAATGAATATTGATGAGCGTATATCGAGCTTAATGTCGAAGTTTGCGGACGATACAAAGGTAGGCAGGGTTGTCAAGGACACTACTGACACTATGCTGCTGCAACAGGATCTGGAAAGGTTGAGCAGATGGGCTGAGAGGTGGCAAATGAAGTTTAACATTGACAAATGTAAAGTACTACACATGGGAAACAGCAACCCCAGAGCAACGTATCAACTCTGTGGTACTACACTGACAGTGGTAGAGAATGAAAGGGACCTGGGGGTGGTTGTGCAGGCAGATATGAAGTTCTCTGAGCAGTGCAGACGGGCTGCAAGAGTAGCTCATAGTGTATTGTCAATGATAAATAGGAATTTTTCTAGCAGGGATAAGGAGGTGATTATTCCCTTGTATAAGGCAATGGTCAGGCCACACCTAGAGTACTGTATACAGGTCTGGAGGCCTCATTTGAAGAAGGATGTAGAGCTGCTGGAACGGGTACAGAGAAGGGCAACAAGATTAGTGAATGGAACAAAGGGGTGCTCTTATGAAGAAAGGCTTAAGTTTTGCAAATTACAGTATCTGGAGACTAGGCACCAGCGAGGTGATCTGATAGAGGAGTATAAGGCCTTGAATGGTTTGAGCATGCTCAATGCTGATGGGATTCTTCCTCTCGCTCAGAATAATCACCTGAGAGGGCATAAATTCAAATTGAGGAAAGACAGATGTAGGATAGACGTGCGGAAATTTGCCTTTAGCCAACGAGTGGTTGGTTGGTTGGTGGAACAGAATTCCATCCCTTGTCGTGGAAGTTGATAGCCTAAATAAGTTGAACGCTCAGCTGGACAGGTATTTTGAACGAACAGAGGGGTGAAGTGAAAGTGGGTTTTTTTTTTTTTTTTTTTGGCTGATGCTGTATAAGCTTGCTTTCTTGCATCAAATGCCTCTACTAATGCTAAAACTAATGCTAACCTGCTCTGGCAGGCTGTCTGCACTGTTCAGAGAACTTCATATCTGACTGCATAATTACCATCCCCAAGTCGTTTTCATTCTCCACCTCCCCGAGTGTAGTACCACACAGTTGGTAATTTTCTCTTGGGTTACTGCTAACCCATATAAAGTATTTTGCATTTATCAATGTTAAACTTCAGTTGCCACTTCTTAGTGCATCTGCCTAACTTTTCTAGATCCTGTTGCAGTAGCATACTGTCTTTACTGTCATTAACCACCCTGCCAACCTTTGTATCATCTGCAAACTTTGACATTAAGCCTGATATACCTTCATTGATATCATCAATAAATACACAAAACAACAATGGGCCCAGCACAGAGCCCTGGGGGACTTTGCTAATAACATTAGTCCACGTAGAGCAGTGTCCATTTATTACCACTCTCTGCCGTCTCCCATTAAACCATTCCTTTATCCATTGCAGTAACTTGCCCTTAATGCCAAAGTTCTCCAATTTGTACAGCAGTCTTCCATATGCAAAAGCTTTCCTGAAATCCAAGTATATGATATCAAAATTATTTTTTGCATCCAGTTCCTTTGTGACCACATTGTAGTATCCAATCAAATTGGACAGACAAGACTTCCTCTTATCAAACTCATGCTATGTCTGAGCTATTACTGCTGTCTTGTCTAGGTGATCCTGTATCACCTCTTTAACCAGTGACTCCATTATTTTCCCCAGATCAGAAGTTAAATTAACAGGTCTATAATTATTTGTGTCACCCTTTGTACCCCCCTTTGTGAATTTGAGATATATGTGCACATCTCCAGTCCATGGGGACTTCTCCTGACTCTAAGGATGCTCTCATAATTATGGCTATGGGTTTGCTTACTTCCCTTGCTGCTTCCTTCATTATAACTGGATAGATTCCATCTGCCCCAGGTGCCTTTTTTATGTTTAACTTCAACAATTTTTCCACTACTTTGCTCAGTTATTACAAAATCACTTAGCTCCCTATTAGAGTTTGATAAACTTCTGGCATTCCCTTCCTTGAATAACTCCTCATGTGTGAATGTAGATGCAAAATACTCATTCAGTTTATCAGCTACTTCAGCAGGATCATCAATAGTCGAACCATCTATGTTAAGTGGACCAATCTGATTCATCCCCTTCCTTCTAGAGTTTACATAAGTAAAGAACTCTTTGCTGTTTTTCTTTGCGTTCTTTGCTAAAGATTTCTCACAATCTGCCTTCATCTGCCTAACCTTCTTTGTGACTTGATTACAGACTAGCTTATATCTGCCATAGACTTCTGTGTCGCCTGATGATTTATATGCATCCCATGCATTTTTGTTCTCTGCCACGAGCCTCATTAATTCATCTGACATCCATTTAGGCCTGAACCTTGAACAGTATTTCTTAGTTGGTATGAAAAGCCCAGTAGCCTCCAACAAGATTAAGTCCTGAAGGCTTCCCATTTAAAAATCACCATTGGTAACATCATCAGTTGATCCCACTGTACAGAATTTAAAAAAAGAGACCACTGTAGTCACCTTTACGAAAACAAAAACCGTTTCCCTTTACCCTTCATGACAGTTACATTATCCCACATCAGTACACTGTGATCATTGTCAACCTAGTGGTTCCTTTATCTGCAAATTTTTAATGCATGAATAATCATTGCTGATAATCAGATCAAAGGTATTACTTCCTCTGGTTGCCCCTCAAACATGTTGCTGTACAAAACAATCCTCCAATAAATCCACAAAAGTATTGCTAGTGTGCGAGTGATCAACCCACAAGTTCCAGTCAATATCTGATAAGTTAAAATCCCCCATTATAAGACATTCTGATTTCCTGGCCCATTTTATTTCTCTGCACAACTGTTCATTGTACTCATCAGAGTTATTAGGCCTATAACATACTCCTACCCTCATTTTCCCTTTCCCAGTGTTTATGTCACACCAAACAGATTCAACATTGCACTGTCCAACAGTGTAAACTGGATGCACTTCCTTAGATTTTGTTTCTTAACTAACAGCATAACCCCTCCTCCCTTCCTACCCTGTCTGTCCTTTCTGTACACATTGTCCTCCCCAAATTCCAATTCTGCACTGCTTATATCTGTGTGACACAATGTCTCTGATATCCCAACAATATCTGGCTTTGATGTCTTGATCAGACTTCAAATTCATCAATTTCATTTACTATACTTCTAGCATTAGAGTCTTGCAGAACATGTAGTTAGTCTTGGTAGTTATAGTAGCAGAAACTCTAGTTAGTCTTGCCGAAACTGTCAGGTTCTGCAAGACTTAAGAAATGTGTGACTTGTGCTGGGTGAAAAAGGCTGTGTATGAATGTGTAAAACCATTGATTATGTTAATGAGAGCTTCATTAGACTCCAGAAAGATCCCTTTGGACTTGAGAAGTCCTAATGTCATCTGAATACACAAAGGTGGAGTTAAAGAGGAGCTAGGTAATTATAAGTCAATGAGTTTCACTTCTGTGGCAGTGATGATTAGCCTATGGAAAGAATGTGATTCAAAACTATCTTGACATTTTGAATATATCATAATCATAGCATGGGTTTGTTAAAAGGAGAGAGAGAGATATATATGACCAGTCTGGGAATTACTATAATGTAGTCATTAAACAGTTGGATGCAGGGAACAAATTTTTACATTATATGGACATTAGTAATGCTTTTGATACTGTCCCTCATAGGAGGACTACATAAACTAGAACAAACTGGTATTACTGGTAAGATCCTATAGTGGATCATGACTGCTTAAAGATAGGAAACAGAGAATTGTTTGTACTTGATGATGTCCACGGTACTTGAAGGTGTCACAGACATTCTCTCAGATATGCTAAGCTGAGCTTGCTAAATGGGAGGCTAAAATGCTAATGGAACTGATATTTGGGTGACACTCAAGTTGAGTGGACCTAATTTCGGCAAAGTCCGGTGGCATAATCCACATGTGCAAGTCCTGAAATACGGCAACCTAGCACACTGTGGGTGACCATCCAGGTGTGAAGCAGCATAAGCAGGGGTCAAGGTGTAGCACCCACACCGCACGGAGGAATGCCACCTCTCTGTGTTACCAGGCAATACTAGGAGGAAGATGACTCTCATGAACCGGTGAACCACCACTTTGCTTATTGGAGGCTTGAAGTGGTGGAACCCATGTTTGGTCTCCAGAGCAAAGCTCCGGTAAATCCTCCCCATCTTTTGCATTATGCAGTATGATTGATGTCTTTTGAGGTTATGATGGACATCATGGCAAGAGCCAATCTTCCTTACATTTCGAGGGTACAGCTCTAAAATGGTGTTCACAGGCCAGGTGTTAGTTAATGTACCAGACCAAACCTATTGGTCTAGTACACTAACTAACTATTGGTAACTCCCTAGGAGGCTTCCAGATCAGCTGGTGTACAATCTCGCTGCCTCTACTCTTATGGATAGTGACTGGAGGGAGTCCAAGTAGTGTGTATGAGGGGGCATTCTCGAGGTCACATTATTATTATCATCATCATTAGCCATATGGTGCAAGGAAGCCTGAGGTGTTTGCTGCACCAGCCAAAAAAAATTTTCTGAATTACCCTGAGAGCGAGAGTAGAAGGGAATCACCAAGGAAGAAAAGAATGATGATATTTAGCTCAGGACCCTGGGTGTGCCAAGCCCATACTCACCAAATGTGAGCCCCTGGGGTTGTGTCATGGAGCTGGGAATATTCTTACCATGTGTACACCATATACAAAAATTTCATTACTTCATGCAGCATGTCCCACCCATTTTCTCTTACTACTGAATACACTGAACTGTCAAACTAATAGAGCAAACTTATCTGCAAAGAGATCTAAACCTCCCAAACACTTCCTTGTTCATTTCACAAACATATGCGGTCTCGGTTCTAATCTCAATGGTGTCCATTTCCACTTAGACTGTCAAATCCCATATACTTTTTCTGACAGAATCTCAGTTATCAGTTGATTCAACCACTGCTCATCTCAGTTGTCCGAATTATTCACTGTATGATTCAAAGGTGGTACTTGTGCATATGTCCGTTCTCAAAATTAAAACCAATTAAAACCTACCTTTGATCCACAATGACAAAGAAGCTCTCATCATTGGTGATGTTTTCAACTGAAAATGAAATTGCCATTTTCTGATATTGACTTTGATGCTCTTCACTGGGCCCAAGGCTCAAAAAAGTAATCTATTTAGTTTTCAAAATGCATGTATTGTGTTTTGCTGATTGTTGAGTTTACAGCTAAATACAGTTATTTTCACATAAAAGTTATTTAGTAATAACTTTTTAATAAAAGTTATTTTCAAATAAAAGTTGTTTTTAATGTCAAATAAATCATTACTTTGCTGAGGTAGTTATTTTGATTTAAAATAAAGAAATGTAAATATAAAGTGGAATGGGGTGCAATGGAATCACTGGTCCTAAGCACTATTTCGCTAGGGCTGGTACTGCCAACAACAAGAATATACCTAGCCAATTTTAATTATTGGGGCCGTTTGGGTCTAACATCAGTTTATCCTTGCATATTACATGTGGTAAAGTAAGTTTAATCAAATATTCTTAATTCATCATGGCTATTGTACAACAGCATCTTCAACAGATGGGAAAGCCAACACACACGTTTTGTTCTGACATGAACTGTCAGAGCCCAACAGGAATATCAGAAAGAGCAACGTGGTCAATAGGAAAGCAATCAATTCACTATTAAACTGCTACTTGAGATGAAAAATGGGTTCTGCATTTAACAGAAAGTGCAAGAACCAAGATCACATGCCAGTTCCTATTCCAAAATTAGGTCTACATTCCAAACAATTTTGCCGTGCAATGTGGCAGAATATCACATCACTTTGTGGTAATCGTATTATGTCCTACTATCACAACTGATATTTACTCTCAACTGAAATGTCTGAACAGAGCTTTAGCTTATGAAAAATCAAATAAAAGTCAATGGGAAATGTGCCACTTTGCAACATGATAACACATGCATTGAGAGCAAGCCAACTCAGCAGAAGACAAGATTTAGGCTCAGAAGTTTTATCTTACTTGTCCATTATGTCTTTGAACTTCCATTTGTTCAGCTATCTCAAACACTTTAAATGATAAAACTCTGAAATACTGATATGGTGAATTCTTCACAGGGCAGCATGCAAAAATTTAAAAAGGGAGGGGCTTTTACCTGTTAAAAGAGGAGCAGGGTGGGATTGTGAATTAGTCATCAAATCTCGTTTAAAAGGTTCAACCCCCCCCCAATATTCCCCCTTGTGGCACAAGGGAGAATATATTTTAGGAATTGAAAAGCTGGTTTCATAATGAACAACTGCTTGTTTGGATTTTATTGGCATTTTAGCAACTAATACGCCAATAAATGGTCAACTGCAAAAACAATGGTGATTACATACTTGATAAGACAAATCTTTTTGTAGAAAAAGATGTTTGTCTTTTACTACAAATAAACATTTCTTTCAATTATTCAAAATAGTTTGGGCGGGATTTTTTTTTTTTGTTAAATTCAAAGTTATGTACAGCGCTAATAATAACAACTATTTTGCTACACGATGATGTATATCAAAATAATGGTCAATTTTTCGAAGTATCACTTATTTAAGTTTCACAAAAATCACACCTCTCTGAACCACAGCATTCCATCTTGTAATATTATTAACATGAAAGGAATTTAAAATTGAAGTACAATTAAAAAACACTGCCCAGCTCATTATTTCTGAAAACTGAAATACTACTCGGTTAGTAACCTTCAGAAAAAAACATATATTGTCCCCTAACGAACTAAAAAGTTATCACATATTATCATATAGACATGTAATACAGCTTTTTTATATCAAATATATAAAAAGAAGTTTTTCTTTTAAATATTAAGGGACGGTAGCAGGCTCTTCTTTTTTTTTTATCAATGATACTGCATGTCAACGAAATACATAACATGAATTACTCACCCCAACATCAATTTTACCTTCCATGATTAACTACATTGTTACACACAGTGAAGGAACCCTAACACATGCTGAAAATGAGTTAAAGCGACATCTTTCTTGAATAAATACAACGTTTCGTTTTACTGAATAAATATAGTACCGTAATATGTAACAAAGTTCCAATAATCTAGAATGAAACAAATAAAATCTGTTTTCATTCAATACAGTTCTGTTTCCTCTGAGAGGAAAAAAATCTGAAAACTTTAAACGCAAATGAAACGTAGAATGTATAGCATTACCATTAGTAGAGCCATATAATACAAGAAAGCAACCTTATACAGTAGTGGTTCTCAAACTTTTTAATGTAAAGACACCTTAAATCCATTATGAAAAAATTCCTGGTACCCCAGCGCCGGGTACAATGGGCGCTGGCAGAATATTTTGTAAGGTGGTGCTGTTTCAAATACAGTGTACGCGACGGACGACTCGACTGTTCCGTATATGTAGGTGTATGTACATAAATACTGCGATGCAGTCAGCAATTATTTCTAATTTACACAGTTTCATGAAAATCAACGACATTTTGTAGAGACGGCCACGATGTAAGCCGACGCAAAATTTGACGTCGCTACACCCCTATAAAGAGTAAGGTGCATTCACTTTGAGACCCACTGTAATACAGCAATACCAAAAAAAAAAAAAAAAAAAACTTCCCATTTCACCCATCCACTCGCTCCAAATGTTTGTCATTTATTCAAGCTGTTAGCCTCTACAACGACAAATGGAAGTTTGTTCCAGCTATCAACCACCTGCTGGCTAAAGGGAAATTTTCACAGATCTATTGTACAACTGCCTTTCCTCAATTTGAATTTATGTCCCCTCGGGCGATTAATCTGAGCAAGACGAAGACTCCCATCAACACTGAGCTTTCTCAACCCAGTCAAGCCCTTATACACCTCAATCAGATCACCGCGAAGTGCCTAGTCTCCAGATACAGCAATTTACATAACTTAAGCCTTTCTTCGTAAAAAAAAAAAAAAAAACATTCTACAATTCACTAATCTCATTGTCCTTCTCTGTATTCGTTACAGGACTCTACATCGTTCCTAAAACGAGGCCTCCAGACCTGTACGCAGTACTCAAGACAGGGCCTGACCATTGCCTTATACAAAGGGACAATCACCTCCTTTTCCCTACTTGTAAAATTCCTATATATCGTTGACAATACCCCATGACCTGCTCTGGCTGCATATCTGCACTGCTCAGAAAACTTCATATCTGACTGCACAATTACTCGCAGGGTTTGCTTACTTACTTTTCTACCTCCTTTAATATAACTGGATAGATTCCATCCACCCTCAGTGTCTTTCTTATGCTCAACGTCAAAAAAATTTCTCCTCCACTTTGCTCTCAGTTATTACAAAATCATTTAGCTAACTTCCAGAGTTTAATACACCACTGCATTCCCCTCCCTGAATATCTCCTCATGTGTAGACGTTCATGCAAAATACTCATTCAGTTTGTCAGCTACCCGAGCAGAATCAATAACAGTTGAACCATCGATACCAGATTTCCGAGTATACTATTATATTTAGGCTACCCGAATAATTAAATTCATCTTCCGTGCTGTGTCTTATGTCTGTTAATTGCGTGTGTTTTATGGTTCATTTGTCTGTTTGCTGGACGAAAAACCCCAGTTTCTGGGGGGGGGGAAGAAACCTTGCTGTCTACGCCTGAGACCTACTAACTCAGCCACGGAATGAAAAAACCCAAGTTAAAGTTCCTCGCGTCATCGACGGGATTCGAACCCGGGCATTTTCCACCTGGCGTGGGGAGGACGGTGACGATACCACTGTGCTACCGCGCAGTTTCCGAGTATACTGTCTGCAAATTTCTTGGGTTCTGTGGTCGATTTCCTGTTTGGTAGACAAAAACCAGAGTTGTCGGGGGAAAAAACAATACTAAGCCGCCTGAGACCGATTAACTCCGCCACATTGCCAAAAAGGCCCATAAAAATTCCTCACGTCAACGACGGAACTGGAACTCAAGTTTTTTACACCCAGTGAGTGAAGGACGGCGATTCTACCAAATTCATCAGCTGTGTCTGATGTCTGTTAATTGCTTGTGTTATATGGTTCTGTTTGCTGGACGAAAAACCCCAATTTCTGGGGAGAAAAACCTTGCTATCTACGCCTGAGACCGCTTAAATCAGCCACAGTGTGAAAAAAGCCCATTAGAGTTCCTCGCGTCATCGACGGGATCCGAACCCAGGACGTTTCCACCGGAGAACGGTGACGATACCACTGTGCTAACCAGCGCAGGCTCTACCAACTGGGCTACACACGAAGGCATTTTCGTCGAGCAAACGAATTGGTTCATTGTTATAGGGTTTTAAGGGCCTCCGTAGCCAAGTGGTCATGAGCAGAAGTGCAGTAGCACACGCTCTTTGAGTAGACCGGGGTTCAAGCCCCTGACTGCTGAATACGGTCGATCTGCCAACCCGCACTGGACCAGCGTGGCAGATTATGGTCCATTTCCCTTAGCATGAATTGTTGAGGAGGCTTCCATCCTGCAGTGGGTTGATAATGGCTGCACTTTACTTTTTTTTTTATAGGGTTTTAACTGCATCATCGACTTAGACCATATTGCGCAGTGAATATTATGTCTGTAAGCTGCGCGAGTTCTTTGTTCGAGTTGACTGTTTTTGGACAAAAAAACCCGTTACCGCGAGAACAGTAAGATGCTCCCCTCACCTGAGACCGACTAATTCAGATACATTGACTAATTCTACTAATTACCAAAACACATAGAAAATGCATTTGGGTTGTTGTTGTTGTTTTTTTTTTTTTTTTCGCGACTAGGATCATGTTGCTCCGTATGTATTGTCTGTAATTGCGTGTGTTCCGTGGTTGATTTTTCGTTTGCTGAACGAAAAACCAGAGTTACTGGGAGAAAAAACCATGCTACCCTCGCCTGAGACATACTAACTTAGCCACGTTGTGTACGAAACCCATAAAAATTCATCCTATCTTCGATGGGATTCGAATTCAAGTCTTTACCACTCGGTGTGAGAAGAACGGGGATCCTACCAACTGTGCTACCCACAGGGTTAGAAAACACAGTGCCACTCGTGCAGCTTGCAATGAAGCGGGAAACAATTTGGTACAGTGGTGTACCGTAGAATAACGATGAAATGAGGATATAGCGAGAAACTTCAGATAGTTGTAAAGGATGTTTATAGAGGCTGTATAAGAATTGCCAAAAAGGTCATATTACAGAAGTCGATACAAGATGCTTGAAACTATTGTTCGAGGTTTAGGCCTAAATGGATGTCAGATGAACTAATGAGACATGTGACAGAGCCGACCGGGCTAGCCAAGTGGGT
The DNA here is from genome assembly GCF_048544385.1 of Mastigoproctus giganteus. Taxonomy (NCBI): domain Eukaryota; kingdom Metazoa; phylum Arthropoda; class Arachnida; order Uropygi; family Thelyphonidae; genus Mastigoproctus; species Mastigoproctus giganteus. The sequence continues at coordinate 33,807,737 of NC_143584.1, read as the reverse complement.
AAAGTACCTGCCTGGCAATCCAAAGGTCGCGGGTTCGATTCCCGCCTCGGGCTTGGATCAAAGTACTGCAAAAAACCTTGGGAGGTGCAATATGGCCACAGAAGCCGATGCGCCAACAACTACCAAATCAAAAAAAAAAAAAAAAAACATGTGACAGAGAAGAAAAATGCATGGGATACATATAAATTAATGGGTGACATGGAAGCCTCTGATAGATATAAGCTGGTCTGTAACCAAGTCACAAAGGAGATTAGGCATACAAAGGCAGATTTTGAGAAATTCTTGGCAAAGGATGCAAAGAACAACAACAAACAGTTCTTTACCTGTGTAAACTCTAGAAGGAAAGGGATGAATCAGAGTGGTCAACTGGATATTGAAGGTTCAATTGTTAGTGATCCTACTCAGGTGGCTAACAAACTAAAAGAGCATTTTGCATCTACATTCACCCATGAGTAGTTATTCAGGAAAGTTATTCAGCCAGAGTTTAACTCCCCTCTGTCAGTTATTCAGACAGATGTGAGTTAAACTCTGGCAGTGAGCTAGATGATTTTGTAACAGCTGAGAGGAAAGTGGAGGAGAAATTGTTGAAAATAAAAGTAAAAAAGGCACCCGGGGTGGATTGGATCTATCCAGTTATATTAAAGGAGGCACAAAGGAAGTAAGCAAACCCTTAGCCATAATTATGAGAGCTTCTTTGGACTCAGAGGAGGTAATCATGGACTGGAGATATGTAAATGTGACCCCAATTCACAAAGGAGGATTAAAGGGCGACACAAGTAATTATAGACCTGTGAGTTTAACTTCTGTTCCAGGAAAATTAATGGAGGCACTGGTTAAAGAAGCACTGCAGGATCATCTAGACAAGACTTCAGTTATAGCTCGGACACAGCATGGTTTTGTTAATGGAAAGTCTTACCTGACCAATTTGATTGGATACTATGATGTGGTCACAAAGGAACTGGATGCAGAGAATACCTTTGATATCATATATTTGCATCTTAGAAAGGCTTTTGATACTGTTGCACATGGAAGTCTGCTGAACAAATTGGAGCAGTGTGGTACTGGAGGCAAATTGCTGCTGTGGATAAAGGGATGGTTGAGTGGGAGAAGACAGAGAGTGGTAATCAATGGACACTGCTCATCGTGTACTAATGTTATTATTGGAGTACCTCAGGGTTCAGTGTTGGGTCCATTGTTGTTTTCTGTATTTATAAATGATATTGATGATGGTATATCAAGCTCAATGTCCAAGTTTGCAGACGATACGAAGTTGGCAGGATTGTTAAGGACGCTAATGACAATACGCTGCTACAACAGGATCTAGAAAAGTTGAGGAGATGTGCTGAGAGGTGGCAAATGAAGTTTAACATTGCAAATGTAAAGTGCTACCTACCTAGAGTGACGTATCAACTCTGTGGTACTACACTGACAGTGGTAGAGAACGAAAAGGACCTGGGAGTAATTGTGCAAGCAGATATGAAGTTTTCTGAGCAGTGCAGACGTTCTGCAAGTGTAGCTCATAGTGTCTTATCAATGATATACAAGAATTTTTCTAGCCGGGATAAGGAGGTGATTATTCCCTTGTATAAGGCAATGGTCTGGTGACACCTTGAGTACTGTATACAGGTCTGGAGGCCTCATTTTAAGAAGGATGTAGAGCTGTTGGAACGAGTACAGAGAAGGGCAACAAGATTAGTGAATGGAACAAAGGGTTGCTCTTATGAAGAAAGGCTTAAATTTTGCAAATTACAGTGTCTGGAGACTAGGCACCTGGGAGGTGATCTGATAGAGGTGTATATAACCTTGAATGGTTTGAGCATGCTCAATGCTGATGGGATTCTTCCTCTTGCTCAGAATAATCACCTGGAAGGGCATAAATGCAAATTGAGGAAAGGCAGATTTAGGACAGATTTGCGGAAGTTTGCCTTTAGCCAGCGGGTAGTTGGTTGGTGGAACAAACTTCCATCCTTTGTTGCAGAAGTTGATACCCTAAAGAAATTTAAGGTTGAGCTGGACGGGTTTTTTTTTTTTTTTTTTGGCTGATGCTGCATAAACTTGCTTTCTTGCATCATATGTCTCTACTCATGCTAATGCTAAACTATGATCAAATGACATCAGCAGGGAGTACGTTCCCCACCAACGACTAAACATGCCTGACAGCGGTGCACCATGCTCGATAAAAGGATATCTATAAGATCTGTGGCAACAAATCCCATTCTTCCACCAGATTAGAAAATTTACTGAGGAGTTGGCTGTCAGTGTACAATGCGACGCCCACACATGTTCAATCAGATTTAAGTCTGTGAACGTGCTGGCAACGGCAGTCATTGGATTTCTTCACTTTCAAGATATTCCTCCACCACTTGAGCTCTATGTGCATGGCATTGTCATGCATGAAAAGAAAATCTGGTCCAACCGCACCACTAAAAAGCCGCAAGTATGGTTGGAGGATCTGTTGTCGGTACCTCTGCGCGGGTACGGTACCCCTACCAAAAGCAGGCAGAAGGCTGTGGCAGTTAATCATTATTCCTCCACATACGAGGACACCGCTTCCACCGTAAGTGTCCCCTTCTCTGTAGTACCACATTCCTCATTGTCTTCATTTGAAACAACATCTAGGATCTGTTTGTAGGCTAAAATAGGATTCATCAGAGAACAGAACCGTAAACTGTACCCCATTTGCACGGCTTCAAATCACATGTCCATGGCTCCAATTTCGACGAGCTCTGTGGTGGTTTGGGGTTAATGGGATACAAACCACTGGCTTCTTTGCTTCTAGTCCACTTGAATTCAAACTTCTTAACACAATCAGGCTGCCATAATCAGGTTGATGACAGGAGATCATAGGGTTCCATCTTGCTGTTAGAGCCAGATAGCAGTCTGTTCTAGTTGACATAGCCCTCGAGCGACCTTGACCAACTCTTCGTGTTTTTTTTTATCGTATGATGTGAGCAATACACGAAGGAACCAGTTTTTTTCCTGCTTCCTTCGTGTATCGTGGCCGTGAGGTCCAACCGGAGAGTACGGCACCATCGTAATATCCAAGCCAGAGGCGGGATTCGAACCTGCGACCTTTGGGTTGCCAGGCAGGCACTTTACGCACCCGGCTAGCCCGGTCGGCACTCTTCTTGTATTGGTTCCTTTCTCCCGCAACTGCTTCCATAGTACCAAGACGACACTGCATGACACATTAAGCAACTTCCACCTCCGTTTGTGACTGCCGGGTTCAACTCGCCCAACGGCCCACCATCTGAAAGAATCATCTAAACGACGATGACTTGCCATCCTTAGTTCTGGAAATGTGGCTATCCCATTGAACAAGCCAAAAACGGGAATGAAGTGATATGGTCACAACCCGTGTTTTTATAGAAATGAATAATTTGCTTAATGTGTGGCTTTGTAAAGTAATAGATCGATTTCTATTGGATACTCGGAATTTGCATGCGAGGATGCCTATTATATCACATATTCGCTTTCGGTGGCACTGTTCACTATAAAATAATCATTAAAAAGATTTTGTTCTGTTAATTTTGTGAGCACTGTAGTTAACCTCTCCTTACTACAAAAAATGCTACCCAATTCTCTAACAGTTGGGTCTCTCAATAAAACCAAATCCTCTTTAACCAGAACAGTACACACTTGACCATTCTGATCTTGGGGGCCGAATCAGAATACATCCTTTGGAAGGTTAATAGAATGTTCACTCCCTGACCTACTCTCAGTTACATTTCGTCTCTAGAGAACGTACTTCTTCTAGGGAACGTTCTTCCGTGACTCAAATTCTTATAGTAATGCGCTAAAAATTTTAATTTGAGCTTGGTACGTTCCTCGGGAAAAAGAAAGGAAACGACATTTGAAGTATCAATTAGATTCATATACAAATTATTATATTAGGATCACCCGTAATTCATTACATAAACCCGTATTTGTGTCTGTTACTTGGGTGTGTTCTCTGGTTGATTTGCCTGTTTTGCTGGACGAAAAAAACTCCAGTTTCTGGGAAAAGAAACCTTGCTATCTACGCCTCAGAGCGTAGATAGCAAGGTTTTTATCAAGTAGATCGACTTTTGAATAGATGCCATAGGCTAAGCAAGGGAAGAGCTCATGACTATCGGGAGTCGCCTGCAGTCATTTCTGCTTGAATCGTGATATCCTTAAATGGAATATTCAGTTAGGATCTTGTTAAAGTCAGAATTCAGTTTACAAAACATCACAGAAATTTATTCAAAAATGTTATAATGATTAAGCAGATAGCAAAACTTTATGAACCATCGAACTTAAATTTACACGAAACCTAAAAGAACTTGTCTTGACTTATTGTTTTTATTTAGGAGTATTAGCAACTAAAACTCCGGGGATATGCCGTGGTCATTTCCTGACCTTTCCGCATCCTCCGTATTTAGTGGTCACGGGCTTGAATCCAGGTCTAATCAGAAAGCGTGTGCTACGTACTGCTGCTTCTGCCCACCTGGCTACGGAGGCGCCACTTGACCTCTAATACACATGATCATAACTGTAGAATCGACAACGATTTATCCCAATAGTAAAGCTGAATGAATTTATCAAACGTTTCGATATTCGTAAAACTTAATAGTAACATGAAATACTTGGAAGAGACCCAGTGGCACACTCCTACAATGAGACAGAATTGCAATGATCAGAGAAATAGGTTTATCTCCTTTTACTACCCTGAGTAATTTTACAAAAGGTAAGAATTACATTTTTAAAATAACACACAAGATAAATTCAAAAATTATCGAAATTAAATTTATACCATTATAAAAATTAAATTTAAAATATATTAAAGAAATTAAGCAAAAGCAAATATTAGTCAACTGAATTCGTTATCCAAACTGCTAATCCTTTGGACTTTAATTCACCCATCTACAGAGCAATGAGAGATTCGTCAGCTCTGTGACTGCCAATTGCCATCCAGTTTCGCTGTTTCTGCTAATATTTTGCTAATGCAAGTACAGTATTGCTAATGATAACGCAACACATTCCACCTTCCAATATGAGAAACGTTGTTCTGCACAAACAGCTTCAACTTTTCGAATATCCATTACAAATTTCTTCAATGCTGATCTCCAGATAATTCTCCAATATGGCGAAAAAACGTTAATTACTTCACTTCTGAAACTCATATTTGTCTGATTTATCGAAGATAAGGTTCTACTCCAATTCTCACCTTTGTTGACACTCAGATTTCTAGGAAGATTTCAGACTCTTGGGGATCACTTCAACTTCTAATCTCTCTTTACATGACCACAACACAAATATTGCTTCTTCTTCTGTATAAAAGAAAGGTTTCCTTTTTCATTCTTGGCATAACTTTTTTCTAAATAAGAAGAACTCTTTATTGCATACAAAAGGTACATGCCGTACACAATACCCTTCACGGCTACAAACCAAGGGTTTACAGTAAAGGCTAATACAATACAATAAACAAGGATGAGATAAGAGAAAAAAAAAAAATATATTATTACTAAATTATACAAGTGTAGGAGGATTAAACATTGGAGAAAAAACATGACAAATTTACATATGAAAATATATACAGGGTGATTCACTACCAGTGCGACAAACTTGCAGGAGGTGTAGGAGACACAAAGACGAATCGGAATCACATAGCACTGCAGGGTCCGAAATGCCTTCGTCATGCGGTAGAGGACGTTGAACGGGAGGTTGCAGACCTCCCGTTCACGAAGAACGGGAGGTCTGCAACCTCCAGACGAAGGTAGAAACAACCAGACGAAGCTAGAAAGGTGGGCAGAGAAGACACTCTATGACACTACAATGATCTCCATCAAGATCACACAGATAAAATTCTGTGTGATCTGAATTGCAATGCATGGCTCACGAGCGGGACGCTCTTCCCCGAGACTGAAGGATTCATGCTTGCCATCCAAGACCAGGTAATCAACACCAGGAACTATAGAAAATACAATGTAAAGGAACCCGGAGTGTCCGATGACACATGTCGACGATGCCACCTGGCCTCAGAAACGATCCAACACATCATTGCTGGATGCAAGGTGATCACCCAGACTGAGTACGCTGATAGACACGACCAGGTAGCCAGGATAATACATCAGAAGCTAGCAAGGAAATACCAGTTGGTCGAAGAGAGTGTACCGTACTACAAGTACGAACCCCAGGCAGTACTAGAGACCCCAACCCACAAGCTGTACTGGGACCGCGCCATAATAACGGATAGGACAATCCCGCACAACGGACCGGACATAACCCTTGTGGACAAGAAGGAAAAGGCTACATATCTGATTGCCACAGCGGTATCCAACTCTGGTAACCTTCAGAAAACCCATGGGGAAAATATCAGGAAGTACACAAACCTAAGACAGGAGATCAAAGAGATGTGGCATATGCAACAAGTAACGACAATCCCGATCATCGTGTCAACCACAGGTATGGTGCCAAAGACCATACATAACAGCCAAGCAGCAATGGGTCTCCCAGCGAACACCTACAAGGAACTCCAGAAAGTCGCAATCCTGAACACCTGTAGGATAGTCAGAGAGTTCCTTGACCAGCAGTAACACCAGACATAACAACAACCACCCTGTGTACTTGGTAGCAATACCCATCACGAGGTGGAACCCCCAATCAGGGAGAAATAATATAAGAGCAACAATAATAATAATATTGCTTGATACTATACGAAAGAGGACAGTCAGATTAATTAAGGACCGATCTCTTAAGAAGTTTCTCCACTCTGTCTTTCTCATACACGTTCAGTTACTGCTGCGTGCCTTTTCTATAGCTATTTCCATAAGCACTTAGAATTGGTATCTGTAATTACACTGCTCTCTTCCAAACCTGTCCAAACATGTACCTCAATCACGCTGTATCTATTCACTGTTCAGCTCACAGAACCAACTTTTCATCATCGTTGTTTATCCCTGATACTTCTCTTTTGTGGAACAACTTTCTTTCTCATGTATTTACCAAAAAAAAAAAAAAAAAAAAAACCACTCTACAGAAACTCAAGTGTAATATCAGCAAGTATCTTCTGTCTTCTCAATGCTTAAACTATGCACGGTGCTATGTACTATAGGTTGCAATAGCTTTTATATTTGGATTTTTCATAAAAAGAAAATTCTGCCTTTTGAACTCGTCTGATCCTATATAGTCGTCTGGGTGTATACTCGGAAAACGCATTTTTCAATAATGAAAAATTTTTTTTTTTGTAGTGAAAGGGAATTTAAACGATTGGAGTATATTTTCCGAAAAACGACGAGGGGGAGCACATGCCCCGGTGTCCCTACCTTGAATCCGTCACTGTATTTATACCAATAGGAAAACTGAATGAATTTATCAAATGTTTCGATATTCGTAAAACTATAGCAACATGAAATACTTGGAAGAGACCCAATGACACACTCCTACAACGAGACAGAATTGTAATGATCAAAGAAATAAGTTTATCTCTGTTTACTACCCAGTAATCAGTTCCTCGTTTGCTTATTAATGGAAGGCTACCGAAGCATAGGCGTTTCCAGAATGGCAAAATAAAAATGAGGATGTTGTTAGAAAGAAGTGAATAGCCGTTTTCATGGGCAGTGACTTCACCTCCGGCTGCTCATTGTAATACAACATGAAAATTACTTGAATATAGAAGCACCGAACAACCTGATTGGCAATTATTGTTTTATGGGAATAAAGGAAAATTATATATTTTATGAAATGATTTCTCGCGCTATTAAAATAGGCAAGGTTTTTATTAAAACAAACCTTCTTTAGAAGGGGATTTATGATAGTATTAGAAGTAGTTACACGTATTAGAGCTGGGTTAACCCATAGGCGATATTTCCGTCTTCATATTTCTAGATCTTACATTTCATATTGATTCCTCCATGACAATACAGTGGTTCACGACTTGTCACCCGTTTGGAGAAGTCTGGTTTCAAGTCCCATCATAGACTCGAGTGATTTCTACAGGCCTCTTAAATCGGGTTTTTAAGTTAACCGGTCTCAGGAGGAAGTAAGATATTTCCCATGAGTTATTCTGGGATTTAGCCCGAACAACGTATAAATCGGCCTCTGATTATACGTTGAAACAGACAGAAGAGACAAGGGTACGAAAAGCAGCAGGAATCTGTATAATCTCCGCGGTCAGTCTGGGGGCGTTTTACCCGGATCGAGGACTCGCTGTAATAAACGATTGTACCTGCATGAAAGATTTCATATTGAGTGTGCTAGGTCTCGATAACGTGTGAGTTGGAGATTCATATTCGCAGGCTATGATTTTCGACTTAAACACGTTTAAAATTAAAAAAGAAAAACTATTTTTGAAATAAAAAAGTCACCTTTAGGAGATAGATATGCGCCCTATTGTTTCACTATAGTTCGGTCAATTAAACGGTAATTTTCAATCACAAATCACATTCAGATTTGGAACGGAATCGAAGTGCGATTTAATATATGCTTAGGTTACTGTTTAAATTGTCAAGCTAGTCTAGAGGGCCTTTACCCAATACGTCGTGTGTCTCTTGTAATATGTTCTTTTCAAAAAAAAGAAAAAAAAATCCTCTTCAGCTGTTTATGGTACCATACTTCGAAGGATGTTGTTAAAGTTTTAACGCTTTTTCCATCAGTGGTTTTGTTACATATTTATAATACTAATATATAAATCTGTATCTTGCGATTTATATGAGGATTATAAAATTTGTCTAATGCATTTTCTGTTAAATCTCTGCTTAATTTCGAAGGTAATTAAGGTTCCTCTGTCAAAATGAATGAAAATTACTGCTTTAATGATTGTTTTGTTTTTGTTATGTATCATATTTGTCGTTATGCGTTCTTCGTGAAAACACTTTGCTTGAATGCAATGTAACTGTTGATTTTTAAATCTGTTTTCGCCAACGAACGATAGACTGCAGCTGGCGTAGTCCTGCATTCCTCTTGCCGGACAGTAACCAGTTGAACAAAGGTTTAGGACCTGTTGGAGAGGCCCTCGTCCAACGCTCCAGTTCATCCCAGAGGTGTTCCACATAGTGCCAATTGGGATTCTGTACATTCAGGTACGTGAACGATTCGCAAACAGTAGCAGCGGTATGGCATGGGGGTATAATCCTATCGAAGCAGGCATGGAACCAAGTAAAATATTGGTCATATTTTCAACCATTGAGGTGCTCTGGAGGTCTCAATGTGTGCGCAGATAAAATGAATGACACTGTTACTCATATGAATTATATAATATTTACAGTAACTGTTCGAAGTGTCCTCCACGGTTTTCAATCAAAATCTTGCTCATTTGAAGCGAGAGTTTTTATAGCTCGTTGTATTATTATTATTATTATTATTATTATTATTATTATTATTATTATTAGTATAGTAGTAGTAGAGGCATATGATGCAAGAAAGCAAGTTTATGTAGCATCAGCCAAAAAAAAAAAAAAAACATTTCACACATCCATTTCCACTAAAAGTTTCTCCAGTTCCTCCTTGAATTTATTTAAGCTATCAATGTTCACAATAACAGTGTGAAGTTTGTTCCAGCAATCAACTGCTCGTTGGTTAAAGGCTAATTTCCGCACATCTATTCTACAACTGTCTTTCCTCAATTCGAATTTATGCTCACTCAGGTTCGTAATCTGAGCAAGAGGAAGAATCCCATCAGAATGAGCCTGTCCAACCCAATCAAAGCCTTATACATCTCAATCAGATCATCTCGCAGATGCCTAATCTCCAGACGCTGCAATTTGCAGAACTTAAGCCTTTCTTGGTAAGAGGACCCCTCGGTTTCCCCCCCACCAATCTTGTTGCCCTTCTCTGCACTCGCTCAAGTAACTATACATCCTTGCTAAATTGCGCCTCCAGACCTGTACGCAGTACTCAAGGCGTGGCCTGACAATTCCGTTATACAAAGGGGCAGTCACCTCCTTTTCCCTACTAGCAAAATTCCTGTATATCATTGACAATACCCCATGACCTGCTCTGGCCATCTATCTGCACTGCTTAGAAAACTTCACATCTGAGCGGACAATTACTCCCAGGTCTTTTTCATTCTCTACTACCCTAAGTGTAGTACCATACAGTTGGTACGTACGTTTCTCTGGGGTTACTTCTATCCATATGCAGTATTTTGCATTTGTCAATGTTAAATTTCAGTTGCCACTTCTCAGCCCATTTGCTCAACTTTTCTAGATCCTGTTGCAGTAGCACACTGCCATTACTGCCATTAACAACACTGTCAACCTTTATATCATCTGCAAACTTCGACATTAAACATGATATACCTTCATCATTATCATTTATAAATACAGAAAACAACTGTGGGCCCAACATTGAACCCTGGGGGACTCCTCTAATAACATTACTCCACGAATGTGGAGTAATGTTATTAGTGGATCATCTAGACAGTCTTGTCTAGATGATCCTGTAGTGCTCCATTATTTCCCCCGGAACAACCGTTAAACTAACAGGTCTGTAATTACTCGTGTCACCCTTTGATCCCCTTTTGTGAATTGGGGATATATTTCCACATCTCCAGTCCGTGAGGACTTCCACTGAGTCCAAGGATGCTTTCATAATTATGGCTAAGGGTTTACTTACTTCCTTTGCTGCTTCCTTTAATATAATTGGATATTGTTCTTGGGTGTTCGTATACGTATGAAGCATCATACATAGTTCGATATAAGAGTGTATTTTAGTCTTCTAGGCCTTTATTTCTTATGATCTCATAAAAATGCATCAAACGGGTTAAGGGCGGAGATCTCGGCGACTAACGTATTGGAGTGGAATGATTAATCGAACTATTTTAGTAACACGGGTTCATGTAAACCGCAAGCAAGTGATCACCAAAACGTTGGGGCATTTCGTCATTCTGAAAAATATTCTACACCTTATTTTCAGAGGTATCTCTTTCATTAAAAACGGCAATTCGTTATTATTTATTTATTTATTATATATAGTCTTTGGTGGTCCCTAGACATTTGTCCAAATCCATTTAATATCATTGACTTTATTATATTTAAACAATCCTGGTAAAGAAAAAAAAAAAAAAAAAAAGAAAAAAAAATAATAAAGTGTTAGGTTTGTGTAACGTGTAAGTGTGAGTTTATGTTATATACAGGACACCCAGCCACCACCCAGGATAACTGCTACCCGATGCCCGTCTTTATGAACGTAGAGCCGGGCCTGGATCTTCTATACTGTCTGTACTGACCGCACAAAATTCCCGCACCCTCTGGTAGAAGTGCTAGACCAGAGGGTGCCAGCAATCCCGCCCCCAAGTTGCCCAAGCCTGGGAGCCAGCATAAAAAAAAAAAAATAAAATAATTAAAAAATAATAAATAAATAAAATAATTAAAAAATAATAAATAAATAAATAAATAAAATAATTAAAAATAATAAATAAATAATAAGTAATAAATATATATATATTAATAATAAAATAAAATAATAAATCTCCCCTCCCTGCACAGGCATTCAGGAATCAGTCTCCTACTCCTGTGGGCAAAGGAAAAAAAAAAAAAAAAAAAAAAAAGACGCCATCCTGGTCCACAATACCGCACTTAGTTCATAGTGCCAGCAAACACAACAAAAGGAAGAAAAATAATAATAATCATAAATAAATACTAAAAAAAATAATAATAATAAGCGAAGACCCGGGTGGTTAGGGAAAAATAAAATAATAAATTAGAAAATAATAAAAAAAAATCTTACCCTGTCAATTTATCCCCACTAGGTTAATTTCCACAGTGCCATCAAACAAAAAAAAAAGACAAAAAAAAAAAACAGGACAAGAATAGGATGGGGGGAATCTATACAGTGAACAGTTATTAGTTTGCAAATATCCAGGCTGATAACTGTCTTCTTTTTTATTAATACAGAAATAGCAAACCTTTGAAAAGCAACAAACTTATTATAATCTGACAAGTAGTTATTTTCATTTCCATACCTCAAATCACTAATTACATTCTTTAATTCAGCTCTGTAATTCTCATACAACAAACAATCATATAATACATGGCACCAAGGTTCTTCATCACCAAATTTGTACACAGTAAGGGTTTGACTTTAAACCAAAATAATATAATTTACTATTCAAAGAACCATGCCCTGTTAATAAAAAAAGAAGTCTCCATACTAGGAAAAAACCACTTATTCATTTAAAACATGAAAAACAAACATTTGGTATGAAATGTCTGGTGACCAATAATACTACCCGTCCATCTGGCTTGCCAGATTTCCATTAACTTGGCATATATTCTTTTCTTTTCAACCTTAGGGTCAATGTTAAGGTCACACGCAATGTTTAAACACGTGAAATGATTATGCTTCGTAGTATGGTAACAGAAAGCTCTATATATTATAAAAAGATCTAACGGCATGTGGCCCGCTAATACCTGCAGGGTATTTGTTGACACAGTTCTGCAAGCCCTCTGAATTGCCAACAGCATTGTTCTTTGCACAGAATTTAACTTAATCTTATTCACACAAGTTACCAACACTGATGATACATAAGTCATATTGGCAGAAAAACTGCCGTATAATAAAGATTTAAAACTGATCTACGTAGCCCCCATTCTGATCTCGAAATCCGTATTACTGCTGCACTAAAACGCTTAATTTTATTCATCAAATAATGCAAATGTGGAACAAATGTTAACCTAGCATCTAATAAAACACCTAGATACTTAGTTTGGGTAACAAATTTAATTTGCTTATAATTTAGCAAACTTTTTGGTGGTCGATTGATATCAAGGTGACCTTTAACTAACATCATAACTGCTTTTTCTTCTGAAACTGTTAATCTATTTACAATAACCCATGATGTTAGACTCTGAAGAACCATTGCAGCCTTCTCTTCAATATCCCATCTTGAGTTACCATGCACACAGATAAGCAGGTCAGCCGCAAATGCTATTTTATGGCAAACTGTTTGTCTTAATTTAAACCAGTGGTTCAGAACCAGATTCCAGAATAGGGGACCCAACACAGATCCCTGTGGCCATCCCCTAGACACTAATTTCCTGTAAGTTAAATGCTGTGTCCTTACAATTATCTGCCTTGAAGTTAAATAGCTTATTACAACCAGGTATATTTTCCCTGGACAATGGAACTGTCATAACGAGTATAGAATACTCTCGTGCCAAACTATATCAAAAGCTCCTGCAAAGTCAATGAACATAGCAAGAACATATTTACTATCTGCATTTTTAACGTAAAGTACCAAATTATTAATCGAGTCCTCAGTAGATTTGGATTTTCTAAAACCATACTGAAATGGCAACTCAATGTGGTGTAAATTCATAAAGTCACTTAATCGCTGGAAAATCAATCTCTCAAACAGTTTCAGAAGGGAACATTTCCAGAAAACAGGAAATGTGCCTTCCAATAAACATTTGTTATACATATTAAGCAGAACTGGAGGATATATCTCTAATAACTTACTGATACTGTTGTTCTCAATTAAATCAATCCCCGGAGTTTTATCAACATTTATCTGTTTATTGGCTACAAGTAACTCCTCTGCTGTGACAATTCGTTAGTCAAGAAATTCAAATAGCAGTTAAAAACAGTCAAAAGCAATTAAACATTTTAAACAAAAACAAAAAAAACCACATCCACGCCGTACTGTAGAAAGTAACTTTCAGCATCGATTCTCAGTGAATGTTTGATGATGATGTCTGACTATGTAATTTCTTCTGAACCATGAATGTTACATATTCATTTTTTTTTTCATTTATTTACACACCCAAATATTATGTACAATTTCAAGAAACATAAACAATAATCTATATACAATTTTATGTACATTTTCATTCTCATATATATATAATTACCCTAGCATATAAATATACAGTATATATATTTTTTGTTCACAATACAGTTGAGGAAACACAGTACAAAACACGTGTGTGTGTGTCCTGGTATCAAGGGTGGCCCCTAGGCATAGCCCATCTCCACCTAGTGGATCTGTATTGAATGTAGGACCTCTGCAAAGGAGCAGCCAATACCTGTGCAGCTGCTGTCTGGTGCCTGTCCCCAGGCGCGAGTAGCCAGGCCTGGTTTTTTTTTTTTTTTTTAAACCTTTTACATGCCAAAGTGCACGAAATCCCGCACCCACTGGAGGTAGTGCAATACCAGTGGGTGCCCGCTATCCCGCTCACAGGCTGCCCAGGCCTAGAGCCCGCAAAAAAAAAAAAAAAGGCTGGAGCTCCAAAAACCCATTGAAGTCACACAGCCAAGACAAACATTTTTAAAGAGACGTGCAGTTATCAGGAGCATTATATATCAGTTATCCTATTAAGTTTAGCATTAACAAGGAAATAAACTGTTAACATTGATTACACTATTTACATTACAGTGAGATTTACCACTCTCTTTGTTTGACAGTTCTAGCAAAAGAATTTGAAAATTATTTACGGTCGTTTTTACAGCAACATTAGTTGTTACTTACCAATAGTTACATGTATTTCTGTTTTATACAATTGTAAAGACTGTCCAGTAGTCTAACTGTTCAGGAAATATATAGTCTCATTTAATTTCTTCCCCGGTAGAATCTGAGCTAGAAGTTCCTCAAGGCGATTTCCATGTAGAAAGTTCACATGGTATTCCTGAGCTTTAGGCAGGAGAGGAAGTTCCCAGCATGCATTAAAGCACTCGCAGTAACACTAGCGTTCTTGCAGAAGGTTTTTCTATACGTGTAGCTATAAATTTTCTATACGTGTAGCATTACATCAGTCAGAGAGCAGAAATTGGAGTTTTTTGTGTTCAATTGGCTTGGTGGCATTTCAGATTATTGCAGGATTCATCCTAT